>NW_028123848.1:0-600000 GCF_965194805.1 Balaenoptera borealis | reverse complement strand
CTTCAGGAAAAACTGTGCTTTAGTTGCAATAGGAACGCAAGCCGTCTTTTTCCTGGAGGCAGGGTGACTTCAGGTAGGAGGTCCTGGATGGAAGGAGAAGCCTAGTGTTTTTCTCTGTGCAGCTCAGACCAGGGAATGAGTGCAACTTCCATGGCATGTTGGAACTTGCTAGAACGGTGCTCGTGAACCTGTATGAGTGCTGG
Source organism: Balaenoptera borealis (assembly GCF_965194805.1). Lineage (NCBI taxonomy): Eukaryota > Metazoa > Chordata > Mammalia > Artiodactyla > Balaenopteridae > Balaenoptera > Balaenoptera borealis. Next base: position 599,797 of record NW_028123848.1, on the reverse strand, counting down.
CTAATTCAAGATGTCCCAGTAAGAGTGCACTCTGTTGCCCTACACTCGGCATACACACTGTGAGTCGGAAAGCTACGGGCCTGGATATTGCTTAGAAGGGCCAGGGGAGCCTGAGGGTACTTGCTGTTCTTGCAGGAAATAGGGTTTCCAGGCGAGGCACCTAGGTGTCCTGAAAAGCGTACTGGCGTTAAAATGCTGCAGAGCAGCGACTATGGCCTCATGGAAACTGCTACACGCCTCCGCTTCTGCATAGCATTTCAGGGCCTTCCCTCGAGGCAAGTTCTCACGTTGCTTGCACTGTGAGCGACACAGCCTGTTAGGATGCTGTATTTCTCCTTGAATAGAGTGAGTTCGGGAAAGAGGTCCTCGATAAATTCTAAGAAGAGTGTTTTCTCAGGGCAGCTCAGACGAGGGCAATGTCGAAAACTTCCAGGGCATGTTGGACTGCCTAGAAATGTGGTTCTGATGCTTTTCGACTGCTCTGCAAATAGAGCTCTCCTGAAGTAACGTACAGTGTGTTGCCCGAGACTCGGCAGACACAGAGGGCCTCCGAGGGACGTATGGGAATCAATGCTGCTCAGCAGGCACGCAGGGGTGTGGAGTGCGTCAGTGATCTTGGAACAAAAATGATGCTCACCCGAGGGGCCTAGGAGTCCTGAAAAGGGTACTTCCTTTAAGATAAAGCGGAACCTCCACTAAGAGCTCATGGAAAGAGCTGCATGCCTCCCTTTCTGCAGGGCTACTCAGGGCCTTACCTCGAGGAAAGGACTCACGTTGAGATTCCCTTTAGCTCTAGAGCATGGCAAGGTGAGCCCCACCCCGGCCAATGAAGCTCCGTGTGTAGCCAGAGAAAACTCATTTTCTTCCCACACCCATGCCTACAGTGGCCAGAGGGCTGTCAACAGCAGAGAATTTCAGGGAGCTTCACGGCAGCAAGAATGGAGCTTTCCAAATGGAAAGCAAGGCTAGGACCATCATGCCCCCATTTCCATGGGCACAGGCAGCATACATCTCTGTGGTTTCTAACAAGTCAAAAGAGACACAGAGTACACACTAGTTGCTTCCCTGAATCAACTTCTCGAGGCAGGGTGTTCTGCACCTTGTGAACGGTCTCACCAAGGAACGCCCTAGCTAGGCCTCTGGGCCCCTGCCTCTTCAAAAGCCTGCAGTGCTACAGGAAAAACTGTGCTTTAGTTGCAATAGGAACGCATGCCGTCTTTCTCCTGGATGCAGGATGACTTCAGGTAGGAGGTCCTGGATGGAAGGAGAAGCCTAGTGTTTTTCTCTGTGCAGGTCAGACTAGGGAATGAGTGCGATTTCCAGGCCTGTTGGAACTTGCTAGAATGTTGCTCTTTTACCTGTGCGAGTGCTGTGAATCAAGATATCACAAGAAAGAGTGTAGTGTGTTGCCCATGACTCAGCACACACAGAGGACCTCCGAGGGACCAATGGGCCTCGTCGTTGCTCAGCAGGCCTACAGGGGTGTGGAGGTACTCAGGGATCTTGGAACAAAAATGATGCTCACCCGAGAGGCCTAGGAGTCCTGAAAAGGGTACTTCCTTTAAAGTAAAGCTGAACAGCGACTTAGAGCTAATGGAAAGAGCTGCATGCCTACCTTTTTGCAGGGCTACTCAGGGCCTTACCTCGAGGCAAGGACTCACGTTGAGATTCCCTTTAGCTCTAGAGCATGGCAAGGTGAGCCCCACCACGGCCAAAGAAGCTCCGTGTGTAGCCAGAGAAAACTCATTTTCTTCCCACACCAATGCTAGAGTGGCCAGAGGCCTGTCAACAGCAGAGAATTTCAGGGAGCTTCACGGCAGCAAGAATGGAGCTTTCCAAATGGAAAGCAAGGCTAGGACCATCATGCCCCCATTTCCATGGGCACAGGCAGCATACATCTCTGTGGTTTTTAACAAGTCAAATGAGACACAGAGTACACACTGTTTTCTTCCCTGAATCAACTTCTCGAGGCAGGGTGTTCTGCATCTAGTGAACGGCCTCACCAAGGAAAGCCCTAGCTAGGCCTCTGGGCCCGTGCCTCTTCAAAAGCCTGCAGTACTTCAGGAAAAACTGTGCTTTAGTTGCAATAGGAACGCAAGCCGTCTTTTTCCTGGAGGCAGGGTGACTTCAGGTAGGAGGTCCTGGATGGAAGGAGAAGCCTAGTGTTTTTCTCTGTGCAGCTCAGACCAGGGAATGAGTGCAACTTCCATGGCATGTTGGAACTTGCTAGAACGGTGCTCGTGAACCTGTATGAGTGCTGGCTAATTCAAGATGTCCCAGTAAGAGTGCACTCTGTTGCCCTACACTCGGCATACACACTGTGAGTCGGAAAGCTACGGGCCTGGATATTGCTTAGAAGGGCCAGGGGAGCCTGAGGGTACTTGCTGTTCTTGCAGGAAATAGGGTTTCCAGGCGAGGCACCTAGGTGTCCTGAAAAGCGTACTGGCGTTAAAATGCTGCAGAGCAGCGACTACGGCCTCATGGAAACTGCTACACGCCTCCGCTTCTGCATAGCATTTCAGGGCCTTCCCTCGAGGCAAGTTCTCACGTTGCTTGCACTGTGAGCGACACAGCCTGTTAGGATGCTGTATTTCTCCTTGAATAGAGTGAGTTCGGGAAAGAGGTCCTCGATAAATTCTAAGAAGAGTGTTTTCTCAGGGCAGCTCAGACGAGGGCAATGTCGAAAATGTCCAGGGCATGTTGAACTGCCTAGAAATGTGGTTCTGATGCTTTTCGACTGCTCTGCAAATATAGCTCTCCTGAAGTAACGTACAGTGTGTTGCCCGAGACTCGGCAGGCACAGAGGGCCTCCGAGGGACGTATGGGAATCAATGCTGCTCAGCCGTCCCACAGGGGTGTGGAATGCGTCAGTGATCTTGAAACAAAAATGATGCTCACCCGAGGGGCCTAGGAGTCCTGAAAAGGGTACTTCCTTTAAGATAAAGCGGAACCTCCACTAAGAGCTCATGGAAAGAGCTGCATGCCTCCCTTTCTGCAGGGCTACTCAGGGCCTTACCTCGAGGCAAGGACTCACGTTGAGATTCCCTTTAGCTCTAGGGCATGGCAAGGTGAGCCCCACCCCGGCCAATGAAGCTCCTTGTGTAGCCAGAGAAAACTCCTTTTCTTCCCACACCCATGCCTACAGTGGCCTGAGGCCTGTCAACAGCAGAGAATTTCAGGGAGCTTCACGGTAGCAAGAATGGAGCTTTCCAAATGGAAAGCAAGGCTAGGACCATCATGCCCCCATTACCATTGTCACAGGCAGCATACATCTCTGTGGTTTTTAACAAGTCAAATGCGACACAGTGTACACAGTTTGCTTCCCTGAATCAACTTCTCGAGGCAGGGTGTTCTGCACCTTGTGAACGGTCTCACCAAGGAACGCCCTAGCTAGGCCTCTGGGCCCGTGCCTCTTCAAAAGCCTGCAGTGCTACAGGAAAAACTGTGCTTTAGTTGCAATAGGAACGCATGCCGTCTTTCTCCTGGATGCAGGATGACTTCAGGTAGGAGGTCCTGGATGGAAGGAGAAGCCTAGTGTTTTTCTCTGTGCAGGTCAGACTAAGGAATGAGTGCGATTTCCAGGCCTGTTGGAACTTGCTAGAATGTTGCTCTTTTACCTGTGCGAGTGCTGTGAATCAAGATATCACAAGAAAGAGTGTAGTGTGTTGCCCATGACTCAGCACACACAGAGGACCTCCGAGGGACCAATGGGCCTCGTCGTTGCTCAGCAGGCCTACAGGGGTGTGGAGGTACTCAGGGATCTTGGAACAAAAATGATGCTCACCCGAGAGGCCTAGGAGTCCTGAAAAGGGTACTTCCTTTAAAGTAAAGCTGAACAGCGACTTAGAGCTAATGGAAAGAGCTGCATGCCTACCTTTTTGCAGGGCTACTCAGGGCCTTACCTCGAGGCAAGGACTCACGTTGAGATTCCCTTTAGCTCTAGAGCATGGCAAGGTGAGCCCCACCACGGCCAAAGAAGCTCCGTGTGTAGCCAGAGAAAACTCATTTTCTTCCCACACCAATGCTAGAGTGGCCAGAGGCCTGTCAACAGCAGAGAATTTCAGGGAGCTTCACGGCAGCAAGAATGGAGCTTTCCAAATGGAAAGCAAGGCTAGGACCATCATGCCCCCATTTCCATGGGCACAGGCAGCATACATCTCTGTGGTTTTTAACAAGTCAAATGAGACACAGAGTACACACTGTTTTCTTCCCTGAATCAACTTCTCGAGGCAGGGTGTTCTGCATCTAGTGAACGGCCTCACCAAGGAAAGCCCTAGCTAGGCCTCTGGGCCCGTGCCTCTTCAAAAGCCTGCAGTACTTCAGGAAAAACTGTGCTTTAGTTGCAATAGGAACGCAAGCCGTCTTTTTCCTGGAGGCAGGGTGACTTCAGGTAGGAGGTCCTGGATGGAAGGAGAAGCCTAGTGTTTTTCTCTGTGCAGCTCAGACCAGGGAATGAGTGCAACTTCCATGGCATGTTGGAACTTGCTAGAACGGTGCTCGTGAACCTGTATGAGTGCTGGCTAATTCAAGATGTCCCAGTAAGAGTGCACTCTGTTGCCCTACACTCGGCATACACACTGTGAGTCGGAAAGCTACGGGCCTGGATATTGCTTAGAAGGGCCAGGGGAGCCTGAGGGTACTTGCTGTTCTTGCAGGAAATAGGGTTTCCAGGCGAGGCACCTAGGTGTCCTGAAAAGCGTACTGGCGTTAAAATGCTGCAGAGCAGCGACTATGGCCTCATGGAAACTGCTACACGCCTCCGCTTCTGCATAGCATTTCAGGGCCTTCCCTCGAGGCAAGTTCTCACGTTGCTTGCACTGTGAGCGACACAGCCTGTTAGGATGCTGTATTTCTCCTTGAATAGAGTGAGTTCGGGAAAGAGGTCCTCGATAAATTCTAAGAAGAGTGTTTTCTCAGGGCAGCTCAGACGAGGGCAATGTCGAAAATGTCCAGGGCATGTTGAACTGCCTAGAAATGTGGTTCTGATGCTTTTCGACTGCTCTGCAAATAGAGCTCTCCTGAAGTAACGTACAGTGTGTTGCCCGAGACTCGGCAGACACAGAGGGCCTCCGAGGGACGTATGGGAATCAATGCTGCTCAGCAGGCACGCAGGGGTGTGGAGTGCGTCAGTGATCTTGGAACAAAAATGATGCTCACCCGAGGGGCCTAGGAGTCCTGAAAAGGGTACTTCCTTTAAGATAAAGCGGAACCTCCACTAAGAGCTCATGGAAAGAGCTGCATGCCTCCCTTTCTGCAGGGCTACTCAGGGCCTTACCTCGAGGAAAGGACTCACGTTGAGATTCCCTTTAGCTCTAGAGCATGGCAAGGTGAGCCCCACCCCGGCCAATGAAGCTCCGTGTGTAGCCAGAGAAAACTCATTTTCTTCCCACACCCATGCCTACAGTGGCCAGAGGGCTGTCAACAGCTGAGAATTTCAGGGAGCTTCACGGCAGCAAGAATGGAGCTTTCCAAATGGAAAGCAAGGCTAGGACCATCATGCCCCCATTTCCATGGGCACAGGCAGCATACATCTCTGTGGTTTCTAACAAGTCAAAAGAGACACAGAGTACACACTAGTTGCTTCCCTGAATCAACTTCTCGAGGCAGGGTGTTCTGCACCTTGTGAACGGTCTCACCAAGGAACGCCCTAGCTAGGCCTCTGGGCCCCTGCCTCTTCAAAAGCCTGCAGTGCTACAGGAAAAACTGTGCTTTAGTTGCAATAGGAACGCATGCCGTCTTTCTCCTGGATGCAGGATGACTTCAGGTAGGAGGTCCTGGATGGAAGGAGAAGCCTAGTGTTTTTCTCTGTGCAGGTCAGACTAGGGAATGAGTGCGATTTCCAGGCCTGTTGGAACTTGCTAGAATGTTGCTCTTTTACCTGTGCGAGTGCTGTGAATCAAGATATCACAAGAAAGAGTGTAGTGTGTTGCCCATGACTCAGCACACACAGAGGACCTCCGAGGGACCAATGGGCCTCGTCGTTGCTCAGCAGGCCTACAGGGGTGTGGAGGTACTCAGGGATCTTGGAACAAAAATGATGCTCACCCGAGAGGCCTAGGAGTCCTGAAAAGGGTACTTCCTTTAAAGTAAAGCTGAACAGCGACTTAGAGCTAATGGAAAGAGCTGCATGCCTACCTTTTTGCAGGGCTACTCAGGGCCTTACCTCGAGGCAAGGACTCACGTTGAGATTCCCTTTAGCTCTAGAGCATGGCAAGGTGAGCCCCACCACGGCCAAAGAAGCTCCGTGTGTAGCCAGAGAAAACTCATTTTCTTCCCACACCAATGCTAGAGTGGCCAGAGGCCTGTCAACAGCAGAGAATTTCAGGGAGCTTCACGGCAGCAAGAATGGAGCTTTCCAAATGGAAAGCAAGGCTAGGACCATCATGCCCCCATTTCCATGGGCACAGGCAGCATACATCTCTGTGGTTTTTAACAAGTCAAATGAGACACAGAGTACACACTGTTTTCTTCCCTGAATCAACTTCTCGAGGCAGGGTGTTCTGCATCTAGTGAACGGCCTCACCAAGGAAAGCCCTAGCTAGGCCTCTGGGCCCGTGCCTCTTCAAAAGCCTGCAGTACTTCAGGAAAAACTGTGCTTTAGTTGCAATAGGAACGCAAGCCGTCTTTTTCCTGGAGGCAGGGTGACTTCAGGTAGGAGGTCCTGGATGGAAGGAGAAGCCTAGTGTTTTTCTCTGTGCAGCTCAGACCAGGGAATGAGTGCAACTTCCATGGCATGTTGGAACTTGCTAGAACGGTGCTCGTGAACCTGTATGAGTGCTGGCTAATTCAAGATGTCCCAGTAAGAGTGCACTCTGTTGCCCTACACTCGGCATACACACTGTGAGTCGGAAAGCTACGGGCCTGGATATTGCTTAGAAGGGCCAGGGGAGCCTGAGGGTACTTGCTGTTCTTGCAGGAAATAGGGTTTCCAGGCGAGGCACCTAGGTGTCCTGAAAAGCGTACTGGCGTTAAAATGCTGCAGAGCAGCGACTACGGCCTCATGGAAACTGCTACACGCCTCCGCTTCTGCATAGCATTTCAGGGCCTTCCCTCGAGGCAAGTTCTCACGTTGCTTGCACTGTGAGCGACACAGCCTGTTAGGATGCTGTATTTCTCCTTGAATAGAGTGAGTTCGGGAAAGAGGTCCTCGATAAATTCTAAGAAGAGTGTTTTCTCAGGGCAGCTCAGACGAGGGCAATGTCGAAAATGTCCAGGGCATGTTGAACTGCCTAGAAATGTGGTTCTGATGCTTTTCGACTGCTCTGCAAATAGAGCTCTCCTGAAGTAACGTACAGTGTGTTGCCCGAGACTCGGCAGGCACAGAGGGCCTCCGAGGGACGTATGGGAATCAATGCTGCTCAGCCGTCCCACAGGGGTGTGGAATGCGTCAGTGATCTTGAAACAAAAATGATGCTCACCCGAGGGGCCTAGGAGTCCTGAAAAGGGTACTTCCTTTAAGATAAAGCGGAACCTCCACTAAGAGCTCATGGAAAGAGCTGCATGCCTCCCTTTCTGCAGGGCTACTCAGGGCCTTACCTCGAGGCAAGGACTCACGTTGAGATTCCCTTTAGCTCTAGGGCATGGCAAGGTGAGCCCCACCCCGGCCAATGAAGCTCCTTGTGTAGCCAGAGAAAACTCCTTTTCTTCCCACACCCATGCCTACAGTGGCCTGAGGCCTGTCAACAGCAGAGAATTTCAGGGAGCTTCACGGTAGCAAGAATGGAGCTTTCCAAATGGAAAGCAAGGCTAGGACCATCATGCCCCCATTACCATTGTCACAGGCAGCATACATCTCTGTGGTTTTTAACAAGTCAAATGCGACACAGTGTACACAGTTTGCTTCCCTGAATCAACTTCTCGAGGCAGGGTGTTCTGCACCTTGTGAACGGTCTCACCAAGGAACGCCCTAGCTAGGCCTCTGGGCCCGTGCCTCTTCAAAAGCCTGCAGTGCTACAGGAAAAACTGTGCTTTAGTTGCAATAGGAACGCATGCCGTCTTTCTCCTGGAGGCAGGATGACTTCAGGTAGGAGGTCCTGGATGGAAGGAGAAGCCTAGTGTTTTTCTCTGCGCAGGTCAGACTAGGGAATGAGTGCGATTTCCAGGCCTGTTGGAACTTGCTAGAATGTTGCTCTTTTACCTGTGCGAGTGCTGTGAATCAAGATATCACAAGAAAGAGTGTAGTGTGTTGCCCATGACTCAGCACACACAGAGGACCTCCGAGGGACCAATGGGCCTCGTCGTTGCTCAGCAGGCCTACAGGGGTGTGGAGGTACTCAGGGATCTTGGAACAAAAATGATGCTCACCCGAGAGGCCTAGGAGTCCTGAAAAGGGTACTTCCTTTAAAGTAAAGCTGAACAGCGACTTAGAGCTAATGGAAAGAGCTGCATGCCTACCTTTTTGCAGGGCTACTCAGGGCCTTACCTCGAGGCAAGGACTCACGTTGAGATTCCCTTTAGCTCTAGAGCATGGCAAGGTGAGCCCCACCACGGCCAAAGAAGCTCCGTGTGTAGCCAGAGAAAACTCATTTTCTTCCCACACCAATGCTAGAGTGGCCAGAGGCCTGTCAACAGCAGAGAATTTCAGGGAGCTTCACGGCAGCAAGAATGGAGCTTTCCAAATGGAAAGCAAGGCTAGGACCATCATGCCCCCATTTCCATGGGCACAGGCAGCATACATCTCTGTGGTTTTTAACAAGTCAAATGAGACACAGAGTACACACTGTTTTCTTCCCTGAATCAACTTCTCGAGGCAGGGTGTTCTGCATCTAGTGAACGGCCTCACCAAGGAAAGCCCTAGCTAGGCCTCTGGGCCCGTGCCTCTTCAAAAGCCTGCAGTACTTCAGGAAAAACTGTGCTTTAGTTGCAATAGGAACGCAAGCCGTCTTTTTCCTGGAGGCAGGGTGACTTCAGGTAGGAGGTCCTGGATGGAAGGAGAAGCCTAGTGTTTTTCTCTGTGCAGCTCAGACCAGGGAATGAGTGCAACTTCCATGGCATGTTGGAACTTGCTAGAACGGTGCTCGTGAACCTGTATGAGTGCTGGCTAATTCAAGATGTCCCAGTAAGAGTGCACTCTGTTGCCCTACACTCGGCATACACACTGTGAGTCGGAAAGCTACGGGCCTGGATATTGCTTAGAAGGGCCAGGGGAGCCTGAGGGTACTTGCTGTTCTTGCAGGAAATAGGGTTTCCAGGCGAGGCACCTAGGTGTCCTGAAAAGCGTACTGGCGTTAAAATGCTGCAGAGCAGCGACTATGGCCTCATGGAAACTGCTACACGCCTCCGCTTCTGCATAGCATTTCAGGGCCTTCCCTCGAGGCAAGTTCTCACGTTGCTTGCACTGTGAGCGACACAGCCTGTTAGGATGCTATATTTCTCCTTGAATAGAGTGAGTTCGGGAAAGAGGTCCTCGATAAATTCTAAGAAGAGTGTTTTCTCAGGGCAGCTCAGACGAGGGCAATGTCGAAAACTTCCAGGGCATGTTGGACTGCCTAGAAATGTGGTTCTGATGCTTTTCGACTGCTCTGCAAATAGAGCTCTCCTGAAGTAACGTACAGTGTGTTGCCCGAGACTCGGCAGACACAGAGGGCCTCCGAGGGACGTATGGGAATCAATGCTGCTCAGCAGGCACGCAGGGGTGTGGAGTGCGTCAGTGATCTTGGAACAAAAATGATGCTCACCCGAGGGGCCTAGGAGTCCTGAAAAGGGTACTTCCTTTAAGATAAAGCGGAACCTCCACTAAGAGCTCATGGAAAGAGCTGCATGCCTCCCTTTCTGCAGGGCTACTCAGGGCCTTACCTCGAGGAAAGGACTCACGTTGAGATTCCCTTTAGCTCTAGAGCATGGCAAGGTGAGCCCCACCCCGGCCAATGAAGCTCCGTGTGTAGCCAGAGAAAACTCATTTTCTTCCCACACCCATGCCTACAGTGGCCAGAGGGCTGTCAACAGCAGAGAATTTCAGGGAGCTTCACGGCAGCAAGAATGGAGCTTTCCAAATGGAAAGCAAGGCTAGGACCATCATGCCCCCATTTCCATGGGCACAGGCAGCATACATCTCTGTGGTTTCTAACAAGTCAAAAGAGACACAGAGTACACACTAGTTGCTTCCCTGAATCAACTTCTCGAGGCAGGGTGTTCTGCACCTTGTGAACGGTCTCACCAAGGAACGCCCTAGCTAGGCCTCTGGGCCCCTGCCTCTTCAAAAGCCTGCAGTGCTACAGGAAAAACTGTGCTTTAGTTGCAATAGGAACGCATGCCGTCTTTCTCCTGGATGCAGGATGACTTCAGGTAGGAGGTCCTGGATGGAAGGAGAAGCCTAGTGTTTTTCTCTGTGCAGGTCAGACTAGGGAATGAGTGCGATTTCCAGGCCTGTTGGAACTTGCTAGAATGTTGCTCTTTTACCTGTGCGAGTGCTGTGAATCAAGATATCACAAGAAAGAGTGTAGTGTGTTGCCCATGACTCAGCACACACAGAGGACCTCCGAGGGACCAATGGGCCTCGTCGTTGCTCAGCAGGCCTACAGGGGTGTGGAGGTACTCAGGGATCTTGGAACAAAAATGATGCTCACCCGAGAGGCCTAGGAGTCCTGAAAAGGGTACTTCCTTTAAAGTAAAGCTGAACAGCGACTTAGAGCTAATGGAAAGAGCTGCATGCCTACCTTTTTGCAGGGCTACTCAGGGCCTTACCTCGAGGCAAGGACTCACGTTGAGATTCCCTTTAGCTCTAGAGCATGGCAAGGTGAGCCCCACCACGGCCAAAGAAGCTCCGTGTGTAGCCAGAGAAAACTCATTTTCTTCCCACACCAATGCTAGAGTGGCCAGAGGCCTGTCAACAGCAGAGAATTTCAGGGAGCTTCACGGCAGCAAGAATGGAGCTTTCCAAATGGAAAGCAAGGCTAGGACCATCATGCCCCCATTTCCATGGGCACAGGCAGCATACATCTCTGTGGTTTTTAACAAGTCAAATGAGACACAGAGTACACACTGTTTTCTTCCCTGAATCAACTTCTCGAGGCAGGGTGTTCTGCATCTAGTGAACGGCCTCACCAAGGAAAGCCCTAGCTAGGCCTCTGGGCCCGTGCCTCTTCAAAAGCCTGCAGTACTTCAGGAAAAACTGTGCTTTAGTTGCAATAGGAACGCAAGCCGTCTTTTTCCTGGAGGCAGGGTGACTTCAGGTAGGAGGTCCTGGATGGAAGGAGAAGCCTAGTGTTTTTCTCTGTGCAGCTCAGACCAGGGAATGAGTGCAACTTCCATGGCATGTTGGAACTTGCTAGAACGGTGCTCGTGAACCTGTATGAGTGCTGGCTAATTCAAGATGTCCCAGTAAGAGTGCACTCTGTTGCCCTACACTCGGCATACACACTGTGAGTCGGAAAGCTACGGGCCTGGATATTGCTTAGAAGGGCCAGGGGAGCCTGAGGGTACTTGCTGTTCTTGCAGGAAATAGGGTTTCCAGGCGAGGCACCTAGGTGTCCTGAAAAGCGTACTGGCGTTAAAATGCTGCAGAGCAGCGACTACGGCCTCATGGAAACTGCTACACGCCTCCGCTTCTGCATAGCATTTCAGGGCCTTCCCTCGAGGCAAGTTCTCACGTTGCTTGCACTGTGAGCGACACAGCCTGTTAGGATGCTGTATTTCTCCTTGAATAGAGTGAGTTCGGGAAAGAGGTCCTCGATAAATTCTAAGAAGAGTGTTTTCTCAGGGCAGCTCAGACGAGGGCAATGTCGAAAATGTCCAGGGCATGTTGAACTGCCTAGAAATGTGGTTCTGATGCTTTTCGACTGCTCTGCAAATAGAGCTCTCCTGAAGTAACGTACAGTGTGTTGCCCGAGACTCGGCAGGCACAGAGGGCCTCCGAGGGACGTATGGGAATCAATGCTGCTCAGCCGTCCCACAGGGGTGTGGAATGCGTCAGTGATCTTGAAACAAAAATGATGCTCACCCGAGGGGCCTAGGAGTCCTGAAAAGGGTACTTCCTTTAAGATAAAGCGGAACCTCCACTAAGAGCTCATGGAAAGAGCTGCATGCCTCCCTTTCTGCAGGGCTACTCAGGGCCTTACCTCGAGGCAAGGACTCACGTTGAGATTCCCTTTAGCTCTAGGGCATGGCAAGGTGAGCCCCACCCCGGCCAATGAAGCTCCTTGTGTAGCCAGAGAAAACTCCTTTTCTTCCCACACCCATGCCTACAGTGGCCTGAGGCCTGTCAACAGCAGAGAATTTCAGGGAGCTTCACGGTAGCAAGAATGGAGCTTTCCAAATGGAAAGCAAGGCTAGGACCATCATGCCCCCATTACCATTGTCACAGGCAGCATACATCTCTGTGGTTTTTAACAAGTCAAATGCGACACAGTGTACACAGTTTGCTTCCCTGAATCAACTTCTCGAGGCAGGGTGTTCTGCACCTTGTGAACGGTCTCACCAAGGAACGCCCTAGCTAGGCCTCTGGGCCCGTGCCTCTTCAAAAGCCTGCAGTGCTACAGGAAAAACTGTGCTTTAGTTGCAATAGGAACGCATGCCGTCTTTCTCCTGGAGGCAGGATGACTTCAGGTAGGAGGTCCTGGATGGAAGGAGAAGCCTAGTGTTTTTCTCTGCGCAGGTCAGACTAGGGAATGAGTGCGATTTCCAGGCCTGTTGGAACTTGCTAGAATGTTGCTCTTTTACCTGTGCGAGTGCTGTGAATCAAGATATCACAAGAAAGAGTGTAGTGTGTTGCCCATGACTCAGCACACACAGAGGACCTCCGAGGGACCAATGGGCCTCGTCGTTGCTCAGCAGGCCTACAGGGGTGTGGAGGTACTCAGGGATCTTGGAACAAAAATGATGCTCACCCGAGAGGCCTAGGAGTCCTGAAAAGGGTACTTCCTTTAAAGTAAAGCTGAACAGCGACTTAGAGCTAATGGAAAGAGCTGCATGCCTACCTTTTTGCAGGGCTACTCAGGGCCTTACCTCGAGGCAAGGACTCACGTTGAGATTCCCTTTAGCTCTAGAGCATGGCAAGGTGAGCCCCACCACGGCCAAAGAAGCTCCGTGTGTAGCCAGAGAAAACTCATTTTCTTCCCACACCAATGCTAGAGTGGCCAGAGGCCTGTCAACAGCAGAGAATTTCAGGGAGCTTCACGGCAGCAAGAATGGAGCTTTCCAAATGGAAAGCAAGGCTAGGACCATCATGCCCCCATTTCCATGGGCACAGGCAGCATACATCTCTGTGGTTTTTAACAAGTCAAATGAGACACAGAGTACACACTGTTTTCTTCCCTGAATCAACTTCTCGAGGCAGGGTGTTCTGCATCTAGTGAACGGCCTCACCAAGGAAAGCCCTAGCTAGGCCTCTGGGCCCGTGCCTCTTCAAAAGCCTGCAGTACTTCAGGAAAAACTGTGCTTTAGTTGCAATAGGAACGCAAGCCGTCTTTTTCCTGGAGGCAGGGTGACTTCAGGTAGGAGGTCCTGGATGGAAGGAGAAGCCTAGTGTTTTTCTCTGTGCAGCTCAGACCAGGGAATGAGTGCAACTTCCATGGCATGTTGGAACTTGCTAGAACGGTGCTCGTGAACCTGTATGAGTGCTGGCTAATTCAAGATGTCCCAGTAAGAGTGCACTCTGTTGCCCTACACTCGGCATACACACTGTGAGTCGGAAAGCTACGGGCCTGGATATTGCTTAGAAGGGCCAGGGGAGCCTGAGGGTACTTGCTGTTCTTGCAGGAAATAGGGTTTCCAGGCGAGGCACCTAGGTGTCCTGAAAAGCGTACTGGCGTTAAAATGCTGCAGAGCAGCGACTATGGCCTCATGGAAACTGCTACACGCCTCCGCTTCTGCATAGCATTTCAGGGCCTTCCCTCGAGGCAAGTTCTCACGTTGCTTGCACTGTGAGCGACACAGCCTGTTAGGATGCTGTATTTCTCCTTGAATAGAGTGAGTTCGGGAAAGAGGTCCTCGATAAATTCTAAGAAGAGTGTTTTCTCAGGGCAGCTCAGACGAGGGCAATGTCGAAAACTTCCAGGGCATGTTGGACTGCCTAGAAATGTGGTTCTGATGCTTTTCGACTGCTCTGCAAATAGAGCTCTCCTGAAGTAACGTACAGTGTGTTGCCCGAGACTCGGCAGACACAGAGGGCCTCCGAGGGACGTATGGGAATCAATGCTGCTCAGCAGGCACGCAGGGGTGTGGAGTGCGTCAGTGATCTTGGAACAAAAATGATGCTCACCCGAGGGGCCTAGGAGTCCTGAAAAGGGTACTTCCTTTAAGATAAAGCGGAACCTCCACTAAGAGCTCATGGAAAGAGCTGCATGCCTCCCTTTCTGCAGGGCTACTCAGGGCCTTACCTCGAGGAAAGGACTCACGTTGAGATTCCCTTTAGCTCTAGAGCATGGCAAGGTGAGCCCCACCCCGGCCAATGAAGCTCCGTGTGTAGCCAGAGAAAACTCATTTTCTTCCCACACCCATGCCTACAGTGGCCAGAGGGCTGTCAACAGCAGAGAATTTCAGGGAGCTTCACGGCAGCAAGAATGGAGCTTTCCAAATGGAAAGCAAGGCTAGGACCATCATGCCCCCATTTCCATGGGCACAGGCAGCATACATCTCTGTGGTTTCTAACAAGTCAAAAGAGACACAGAGTACACACTAGTTGCTTCCCTGAATCAACTTCTCGAGGCAGGGTGTTCTGCACCTTGTGAACGGTCTCACCAAGGAACGCCCTAGCTAGGCCTCTGGGCCCCTGCCTCTTCAAAAGCCTGCAGTGCTACAGGAAAAACTGTGCTTTAGTTGCAATAGGAACGCATGCCGTCTTTCTCCTGGATGCAGGATGACTTCAGGTAGGAGGTCCTGGATGGAAGGAGAAGCCTAGTGTTTTTCTCTGTGCAGGTCAGACTAGGGAATGAGTGCGATTTCCAGGCCTGTTGGAACTTGCTAGAATGTTGCTCTTTTACCTGTGCGAGTGCTGTGAATCAAGATATCACAAGAAAGAGTGTAGTGTGTTGCCCATGACTCAGCACACACAGAGGACCTCCGAGGGACCAATGGGCCTCGTCGTTGCTCAGCAGGCCTACAGGGGTGTGGAGGTACTCAGGGATCTTGGAACAAAAATGATGCTCACCCGAGAGGCCTAGGAGTCCTGAAAAGGGTACTTCCTTTAAAGTAAAGCTGAACAGCGACTTAGAGCTAATGGAAAGAGCTGCATGCCTACCTTTTTGCAGGGCTACTCAGGGCCTTACCTCGAGGCAAGGACTCACGTTGAGATTCCCTTTAGCTCTAGAGCATGGCAAGGTGAGCCCCACCACGGCCAAAGAAGCTCCGTGTGTAGCCAGAGAAAACTCATTTTCTTCCCACACCAATGCTAGAGTGGCCAGAGGCCTGTCAACAGCAGAGAATTTCAGGGAGCTTCACGGCAGCAAGAATGGAGCTTTCCAAATGGAAAGCAAGGCTAGGACCATCATGCCCCCATTTCCATGGGCACAGGCAGCATACATCTCTGTGGTTTTTAACAAGTCAAATGAGACACAGAGTACACACTGTTTTCTTCCCTGAATCAACTTCTCGAGGCAGGGTGTTCTGCATCTAGTGAACGGCCTCACCAAGGAAAGCCCTAGCTAGGCCTCTGGGCCCGTGCCTCTTCAAAAGCCTGCAGTACTTCAGGAAAAACTGTGCTTTAGTTGCAATAGGAACGCAAGCCGTCTTTTTCCTGGAGGCAGGGTGACTTCAGGTAGGAGGTCCTGGATGGAAGGAGAAGCCTAGTGTTTTTCTCTGTGCAGCTCAGACCAGGGAATGAGTGCAACTTCCATGGCATGTTGGAACTTGCTAGAACGGTGCTCGTGAACCTGTATGAGTGCTGGCTAATTCAAGATGTCCCAGTAAGAGTGCACTCTGTTGCCCTACACTCGGCATACACACTGTGAGTCGGAAAGCTACGGGCCTGGATATTGCTTAGAAGGGCCAGGGGAGCCTGAGGGTACTTGCTGTTCTTGCAGGAAATAGGGTTTCCAGGCGAGGCACCTAGGTGTCCTGAAAAGCGTACTGGCGTTAAAATGCTGCAGAGCAGCGACTACGGCCTCATGGAAACTGCTACACGCCTCCGCTTCTGCATAGCATTTCAGGGCCTTCCCTCGAGGCAAGTTCTCACGTTGCTTGCACTGTGAGCGACACAGCCTGTTAGGATGCTGTATTTCTCCTTGAATAGAGTGAGTTCGGGAAAGAGGTCCTCGATAAATTCTAAGAAGAGTGTTTTCTCAGGGCAGCTCAGACGAGGGCAATGTCGAAAATGTCCAGGGCATGTTGAACTGCCTAGAAATGTGGTTCTGATGCTTTTCGACTGCTCTGCAAATAGAGCTCTCCTGAAGTAACGTACAGTGTGTTGCCCGAGACTCGGCAGGCACAGAGGGCCTCCGAGGGACGTATGGGAATCAATGCTGCTCAGCCGTCCCACAGGGGTGTGGAATGCGTCAGTGATCTTGAAACAAAAATGATGCTCACCCGAGGGGCCTAGGAGTCCTGAAAAGGGTACTTCCTTTAAGATAAAGCGGAACCTCCACTAAGAGCTCATGGAAAGAGCTGCATGCCTCCCTTTCTGCAGGGCTACTCAGGGCCTTACCTCGAGGCAAGGACTCACGTTGAGATTCCCTTTAGCTCTAGGGCATGGCAAGGTGAGCCCCACCCCGGCCAATGAAGCTCCTTGTGTAGCCAGAGAAAACTCCTTTTCTTCCCACACCCATGCCTACAGTGGCCTGAGGCCTGTCAACAGCAGAGAATTTCAGGGAGCTTCACGGTAGCAAGAATGGAGCTTTCCAAATGGAAAGCAAGGCTAGGACCATCATGCCCCCATTACCATTGTCACAGGCAGCATACATCTCTGTGGTTTTTAACAAGTCAAATGCGACACAGTGTACACAGTTTGCTTCCCTGAATCAACTTCTCGAGGCAGGGTGTTCTGCACCTTGTGAACGGTCTCACCAAGGAACGCCCTAGCTAGGCCTCTGGGCCCGTGCCTCTTCAAAAGCCTGCAGTGCTACAGGAAAAACTGTGCTTTAGTTGCAATAGGAACGCATGCCGTCTTTCTCCTGGAGGCAGGATGACTTCAGGT
Source organism: Balaenoptera borealis (assembly GCF_965194805.1). Lineage (NCBI taxonomy): Eukaryota > Metazoa > Chordata > Mammalia > Artiodactyla > Balaenopteridae > Balaenoptera > Balaenoptera borealis. The sequence continues at coordinate 582,732 of NW_028123848.1, read as the reverse complement.
AGGAGGTCCTGGATGGAAGGAGAAGCCTAGTGTTTTTCTCTGCGCAGGTCAGACTAGGGAATGAGTGCGATTTCCAGGCCTGTTGGAACTTGCTAGAATGTTGCTCTTTTACCTGTGCGAGTGCTGTGAATCAAGATATCACAAGAAAGAGTGTAGTGTGTTGCCCATGACTCAGCACACACAGAGGACCTCCGAGGGACCAATGGGCCTCGTCGTTGCTCAGCAGGCCTACAGGGGTGTGGAGGTACTCAGGGATCTTGGAACAAAAATGATGCTCACCCGAGAGGCCTAGGAGTCCTGAAAAGGGTACTTCCTTTAAAGTAAAGCTGAACAGCGACTTAGAGCTAATGGAAAGAGCTGCATGCCTACCTTTTTGCAGGGCTACTCAGGGCCTTACCTCGAGGCAAGGACTCACGTTGAGATTCCCTTTAGCTCTAGAGCATGGCAAGGTGAGCCCCACCACGGCCAAAGAAGCTCCGTGTGTAGCCAGAGAAAACTCATTTTCTTCCCACACCAATGCTAGAGTGGCCAGAGGCCTGTCAACAGCAGAGAATTTCAGGGAGCTTCACGGCAGCAAGAATGGAGCTTTCCAAATGGAAAGCAAGGCTAGGACCATCATGCCCCCATTTCCATGGGCACAGGCAGCATACATCTCTGTGGTTTTTAACAAGTCAAATGAGACACAGAGTACACACTGTTTTCTTCCCTGAATCAACTTCTCGAGGCAGGGTGTTCTGCATCTAGTGAACGGCCTCACCAAGGAAAGCCCTAGCTAGGCCTCTGGGCCCGTGCCTCTTCAAAAGCCTGCAGTACTTCAGGAAAAACTGTGCTTTAGTTGCAATAGGAACGCAAGCCGTCTTTTTCCTGGAGGCAGGGTGACTTCAGGTAGGAGGTCCTGGATGGAAGGAGAAGCCTAGTGTTTTTCTCTGTGCAGCTCAGACCAGGGAATGAGTGCAACTTCCATGGCATGTTGGAACTTGCTAGAACGGTGCTCGTGAACCTGTATGAGTGCTGGCTAATTCAAGATGTCCCAGTAAGAGTGCACTCTGTTGCCCTACACTCGGCATACACACTGTGAGTCGGAAAGCTACGGGCCTGGATATTGCTTAGAAGGGCCAGGGGAGCCTGAGGGTACTTGCTGTTCTTGCAGGAAATAGGGTTTCCAGGCGAGGCACCTAGGTGTCCTGAAAAGCGTACTGGCGTTAAAATGCTGCAGAGCAGCGACTATGGCCTCATGGAAACTGCTACACGCCTCCGCTTCTGCATAGCATTTCAGGGCCTTCCCTCGAGGCAAGTTCTCACGTTGCTTGCACTGTGAGCGACACAGCCTGTTAGGATGCTGTATTTCTTCTTGAATACAGTGAGTTCGGGAAAGAGGTCCTCGATAAATTCTAAGAAGAGTGTCTTCTCAGGGCAGCTCAGACGAGGGCAATGTCGAAAATGTCCAGGGCATGTTGGACTGCCTAGAAATGTGGTTCTGATGCTTTTCGACTGCTCTGCAAATAGAGCTCTCCTGAAGTAACGTACAGTGTGTTGCCCGAGACTCGGCAGACACAGAGGGCCTCCGAGGGACGTATGGGAATCAATGCTGCTCAGCAGGCACGCAGGGGTGTGGAGTGCGTCAGTGATCTTGGAACAAAAATGATGCTCACCCGAGGGGCCTAGGAGTCCTGAAAAGGGTACTTCCTTTAAGATAAAGCGGAACCTCCACTAAGAGCTCATGGAAAGAGCTGCATGCCTCCCTTTCTGCAGGGCTACTCAGGGCCTTACCTCGAGGAAAGGACTCACGTTGAGATTCCCTTTAGCTCTAGAGCATGGCAAGGTGAGCCCCACCCCGGCCAATGAAGCTCCGTGTGTAGCCAGAGAAAACTCATTTTCTTCCCACACCCATGCCTACAGTGGCCAGAGGGCTGTCAACAGCAGAGAATTTCAGGGAGCTTCACGGCAGCAAGAATGGAGCTTTCCAAATGGAAAGCAAGGCTAGGACCATCATGCCCCCATTTCCATGGGCACAGGCAGCATACATCTCTGTGGTTTCTAACAAGTCAAAAGAGACACAGAGTACACACTAGTTGCTTCCCTGAATCAACTTCTCGAGGCAGGGTGTTCTGCACCTTGTGAACGGTCTCACCAAGGAACGCCCTAGCTAGGCCTCTGGGCCCCTGCCTCTTCAAAAGCCTGCAGTGCTACAGGAAAAACTGTGCTTTAGTTGCAATAGGAACGCATGCCGTCTTTCTCCTGGATGCAGGATGACTTCAGGTAGGAGGTCCTGGATGGAAGGAGAAGCCTAGTGTTTTTCTCTGTGCAGGTCAGACTAGGGAATGAGTGCGATTTCCAGGCCTGTTGGAACTTGCTAGAATGTTGCTCTTTTACCTGTGCGAGTGCTGTGAATCAAGATATCACAAGAAAGAGTGTAGTGTGTTGCCCATGACTCAGCACACACAGAGGACCTCCGAGGGACCAATGGGCCTCGTCGTTGCTCAGCAGGCCTACAGGGGTGTGGAGGTACTCAGGGATCTTGGAACAAAAATGATGCTCACCCGAGAGGCCTAGGAGTCCTGAAAAGGGTACTTCCTTTAAAGTAAAGCTGAACAGCGACTTAGAGCTAATGGAAAGAGCTGCATGCCTACCTTTTTGCAGGGCTACTCAGGGCCTTACCTCGAGGCAAGGACTCACGTTGAGATTCCCTTTAGCTCTAGAGCATGGCAAGGTGAGCCCCACCACGGCCAAAGAAGCTCCGTGTGTAGCCAGAGAAAACTCATTTTCTTCCCACACCAATGCTAGAGTGGCCAGAGGCCTGTCAACAGCAGAGAATTTCAGGGAGCTTCACGGCAGCAAGAATGGAGCTTTCCAAATGGAAAGCAAGGCTAGGACCATCATGCCCCCATTTCCATGGGCACAGGCAGCATACATCTCTGTGGTTTTTAACAAGTCAAATGAGACACAGAGTACACACTGTTTTCTTCCCTGAATCAACTTCTCGAGGCAGGGTGTTCTGCATCTAGTGAACGGCCTCACCAAGGAAAGCCCTAGCTAGGCCTCTGGGCCCGTGCCTCTTCAAAAGCCTGCAGTACTTCAGGAAAAACTGTGCTTTAGTTGCAATAGGAACGCAAGCCGTCTTTTTCCTGGAGGCAGGGTGACTTCAGGTAGGAGGTCCTGGATGGAAGGAGAAGCCTAGTGTTTTTCTCTGTGCAGCTCAGACCAGGGAATGAGTGCAACTTCCATGGCATGTTGGAACTTGCTAGAACGGTGCTCGTGAACCTGTATGAGTGCTGGCTAATTCAAGATGTCCCAGTAAGAGTGCACTCTGTTGCCCTACACTCGGCATACACACTGTGAGTCGGAAAGCTACGGGCCTGGATATTGCTTAGAAGGGCCAGGGGAGCCTGAGGGTACTTGCTGTTCTTGCAGGAAATAGGGTTTCCAGGCGAGGCACCTAGGTGTCCTGAAAAGCGTACTGGCGTTAAAATGCTGCAGAGCAGCGACTACGGCCTCATGGAAACTGCTACACGCCTCCGCTTCTGCATAGCATTTCAGGGCCTTCCCTCGAGGCAAGTTCTCACGTTGCTTGCACTGTGAGCGACACAGCCTGTTAGGATGCTGTATTTCTCCTTGAATAGAGTGAGTTCGGGAAAGAGGTCCTCGATAAATTCTAAGAAGAGTGTTTTCTCAGGGCAGCTCAGACGAGGGCAATGTCGAAAATGTCCAGGGCATGTTGAACTGCCTAGAAATGTGGTTCTGATGCTTTTCGACTGCTCTGCAAATAGAGCTCTCCTGAAGTAACGTACAGTGTGTTGCCCGAGACTCGGCAGGCACAGAGGGCCTCCGAGGGACGTATGGGAATCAATGCTGCTCAGCCGTCCCACAGGGGTGTGGAATGCGTCAGTGATCTTGAAACAAAAATGATGCTCACCCGAGGGGCCTAGGAGTCCTGAAAAGGGTACTTCCTTTAAGATAAAGCGGAACCTCCACTAAGAGCTCATGGAAAGAGCTGCATGCCTCCCTTTCTGCAGGGCTACTCAGGGCCTTACCTCGAGGCAAGGACTCACGTTGAGATTCCCTTTAGCTCTAGGGCATGGCAAGGTGAGCCCCACCCCGGCCAATGAAGCTCCTTGTGTAGCCAGAGAAAACTCCTTTTCTTCCCACACCCATGCCTACAGTGGCCTGAGGCCTGTCAACAGCAGAGAATTTCAGGGAGCTTCACGGTAGCAAGAATGGAGCTTTCCAAATGGAAAGCAAGGCTAGGACCATCATGCCCCCATTACCATTGTCACAGGCAGCATACATCTCTGTGGTTTTTAACAAGTCAAATGCGACACAGTGTACACAGTTTGCTTCCCTGAATCAACTTCTCGAGGCAGGGTGTTCTGCACCTTGTGAACGGTCTCACCAAGGAACGCCCTAGCTAGGCCTCTGGGCCCGTGCCTCTTCAAAAGCCTGCAGTGCTACAGGAAAAACTGTGCTTTAGTTGCAATAGGAACGCATGCCGTCTTTCTCCTGGAGGCAGGATGACTTCAGGTAGGAGGTCCTGGATGGAAGGAGAAGCCTAGTGTTTTTCTCTGCGCAGGTCAGACTAGGGAATGAGTGCGATTTCCAGGCCTGTTGGAACTTGCTAGAATGTTGCTCTTTTACCTGTGCGAGTGCTGTGAATCAAGATATCACAAGAAAGAGTGTAGTGTGTTGCCCATGACTCAGCACACACAGAGGACCTCCGAGGGACCAATGGGCCTCGTCGTTGCTCAGCAGGCCTACAGGGGTGTGGAGGTACTCAGGGATCTTGGAACAAAAATGATGCTCACCCGAGAGGCCTAGGAGTCCTGAAAAGGGTACTTCCTTTAAAGTAAAGCTGAACAGCGACTTAGAGCTAATGGAAAGAGCTGCATGCCTACCTTTTTGCAGGGCTACTCAGGGCCTTACCTCGAGGCAAGGACTCACGTTGAGATTCCCTTTAGCTCTAGAGCATGGCAAGGTGAGCCCCACCACGGCCAAAGAAGCTCCGTGTGTAGCCAGAGAAAACTCATTTTCTTCCCACACCAATGCTAGAGTGGCCAGAGGCCTGTCAACAGCAGAGAATTTCAGGGAGCTTCACGGCAGCAAGAATGGAGCTTTCCAAATGGAAAGCAAGGCTAGGACCATCATGCCCCCATTTCCATGGGCACAGGCAGCATACATCTCTGTGGTTTTTAACAAGTCAAATGAGACACAGAGTACACACTGTTTTCTTCCCTGAATCAACTTCTCGAGGCAGGGTGTTCTGCATCTAGTGAACGGCCTCACCAAGGAAAGCCCTAGCTAGGCCTCTGGGCCCGTGCCTCTTCAAAAGCCTGCAGTACTTCAGGAAAAACTGTGCTTTAGTTGCAATAGGAACGCAAGCCGTCTTTTTCCTGGAGGCAGGGTGACTTCAGGTAGGAGGTCCTGGATGGAAGGAGAAGCCTAGTGTTTTTCTCTGTGCAGCTCAGACCAGGGAATGAGTGCAACTTCCATGGCATGTTGGAACTTGCTAGAACGGTGCTCGTGAACCTGTATGAGTGCTGGCTAATTCAAGATGTCCCAGTAAGAGTGCACTCTGTTGCCCTACACTCGGCATACACACTGTGAGTCGGAAAGCTACGGGCCTGGATATTGCTTAGAAGGGCCAGGGGAGCCTGAGGGTACTTGCTGTTCTTGCAGGAAATAGGGTTTCCAGGCGAGGCACCTAGGTGTCCTGAAAAGCGTACTGGCGTTAAAATGCTGCAGAGCAGCGACTATGGCCTCATGGAAACTGCTACACGCCTCCGCTTCTGCATAGCATTTCAGGGCCTTCCCTCGAGGCAAGTTCTCACGTTGCTTGCACTGTGAGCGACACAGCCTGTTAGGATGCTGTATTTCTCCTTGAATAGAGTGAGTTCGGGAAAGAGGTCCTCGATAAATTCTAAGAAGAGTGTTTTCTCAGGGCAGCTCAGACGAGGGCAATGTCGAAAACTTCCAGGGCATGTTGGACTGCCTAGAAATGTGGTTCTGATGCTTTTCGACTGCTCTGCAAATAGAGCTCTCCTGAAGTAACGTACAGTGTGTTGCCCGAGACTCGGCAGACACAGAGGGCCTCCGAGGGACGTATGGGAATCAATGCTGCTCAGCAGGCACGCAGGGGTGTGGAGTGCGTCAGTGATCTTGGAACAAAAATGATGCTCACCCGAGGGGCCTAGGAGTCCTGAAAAGGGTACTTCCTTTAAGATAAAGCGGAACCTCCACTAAGAGCTCATGGAAAGAGCTGCATGCCTCCCTTTCTGCAGGGCTACTCAGGGCCTTACCTCGAGGAAAGGACTCACGTTGAGATTCCCTTTAGCTCTAGAGCATGGCAAGGTGAGCCCCACCCCGGCCAATGAAGCTCCGTGTGTAGCCAGAGAAAACTCATTTTCTTCCCACACCCATGCCTACAGTGGCCAGAGGGCTGTCAACAGCAGAGAATTTCAGGGAGCTTCACGGCAGCAAGAATGGAGCTTTCCAAATGGAAAGCAAGGCTAGGACCATCATGCCCCCATTTCCATGGGCACAGGCAGCATACATCTCTGTGGTTTCTAACAAGTCAAAAGAGACACAGAGTACACACTAGTTGCTTCCCTGAATCAACTTCTCGAGGCAGGGTGTTCTGCACCTTGTGAACGGTCTCACCAAGGAACGCCCTAGCTAGGCCTCTGGGCCCCTGCCTCTTCAAAAGCCTGCAGTGCTACAGGAAAAACTGTGCTTTAGTTGCAATAGGAACGCATGCCGTCTTTCTCCTGGATGCAGGATGACTTCAGGTAGGAGGTCCTGGATGGAAGGAGAAGCCTAGTGTTTTTCTCTGTGCAGGTCAGACTAGGGAATGAGTGCGATTTCCAGGCCTGTTGGAACTTGCTAGAATGTTGCTCTTTTACCTGTGCGAGTGCTGTGAATCAAGATATCACAAGAAAGAGTGTAGTGTGTTGCCCATGACTCAGCACACACAGAGGACCTCCGAGGGACCAATGGGCCTCGTCGTTGCTCAGCAGGCCTACAGGGGTGTGGAGGTACTCAGGGATCTTGGAACAAAAATGATGCTCACCCGAGAGGCCTAGGAGTCCTGAAAAGGGTACTTCCTTTAAAGTAAAGCTGAACAGCGACTTAGAGCTAATGGAAAGAGCTGCATGCCTACCTTTTTGCAGGGCTACTCAGGGCCTTACCTCGAGGCAAGGACTCACGTTGAGATTCCCTTTAGCTCTAGAGCATGGCAAGGTGAGCCCCACCACGGCCAAAGAAGCTCCGTGTGTAGCCAGAGAAAACTCATTTTCTTCCCACACCAATGCTAGAGTGGCCAGAGGCCTGTCAACAGCAGAGAATTTCAGGGAGCTTCACGGCAGCAAGAATGGAGCTTTCCAAATGGAAAGCAAGGCTAGGACCATCATGCCCCCATTTCCATGGGCACAGGCAGCATACATCTCTGTGGTTTTTAACAAGTCAAATGAGACACAGAGTACACACTGTTTTCTTCCCTGAATCAACTTCTCGAGGCAGGGTGTTCTGCATCTAGTGAACGGCCTCACCAAGGAAAGCCCTAGCTAGGCCTCTGGGCCCGTGCCTCTTCAAAAGCCTGCAGTACTTCAGGAAAAACTGTGCTTTAGTTGCAATAGGAACGCAAGCCGTCTTTTTCCTGGAGGCAGGGTGACTTCAGGTAGGAGGTCCTGGATGGAAGGAGAAGCCTAGTGTTTTTCTCTGTGCAGCTCAGACCAGGGAATGAGTGCAACTTCCATGGCATGTTGGAACTTGCTAGAACGGTGCTCGTGAACCTGTATGAGTGCTGGCTAATTCAAGATGTCCCAGTAAGAGTGCACTCTGTTGCCCTACACTCGGCATACACACTGTGAGTCGGAAAGCTACGGGCCTGGATATTGCTTAGAAGGGCCAGGGGAGCCTGAGGGTACTTGCTGTTCTTGCAGGAAATAGGGTTTCCAGGCGAGGCACCTAGGTGTCCTGAAAAGCGTACTGGCGTTAAAATGCTGCAGAGCAGCGACTACGGCCTCATGGAAACTGCTACACGCCTCCGCTTCTGCATAGCATTTCAGGGCCTTCCCTCGAGGCAAGTTCTCACGTTGCTTGCACTGTGAGCGACACAGCCTGTTAGGATGCTGTATTTCTCCTTGAATAGAGTGAGTTCGGGAAAGAGGTCCTCGATAAATTCTAAGAAGAGTGTTTTCTCAGGGCAGCTCAGACGAGGGCAATGTCGAAAATGTCCAGGGCATGTTGAACTGCCTAGAAATGTGGTTCTGATGCTTTTCGACTGCTCTGCAAATAGAGCTCTCCTGAAGTAACGTACAGTGTGTTGCCCGAGACTCGGCAGGCACAGAGGGCCTCCGAGGGACGTATGGGAATCAATGCTGCTCAGCCGTCCCACAGGGGTGTGGAATGCGTCAGTGATCTTGAAACAAAAATGATGCTCACCCGAGGGGCCTAGGAGTCCTGAAAAGGGTACTTCCTTTAAGATAAAGCGGAACCTCCACTAAGAGCTCATGGAAAGAGCTGCATGCCTCCCTTTCTGCAGGGCTACTCAGGGCCTTACCTCGAGGCAAGGACTCACGTTGAGATTCCCTTTAGCTCTAGGGCATGGCAAGGTGAGCCCCACCCCGGCCAATGAAGCTCCTTGTGTAGCCAGAGAAAACTCCTTTTCTTCCCACACCCATGCCTACAGTGGCCTGAGGCCTGTCAACAGCAGAGAATTTCAGGGAGCTTCACGGTAGCAAGAATGGAGCTTTCCAAATGGAAAGCAAGGCTAGGACCATCATGCCCCCATTACCATTGTCACAGGCAGCATACATCTCTGTGGTTTTTAACAAGTCAAATGCGACACAGTGTACACAGTTTGCTTCCCTGAATCAACTTCTCGAGGCAGGGTGTTCTGCACCTTGTGAACGGTCTCACCAAGGAACGCCCTAGCTAGGCCTCTGGGCCCGTGCCTCTTCAAAAGCCTGCAGTGCTACAGGAAAAACTGTGCTTTAGTTGCAATAGGAACGCATGCCGTCTTTCTCCTGGAGGCAGGATGACTTCAGGTAGGAGGTCCTGGATGGAAGGAGAAGCCTAGTGTTTTTCTCTGCGCAGGTCAGACTAGGGAATGAGTGCGATTTCCAGGCCTGTTGGAACTTGCTAGAATGTTGCTCTTTTACCTGTGCGAGTGCTGTGAATCAAGATATCACAAGAAAGAGTGTAGTGTGTTGCCCATGACTCAGCACACACAGAGGACCTCCGAGGGACCAATGGGCCTCGTCGTTGCTCAGCAGGCCTACAGGGGTGTGGAGGTACTCAGGGATCTTGGAACAAAAATGATGCTCACCCGAGAGGCCTAGGAGTCCTGAAAAGGGTACTTCCTTTAAAGTAAAGCTGAACAGCGACTTAGAGCTAATGGAAAGAGCTGCATGCCTACCTTTTTGCAGGGCTACTCAGGGCCTTACCTCGAGGCAAGGACTCACGTTGAGATTCCCTTTAGCTCTAGAGCATGGCAAGGTGAGCCCCACCACGGCCAAAGAAGCTCCGTGTGTAGCCAGAGAAAACTCATTTTCTTCCCACACCAATGCTAGAGTGGCCAGAGGCCTGTCAACAGCAGAGAATTTCAGGGAGCTTCACGGCAGCAAGAATGGAGCTTTCCAAATGGAAAGCAAGGCTAGGACCATCATGCCCCCATTTCCATGGGCACAGGCAGCATACATCTCTGTGGTTTTTAACAAGTCAAATGAGACACAGAGTACACACTGTTTTCTTCCCTGAATCAACTTCTCGAGGCAGGGTGTTCTGCATCTAGTGAACGGCCTCACCAAGGAAAGCCCTAGCTAGGCCTCTGGGCCCGTGCCTCTTCAAAAGCCTGCAGTACTTCAGGAAAAACTGTGCTTTAGTTGCAATAGGAACGCAAGCCGTCTTTTTCCTGGAGGCAGGGTGACTTCAGGTAGGAGGTCCTGGATGGAAGGAGAAGCCTAGTGTTTTTCTCTGTGCAGCTCAGACCAGGGAATGAGTGCAACTTCCATGGCATGTTGGAACTTGCTAGAACGGTGCTCGTGAACCTGTATGAGTGCTGGCTAATTCAAGATGTCCCAGTAAGAGTGCACTCTGTTGCCCTACACTCGGCATACACACTGTGAGTCGGAAAGCTACGGGCCTGGATATTGCTTAGAAGGGCCAGGGGAGCCTGAGGGTACTTGCTGTTCTTGCAGGAAATAGGGTTTCCAGGCGAGGCACCTAGGTGTCCTGAAAAGCGTACTGGCGTTAAAATGCTGCAGAGCAGCGACTATGGCCTCATGGAAACTGCTACACGCCTCCGCTTCTGCATAGCATTTCAGGGCCTTCCCTCGAGGCAAGTTCTCACGTTGCTTGCACTGTGAGCGACACAGCCTGTTAGGATGCTGTATTTCTCCTTGAATAGAGTGAGTTCGGGAAAGAGGTCCTCGATAAATTCTAAGAAGAGTGTTTTCTCAGGGCAGCTCAGACGAGGGCAATGTCGAAAACTTCCAGGGCATGTTGGACTGCCTAGAAATGTGGTTCTGATGCTTTTCGACTGCTCTGCAAATAGAGCTCTCCTGAAGTAACGTACAGTGTGTTGCCCGAGACTCGGCAGACACAGAGGGCCTCCGAGGGACGTATGGGAATCAATGCTGCTCAGCAGGCACGCAGGGGTGTGGAGTGCGTCAGTGATCTTGGAACAAAAATGATGCTCACCCGAGGGGCCTAGGAGTCCTGAAAAGGGTACTTCCTTTAAGATAAAGCGGAACCTCCACTAAGAGCTCATGGAAAGAGCTGCATGCCTCCCTTTCTGCAGGGCTACTCAGGGCCTTACCTCGAGGAAAGGACTCACGTTGAGATTCCCTTTAGCTCTAGAGCATGGCAAGGTGAGCCCCACCCCGGCCAATGAAGCTCCGTGTGTAGCCAGAGAAAACTCATTTTCTTCCCACACCCATGCCTACAGTGGCCAGAGGGCTGTCAACAGCAGAGAATTTCAGGGAGCTTCACGGCAGCAAGAATGGAGCTTTCCAAATGGAAAGCAAGGCTAGGACCATCATGCCCCCATTTCCATGGGCACAGGCAGCATACATCTCTGTGGTTTCTAACAAGTCAAAAGAGACACAGAGTACACACTAGTTGCTTCCCTGAATCAACTTCTCGAGGCAGGGTGTTCTGCACCTTGTGAACGGTCTCACCAAGGAACGCCCTAGCTAGGCCTCTGGGCCCCTGCCTCTTCAAAAGCCTGCAGTGCTACAGGAAAAACTGTGCTTTAGTTGCAATAGGAACGCATGCCGTCTTTCTCCTGGATGCAGGATGACTTCAGGTAGGAGGTCCTGGATGGAAGGAGAAGCCTAGTGTTTTTCTCTGTGCAGGTCAGACTAGGGAATGAGTGCGATTTCCAGGCCTGTTGGAACTTGCTAGAATGTTGCTCTTTTACCTGTGCGAGTGCTGTGAATCAAGATATCACAAGAAAGAGTGTAGTGTGTTGCCCATGACTCAGCACACACAGAGGACCTCCGAGGGACCAATGGGCCTCGTCGTTGCTCAGCAGGCCTACAGGGGTGTGGAGGTACTCAGGGATCTTGGAACAAAAATGATGCTCACCCGAGAGGCCTAGGAGTCCTGAAAAGGGTACTTCCTTTAAAGTAAAGCTGAACAGCGACTTAGAGCTAATGGAAAGAGCTGCATGCCTACCTTTTTGCAGGGCTACTCAGGGCCTTACCTCGAGGCAAGGACTCACGTTGAGATTCCCTTTAGCTCTAGAGCATGGCAAGGTGAGCCCCACCACGGCCAAAGAAGCTCCGTGTGTAGCCAGAGAAAACTCATTTTCTTCCCACACCAATGCTAGAGTGGCCAGAGGCCTGTCAACAGCAGAGAATTTCAGGGAGCTTCACGGCAGCAAGAATGGAGCTTTCCAAATGGAAAGCAAGGCTAGGACCATCATGCCCCCATTTCCATGGGCACAGGCAGCATACATCTCTGTGGTTTTTAACAAGTCAAATGAGACACAGAGTACACACTGTTTTCTTCCCTGAATCAACTTCTCGAGGCAGGGTGTTCTGCATCTAGTGAACGGCCTCACCAAGGAAAGCCCTAGCTAGGCCTCTGGGCCCGTGCCTCTTCAAAAGCCTGCAGTACTTCAGGAAAAACTGTGCTTTAGTTGCAATAGGAACGCAAGCCGTCTTTTTCCTGGAGGCAGGGTGACTTCAGGTAGGAGGTCCTGGATGGAAGGAGAAGCCTAGTGTTTTTCTCTGTGCAGCTCAGACCAGGGAATGAGTGCAACTTCCATGGCATGTTGGAACTTGCTAGAACGGTGCTCGTGAACCTGTATGAGTGCTGGCTAATTCAAGATGTCCCAGTAAGAGTGCACTCTGTTGCCCTACACTCGGCATACACACTGTGAGTCGGAAAGCTACGGGCCTGGATATTGCTTAGAAGGGCCAGGGGAGCCTGAGGGTACTTGCTGTTCTTGCAGGAAATAGGGTTTCCAGGCGAGGCACCTAGGTGTCCTGAAAAGCGTACTGGCGTTAAAATGCTGCAGAGCAGCGACTACGGCCTCATGGAAACTGCTACACGCCTCCGCTTCTGCATAGCATTTCAGGGCCTTCCCTCGAGGCAAGTTCTCACGTTGCTTGCACTGTGAGCGACACAGCCTGTTAGGATGCTGTATTTCTCCTTGAATAGAGTGAGTTCGGGAAAGAGGTCCTCGATAAATTCTAAGAAGAGTGTTTTCTCAGGGCAGCTCAGACGAGGGCAATGTCGAAAATGTCCAGGGCATGTTGAACTGCCTAGAAATGTGGTTCTGATGCTTTTCGACTGCTCTGCAAATAGAGCTCTCCTGAAGTAACGTACAGTGTGTTGCCCGAGACTCGGCAGGCACAGAGGGCCTCCGAGGGACGTATGGGAATCAATGCTGCTCAGCCGTCCCACAGGGGTGTGGAATGCGTCAGTGATCTTGAAACAAAAATGATGCTCACCCGAGGGGCCTAGGAGTCCTGAAAAGGGTACTTCCTTTAAGATAAAGCGGAACCTCCACTAAGAGCTCATGGAAAGAGCTGCATGCCTCCCTTTCTGCAGGGCTACTCAGGGCCTTACCTCGAGGCAAGGACTCACGTTGAGATTCCCTTTAGCTCTAGGGCATGGCAAGGTGAGCCCCACCCCGGCCAATGAAGCTCCTTGTGTAGCCAGAGAAAACTCCTTTTCTTCCCACACCCATGCCTACAGTGGCCTGAGGCCTGTCAACAGCAGAGAATTTCAGGGAGCTTCACGGTAGCAAGAATGGAGCTTTCCAAATGGAAAGCAAGGCTAGGACCATCATGCCCCCATTACCATTGTCACAGGCAGCATACATCTCTGTGGTTTTTAACAAGTCAAATGCGACACAGTGTACACAGTTTGCTTCCCTGAATCAACTTCTCGAGGCAGGGTGTTCTGCACCTTGTGAACGGTCTCACCAAGGAACGCCCTAGCTAGGCCTCTGGGCCCGTGCCTCTTCAAAAGCCTGCAGTGCTACAGGAAAAACTGTGCTTTAGTTGCAATAGGAACGCATGCCGTCTTTCTCCTGGAGGCAGGATGACTTCAGGTAGGAGGTCCTGGATGGAAGGAGAAGCCTAGTGTTTTTCTCTGCGCAGGTCAGACTAGGGAATGAGTGCGATTTCCAGGCCTGTTGGAACTTGCTAGAATGTTGCTCTTTTACCTGTGCGAGTGCTGTGAATCAAGATATCACAAGAAAGAGTGTAGTGTGTTGCCCATGACTCAGCACACACAGAGGACCTCCGAGGGACCAATGGGCCTCGTCGTTGCTCAGCAGGCCTACAGGGGTGTGGAGGTACTCAGGGATCTTGGAACAAAAATGATGCTCACCCGAGAGGCCTAGGAGTCCTGAAAAGGGTACTTCCTTTAAAGTAAAGCTGAACAGCGACTTAGAGCTAATGGAAAGAGCTGCATGCCTACCTTTTTGCAGGGCTACTCAGGGCCTTACCTCGAGGCAAGGACTCACGTTGAGATTCCCTTTAGCTCTAGAGCATGGCAAGGTGAGCCCCACCACGGCCAAAGAAGCTCCGTGTGTAGCCAGAGAAAACTCATTTTCTTCCCACACCAATGCTAGAGTGGCCAGAGGCCTGTCAACAGCAGAGAATTTCAGGGAGCTTCACGGCAGCAAGAATGGAGCTTTCCAAATGGAAAGCAAGGCTAGGACCATCATGCCCCCATTTCCATGGGCACAGGCAGCATACATCTCTGTGGTTTTTAACAAGTCAAATGAGACACAGAGTACACACTGTTTTCTTCCCTGAATCAACTTCTCGAGGCAGGGTGTTCTGCATCTAGTGAACGGCCTCACCAAGGAAAGCCCTAGCTAGGCCTCTGGGCCCGTGCCTCTTCAAAAGCCTGCAGTACTTCAGGAAAAACTGTGCTTTAGTTGCAATAGGAACGCAAGCCGTCTTTTTCCTGGAGGCAGGGTGACTTCAGGTAGGAGGTCCTGGATGGAAGGAGAAGCCTAGTGTTTTTCTCTGTGCAGCTCAGACCAGGGAATGAGTGCAACTTCCATGGCATGTTGGAACTTGCTAGAACGGTGCTCGTGAACCTGTATGAGTGCTGGCTAATTCAAGATGTCCCAGTAAGAGTGCACTCTGTTGCCCTACACTCGGCATACACACTGTGAGTCGGAAAGCTACGGGCCTGGATATTGCTTAGAAGGGCCAGGGGAGCCTGAGGGTACTTGCTGTTCTTGCAGGAAATAGGGTTTCCAGGCGAGGCACCTAGGTGTCCTGAAAAGCGTACTGGCGTTAAAATGCTGCAGAGCAGCGACTATGGCCTCATGGAAACTGCTACACGCCTCCGCTTCTGCATAGCATTTCAGGGCCTTCCCTCGAGGCAAGTTCTCACGTTGCTTGCACTGTGAGCGACACAGCCTGTTAGGATGCTGTATTTCTCCTTGAATAGAGTGAGTTCGGGAAAGAGGTCCTCGATAAATTCTAAGAAGAGTGTTTTCTCAGGGCAGCTCAGACGAGGGCAATGTCGAAAACTTCCAGGGCATGTTGGACTGCCTAGAAATGTGGTTCTGATGCTTTTCGACTGCTCTGCAAATAGAGCTCTCCTGAAGTAACGTACAGTGTGTTGCCCGAGACTCGGCAGACACAGAGGGCCTCCGAGGGACGTATGGGAATCAATGCTGCTCAGCAGGCACGCAGGGGTGTGGAGTGCGTCAGTGATCTTGGAACAAAAATGATGCTCACCCGAGGGGCCTAGGAGTCCTGAAAAGGGTACTTCCTTTAAGATAAAGCGGAACCTCCACTAAGAGCTCATGGAAAGAGCTGCATGCCTCCCTTTCTGCAGGGCTACTCAGGGCCTTACCTCGAGGAAAGGACTCACGTTGAGATTCCCTTTAGCTCTAGAGCATGGCAAGGTGAGCCCCACCCCGGCCAATGAAGCTCCGTGTGTAGCCAGAGAAAACTCATTTTCTTCCCACACCCATGCCTACAGTGGCCAGAGGGCTGTCAACAGCAGAGAATTTCAGGGAGCTTCACGGCAGCAAGAATGGAGCTTTCCAAATGGAAAGCAAGGCTAGGACCATCATGCCCCCATTTCCATGGGCACAGGCAGCATACATCTCTGTGGTTTCTAACAAGTCAAAAGAGACACAGAGTACACACTAGTTGCTTCCCTGAATCAACTTCTCGAGGCAGGGTGTTCTGCACCTTGTGAACGGTCTCACCAAGGAACGCCCTAGCTAGGCCTCTGGGCCCCTGCCTCTTCAAAAGCCTGCAGTGCTACAGGAAAAACTGTGCTTTAGTTGCAATAGGAACGCATGCCGTCTTTCTCCTGGATGCAGGATGACTTCAGGTAGGAGGTCCTGGATGGAAGGAGAAGCCTAGTGTTTTTCTCTGTGCAGGTCAGACTAGGGAATGAGTGCGATTTCCAGGCCTGTTGGAACTTGCTAGAATGTTGCTCTTTTACCTGTGCGAGTGCTGTGAATCAAGATATCACAAGAAAGAGTGTAGTGTGTTGCCCATGACTCAGCACACACAGAGGACCTCCGAGGGACCAATGGGCCTCGTCGTTGCTCAGCAGGCCTACAGGGGTGTGGAGGTACTCAGGGATCTTGGAACAAAAATGATGCTCACCCGAGAGGCCTAGGAGTCCTGAAAAGGGTACTTCCTTTAAAGTAAAGCTGAACAGCGACTTAGAGCTAATGGAAAGAGCTGCATGCCTACCTTTTTGCAGGGCTACTCAGGGCCTTACCTCGAGGCAAGGACTCACGTTGAGATTCCCTTTAGCTCTAGAGCATGGCAAGGTGAGCCCCACCACGGCCAAAGAAGCTCCGTGTGTAGCCAGAGAAAACTCATTTTCTTCCCACACCAATGCTAGAGTGGCCAGAGGCCTGTCAACAGCAGAGAATTTCAGGGAGCTTCACGGCAGCAAGAATGGAGCTTTCCAAATGGAAAGCAAGGCTAGGACCATCATGCCCCCATTTCCATGGGCACAGGCAGCATACATCTCTGTGGTTTTTAACAAGTCAAATGAGACACAGAGTACACACTGTTTTCTTCCCTGAATCAACTTCTCGAGGCAGGGTGTTCTGCATCTAGTGAACGGCCTCACCAAGGAAAGCCCTAGCTAGGCCTCTGGGCCCGTGCCTCTTCAAAAGCCTGCAGTACTTCAGGAAAAACTGTGCTTTAGTTGCAATAGGAACGCAAGCCGTCTTTTTCCTGGAGGCAGGGTGACTTCAGGTAGGAGGTCCTGGATGGAAGGAGAAGCCTAGTGTTTTTCTCTGTGCAGCTCAGACCAGGGAATGAGTGCAACTTCCATGGCATGTTGGAACTTGCTAGAACGGTGCTCGTGAACCTGTATGAGTGCTGGCTAATTCAAGATGTCCCAGTAAGAGTGCACTCTGTTGCCCTACACTCGGCATACACACTGTGAGTCGGAAAGCTACGGGCCTGGATATTGCTTAGAAGGGCCAGGGGAGCCTGAGGGTACTTGCTGTTCTTGCAGGAAATAGGGTTTCCAGGCGAGGCACCTAGGTGTCCTGAAAAGCGTACTGGCGTTAAAATGCTGCAGAGCAGCGACTACGGCCTCATGGAAACTGCTACACGCCTCCGCTTCTGCATAGCATTTCAGGGCCTTCCCTCGAGGCAAGTTCTCACGTTGCTTGCACTGTGAGCGACACAGCCTGTTAGGATGCTGTATTTCTCCTTGAATAGAGTGAGTTCGGGAAAGAGGTCCTCGATAAATTCTAAGAAGAGTGTTTTCTCAGGGCAGCTCAGACGAGGGCAATGTCGAAAATGTCCAGGGCATGTTGAACTGCCTAGAAATGTGGTTCTGATGCTTTTCGACTGCTCTGCAAATAGAGCTCTCCTGAAGTAACGTACAGTGTGTTGCCCGAGACTCGGCAGGCACAGAGGGCCTCCGAGGGACGTATGGGAATCAATGCTGCTCAGCCGTCCCACAGGGGTGTGGAATGCGTCAGTGATCTTGAAACAAAAATGATGCTCACCCGAGGGGCCTAGGAGTCCTGAAAAGGGTACTTCCTTTAAGATAAAGCGGAACCTCCACTAAGAGCTCATGGAAAGAGCTGCATGCCTCCCTTTCTGCAGGGCTACTCAGGGCCTTACCTCGAGGCAAGGACTCACGTTGAGATTCCCTTTAGCTCTAGGGCATGGCAAGGTGAGCCCCACCCCGGCCAATGAAGCTCCTTGTGTAGCCAGAGAAAACTCCTTTTCTTCCCACACCCATGCCTACAGTGGCCTGAGGCCTGTCAACAGCAGAGAATTTCAGGGAGCTTCACGGTAGCAAGAATGGAGCTTTCCAAATGGAAAGCAAGGCTAGGACCATCATGCCCCCATTACCATTGTCACAGGCAGCATACATCTCTGTGGTTTTTAACAAGTCAAATGCGACACAGTGTACACAGTTTGCTTCCCTGAATCAACTTCTCGAGGCAGGGTGTTCTGCACCTTGTGAACGGTCTCACCAAGGAACGCCCTAGCTAGGCCTCTGGGCCCGTGCCTCTTCAAAAGCCTGCAGTGCTACAGGAAAAACTGTGCTTTAGTTGCAATAGGAACGCATGCCGTCTTTCTCCTGGAGGCAGGATGACTTCAGGTAGGAGGTCCTGGATGGAAGGAGAAGCCTAGTGTTTTTCTCTGCGCAGGTCAGACTAGGGAATGAGTGCGATTTCCAGGCCTGTTGGAACTTGCTAGAATGTTGCTCTTTTACCTGTGCGAGTGCTGTGAATCAAGATATCACAAGAAAGAGTGTAGTGTGTTGCCCATGACTCAGCACACACACAGGACCTCCGAGGGACCAATGGGCCTCGTTGTGGCTCAGCAGGCCTACAGGGGTGTGGAGGTACTCAGGGATCTTGGAAGAAAAATGATGCTCACCCGAGAGGCCTAGGAGTCCTGAAAAGGGTACTTCCTTTAAAGTAAAGCTGAACAGCGACTTAGAGCTAATGGAAAGAGCTGCATGCCTACCTTTTTGCAGGGCTACTCAGGGCTTTACCTCGAGGCAAGGACTCACGTTGAGATTCCCTTTAGCTCTAGAGAATGGCAAGGTGAGCCCCACCCCGGCCAAAGAAGCTCCGTGTGTAGCCAGAGAAAACTCATTTTCTTCCCACACCAATGCTAGAGTGGCCAGAGGCCTGTCAACAGCTGAGAATTTCAGGGAGCTTCACGGCAGCAAGAATGGAGCTTTCCAAATGGAAAGCAAGGCTAGGACCATCATGCCCCCATTTCCATGGGCACAGGCAGCATACATCTCTGTGGTTTTTAACAAGTCAAATGAGACACAGAGTACACACTGTTTTCTTCCCTGAATCCACTTCTCGCGGGAGGGTGTTCTGCATCTAGTGAACGGCCTCACCAAGGAAAGCCCTAGCTAGGCCTCTGGGCCCGTGCCTCTTCAAAAGCCTGCAGTACTTCAGGAAAAACTGTGCTTTAGTTGCAATAGGAACGCAAGCCGTCTTTTTCCTGGAGGCAGGGTGACTTCAGGTAGGAGGTCCTGGATGGAAGGAGAAGCCTAGTGTTTTTCTCTGTGCAGCTCAGACCAGGGAATGAGTGCAACTTCCATGGCATTTTGGAACTCGCTAGAACGGTGCTCGTGAACCTGTATGAGTGCTGGCTAATTCAAGATGTCCCAGTAAGAGTGCACTCTGTTGCCCTACACTCGGCATACACACTGTGAGTCGGAAAGCTACGGGCCTGGATATAGCTTAGAAGGGGCAGGGGAGCCTGAGGGTACTTGCTGTTCTTGCAGGAAATAGGGTTTCCAGGCGAGGCACCTAGGTGTCCTGAAAAGCGTACTGGCGTTAAAATGCTGCAGAGCAGCGACTACGGCCTCATGGAAACTGCTACACGCCTCCGCTTCTGCATAGCATTTCAGGGCCTTCCCTCGAGGCAAGTTCTCACGTTGCTTGCACTGTGAGCGACACAGCCTGTTAGGATGCTGTATTTCTCCTTGAATAGAGTGAGTTCGGGAAAGAGGTCCTCGATAAATTCTAAGAAGAGTGTTATCTCAGGACATTCAGACGAGGGCAATGTCGAAAACTTCCAGGGCATGTTGGACTGCCTAGAAATGTGGTTCTGATGCTGTTCGACTGCTCTGCAAATAGAGCTCTCCTGAAGTAACGTACAGTGTGTTGCCCGAGACTCGGCAGGCACAGAGGGCCTCCGAGGGACGTATGGGAATCAATGCTGCTCAGCAGGCACGCAGGGGTGTGGAGTGCGTCAGTGATCTTGGAACAAAAATGATGCTCACCCGAGGGGCCTAGGAGTCCTGAAAAGGGTACTTCCTTTAAGATAAAGCGGAACCTCCACTAAGAGCTCATGGAAAGAGCTGCATGCCTCCCTTTCTGCAGGGCTACTCAGGGCCTTACCTCGAGGAAAGGACTCACGTTGAGATTCCCTTTAGCTCTAGAGCATGGCAAGGTGAGCCCCACCCCGGCCAATGAAGCTCCGTGTGTAGCCAGAGAAAACTCATTTTCTTCCCACACCCATGCCTACAGTGGCCAGAGGGCTGTCAACAGCTGAGAATTTCAGGGAGCTTCACGGCAGCAAGAATGGAGCTTTCCAAATGGAAAGCAAGGCTAGGACCATCATGCCCCCATTTCCATGGGCACAGGCAGCATACATCTCTGTGGTTTTTAACAAGTCAAATGCGACACAGAGTACACAGTTTGCTTCCCTGAATCAACTTCTCGAGGCAGGGTGTTCTGCACCTTGTGAACGGTCTCACCAAGGAACGCCCTAGCTAGGCCTCTGGGCCCGTGCCTCTTCAAAAGCCTGCAGTGCTACAGGAAAAACTGTGCTTTAGTTGCAATAGGAACGCATGCCGTCTTTCTCCTGGAGGCAGGATGACTTCAGGTAGGAGGTCCTGGATGGAAGGAGAAGCCTAGTGTTTTTCTCTGTGCAGCTCAGACTAGGGAATGAGTGCGACTTCCACGGCATGTTGGAACCTGCTAGAACGTTGCTCTTTTACCTGTGCGAGTGCTGTGAATCAAGATATCACAAGAAAGAGTGCAGTGTGTTGCGCATGACTCAGCAGACACAGAGGACCTCCGAGGGACGATGGGCCTCGTTGTTGCTCAGCAGGCTTACAGGGGTGTGGAGGTACTCAGGGATCTTGGAACAAAAATGATGCTCACCCGAGAGGCCTACGAGTCCGGAAAAGGGTACTTCCTTTAAAGTAAAGCTGAACAGCGACTTAGAGCGCATGGAAAGACCTGCATGCCTCCCTTTCTGCAGGGCTACCGAGGGCCTTACCTCGAGGCAAGGACTCACGTTGGGATTCCCTTTAGCTCTACAGCATGGCAAGGTGAGCCCCACCCCGGCCAAAGAAGCTCCGTGTGTAGCCAGAGAAAACTCATTTTCTTCCCACACCAATGCTAGAGTGGCCAGGGGCCTGTCAACAGCAGAGAATATCAGGGAGCTTCACGGCAGCAAGAATGGAGCTTTCCAAATGGAAAGCAAGGCTAGTACCATCATGCCCCCATTTCCATGGGCACAGGCAGCATACATCTCTGTGGTTTCTAACAAGTCAAAAGAGACACGGAGTACACACTGGTTGCTTCCCTGAATCAACTTCTCGAGGCAGGATTTTCTGCATCTAGTGCACGACCTCACCAAGGAACGCCCTAGCTAGGCCTCTGGGCCCGTGCGTCTTCAAGAGCCTGCAGGGCTACAGGAAATACTGTGCTTTAGTTGCAATAGGAACGCAAGCCGTCTTTCTCCTAGGGGCAGGATGACTTCAGGTAGGAGGTCTTAGATGGAAGGAGAAGCCCAGTGTTTTTCTCTGTGCAGCTCAGACTAGGGAATGAGTGCGACTTCCACGGCATGTTGGAAACTGCTAGAACGGTGCTCGTGAACCTGTGCGAGTGCCGTGAATCAAGATATCACAAGAAAGAGTGCAGTGTGTTGCCCATGACTCAGCAGACACAGAGGACCTCCGAGGGCCCAATGGGCCTCGTTGTTGCTCAGCAGGCTTACAGGGGTGTGGAGGTACTCAGGGATCTTGGAACAAAAATGATGCTCACCTGAGAGGCCTACGAGTCCGGAAAAGGGTACTTCCTTTAAAGTAAAGCTGAACAGCGACTTAGAGCGCATGGAAAGACCTGCATGCCTCCCTTTCTGCAGGGCTACTCAGGGCCTTACCTCGAGGCAAGGACTCACGTTGAGATTCCCTTTAGCTCTAGAGCATGGCAAGGTGAGCCCCACCCCGGCCAAAGAAGCTCCGTGTGTAGCCAGAGAAAACGCATTTTCTTCACACACCAATGCTAGAGTGGCCAGGGGCCTGTCAACAGCAGAGAATTTCAGGGAGCTTCACGGCAGCAAGAATGGAGCTTTCCAAATGGAAAGCAAGGCTAGGACCATCATGCCCCCATTTCCATGGGCACAGGCAGCATACATCTCTGTGGTTTTTAACAAGTCAAATGAGACACAGAGTACACACTGTTTTCTTCCCTGAATCAACTTCTCGAGGCAGGGTGTTCTGCATCTAGTGAACGGCCTCACCAAGGAAAGCCCTAGCTAGGCCTCTGGGCCCGTGCCTCTTCAAAAGCCTGCAGTACTTCAGGAAAAACTGTGCTGTAGTTGCAATAGGAACGCAAGCCGTCTTTTTCCTGGAGGCAGGGTGACTTCAGGTAGGAGGTCCTGGATGGAAGGAGAAGCCTAGTGTTTTTCTCTGTGCAGCTCAGACCAGGGAATGAGTGCAACTTCCATGGCATGTTGGAACTTGCTAGAACGGTGCTCGTGAACCTGTATGAGTGCTGGCTAATTCAAGATGTCCCAGTAACAGTGCACTCTGTTGCCCTACACTCGGCATACACACTGTGAGTCGGAAAGCTACGGGCCTGGATATTGCTTAGAAGGGCCAGGGGAGCCTGAGGGTGCTTGCTGTTCTTGCAGGAAATAGGGTTTCCAGGCGAGGCACCTAGGTGTCCTGAAATGCGTACTGGCGTTAAAATGCTGCAGAGCAGCGACTACGGCCTCATGGAAACTGCTACACGCCTCCGCTTCTGCATAGCATTTCAGGGCCTTCCCTCGAGGCAAGTTCTCACGTTGCTTGCACTGTGAGCGACACAGCCTGTTAGGATGCTGTATTTCTCCTTGAATAGAGTGAGTTCAGGAAAGAGGTCCTCGATAAATTCTAAGAAGAGTGTTTTCTCAGGGCAGCTCAGACGAGGGCAATGTCGAAAATGTCCAGGGCATGTTGAACTGCCTAGAAATGTGGTTCTGATGCTTTTCGACTGCTCTGCAAATATAGCTCTCCTGAAGTAACGTACAGTGTGTTGCCCGAGACTCGGCAGGCACAGAGGGCCTCCGAGGGACGTATGGGAATCAATGCTGCTCAGCCGTCCCACAGGGGTGTGGAATGCG
This sequence comes from Balaenoptera borealis, assembly GCF_965194805.1. Taxonomy (NCBI): domain Eukaryota; kingdom Metazoa; phylum Chordata; class Mammalia; order Artiodactyla; family Balaenopteridae; genus Balaenoptera; species Balaenoptera borealis. Next base: position 559,885 of record NW_028123848.1, on the reverse strand, counting down.
TCAGTGATCTTGAAACAAAAATGATGCTCACCCGAGGGGCCTAGGAGTCCTGAAAAGGGTACTTCCTTTAAGATAAAGCGGAACCTCCACTAAGAGCTCATGGAAAGAGCTGCATGCCTCCCTTTCTGCAGGGCTACTCAGGGCCTTACCTCGAAGCAAGGACTCACGTTGAGATTCCCTTTAGCTCTAGAGCATGGCAAGGTGAGCCCCACCCCGGCCAATGAAGCTCCGTGTGTAGCCAGAGAAAACTCATTTTCTTCCCACACCCATGCCTACAGTGGCCAGAGGGCTGTCAACAGCAGAGAATTTCAGGGAGCTTCACGGCAGCAAGAATGGAGCTTTCCAAATGGAAAGCAAGGCTAGGACCATCATGCCCCCATTACCATTGTCACAGGCAGCATACATCTCTGTGGTTTTTAACAAGTCAAATGCGACACAGTGTACACAGTTTGCTTCCCTGAATCAACTTCTCGAGGCAGGGTGTTCTGCACCTTGTGAACGGTCTCACCAAGGAACGCCCTAGCTAGGCCTCTGGGCCCGTGCCTCTTCAAAAGCCTGCAGTGCTACAGGAAAAACTGTGCTTTAGTTGCAATAGGAACGCATGCCGTCTTTCTCCTGGAGGCAGGATGACTTCAGGTAGGAGGTCCTGGATGGAAGGAGAAGCCTAGTGTTTTTCTCTGCGCAGGTCAGACTAGGGAATGAGTGCGATTTCCAGGCCTGTTGGAACTTGCTAGAATGTTGCTCTTTTACCTGTGCGAGTGCTGTGAATCAAGATATCACAAGAAAGAGTGTAGTGTGTTGCCCATGACTCAGCACACACACAGGACCTCCGAGGGACCAATGGGCCTCGTTGTGGCTCAGCAGGCCTACAGGGGTGTGGAGGTACTCAGGGATCTTGGAAGAAAAATGATGCTCACCCGAGAGGCCTAGGAGTCCTGAAAAGGGTACTTCCTTTAAAGTAAAGCTGAACAGCGACTTAGAGCTAATGGAAAGAGCTGCATGCCTACCTTTTTGCAGGGCTACTCAGGGCTTTACCTCGAGGCAAGGACTCACGTTGAGATTCCCTTTAGCTCTAGAGAATGGCAAGGTGAGCCCCACCCCGGCCAAAGAAGCTCCGTGTGTAGCCAGAGAAAACTCATTTTCTTCCCACACCAATGCTAGAGTGGCCAGAGGCCTGTCAACAGCTGAGAATTTCAGGGAGCTTCACGGCAGCAAGAATGGAGCTTTCCAAATGGAAAGCAAGGCTAGGACCATCATGCCCCCATTTCCATGGGCACAGGCAGCATACATCTCTGTGGTTTTTAACAAGTCAAATGAGACACAGAATACACACTGTTTTCTTCCCTGAATCCACTTCTCGCGGGAGGGTGTTCTGCATCTAGTGAACGGCCTCACCAAGGAAAGCCCTAGCTAGGCCTCTGGGCCCGTGCCTCTTCAAAAGCCTGCAGTACTTCAGGAAAAACTGTGCTTTAGTTGCAATAGGAACGCAAGCCGTCTTTTTCCTGGAGGCAGGGTGACTTCAGGTAGGAGGTCCTGGATGGAAGGAGAAGCCTAGTGTTTTTCTCTGTGCAGCTCAGACCAGGGAATGAGTGCAACTTCCATGGCATTTTGGAACTCGCTAGAACGGTGCTCGTGAACCTGTATGAGTGCTGGCTAATTCAAGATGTCCCAGTAAGAGTGCACTCTGTTGCCCTACACTCGGCATACACACTGTGAGTCGGAAAGCTACGGGCCTGGATATAGCTTAGAAGGGGCAGGGGAGCCTGAGGGTACTTGCTGTTCTTGCAGGAAATAGGGTTTCCAGGCGAGGCACCTAGGTGTCCTGAAAAGCGTACTGGCGTTAAAATGCTGCAGAGCAGCGACTACGGCCTCATGGAAACTGCTACACGCCTCCGCTTCTGCATAGCATTTCAGGGCCTTCCCTCGAGGCAAGTTCTCACGTTGCTTGCACTGTGAGCGACACAGCCTGTTAGGATGCTGTATTTCTCCTTGAATAGAGTGAGTTCGGGAAAGAGGTCCTCGATAAATTCTAAGAAGAGTGTTATCTCAGGACATTCAGACGAGGGCAATGTCGAAAACTTCCAGGGCATGTTGGACTGCCTAGAAATGTGGTTCTGATGCTGTTCGACTGCTCTGCAAATAGAGCTCTCCTGAAGTAACGTACAGTGTGTTGCCCGAGACTCGGCAGGCACAGAGGGCCTCCGAGGGACGTATGGGAATCAATGCTGCTCAGCAGGCACGCAGGGGTGTGGAGTGCGTCAGTGATCTTGGAACAAAAATGATGCTCACCCGAGGGGCCTAGGAGTCCTGAAAAGGGTACTTCCTTTAAGATAAAGCGGAACCTCCACTAAGAGCTCATGGAAAGAGCTGCATGCCTCCCTTTCTGCAGGGCTACTCAGGGCCTTACCTCGAGGAAAGGACTCACGTTGAGATTCCCTTTAGCTCTAGAGCATGGCAAGGTGAGCCCCACCCCGGCCAATGAAGCTCCGTGTGTAGCCAGAGAAAACTCATTTTCTTCCCACACCCATGCCTACAGTGGCCAGAGGGCTGTCAACAGCTGAGAATTTCAGGGAGCTTCACGGCAGCAAGAATGGAGCTTTCCAAATGGAAAGCAAGGCTAGGACCATCATGCCCCCATTTCCATGGGCACAGGCAGCATACATCTCTGTGGTTTTTAACAAGTCAAATGCGACACAGAGTACACAGTTTGCTTCCCTGAATCAACTTCTCGAGGCAGGGTGTTCTGCACCTTGTGAACGGTCTCACCAAGGAACGCCCTAGCTAGGCCTCTGGGCCCGTGCCTCTTCAAAAGCCTGCAGTGCTACAGGAAAAACTGTGCTTTAGTTGCAATAGGAACGCATGCCGTCTTTCTCCTGGAGGCAGGATGACTTCAGGTAGGAGGTCCTGGATGGAAGGAGAAGCCTAGTGTTTTTCTCTGTGCAGCTCAGACTAGGGAATGAGTGCGACTTCCACGGCATGTTGGAACCTGCTAGAACGTTGCTCTTTTACCTGTGCGAGTGCTGTGAATCAAGATATCACAAGAAAGAGTGCAGTGTGTTGCGCATGACTCAGCAGACACAGAGGACCTCCGAGGGACGATGGGCCTCGTTGTTGCTCAGCAGGCTTACAGGGGTGTGGAGGTACTCAGGGATCTTGGAACAAAAATGATGCTCACCCGAGAGGCCTACGAGTCCGGAAAAGGGTACTTCCTTTAAAGTAAAGCTGAACAGCGACTTAGAGCGCATGGAAAGACCTGCATGCCTCCCTTTCTGCAGGGCTACCGAGGGCCTTACCTCGAGGCAAGGACTCACGTTGGGATTCCCTTTAGCTCTACAGCATGGCAAGGTGAGCCCCACCCCGGCCAAAGAAGCTCCGTGTGTAGCCAGAGAAAACTCATTTTCTTCCCACACCAATGCTAGAGTGGCCAGGGGCCTGTCAACAGCAGAGAATATCAGGGAGCTTCACGGCAGCAAGAATGGAGCTTTCCAAATGGAAAGCAAGGCTAGTACCATCATGCCCCCATTTCCATGGGCACAGGCAGCATACATCTCTGTGGTTTCTAACAAGTCAAAAGAGACACGGAGTACACACTGGTTGCTTCCCTGAATCAACTTCTCGAGGCAGGATTTTCTGCATCTAGTGCACGACCTCACCAAGGAACGCCCTAGCTAGGCCTCTGGGCCCGTGCGTCTTCAAGAGCCTGCAGGGCTACAGGAAATACTGTGCTTTAGTTGCAATAGGAACGCAAGCCGTCTTTCTCCTAGGGGCAGGATGACTTCAGGTAGGAGGTCTTAGATGGAAGGAGAAGCCCAGTGTTTTTCTCTGTGCAGCTCAGACTAGGGAATGAGTGCGACTTCCACGGCATGTTGGAAACTGCTAGAACGGTGCTCGTGAACCTGTGCGAGTGCCGTGAATCAAGATATCACAAGAAAGAGTGCAGTGTGTTGCCCATGACTCAGCAGACACAGAGGACCTCCGAGGGCCCAATGGGCCTCGTTGTTGCTCAGCAGGCTTACAGGGGTGTGGAGGTACTCAGGGATCTTGGAACAAAAATGATGCTCACCTGAGAGGCCTACGAGTCCGGAAAAGGGTACTTCCTTTAAAGTAAAGCTGAACAGCGACTTAGAGCGCATGGAAAGACCTGCATGCCTCCCTTTCTGCAGGGCTACTCAGGGCCTTACCTCGAGGCAAGGACTCACGTTGAGATTCCCTTTAGCTCTAGAGCATGGCAAGGTGAGCCCCACCCCGGCCAAAGAAGCTCCGTGTGTAGCCAGAGAAAACGCATTTTCTTCACACACCAATGCTAGAGTGGCCAGGGGCCTGTCAACAGCAGAGAATTTCAGGGAGCTTCACGGCAGCAAGAATGGAGCTTTCCAAATGGAAAGCAAGGCTAGGACCATCATGCCCCCATTTCCATGGGCACAGGCAGCATACATCTCTGTGGTTTTTAACAAGTCAAATGAGACACAGAGTACACACTGTTTTCTTCCCTGAATCAACTTCTCGAGGCAGGGTGTTCTGCATCTAGTGAACGGCCTCACCAAGGAAAGCCCTAGCTAGGCCTCTGGGCCCGTGCCTCTTCAAAAGCCTGCAGTACTTCAGGAAAAACTGTGCTGTAGTTGCAATAGGAACGCAAGCCGTCTTTTTCCTGGAGGCAGGGTGACTTCAGGTAGGAGGTCCTGGATGGAAGGAGAAGCCTAGTGTTTTTCTCTGTGCAGCTCAGACCAGGGAATGAGTGCAACTTCCATGGCATGTTGGAACTTGCTAGAACGGTGCTCGTGAACCTGTATGAGTGCTGGCTAATTCAAGATGTCCCAGTAACAGTGCACTCTGTTGCCCTACACTCGGCATACACACTGTGAGTCGGAAAGCTACGGGCCTGGATATTGCTTAGAAGGGCCAGGGGAGCCTGAGGGTGCTTGCTGTTCTTGCAGGAAATAGGGTTTCCAGGCGAGGCACCTAGGTGTCCTGAAATGCGTACTGGCGTTAAAATGCTGCAGAGCAGCGACTACGGCCTCATGGAAACTGCTACACGCCTCCGCTTCTGCATAGCATTTCAGGGCCTTCCCTCGAGGCAAGTTCTCACGTTGCTTGCACTGTGAGCGACACAGCCTGTTAGGATGCTGTATTTCTCCTTGAATAGAGTGAGTTCAGGAAAGAGGTCCTCGATAAATTCTAAGAAGAGTGTTTTCTCAGGGCAGCTCAGACGAGGGCAATGTCGAAAATGTCCAGGGCATGTTGAACTGCCTAGAAATGTGGTTCTGATGCTTTTCGACTGCTCTGCAAATATAGCTCTCCTGAAGTAACGTACAGTGTGTTGCCCGAGACTCGGCAGGCACAGAGGGCCTCCGAGGGACGTATGGGAATCAATGCTGCTCAGCCGTCCCACAGGGGTGTGGAATGCGTCAGTGATCTTGAAACAAAAATGATGCTCACCCGAGGGGCCTAGGAGTCCTGAAAAGGGTACTTCCTTTAAGATAAAGCGGAACCTCCACTAAGAGCTCATGGAAAGAGCTGCATGCCTCCCTTTCTGCAGGGCTACTCAGGGCCTTACCTCGAAGCAAGGACTCACGTTGAGATTCCCTTTAGCTCTAGAGCATGGCAAGGTGAGCCCCACCCCGGCCAATGAAGCTCCGTGTGTAGCCAGAGAAAACTCATTTTCTTCCCACACCCATGCCTACAGTGGCCAGAGGGCTGTCAACAGCAGAGAATTTCAGGGAGCTTCACGGCAGCAAGAATGGAGCTTTCCAAATGGAAAGCAAGGCTAGGACCATCATGCCCCCATTACCATTGTCACAGGCAGCATACATCTCTGTGGTTTTTAACAAGTCAAATGCGACACAGTGTACACAGTTTGCTTCCCTGAATCAACTTTTCGAGGCAGGGTGTTCTGCACCTTGTGAACGGTCTCACCAAGGAACGCCCTAGCTAGGCCTCTGGGCCCCTGCCTCTTCAAAAGCCTGCAGTGCTACAGGAAAAACTGTGCTTTAGTTGCAATAGGAACGCATGCCGTCTTTCTCCTGGAGGCAGGATGACTTCAGGTAGGAGGTCCTGGATGGAAGGAGAAGCCTAGTGTTTTTCTCTGTGCAGGTCAGACTAGGGAATGAGTGCGATTTCCAGGCCTGTTGGAACTTGCTAGAATGTTGCTCTTTTACCTGTGCGAGTGCTGTGAATCAAGATATCACAAGAAAGAGTGTAGTGTGTTGCCCATGACTCAGCACACACAGAGGACCTCCGAGGGACCAATGGGCCTCGTTGTGGCTCAGCAGGCCTACAGGGGTGTGGAGGTACTCAGGGATCTTGGAACAAAAATGATGCTCACCCGAGAGGCCTAGGAGTCCTGAAAAGGGTACTTCCTTTAAAGTAAAGCAGAACAGCGACTTAGAGCTAATGGAAAGAGCTGCATGCCTACCTTTTTGCAGGGCTACTCAGGGCTTTACCTCGAGGCAAGGACTCACGTTGAGATTCCCTTTAGCTCTAGAGCATGGCAAGGTGAGCCCCACCCCGGCCAAAGAAGCTCCGTGTGTAGCCAGAGAAAACTCATTTTCTTCCCACACCAATGCTAGAGTGGCCAGAGGCCTGTCAACAGCTGAGAATTTCAGGGAGCTTCACGGCAGCAAGAATGGAGCTTTCCAAATGGAAATCAAGGCTAGGACCATCATGCCCCCATTTCCATGGGCACAGGCAGCATACATCTCTGTGGTTTTTAACAAGTCAAATGAGACACAGAGGACACACTTTCTTCCCTGAATCCACTTCTCGCGGGAGGGTGTTCTGCATCTAGTGAACGGCCTCACCAAGGAAAGCCCTAGCTAGGCCTCTGGGCCCGTGCCTCTTCAAAAGCCTGCAGTACTTCAGGAAAAACTGTGCTTTAGTTGCAATAGGAACGCAAGCCGTCTTTTTCCTGGAGGCAGGGTGACTTCAGGTAGGAGGTCCTGGATGGAAGGAGAAGCCTAGTGTTTTTCTCTGTGCAGCTCAGACCAGGGAATGAGTGCAACTTCCATGGCATGTTGGACTTTGCTAGAACGGTGCTCGTGAACCTGTATGAGTGCTGGCTAATTCAAGATGTCCCAGTAAGAGTGCACTCTGTTGCCCTACACTCGGCATACACACTGTGAGTCGGAAAGCTACGGGCCTGGATATTGCTTAGAAGGGCCAGGGGAGCCTGAGGGTACTTGCTGTTCTTGCAGGAAATAGGGTTTCCAGGCGAGGCACCTAGGAGTCCTGAAATGCGTACTGGCGTTAAAATGCTGCAGAGCAGCGACTACGGCCTCATGGAAACTGCTACACGCCTCCGCTTCTGCATAGCATTTCAGGGCCTTCCCTCGAGGCAAGTTCTCACGTTGCTTGCACTGTGAGCGACACAGCATGTTAGGATGCTGTATTTCTCCTTGAATAGAGTGACTTCAGGAAAGAGGTCCTCGATAAATTCTAAGAAGAGTGTTATCTCAGGACATTCAGACGAGGGCAATGTCGAAAACTTCCAGGGCATTTTGGACTGCCTAGAAATGTGGTTCTGATGCTGTTCGACTGCTCTGCAAATAGAGCTCTCCTGAAGTAACGTACAGTGTGTTGCCCGAGACTCGGCAGACACAGAGGGCCTCCGAGGGACGTATGGGAATCAATGCTGCTCAGCAGGCACGCAGGGGTGTGGAGTGCGTCAGTGATCTTGGAACAAAAATGATGCTCACCCGAGGGGCCTAGGAGTCCTGAAAAGGGTACTTCCTTTAAGATAAAGCGGAACCTCCACTAAGAGCTCATGGAAAGAGCTGCATGCCTCCCTTTCTGCAGGGCTACTCAGGGCCTTACCTCGAGGAAAGGACTCACGTTGAGATTCCCTTTAGCTCTAGAGCATGGCAAGGTGAGCCCCACCCCGGCCAATGAAGCTCCGTGTGTAGCCAGAGAAAACTCATTTTCTTCCCACACCCATGCCTACAGTGGCCAGAGGGCTGTCAACAGCAGAGAATTTCAGGGAGCTTCACGGCAGCAAGAATGGAGCTTTCCAAATGGAAAGCAAGGCTAGGACCATCATGCCCCCATTTCCATGGGCACAGGCAGCATACATCTCTGTGGTTTCTAACAAGTCAAAAGAGACACAGAGTACACACTAGTTGCTTCCCTGAATCAACTTCTCGAGGCAGGGTGTTCTGCACCTTGTGAACGGCCTCAACAAGGAACGCCCTAGCTAGGCCTCTGGGCCCCTGCCTCTTCAAAAGCCTGCAGTGCTACAGGAAAAACTGTGCTTTAGTTGCAATAGGAACGCATGCCGTCTTTCTCCTGGATGCAGGATGACTTCAGGTAGGAGGTCCTGGATGGAAGGAGAAGCCTAGTGTTTTTCTCTGTGCAGCTCCGACTAGGGAATGAGTGCGATTTCCAGGCCTGTTGGAACTTGCTAGAATGTTGCTCTTTTACCTGTGCGAGTGCTGTGAATCAAGATATCACAAGAAAGAGTGTAGTGTGTTGCCCATGACTCAGCACACACAGAGGACCTCCGAGGGACCAATGGGCCTCGTCGTTGCTCAGCAGGCCTACAGGGGTGTGGAGGTACTCAGGGATCTTGGAACAAAAATGATGCTCACCCGAGAGGCCTAGGAGTCCTGAAAAGGGTACTTCCTTTAAAGTAAAGCTGAACAGCGACTTAGAGCTAATGGAAAGAGCTGCATGCCTACCTTTTTGCAGGGCTACTCAGGGCCTTACCTCGAGGCAAGGACTCACGTTGAGATTCCCTTTAGCTCTAGAGCATGGCAAGGTGAGCCCCACCACGGCCAAAGAAGCTCCGTGTGTAGCCAGAGAAAACTCATTTTCTTCCCACACCAATGCTAGAGTGGCCAGAGGCCTGTCAACAGCAGAGAATTTCAGGGAGCTTCACGGCAGCAAGAATGGAGCTTTCCAAATGGAAAGCAAGGCTAGGACCATCATGCCCCCATTTCCATGGGCACAGGCAGCATACATCTCTGTGGTTTTTAACAAGTCAAATGAGACACAGAGTACACACTGTTTTCTTCCCTGAATCAACTTCTCGAGGCAGGGTGTTCTGCATCTAGTGAACGGCCTCACCAAGGAAAGCCCTAGCTAGGCCTCTGGGCCCGTGCCTCTTCAAAAGCCTGCAGTACTTCAGGAAAAACTGTGCTTTAGTTGCAATAGGAACGCAAGCCGTCTTTTTCCTGGAGGCAGGGTGACTTCAGGTAGGAGGTCCTGGATGGAAGGAGAAGCCTAGTGTTTTTCTCTGTGCAGCTCAGACCAGGGAATGAGTGCAACTTCCATGGCATGTTGGAACTTGCTAGAACGGTGCTCGTGAACCTGTATGAGTGCTGGCTAATTCAAGATGTCCCAGTAACAGTGCACTCTGTTGCCCTACACTCGGCATACACACTGTGAGTCGGAAAGCTACGGGCCTGGATATTGCTTAGAAGGGCCAGGGGAGCCTGAGGGTGCTTGCTGTTCTTGCAGGAAATAGGGTTTCCAGGCGAGGCACCTAGGTGTCCTGAAATGCGTACTGGCGTTAAAATGCTGCAGAGCAGCGACTACGGCCTCATGGAAACTGCTACACGCCTCCGCTTCTGCATAGCATTTCAGGGCCTTCCCTCGAGGCAAGTTCTCACGTTGCTTGCACTGTGAGCGACACAGCCTGTTAGGATGCTGTATTTCTCCTTGAATAGAGTGAGTTCAGGAAAGAGGTCCTCGATAAATTCTAAGAAGAGTGTTTTCTCAGGGCAGCTCAGACGAGGGCAATGTCGAAAATGTCCAGGGCATGTTGAACTGCCTAGAAATGTGGTTCTGATGCTTTTCGACTGCTCTGCAAATATAGCTCTCCTGAAGTAACGTACAGTGTGTTGCCCGAGACTCGGCAGGCACAGAGGGCCTCCGAGGGACGTATGGGAATCAATGCTGCTCAGCCGTCCCACAGGGGTGTGGAATGCGTCAGTGATCTTGAAACAAAAATGATGCTCACCCGAGGGGCCTAGGAGTCCTGAAAAGGGTACTTCCTTTAAGATAAAGCGGAACCTCCACTAAGAGCTCATGGAAAGAGCTGCATGCCTCCCTTTCTGCAGGGCTACTCAGGGCCTTACCTCGAAGCAAGGACTCACGTTGAGATTCCCTTTAGCTCTAGAGCATGGCAAGGTGAGCCCCACCCCGGCCAATGAAGCTCCGTGTGTAGCCAGAGAAAACTCATTTTCTTCCCACACCCATGCCTACAGTGGCCAGAGGGCTGTCAACAGCAGAGAATTTCAGGGAGCTTCACGGCAGCAAGAATGGAGCTTTCCAAATGGAAAGCAAGGCTAGGACCATCATGCCCCCATTACCATTGTCACAGGCAGCATACATCTCTGTGGTTTTTAACAAGTCAAATGCGACACAGTGTACACAGTTTGCTTCCCTGAATCAACTTTTCGAGGCAGGGTGTTCTGCACCTTGTGAACGGTCTCACCAAGGAACGCCCTAGCTAGGCCTCTGGGCCCCTGCCTCTTCAAAAGCCTGCAGTGCTACAGGAAAAACTGTGCTTTAGTTGCAATAGGAACGCATGCCGTCTTTCTCCTGGAGGCAGGATGACTTCAGGTAGGAGGTCCTGGATGGAAGGAGAAGCCTAGTGTTTTTCTCTGTGCAGGTCAGACTAGGGAATGAGTGCGATTTCCAGGCCTGTTGGAACTTGCTAGAATGTTGCTCTTTTACCTGTGCGAGTGCTGTGAATCAAGATATCACAAGAAAGAGTGTAGTGTGTTGCCCATGACTCAGCACACACAGAGGACCTCCGAGGGACCAATGGGCCTCGTTGTGGCTCAGCAGGCCTACAGGGGTGTGGAGGTACTCAGGGATCTTGGAACAAAAATGATGCTCACCCGAGAGGCCTAGGAGTCCTGAAAAGGGTACTTCCTTTAAAGTAAAGCAGAACAGCGACTTAGAGCTAATGGAAAGAGCTGCATGCCTACCTTTTTGCAGGGCTACTCAGGGCTTTACCTCGAGGCAAGGACTCACGTTGAGATTCCCTTTAGCTCTAGAGCATGGCAAGGTGAGCCCCACCCCGGCCAAAGAAGCTCCGTGTGTAGCCAGAGAAAACTCATTTTCTTCCCACACCAATGCTAGAGTGGCCAGAGGCCTGTCAACAGCTGAGAATTTCAGGGAGCTTCACGGCAGCAAGAATGGAGCTTTCCAAATGGAAATCAAGGCTAGGACCATCATGCCCCCATTTCCATGGGCACAGGCAGCATACATCTCTGTGGTTTTTAACAAGTCAAATGAGACACAGAGTACACACTGTTTTCTTCCCTGAATCCACTTCTCGCGGGAGGGTGTTCTGCATCTAGTGAACGGCCTCACCAAGGAAAGCCCTAGCTAGGCCTCTGGGCCCGTGCCTCTTCAAAAGCCTGCAGTACTTCAGGAAAAACTGTGCTTTAGTTGCAATAGGAACGCAAGCCGTCTTTTTCCTGGAGGCAGGGTGACTTCAGGTAGGAGGTCCTGGATGGAAGGAGAAGCCTAGTGTTTTTCTCTGTGCAGCTCAGACCAGGGAATGAGTGCGACTTCCACGGCATGTTGGAACTTGCTAGAATGTTGCTCTTTTACCTATGCGAGTGCTGTGAATCAAGATATCACAAGAAAGAGTGTAGTGTGTTGCCCATGACTCAGCACACACAGAGGACCTCCGAGGGACCAATGGGCCTCGTTGTGGCTCAGCAGGCCTACAGGGGTGTGGAGGTACTCAGGGATCTTGGAAGAAAAATGATGCTCACCCGAGAGGCCTAGGAGTCCTGAAAAGGGTACTTCCTTTAAAGTAAAGCAGAACAGCGACTTAGAGCTAATGGAAAGAGCTGCATGCCTACCTTTTTGTAGGGCTACTCAGGGCTTTACCTCGAGGCAAGGACTCACGTTGAGATTCCCTTTAGCTCTAGAGCATGGCAAGGTGAGCCCCACCCCGGCCAAAGAAGCTCCGTGTGTAGCCAGAGAAAACTCATTTTCTTCCCACACCAATGCTAGAGTGGCCAGAGGCCTGTCAACAGCTGAGAATTTCAGGGAGCTTCACGGCAGCAAGAATGGAGCTTTCCAAATGGAAAGCAAGGCTAGTACCATCATGCCCCCATTTCCATGGGCACAGGCAGCATACATCTCTGTGGTTTTTAACAAGTCAAATGAGACACAGAGTACACACTGTTTTCTTCCCTGAATCCACTTCTCGAGGCAGGGTGTTCTGCATCTAGTGAACGGCCTCACCAAGGAAAGACCTAGCTAGGCCTCTGGGCCCGTGCCTCTTCAAAAGCCTGCAGTACTTCAGGAAAAACTGTGCTTTAGTTGCAGTAGGAACGCAAGCCGTCTTTTTCCTGGAGGCAGGGTGACTTCAGGTAGGAGGTCCTGGATGGAAGGAGAAGCCTAGTGTTTTTCTCTGTGCAGCTCAGACCAGGGAATGAGTGCAACTTCCATGGCATTTTGGAACTCGCTAGAACGGTGCTCGTGAACCTGTATGAGTGCTGGCTAATTCAAGATGTCCCAGTAAGAGTGCACTCTGTTGCCCTACACTCGGCATACACACTGTGAGTCGGAAAGCTACGGGCCTGGATATAGCTTAGAAGGGGCAGGGGAGCCTGAGGGTACTTGCTGTTCTTGCAGGAAATAGGGTTTCCAGGCGAGGCACCTAGGTGTCCTGAAAAGCGTACTGGCGTTAAAATGCTGCAGAGCAGCGACTACGGCCTCATGGAAACTGCTACACGCCTCCGCTTCTGCATAGCATTTCAGGGCCTTCCCTCGAGGCAAGTTCTCACGTTGCTTGCACTGTGAGCGACACAGCATGTTAGGATGCTGTATTTCTCCTTGAATAGAGTGACTTCAGGAAAGAGGTCCTCGATAAATTCTAAGAAGAGTGTTATCTCAGGACATTCAGACGAGGGCAATGTCGAAAACTTCCAGGGCATGTTGGACTGTCTAGAAATGTGGTTCTGATGCTGTTCGACTGCTCTGCAAATAGAGCTCTCCTGAAGTAACGTACAGTGTGTTGCCCGAGACTCGGCAGACACAGAGGGCCTCCGAGGGACGTATGGGAATCAATGCTGCTCAGCAGGCACGCAGGGGTGTGGAGTGCGTCAGTGATCTTGGAACAAAAATGATGCTCACCCGAGGGGCCTAGGAGTCCTGAAAAGGGTACTTCCTTTAAGATAAAGCGGAACCTCCACTAAGAGCTCATGGAAAGAGCTGCATGCCTCCCTTTCTGCAGGGCTACTCAGGGCCTTACCTCGAGGAAAGGACTCACGTTGAGATTCCCTTTAGCTCTAGAGCATGGCAAGGTGAGCCCCACCCCGGCCAATGAAGCTCCGTGTGTAGCCAGAGAAAACTCATTTTCTTCCCACACCCATGCCTACAGTGGCCAGAGGGCTGTCAACAGCAGAGAATTTCAGGGAGCTTCACGGCAGCAAGAATGGAGCTTTCCAAATGGAAAGCAAGGCTAGGACCATCATGCCCCCATTTCCATGGGCACAGGCAGCATACATCTCTGTGGTTTCTAACAAGTCAAAAGAGACACAGAGTACACACTGGTTGCTTCCCTGAATCAACTTCTCGAGGCAGGGTGTTCTGCATCTAGTGAACGACCTCACCAAGGAACGCCCTAGCTAGGCCTCTGGGCCCGTGCCTCTTCAAAAGCCTGCAGTGCTACAGGAAAAACTGTGCTTTAGTTGCAATAAGAACGCAGGCAGTCTTTCTCCTGATGGCAGGGTGACTTCAGGTAGGAGGTCTTAGATGGAAGGAGAAGCCTAGTGTTTTTCTCTGTGCAGCTCAGACTAGGGAATGAGTGCGACTTCCACGGCATGTTGGAACCTGCTAGAACGGTGCTCGTGAACCTGTGCGAGTGCTGTGAATCAAGATATCACAAGAAAGAGTGCAGTGTGTTGCCCATGACTCAGCAGACACAGAGGACCTCCGAGGGACGATGGGCCTCGTTGTTGCTCAGCAGGCTTACAGGGGTGTGGAGGTACTCAGGGATCTTGGAACAAAAATGATGCTCACCCGAGAGGCCTACGAGTCCGGAAAAGGGTACTTCCTTTAAAGTAAAGCTGAACAGCGACTTAGAGCGCATGGAAAGACCTGCATGCCTCCCTTTCTGCAGGGCTACCCAGGGCCTTACCTCGAGGCAAGGACTCACGTTGAGATTCCCTTTAGCTCTACAGCATGGCAAGGTGAGCCCCACCCCGGCCAAAGAAGCTCTGTGTGTAGCCAGAGAAAACTCATTTTCTTCCCACACCAATGCTAGAGTGGCCAGGGGCCTGTCAACAGCAGAGAATATCAGGGAGCTTCACGGCAGCAGGAATGGAGCTTTCCAAATGGAAAGCAAGGCTAGTACCATCATGCCCCCATTTCCATGGGCACAGGCAGCATACATCTCTGTGGTTTCTAACAAGTCAAAAGAGACACGGAGTACACACTGGTTGCTTCCCTGAATCAACTTCTCGAGGCAGGATTTTCTGCATCTAGTGCACGACCTCACCAAGGAACGCCCTAGCTAGGCCTCTGGGCCCGTGCGTCTTCAAGAGCCTGCAGGGCTACAGGAAATACTGTGCTTTAGTTGCAATAGGAACGCAAGCCGTCTTTCTCCTGGGGGCAGGATGACTTCAGGTAGGAGGTCTTAGATGGAAGGAGAAGCCCAGTGTTTTTCTCTGTGCAGCTCAGACTAGGGAATGAGTGCGACTTCCACGGCATGTTGGAAACTGCTAGAACGGTGCTCGTGAACCTGTGCGAGTGCCGTGAATCAAGATATCACAAGAAAGAGTGCAGTGTGTTGCCCATGACTCAGCAGAAACAGAGGACCTCCGAGGGCCCAATGGGCCTCGTTGTTGCTCAGCAGGCTTAAAGGGGTGTGGAGGTACTCAGGGATCTTGGAACAAAAATGATGCTCACCTGAGAGGCCTACGAGTCCGGAAAAGGGTACTTCCTTTAAAGTAAAGCTGAACAGCGACTTAGAGCGCATGGAAAGACCTGCATGCCTCCCTTTCTGCAGGGCTACTCAGGGCCTTACCTCGAGGCAAGGACTCACGTTGAGATTCCCTTTAGCTCTAGAGCATGGCAAGGTGAGCCCCACCCCGGCCAAAGAAGCTCCGTGTGTAGCCAGAGAAAACTCATTTTCTTCACACACCAATGCTAGAGTGGCCAGGGGCCTGTCAACAGCAGAGAATTTCAGGGAGCTTCACGGCAGCAAGAATGGAGCTTTCCAAATGGAAAGCAAGGCTAGTACCATCATGCCCCCATTTCCATGGGCACAGGCAGCATACATCTCTGTGGTTTCTAACAAGTCAAATGAGACACAGAGTACACACTGGTTGCTTCCCTGAATCAACTTCTCGAGGCAGGGTGTTCTGCAACTAGTGAACGGCCTCACCCAGGAAAGCCCTAGCTAGGCCTCCTGGCCCGTGTCTCTTCAAAAGCCTGCAGTGCTAAAGGAAAAACTGTGCTTTAGTTGCAATAAGAACGCAGCCGTCTTTCTCCAGGAGGCAAGGTGACTTCAGCTAGGAGGTCCTGGATGGATGGAGAAGGCTAGTGTTTTTCTCTGTGCAGCTCAAACTAGGGAAGGAGTGCGACTTCCACGGCAAGTTGGAACTTGCTAGAATCGTGCTCGTGAATCTGTGCGATTGCTGGCTAAATCAAGATGTACCAATAAGAGTGCAGTGTGTTGCCCTACACTCGGCATACACACCGTGAGTCGGAAAGCTAGGGGCCTGGATATTGCTTAGAAGGGCCATGGGAGCCTGAGGGTACTCGGTGTTCTTGCAGGGAACAGGTTTTCCAGGTGAGGCACCTAGGTGTCCTGAAAAGCGTACTGGCGTTAAAATGCTGCAGAGCAGCGACTACGGCCTCATGGAAACTGCTACACGCCTCCCCTTCTGCATAGCATTTCAGGGCCTTACCTCGAGGCAAGTTCTCACGTTGCTTGCACTGTGAGCGACACAGCATGTTAGGATGCTGTATTTCTCCTTGAATAGAGTGACTTCAGGAAAGAGGTCCTCGTTAAATTCTAAGAAGAGTGTTTTCTCAGGGCATTCAAACGAGGGCAATGTCGAAAACTTCCAGGGCATGTTGGACTGCCTAGAAATGTGGTTCTGATGCTGTTCGACTGCTCTGGAAATAGAGCTCTCCTGAAGTAACGTACAGTGTGTTGCCCGAGACTCGGCAGACACAGAGGGCCTCCGATGGACATATGGGACTCAATGCTTCTCAGCAGGCCCACCGGGGTGTGGAGGGAGTCTGTGCTCTTGGACCCAAAATGATGCTCACCTGAGGCGCCTAAAGGTCCTGAAAAGGGTACTTCCTTTACAATAAAGCAGAACCTCCACTAAGAGCTCATGGAAAGAGCTGCATGCCTCCCTTTCTGCAGGGCTACTCAGGTCCTTACCTCGAGGCAAGGACTCACGTTGAGATTCCCTTTAGCTTTAGAGCATGGCAAGGTGAGCCCCACACCGGCCAATGAAGCTCCGTGTGTAGCCAGAGAAAACGCATTTTCTTCCCAGACCCTTGCCTACAGTGGCCTGAGGCCTGTCAACAGCAGAGAATTTCAGGGAGCTTCACGGTAGCAAGAATGGAGCTTTCCAAATGGAAAGCAAGGCTAGTACCATCATGCCCCCATTTCCATGGGCACAGGCAGCATACATCTCTGTGGTTTCTAACAAGTCAAAAGAGACACAGAGTACACACTGGTTGCTTCCCTGAATCAACTTCTCGAGGCAGGGTGTTCTGCACCTTGTGAACGGTCTCACCAAGGAACGCCGTAGCCAGGCCTCCGGAACCGTGCCTCTTCAAAAGCCTGCAGTGCTACAGGAAAAACTGTGCTTTAGTTGCAACAGGAACGCAAGCCGTCTTTCTCCTGGAGGCAGGGTGACTTCAGGTAGGAGGTCCTGATTGGAAGGAGAAGCCTAGTGTTTTTCTCTGTGCAGCTCAGACTAGGGAATGAGTGCGACTTCCACGGCATGTTGGAACTTGCAAGAACGTTGCTCTTCAACTTGCGAGTGCTGAGAGTCAAGATATCACAAGAGAGAGTGCAGTGTGTTGACCATGACTCAGCAGACACAGAGGACGTCCGAGGGACCAATGGGCCACTTTTTGCTCAGCAGGCCTACAGGGGTGTGGAGGTACTAAGAGATCTTGGAACAAAAATGATGCTTACCTGAGGGGGCTGGGAGTCCTGAAAAGGGTACTTCCTTTACAGTAAAGCACAACAGCGACTAAGAGCTCATGGAAAGAGCTGCATGCCTCCCTTTCTGCAGGGCTACTCAGGGCCTTACCTCGAGGCAAAGACTCAAGTTGAGATTCCCTTTAGCTCTAGAGCATGGCAAGGTGAGCCCCACCCCGGCCAATGAAGCTCCGTGTGTAGGCAGAGAAAATTCATTTTCTTCCCACACTCATGGCTACGGTGGCCAGAGGGCTGTCAACAGCAGAGAATTTCAGGGAGCTTTACGGCAGTAAGAATGGAGCTTTCCAAATGGAAAGGAAGGCTAGTACCATCATGCCCCCATAACCATTGGCACAGGCAGCATAGATCTCTGTGGTTTCTAACAAGTCAAAAGAGACACGGAGTACACACTGGTTGCTTCCCTGAATCAACTTCTCGAGGCAGGGTGTTCTGCATCTAGTGAACGACCTCACCAAGGAACGCCCTAGCTAGGCCTCTGGGCCCGTGCCTCTTCAAAAGCCTGCAGTGCTACAGGAAAAACTGTGCTTTAGTTGCAATAAGAACGCACGCAGTCTTTCTCCTGATGGCAGGGTGACTTCAGGTAGGAGGTCTTAGATGGAAGGAGAAGCCTAGTGTTTTTCTCTGTGCAGCTCAGACTAGGGAATGAGTGCGACTTCCACGGCATGTTGGAACCTGCTAGAACGGTGCTCGTGAACCTGTGCAAGTGCTGTGAATCAAGATATCACAAGAAAGAGTGCAGTGTGTTGCCCATGACTCAGCAGACACAGAGGACCTCCGAGGGACGATGGGCCTCGTTGTTGCTCAGCAGGCTTACAGGGGTGTGGAGGTACTCAGGGATCTTGGAACAAAAATGATGCTCACCCGAGAGGCCTACGAGTCCGGAAAAGGGTACTTCCTTTAAAGTAAAGCTGAACAGCGACTTAGAGCGCATGGAAAGACCTGCATGCCTCCCTTTCTGCAGGGCTACCCAGGGCCTTACCTCGAGGCAAGGACTCACGTTGAGAGTCCCTTTAGCTCTACAGCATGGCAAGGTGAGCCCCACCCCGGCCAAAGAAGCTCCGTGTGTAGCCAGAGAAAACTCATTTTCTTCCCACACCAATGCTAGAGTGGCCAGGGGCCTGTCAACAGCAGAGAATATCAGGGAGCTTCACGGCAGCAGGAATGGAGCTTTCCAAATGGAAAGCAAGGCTAGTACCATCATGCCCCCATTTCCATGGGCACAGGCAGCATACATCTCTGTGGTTTCTAACAAGTCAAAAGAGACACGGAGTACACACTGGTTGCTTCCCTGAATCAACTTCTCGAGGCAGGATTTTCTGCATCTAGTGCACGACCTCACCAAGGAACGCCCTAGCTAGGCCTCTGGGCCCGTGCGTCTTCAAGAGCCTGCAGGGCTACAGGAAATACTGTGCTTTAGTTGCAATAGGAACGCAAGCCGTCTTTCTCCTGGGGGCAGGATGACTTCAGGTAGGAGGTCTTAGATGGAAGGAGAAGCCCAGTGTTTTTCTCTGTGCAGCTCAGACTAGGGAATGAGTGCGACTTCCACGGCATGTTGGAAACTGCTAGAACGGTGCTCGTGAACCTGTGCGAGTGCCGTGAATCAAGATATCACAAGAAAGAGTGCAGTGTGTTGCCCATGACTCAGCAGAAACAGAGGACCTCCGAGGGCCCAATGGGCCTCGTTGTTGCTCAGCAGGCTTACAGGGGTGTGGAGGTACTCAGGGATCTTGGAACAAAAATGATGCTCACCTGAGAGGCCTACGAGTCCGGAAAAGGGTACTTCCTTTAAAGTAAAGCTGAACAGCGACTTAGAGCGCATGGAAAGACCTGCATGCCTCCCTTTCTGCAGGGCTACTCAGGTCCTTACCTCGAGGCAAGGACTCACGTTGAGATTCCCTTTAGCTTTAGAGCATGGCAAGGTGAGCCCCACACCGGCCAATGAAGCTCCGTGTGTAGCCAGAGAAAACGCATTTTCTTCCCAGACCCTTGCCTACAGTGGCCTGAGGCCTGTCAACAGCAGAGAATTTCAGGGAGCTTCACGGTAGCAAGAATGGAGCTTTCCAAATGGAAAGCAAGGCTAGTACCATCATGCCCCCATTTCCATGGGCACAGGCAGCATACATCTCTGTGGTTTCTAACAAGTCAAAAGAGACACAGAGTACACACTGGTTGCTTCCCTGAATCAACTTCTCGAGGCAGGGTGTTCTGCACCTTGTGAACGGTCTCACCAAGGAACGCCGTAGCCAGGCCTCCGGAACCGTGCCTCTTCAAAAGCCTGCAGTGCTACAGGAAAAACTGTGCTTTAGCTGCAACAGGAACGCAAGCCGTCTTTCTCCTGGAGGCAGGGTGACTTCAGGTAGGAGGTCCTGATTGGAAGGAGAAGCCTAGTGTTTTTCTCTGTGCAGCTCAGACTAGGTAATGAGTGCGACTTCCACGGCATGTTGGAACTTGCAAGAACGTTGCTCTTCAACTTGCGAGTGCTGAGAGTCAAGATATCACAAGAGAGAGTGCAGTGTGTTGACCATGACTCAGCAGACACAGAGGACCTCCGAGGGACCAATGGGCCACTTTTTGCTCAGCAGGCCTACAGGGGTGTGGAGGTACTAAGAGATCTTGGAACAAAAATGATGCTTACCTGAGGGGGCTGGGAGTCCTGAAAAGGGTACTTCCTTTACAATAAAGCACAACAGCGACTAAGAGCTCATGGAAAGAGCTGCATGCCTCCCTTTCTGCAGGGCTACTCAGGGCCTTACCTCCAGGCAAGGATTCACGTTGAGATTCCCTTTAGCTCTAGAGCATGGCAAGGTGAGCCCCACCCCGGCCAAAGGAGCTCCGTGTTTAGCCAGAGAAAACTCATTTTCTTACCAGACCAATGCCTACAGTGGCCAGGGGCCTGTCAACAGCAGCGAATTTCAGGGAGCTTCACGGCAGCAAGAATGGAGCTTTCCAAACTGAAAGCAAGGTTAGTCCCATCATGCCCCCATTTCCATGGGCACAGGCAGCATACAGCTCTGTGGTTTCTAACAAGTCAAAAGAGACACAGAGTACACACTGGTTGCTTCCCTGAATCAACTTCTCGAGGCAGGGTGTTCTGCACCTTGTGAACGGTCTCACCAAGGAACGCCGTAGCCAGGCCTCCGGAACCGTGCCTCTTCAAAAGCCTGCAGTGCTACAGGAAAAACTGTGCTTTAGTTGCAACAGGAACGCAAGCCGTCTTTCTCCTGGAGGCAGGGTGACTTCAGGTAGGAGGTCCTGATTGGAAGGAGAAGCCTAGTGTTTTTCTCTGTGCAGCTCAGACTAGGGAATGAGTGCGACTTCCACGGCATGTTGGAACTTGCAAGAACGTTGCTCTTCAACTTGCGAGTGCTGAGAGTCAAGATATCACAAGAGAGAGTGCAGTGTGTTGACCATGACTCAGCAGACACAGAGGACCTCCGAGGGACCAATGGGCCACTTTTTGCTCAGCAGGCCTACAGGGGTGTGGAGGTACTAAGAGATCTTGGAACAAAAATGATGCTTACCTGAGGGGGCTGGGAGTCCTGAAAAGGGTACTTCCTTTACAATAAAGCACAACAGCGACTAAGAGCTCATGGAAAGAGCTGCATGCCTCCCTTTCTGCAGGGCTACTCAGGGCCTTACCTCGAGGCAAGGATTCACGTTGAGATTCCCTTTAGCTCTAGAGCATGGCAAGGTGAGCCCCACCCCGGCCAAAGGAGCTCCGTGTTTAGCCAGAGAAAACTCATTTTCTTACCAGACCAATGCCTACAGTGGCCAGGGGCCTGTCAACAGCAGCGAATTTCAGGGAGCTTCACGGCAGCAAGAATGGAGCTTTCCAAACTGAAAGCAAGGTTAGTCCCATCATGCCCCCATTTCCATGGGCACAGGCAGCATACAGCTCTGTGGTTTCTAACAAGTCTAAAGAGACACGGAGTCCACACTGGTTGCTTCCCTGAATCAACTTCTCGAGGCAGGGTTTTCGGCATCTAGTGAACGACCTCACCAAGGAAAGCCTTAGCTAGGCCTCTGGCCCCTTGCCTCTTCCAAACCTGCAGTGCTACAGGAAAAACTGTGCTTTAGTTGCAATAGGAACGCAAGCCGTCTTTCTCCTGAGGCAGGGTGACTTCAGGTAGGAGGTCCTGGATGGAAGGAGAAGCCTAGTGTTTTTCTCTGTGCAGCTCAGACCAGGGAATGAGTGCGACTTCCATGGCATGTTGGAACCTGCTAGAACGGTGCTCGTGAACCTGTGCGAGTGCTGTGAATCAAGATATCACAAGAAAGAGTGCAGTGTGTTGCCCATGACTCAGCAGACACAGAGGACCTCCGAGGGACGATGGGCCTCGTTGTTGCTCAGCAGGCTTACAGGGGTGTGGAGGTACTCAGGGATCTTGGAACAAAAATGATGCTCACCCGAGAGGCCTACGAGTCCGGAAAAGGGTACTTCCTTTAAAGTAAAGCTGAACAGCGACTTAGAGCTAATGGAAAGAGCTGCATGCCTCCCTTTTTGCAGGGCTACTCAGGGCCTTACCTCGAGGCAAAGACTCAAGTTGAGATTCCCTTTAGCTCCAGAGCATGGCAAGGTGAGCCCCACCCCGGCCAATGAAGATCCGTGTGTAGGCAGAGAAAATTCATTTTCTTCCCACACTCATGCCTACAGTGGCCAGAAGGCTGTCAATAGCAGAGAATTTCAGGGAGCTTCACGGCAGTAAGAATGGAGCTTTCCAAATGGAAAGGAAGGCTAGTACCATCATGCCCCCATTACCATTGGCACAGGCAGCATACATCTCTGTGGTTTCTAACAAGTCAAAAGAGACACGGAGTACACACTGGTTGCTTCCCTGAATCAACTTCTCGAGGCAGGGTGTTCTGCAACTAGTGAACGACCTCACCAAGGAACGCCCTAGCTAGGCCTCTGGGCCCGTGCCTCTTCAAAAGCCTGCAGTGCTACAGGAAAAACTGTGCTTTAGTTGCAATAAGAACGCACGCAGTGTTTCTCCTGATGGCAGGGTGACTTCTGGTAGGAGGTCTTAGATGGAAGGAGAAGCCTAGTGTTTTTCTCTGTGCAGCTCAGACTAGGGAATGAGTGCGACTTCCACGGCATGTTGGAACCTGCTAGAACGGTGCTCGTGAACCTGTGCGAGTGCTGTGAATCAAGATATCACAAGAAAGAGTGCAGTGTGTTGCCCATGACTCAGCAGACACAGAGGACCTCCGAGGGACGATGGGCCTCGTTGTTGCTCAGCAGGCTTACAGGGGTGTGGAGGTACTCAGGGATCTTGGAACAAAAATGATGCTCACCCGAGAGGCCTACGAGTCCGGAAAAGGGTACTTCCTTTAAAGTAAAGCTGAACAGCGACTTAGAGCGCATGGAAAGACCTGCATGCCTCCCTTTCTGCAGGGCTACTCAGGGCCTTACCTCGAGGCAAGGACTCACGTTGAGATTCCCTTTAGCTCTACAGCATGGCAAGGTGAGCCCCACCCCGGCCAAAGAAGCTCCGTGTGTAGCCAGAGAAAACTCATTTTCTTCCCACACCAATGCTAGAGTGGCCAGGGGCCTGTCAACAGCAGAGAATTTCAGGTAGCTTCACGGCAGCAAGAATGGAGCTTTCCAAATGGAAAGCAAGGCTAGTACCATCATGCCCCCATTTCCATGGGCACAGGCAGCATACATCTCTGTGGTTTCTAACAAGTCAAATGAGACACAGAGTACACACTGGTTGCTTCCCTGAATCAACTTCTCGAGGCAGGGTGTTCTGCATCTAGTGAACGACCTCACCAAGGAACGCCCTAGCTAGGCCTCTGGGCCCGTGCCTCTTCAAAAGCCTGCAGTGCTACAGGAAAAACTGTGCTTTAGTTGCAATAAGAACGCACGCAGTCTTTCTCCTGATGGCAGGGTGACTTCAGGTAGGAGGTCTTAGATGGAAGGAGAAGCCTAGTGTTTTTCTCTGTGCAGCTCAGACTAGGGAATGAGTGCGACTTCCACGGCATGTTGGAACCTGCTAGAACGGTGCTCGTGAACCTGTGCGAGTGCTGTGAATCAAGATATCACAAGAAAGAGTGCAGTGTGTTGCCCATGACTCAGCAGACACAGAGGACCTCCGAGGGACGATGGGCCTCGTTGTTGCTCAGCAGGCTTACAGGGGTGTGGAGGTACTCAGGGATCTTGGAACAAAAATGATGCTCACCCGAGAGGCCTACGAGTCCGGAAAAGGGTACTTCCTTTAAAGTAAAGCTGAACAGCGACTTAGAGCGCATGGAAAGACCTGCATGCCTCCCTTTCTGCAGGGCTACTCAGGGCCTTACCTCGAGGCAAGGACTCACGTTGAGATTCCCTTTAGCTCTAGAGCATGGCAAGGTGAGCCCCACCCCGGCCAAAGAAGCTCCGTGTGTAGCCAGAGAAAACTCATTTTCTTCCCACACCAATGCTAGAGTGGCCAGGGGCCTGTCAACAGCAGAGAATTTCAGGGAGCTTCACGGCAGCAAGAATGGAGCTTTCCAAATGGAAAGCAAGGCTAGTACCATCATGCCCCCATTTCCATGGGCACAGGCAGCATACATCTCTGTGGTTTCTAACAAGTCAAATGAGACACAGAGTACACACTAGTTGCTTCCCTGAATCAACTTCTCGAGGCAGGGTGTTCTGCAACTAGTGAACGGCCTCACCCAGGAAAGCCCTAGCTAGGCCTCCTGGCCCGTGTCTCTTCAAAAGCCTGCAGTGCTAAAGGAAAAACTGTGCTTTAGTTGCAATAAGAACGCAGCCGTCTTTCTCCAGGAGGCAAGGTGACTTCAGCTAGGAGGTCCTGGATGGATGGAGAAAGCTAGTGTTTTTCTCTGTGCAGCTCAAACTAGGGAAGGAGTGCGACTTCCACGGCAAGTTGGAACTTGCTAGAATCGTGCTCGTGAATCTGTGCGATTGCTGGCTAAATCAAGATGTACCAATAAGAGTGCAGTGTGTTGCCCTACACTCGGCATACACACCGTGAGTCGGAAAGCTAGGGGCCTGGATATTGCTTAGAAGGGCCAGGGGAGCCTGAGGGTACTCGGTGTTCTTGCAGGGAACAGGTTTTCCAGGTGAGGCACCTAGGTGTCCTGAAAAGCGTACTGGCGTTAAAATGCTGCAGAGCAGCGACTACGGCCTCATGGAAACTGCTACACGCCTCCCCTTCTGCATAGCATTTCAGGGCCTTACCTCGAGGCAAGTTCTCACGTTGCTTGCACTGTGAGCGACACAGCATGTTAGGATGCTGTATTTCTCCTTGAATAGAGTGACTTCAGGAAAGAGGTCCTCGTTAAATTCTAAGAGTGTTTTCTCAGGGCATTCAAACGAGGGCAATGTCGAAAACTTCCAGGGCATGTTGGACTGTCTAGAAATGTGGTTCTGATGCTGTTCGACTGCTCTGGAAATAGAGCTCTCCTGAAGTAACGTACAGTGTGTTGCCCGAGACTCGGCAGACACAGAGGGCCTCCGATGGACATATGGGACTCAATGCTTCTCAGCAGGCCCACCGGGGTGTGGAGGGAGTCTGTGCTCTTGGACCCAAAATGATGCTCACCTGAGGCGCCTAAAGGTCCTGAAAAGGGTACTTCCTTTACAATAAAGCAGAACCTCCACTAAGAGCTCATGGAAAGAGCTGCATGCCTCCCTTTCTGCAGGGCTACTCAGGTCCTTACCTCGAGGCAAGGACTCACGTTGAGATTCCCTTTAGCTTTAGAGCATGGCAAGGTGAGCCCCACACCGGCCAATGAAGCTCCGTGTGTAGCCAGAGAAAACGCATTTTCTTCCCAGACCCTTGCCTACAGTGGCCTGAGGCCTGTCAACAGCAGAGAATTTCAGGGAGCTTCACGGTAGCAAGAATGGAGCTTTCCAAATGGAAAGCAAGGCTAGTACCATCATGCCCCCATTTCCATGGGCACAGGCAGCATACATCTCTGTGGTTTCTAACAAGTCAAAAGAGACACAGAGTACACGCTGGTTGCTTCCCTGAATCAACTTCTCGAGGCAGGGTGTTCTGCACCTTGTGAACGGTCTCACCAAGGAACGCCGTAGCCAGGCCTCCGGAACCGTGCCTCTTCAAAAGCCTGCAGTGCTACAGGAAAAACTGTGCTTTAGTTGCAACAGGAACGCAAGCCGTCTTTCTCCTGGAGGCAGGGTGACTTCAGGTAGGAGGTCCTGATTGGAAGGAGAAGCCTAGTGTTTTTCTCTGTGCAGCTCAGACTAGGGAATGAGTGCGACTTCCACGGCATGTTGGAACTTGCAAGAACGTTGCTCTTCAACTTGCGAGTGCTGAGAGTCAAGATATCACAAGAGAGAGTGCAGTGTGTTGACCATGACTCAGCAGACACAGAGGACCTCCGAGGGACCAATGGGCCACTTTTTGCTCAGCAGGCCTACAGGGGTGTGGAGGTACTAAGAGATCTTGGAACAAAAATGATGCTTACCTGAGGGGGCTGGGAGTCCTGAAAAGGGTACTTCCTTTACAATAAAGCACAACAGCGACTAAGAGCTCATGGAAAGAGCTGCATGGCTCCCTTTCTGCAGGGCTACTCAGGGCCTTACCTCGAGGCAAGGATTCACGTTGAGATTCCCTTTAGCTCTAGAGCATGGCAAGGTGAGCCCCACCCCGGCCAAAGGAGCTCCGTGTTTAGCCAGAGAAAACTCATTTTCTTACCAGACCAATGCCTACAGTGGCCAGGGGCCTGTCAACAGCAGCGAATTTCAGGGAGCTTCACGGCAGCAAGAATGGAGCTTTCCAAACTGAAAGCAAGGTTAGTCCCATCATGCCCCCATTTCCATGGGCACAGGCAGCATACAGCTCTGTGGTTTCTAACAAGTCAAAAGAGACACGGAGTCCACACTGGTTGCTTCCCTGAATCAACTTTTCGAGGCTTGGTTTTCGGCATCTAGTGAACGACCTCACCAAGGAAAGCCTTAGCTAGGCCTCTGGCCCCTTGCCTCTTCCAAACCTGCAGTGCTACAGGAAAAACTGTGCTTTAGTTGCAATAGGAACGCAAGCCGTCTTTCTCCTGAGGCAGGGTGACTTCAGGTAGGAGGTCCTGGATGGAAGAAGAAGCCTAGTGTTTTTCTCTGTGCAGCTCAGACCAGGGAATGAGTGCGACTTCCACGGCATGTTGGAACCTGCTAGAACGGTGCTCGTGAACCTGTGCGAGTGCTGTGAATCAAGATATCACAAGAAAGAGTGCAGTGTGTTGCCCATGACTCAGCAGACACAGAGGACCTCCGAGGGACGATGGGCCTCGTTGTTGCTCAGCAGGCTTACAGGAATGTGGAGGTACTCAGGGATCTTGGAACAAAAATGATGCTCACCCGAGAGGCCTACGAGTCCGGAAAAGGGTACTTCCTTTAAAGTAAAGCTGAACAGCGACTTAGAGCGCATGGAAAGACCTGCATGCCTCCCTTTCTGCAGGGCTACTCAGGGCCTTACCTCGAGGCAAGGACTCACGTTGAGATTCCCTTTAGCTCTAGAGCATGGCAAGGTGAGCCCCACCCCGGCCAAAGAAGCTCCGTGTGTAGCCAGAGAAAACTCATTTTCTTCCCACACCAATGCTAGAGTGGCCAGGGGCCTGTCAACAGCAGAGAATTTCAGGGAGCTTCACGGCAGCAAGAATGGAGCTTTCCAAATGGAAAGCAAGGCTAGTACCATCATGCCCCCATTTCCATGGGCACAGGCAGCATACATCTCTGTGGTTTCTAACAAGTCAAATGAGACACAGAGTACACACTAGTTGCTTCCCTGAATCAACTTCTCGAGGCAGGGTGTTCTGCAACTAGTGAACGGCCTCACCCAGGAAAGCCCTAGCTAGGCCTCCTGGCCCGTGTCTCTTCAAAAGCCTGCAGTGCTAAAGGAAAAACTGTGCTTTAGTTGCAATAAGAACGCAGCCGTCTTTCTCCAGGAGGCAAGGTGACTTCAGCTAGGAGGTCCTGGATGGATGGAGAAAGCTAGTGTTTTTCTCTGTGCAGCTCAAACTAGGGAAGGAGTGCGACTTCCACGGCAAGTTGGAACTTGCTAGAATCGTGCTCGTGAATCTGTGCGATTGCTGGCTAAATCAAGATGTACCAATAAGAGTGCAGTGTGTTGCCCTACACTCGGCATACACACCGTGAGTCGGAAAGCTAGGGGCCTGGATATTGCTTAGAAGGGCCAGGGGAGCCTGAGGGTACTCGGTGTTCTTGCAGGGAACAGGTTTTCCAGGTGAGGCACCTAGGTGTCCTGAAAAGCGTACTGGCGTTAAAATGCTGCAGAGCAGCGACTACGGCCTCATGGAAACTGCTACACGCCTCCCCTTCTGCATAGCATTTCAGGGCCTTACCTCGAGGCAAGTTCTCACGTTGCTTGCACTGTGAGCGACACAGCATGTTAGGATGCTGTATTTCTCCTTGAATAGAGTGACTTCAGGAAAGAGGTCCTCGTTAAATTCTAAGAGTGTTTTCTCAGGGCATTCAAACGAGGGCAATGTCGAAAACTTCCAGGGCATGTTGGACTGTCTAGAAATGTGGTTCTGATGCTGTTCGACTGCTCTGGAAATAGAGCTCTCCTGAAGTAACGTACAGTGTGTTGCCCGAGACTCGGCAGACACAGAGGGCCTCCGATGGACATATGGGACTCAATGCTTCTCAGCAGGCCCACCGGGGTGTGGAGGGAGTCTGTGCTCTTGGACCCAAAATGATGCTCACCTGAGGCGCCTAAAGGTCCTGAAAAGGGTACTTCCTTTACAATAAAGCAGAACCTCCACTAAGAGCTCATGGAAAGAGCTGCATGCCTCCCTTTCTGCAGGGCTACTCAGGTCCTTACCTCGAGGCAAGGACTCACGTTGAGATTCCCTTTAGCTTTAGAGCATGGCAAGGTGAGCCCCACACCGGCCAATGAAGCTCCGTGTGTAGCCAGAGAAAACGCATTTTCTTCCCAGACCCTTGCCTACAGTGGCCTGAGGCCTGTCAACAGCAGAGAATTTCAGGGAGCTTCACGGTAGCAAGAATGGAGCTTTCCAAATGGAAAGCAAGGCTAGTACCATCATGCCCCCATTTCCATGGGCACAGGCAGCATACATCTCTGTGGTTTCTAACAAGTCAAAAGAGACACAGAGTACACGCTGGTTGCTTCCCTGAATCAACTTCTCGAGGCAGGGTGTTCTGCACCTTGTGAACGGTCTCACCAAGGAACGCCGTAGCCAGGCCTCCGGAACCGTGCCTCTTCAAAAGCCTGCAGTGCTACAGGAAAAACTGTGCTTTAGTTGCAACAGGAACGCAAGCCGTCTTTCTCCTGGAGGCAGGGTGACTTCAGGTAGGAGGTCCTGATTGGAAGGAGAAGCCTAGTGTTTTTCTCTGTGCAGCTCAGACTAGGGAATGAGTGCGACTTCCACGGCATGTTGGAACTTGCAAGAACGTTGCTCTTCAACTTGCGAGTGCTGAGAGTCAAGATATCACAAGAGAGAGTGCAGTGTGTTGACCATGACTCAGCAGACACAGAGGACCTCCGAGGGACCAATGGGCCACTTTTTGCTCAGCAGGCCTACAGGGGTGTGGAGGTACTAAGAGATCTTGGAACAAAAATGATGCTTACCTGAGGGGGCTGGGAGTCCTGAAAAGGGTACTTCCTTTACAATAAAGCACAACAGCGACTAAGAGCTCATGGAAAGAGCTGCATGGCTCCCTTTCTGCAGGGCTACTCAGGGCCTTACCTCGAGGCAAGGATTCACGTTGAGATTCCCTTTAGCTCTAGAGCATGGCAAGGTGAGCCCCACCCCGGCCAAAGGAGCTCCGTGTTTAGCCAGAGAAAACTCATTTTCTTACCAGACCAATGCCTACAGTGGCCAGGGGCCTGTCAACAGCAGCGAATTTCAGGGAGCTTCACGGCAGCAAGAATGGAGCTTTCCAAACTGAAAGCAAGGTTAGTCCCATCATGCCCCCATTTCCATGGGCACAGGCAGCATACAGCTCTGTGGTTTCTAACAAGTCAAAAGAGACACGGAGTCCACACTGGTTGCTTCCCTGAATCAACTTTTCGAGGCTGGGTTTTCGGCATCTAGTGAACGACCTCACCAAGGAAAGCCTTAGCTAGGCCTCTGGCCCCTTGCCTCTTCCAAACCTGCAGTGCTACAGGAAAAACTGTGCTTTAGTTGCAATAGGAACGCAAGCCGTCTTTCTCCTGAGGCAGGGTGACTTCAGGTAGGAGGTCCTGGATGGAAGAAGAAGCCTAGTGTTTTTCTCTGTGCACCTCAGACCAGGGAATGAGTGCGACTTCCACGGCATGTTGGAACCTGCTAGAACGGTGCTCGTGAACCTGTGCGAGTGCTGTGAATCAAGATATCACAAGAAAGAGTGCAGTGTGTTGCCCATGACTCAGCAGACACAGAGGACCTCCGAGGGACGATGGGCCTCGTTGTTGCTCAGCAGGCTTACAGGAGTGTGGAGGTACTCAGGGATCTTGGAACAAAAATGATGCTCACCCGAGAGGCCTACGAGTCCGGAAAAGGGTACTTCCTTTAAAGTAAAGCTGAACAGCGACTTAGAGCGCATGGAAAGACCTGCATGCCTCCCTTTCTGCAGGGCTACCCAGGGCCTTACCTCGAGGCAAGGACTCACGTTGAGATTCCCTTTAGCTATAGAGCATGGCAAGGTGAGCCCCACCCCGGCCAAAGGAGCTCCGTGTTTAGCCAGAGAAAACTCATTTTCTTACCAGACCAATGCCTACAGTGGCCTGGGGCCTGTCAACAGCAGCGAATTTCAGGGAGCTTCACGGCAGCAAGAATGGAGCTTTCCAAATGGAAAGCAAGGCTAGTACCATCATGCCCCCATTTCCATGGGCACAGGCAGCATACATCTCTGTGGTTTCTAACAAGTCAAAAGAGACACGGAGTACACACTGGTTGCTTCCCTGAATCAACTTCTCGAGGCAGGATTTTCTGCATCTAGTGCACGACCTCACCAAGGAACGCCCTAGCTAGGCCTCTGGGCCCGTGCGTCTTCAAGAGCCTGCAGGGCTACAGGAAATACTGTGCTTTAGTTGCAATAGGAACGCAAGCCGTCTTTCTCCTGGGGGCAGGATGACTTCAGGTAGGAGGTCTTAGATGGAAGGAGAAGCCCAGTGTTTTTCTCTGTGCAGCTCAGACTAGGGAATGAGTGCGACTTCCACGGCATGTTGGAAACTGCTAGAACGGTGCTCGTGAACCTGTGCGAGTGCCGTGAATCAAGATATCACAAGAAAGAGTGCAGTGTGTTGCCCATGACTCAGCAGACACAGAGGACCTCCGAGGGCCCAATGGGCCTCGTTGTTGCTCAGCAGGCTTACAGGGGTGTGGAGGTACTCAGGGATCTTGGAACAAAAATGATGCTCACCTGAGAGGCCTACGAGTCCGGAAAAGGGTACTTCCTTTAAAGTAAAGCTGAACAGCGACTTAGAGCGCATGGAAAGACCTGCATGCCTCCCTTTCTGCAGGGCTACTCAGGGCCTTACCTCGAGGCAAGGACTCACGTTGAGATTCCCTTTAGCTCTACAGCATGGCAAGGTGAGCCCCACCCCGGCCAAAGAAGCTCCGTGTGTAGCCAGAGAAAACTCATTTTCTTCCCACACCAATGCTAGAGTGGCCAGGGGCCTGTCAACAGCAGAGAATTTCAGGGAGCTTCACGGCAGCAAGAATGGAGCTTTCCAAATGGAAAGCAAGGCTAGTACCATCATGCCCCCATTTCCATGGGCACAGGCAGCATACATCTCTGTGGTTTCTAACAAGTCAAATGAGACACAGAGTACACACTGGTTGCTTCCCTGAATCAACTTCTCGAGGCAGGGTGTTCTGCAACTAGTGAACGGCCTCACCCAGGAAAGCCCTAGCTAGGCCTCCTGGCCCGTGTCTCTTCAAAAGCCTGCAGTGCTAAAGGAAAAACTGTGCTTTAGTTGCAATAAGAACGCAGCCGTCTTTCTCCAGGAGGCAAGGTGACTTCAGCTAGGAGGTCCTGGATGGATGGAGAAGGCTAGTGTTTTTCTCTGTGCAGCTCAAACTAGGGAAGGAGTGCGACTTCCACGGCAAGTTGGAACTTGCTAGAATCGTGCTCGTGAATCTGTGCGATTGCTGGCTAAATCAAGATGTACCAATAAGAGTGCAGTGTGTTCCCTACACTCGGCATACACACCGTGAGTCGGAAAGCTAGGGGCCTGGATATTGCTTAGAAGGGCCAGGGGAGCCTGAGGGTACTCGGTGTTCTTGCAGGGAACAGGTTTTCCAGGTGAGGCACCTAGGTGTCCTGAAAAGCGTACTGGTGTTGAAATGCTGCAGAGCAGCGACTACGGCCTCATGGAAACTGCTACACGCCTCCCCTTCTGCATAGCATTTCAGGGCCTTACCTCGAGGCAAGTTCTCACGTTGCTTGCACTGTGAGCGACACAGCATGTTAGGATGCTGTATTTCTCCTTGAATAGAGTGACTTCAGGAAAGAGGTCCTCGTTAAATTCTAAGAAGAGTGTTTTCTCAGGGCATTCAAACGAGGGCAATGTCGAAAACTTCCAGGGCATGTTGGACTGCCTAGAAATGTGGTTCTGATGCTGTTCGACTGCTCTGGAAATAGAGCTCTCCTGAAGTAACGTACAGTGTGTTGCCCGAGACTCGGCAGACACAGAGGGCCTCCGATGGACATATGGGACTCAATGCTTCTCAGCAGGCCCACCGGGGTGTGGAGGGAGTCTGTGCTCTTGGACCCAAAATGATGCTCACCTGAGGCGCCTAAAGGTCCTGAAAAGGGTACTTCCTTTACAATAAAGCAGAACCTCCACTAAGAGCTCATGGAAAGAGCTGCATGCCTCCCTTTCTGCAGGGCTACTCAGGTCCTTACCTCGAGGCAAGGACTCACGTTGAGATTCCCTTTAGCTTTAGAGCATGGCAAGGTGAGCCCCACACCGGCCAATGAAGCTCCGTGTGTAGCCAGAGAAAACGCATTTTCTTCCCAGACCCTTGCCTACAGTGGCCTGAGGCCTGTCAACAGCAGAGAATTTCAGGGAGCTTCACGGTAGCAAGAATGGAGCTTTCCAAATGGAAAGCAAGGCTAGTACCATCATGCCCCCATTTCCATGGGCACAGGCAACATACATCTCTGTGGTTTCTAACAAGTCAAAAGAGACACAGAGTACACACTGGTTGCTTCCCTGAATCAACTTCTCGAGGCAGGGTGTTCTGCACCTTGTGAACGGTCTCACCAAGGAACGCCGTAGCCAGGCCTCCGGAACCGTGCCTCTTCAAAAGCCTGCAGTGCTACAGGAAAAACTGTGCTTTAGTTGCAACAGGAACGCAAGCCGTCTTTCTCCTGGAGGCAGGGTGACTTCAGGTAGGAGGTCCTGATTGGAAGGAGAAGCCTAGTGTTTTTCTCTGTGCAGCTCAGACTAGGGAATGAGTGCGACTTCCACGGCATGTTGGAACTTGCAAGAACGTTGCTCTTCAACTTGCGAGTGCTGAGAGTCAAGATATCACAAGAGAGAGTGCAGTGTGTTGACCATGACTCAGCAGACACAAAGGACCTCCGAGGGACCAATGGGCCACTTTTTGCTCAGCAGGGCTACAGGGGTGTGGAGGTACTAAGAGATCTTGGAACAAAAATGATGCTTACCTGAGGGGGCTGGGAGTCCTGAAAAGGGTACTTCCTTTACAGTAAAGCACAACAGCGACTAAGAGCTCATGGAAAGAGCTGCATGCCTCCCTTTCTGCAGGGCTACTCAGGGCCTTACCTCGAGGCAAGGATTCACGTTGAGATTCCCTTTAGCTCTAGAGCATGGCAAGGTGAGCCCCACCCCGGCCAAAGGAGCTCCGTGTTTAGCCAGAGAAAACTCATTTTCTTACCAGACCAATGCCTACAGTGGCCAGGGGCCTGTCAACAGCAGCGAATTTCAGGGAGCTTCACGGCAGCAAGAATGGAGCTTTCCAAACTGAAAGCAAGGTTAGTCCCATCATGCCCCCATTTCCATGGGCACAGGCAGCATACAGCTCTGTGGTTTCTAACAAGTCAAAAGAGACACGGAGTCCACACTGGTTGCTTCCCTGAATCAACTTCTCGAGGCAGGGTTTTCGGCATCTAGTGAACGACCTCACCAAGGAAAGCCTTAGCTAGGCCTCTGGCCCCTTGCCTCTTCCAAACCTGCAGTGCTACAGGAAAAACTGTGCTTTAGTTGCAATAGGAACGCAAGCCGTCTTTCTCCTGAGGCAGGGTGACTTCAGGTAGGAGGTCCTGGATGGAAGGAGAAGCCTAGTGTTTTTCTCTGTGCAGCTCAGACCAGGGAATGAGTGCGACTTCCACGGCATGTTGGAACTTGCTAGAACATTGCTCTTGAACCTGTGCGAGTGCTGTGAATCAAGATATCACAAGAAAGAGTGCAGTGTGTTGCCCATGACTCAGCAGACACAGAGGACCTCCGAGGGACGATGGGCCTCGTTGTTGCTCAGCAGGCCTACAGGGGTGTGGAGGTACTCAGGGATCTTGGAACAAAAATGATGCTCACCCGAGAGGCCTAGGAGTCCTGAAAAGGGTCCTTCCTTTAAAGTAAAGCTGAACAGCGACTTAGAGCTAATGGAAAGAGCTGCATGCCTCCCTTTCTGCAGGGCTACTCAGGGCCTTACCTCGAGGCAAAGACTCAAGTTGAGATTCCCTTTAGCTCCAGAGCATGGCAAGGTGAGCCCCACCCCGGCCAATGAAGCTCCGTGTGTAGGCAGAGAAAATTCATTTTCTTCCCACACTCATGCCTACAGTGGCCAGAGGGCTGTCAACAGCAGAGAATTTCAGGGAGCTTCACGGCAGTAAGAATGGAGCTTTCCAAATGGAAAGGAAGGCTAGTACCATCATGCCCCCATTACCATGGGCACAGGCAGCATACATCTCTGTGGTTTCTAACAAGTCAAATGAGACACAGAGTACACACTGGTTGCTTCCCTGAATCAACTTCTCGAGGCAGGGTGTTCTGCATCTAGTGAACGACCTCACCAAGGAACGCCCTAGCTAGGCCTCTGGGCCCGTGCCTCTTCAAAAGCCTGCAGTGCTACAGGAAAAACTGTGCTTTAGTTGCAATAAGAACGCACGCAGTGTTTCTCCTGATGGCAGGGTGACTTCAGGTAGGAGGTCTTAGATGGAAGGAGAAGCCTAGTGTTTTTCTCTGTGCAGCTCAGACCAGGGAATGAGTGCGACTTCCACGGCATGTTGGAACTTGCTAGAACATTGCTCTTGAACCTGTGCGAGTGCTGTGAATCAAGATATCACAAGAAAGAGTGCAGTGTGTTGCCCATGACTCAGCAGACACAGAGGACCTCCGAGGGACGATGGGCCACGTTGTTGCTCAGCAGGCCTACAGGGGTGTGGAGGTACTCAGGGATCTTGGAACAAAAATGATGCTCACCCGAGAGGCCTACGAGTCCGGAAAAGGGTACTTCCTTTAAAGTAAAGCTGAACAGCGACTTAGAGCGCATGGAAAGCCCTGCATGCCTCCCTTTCTGCACGGCTACTCAGGGCCTTACCTCGAGGCAAGGACTCACGTTGAGATTCCCTTTAGCTCTAGAGCATGGCAAGGTGAGCCCCACCCCGGCCAAAGAAGCTCCGTGTGTAGCCAGAGAAAACTCATTTTCTTCCCACACCAATGCTAGAGTGGCCAGGGGCCTGTCAACAGCAGAGAATTTCAGGGAGCTTCACGGCAGCAAGAATGGAGCTTTCCAAATGGAAAGCAAGGCTAGGACCATCATGCCCCCATTTCCATGGGCACAGGCAGCATACATCTCTATGGTTTCTAACAAGTCAAATGAGACACAGAGTACACACTGGTTGCTTCCCTGAATCAACTTCTCGAGGCAGGGTGTTCTGCAACTAGTGAACGGCCTCACCCAGGAAAGCCCTAGCTAGGCCTCCTGGCCCGTGTCTCTTCAAAAGCCTGCAGTGCTAAAGGAAAAACTGTGCTTTAGTTGCAATAAGAACGCAGCCGTCTTTCTCCAGGAGGCAAGGTGACTTCAGCTAGGAGGTCCTGGATGGATGGAGAAAGCTAGTGTTTTTCTCTGTGCAGCTCAAACTAGGGAAGGAGTGCGACTTCCACGGCAAGTTGGAACTTGCTAGAATCGTGCTCGTGAATCTGTGCGATTGCTGGCTAAATCAAGATGTACCAATAAGAGTGCAGTGTGTTGCCCTACACTCGGCATACACACCGTGAGTCGGAAAGCTAGGGGCCTGGATATTGCTTAGAAGGGCCAGGGGAGCCTGAGGGTACTCGGTGTTCTTGCAGGGAACAGGTTTTCCAGGTGAGGCACCTAGGTGTCCTGAAAAGCGTACTGGCATTAAAATGCTGCAGAGCAGCGACTACGGCCTCATGGAAACTGCTACACGCCTCCGCTTCTGCATAGCATTTCAGGGCCTTACCTCGAGGCAAGTTCTCACGTTGCTTGCACTGTGAGCGACACAGCATGTTAGGATGCTGTATTTCTCCTTGAATAGAGTGACTTCAGGAAAGAGGTCCTCGTTAAATTCTAAGAAGAGTCTTTTCTCAGGGCATTCAAACGAGGGCAATGTCGAAAACTTCCAGGGCATGTTGGACTGTCTAGAAATGTGGTTCTGATGCTGTTCGACTGCTCTGGAAATAGAGCTCTCCTGAAGTAACGTACAGTGTGTTGCCCGAGACTCGGCAGACACAGAGGGCCTCCGATGGACATATGGGACTCAATGCTTCTCAGCAGGCCCACCGGGGTGTGGAGGGAGTCTGTGCTCTTGGACCCAAAATGATGCTCACCTGAGGCGCCTAAAGGTCCTGAAAAGGGTACTTCCTTTACAATAAAGCAGAACCTCCACTAAGAGCTCATGGAAAGAGCTGCATGCCTCCCTTTCTGCAGGGCTACTCAGGTCCTTACCTCGAGGCAAGGACTCACGTTGAGATTCCCTTTAGCTTTAGAGCATGGCAAGGTGAGCCCCACACCGGCCAATGAAGCTCCGTGTGTAGCCAGAGAAAACGCATTTTCTTCCCAGACCCTTGCCTACAGTGGCCTGAGGCCTGTCAACAGCAGAGAATTTCAGGGAGCTTCACGGTAGCAAGAATGGAGCTTTCCAAATGGAAAGCAAGGCTAGTACCATCATGCCCCCATTTCCATGGGCACAGGCAGCATACATCTCTGTGGTTTCTAACAAGTCAAAAGAGACACAGAGTACACACTGGTTGCTTCCCTGAATCAACTTCTCGAGGCAGGGTGTTCTGCACCTTGTGAACGGTCTCACCAAGGAACCCCGTAGCCAGGCCTCCGGAACCGTGCCTCTTCAAAAGCCTGCAGTGCTACAGGAAAAACTGTGCTTTAGTTGCAACAGGAACGCAAGCCGTCTTTCTCCTGGAGGCAGGGTGACTTCAGGTAGGAGGTCCTGATTGGAAGGAGAAGCCTAGTGTTTTTCTCTGTGCAGCTCAGACTAGGGAATGAGTGCGACTTCCACGGCATGTTGGAACTTGCAAGAACGTTGCTCTTCAACTTGCGAGTGCTGAGAGTCAAGATATCACAAGAGAGAGTGCAGTGTGTTGACCATGACTCAGCAGACACAGAGGACCTCCGAGGGACCAATGGGCCACTTTTTGCTGAGCAGGCCTACAGGGGTGTGGAGGTACTAAGAGATCTTGGAACAAAAATGATGCTTACCTGAGGGGGCTGGGAGTCCTGAAAAGGGTACTTCCTTTACAGTAAAGCACAACAGCGACTAAGAGCTCATGGAAAGAGCTGCATGCCTCCCTTTCTGCAGGGCTACTCAGGGCCTTACCTCGAGGCAAGGATTCACGTTGAGATTCCCTTTAGCTCTAGAGCATGGCAAGGTGAGCCCCACCCCGGCCAAAGGAGCTCCGTGTTTAGCCAGAGAAAACTCATTTTCTTACCAGACCAATGCCTACAGTGGCCAGGGGCCTGTCAACAGCAGCGAATTTCAGGGAGCTTCACGGCAGCAAGAATGGAGCTTTCCAAACTGAAAGCAAGGTTAGTCCCATCATGCCCCCATTTCCATGGGCACAGGCAGCATACAGCTCTGTGGTTTCTAACAAGTCAAAAGAGACACGGAGTACACACTGGTTGCTTCCCTGAATCAACTTCTCGAGGCAGGGTTTTCGGCATCTAGTGAACGACCTCACCAAGGAAAGCCTTAGCTAGGCCTCTGGCCCCTTGCCTCTTCCAAACCTGCAGTGCTACAGGAAAAACTGTGCTTTAGTTGCAATAGGAACGCAAGCCGTCTTTCTCCTGAGGCAGGGTGACTTCAGGTAGGAGGTCCTGGATGGAAGGAGAAGCCTAGTGTTTTTCTCTGTGCAGCTCAGACCAGGGAATGAGTGCGACTTCCACGGCATGTTGGAACTTGCTAGAACATTGCTCTTGAACCTGTGCGAGTGCTGTGAATCAAGATATCACAAGAAAGAGTGCAGTGTGTTGCCCATGACTCAGCAGACACAGAGGACCTCCGAGGGACGATGGGCCTCGTTGTTGCTCAGCAGGCCTACAGGGGTGTGGAGGTACTCAGGGATCTTGGAACAAAAATGATGCTCACCCGAGAGGCCTAGGAGTCCTGAAAAGGGTCCTTCCTTTAAAGTAAAGCTGAACAGCGACTTAGAGCTAATGGAAAGAGCTGCATGCCTCCCTTTCTGCAGGGCTACTCAGGGCCTTACCTCGAGGCAAAGACTCAAGTTGAGATTCCCTTTAGCTCCAGAGCATGGCAAGGTGAGCCCCACCCCGGCCAATGAAGCTCCGTGTGTAGGCAGAGAAAATTCATTTTCTTCCCACACTCATGCCTACAGTGGCCAGAGGGCTGTCAACAGCAGAGAATTTCAGGGAGCTTCACGGCAGTAAGAATGGAGCTTTCCAAATGGAAAGGAAGGCTAGTACCATCATGCCCCCATTACCATGGGCACAGGCAGCATACATCTCTGTGGTTTCTAACAAGTCAAATGAGACACAGAGTACACACTGGTTGCTTCCCTGAATCAACTTCTCGAGGCAGGGTGTTCTGCATCTAGTGAACGACCTCACCAAGGAACGCCCTAGCTAGGCCTCTGGGCCCGTGCCTCTTCAAAAGCCTGCAGTGCTACAGGAAAAACTGTGCTTTAGTTGCAATAAGAACGCACGCAGTGTTTCTCCTGATGGCAGGGTGACTTCAGGTAGGAGGTCTTAGATGGAAGGAGAAGCCTAGTGTTTTTCTCTGTGCAGCTCAGACCAGGGAATGAGTGCGACTTCCACGGCATGTTGGAACTTGCTAGAACATTGCTCTTGAACCTGTGCGAGTGCTGTGAATCAAGATATCACAAGAAAGAGTGCA
This sequence comes from Balaenoptera borealis, assembly GCF_965194805.1. Taxonomy (NCBI): domain Eukaryota; kingdom Metazoa; phylum Chordata; class Mammalia; order Artiodactyla; family Balaenopteridae; genus Balaenoptera; species Balaenoptera borealis. The sequence goes on along the minus strand of NW_028123848.1, from coordinate 521,438 downwards.
GTGTGTTGCCCATGACTCAGCAGACACAGAGGACCTCCGAGGGACGATGGGCCACGTTGTTGCTCAGCAGGCCTACAGGGGTGTGGAGGTACTCAGGGATCTTGGAACAAAAATGATGCTCACCCGAGAGGCCTACGAGTCCGGAAAAGGGTACTTCCTTTAAAGTAAAGCTGAACAGCGACTTAGAGCGCATGGAAAGCCCTGCATGCCTCCCTTTCTGCACGGCTACTCAGGGCCTTACCTCGAGGCAAGGACTCACGTTGAGATTCCCTTTAGCTCTAGAGCATGGCAAGGTGAGCCCCACCCCGGCCAAAGAAGCTCCGTGTGTAGCCAGAGAAAACTCATTTTCTTCCCACACCAATGCTAGAGTGGCCAGGGGCCTGTCAACAGCAGAGAATTTCAGGGAGCTTCACGGCAGCAAGAATGGAGCTTTCCAAATGGAAAGCAAGGCTAGGACCATCATGCCCCCATTTCCATGGGCACAGGCAGCATACATCTCTATGGTTTCTAACAAGTCAAATGAGACACAGAGTACACACTGGTTGCTTCCCTGAATCAACTTCTCGAGGCAGGGTGTTCTGCAACTAGTGAACGGCCTCACCCAGGAAAGCCCTAGCTAGGCCTCCTGGCCCGTGTCTCTTCAAAAGCCTGCAGTGCTAAAGGAAAAACTGTGCTTTAGTTGCAATAAGAACGCAGCCGTCTTTCTCCAGGAGGCAAGGTGACTTCAGCTAGGAGGTCCTGGATGGATGGAGAAAGCTAGTGTTTTTCTCTGTGCAGCTCAAACTAGGGAAGGAGTGCGACTTCCACGGCAAGTTGGAACTTGCTAGAATCGTGCTCGTGAATCTGTGCGATTGCTGGCTAAATCAAGATGTACCAATAAGAGTGCAGTGTGTTGCCCTACACTCGGCATACACACCGTGAGTCGGAAAGCTAGGGGCCTGGATATTGCTTAGAAGGGCCAGGGGAGCCTGAGGGTACTCGGTGTTCTTGCAGGGAACAGGTTTTCCAGGTGAGGCACCTAGGTGTCCTGAAAAGCGTACTGGCATTAAAATGCTGCAGAGCAGCGACTACGGCCTCATGGAAACTGCTACACGCCTCCGCTTCTGCATAGCATTTCAGGGCCTTACCTCGAGGCAAGTTCTCACGTTGCTTGCACTGTGAGCGACACAGCATGTTAGGATGCTGTATTTCTCCTTGAATAGAGTGACTTCAGGAAAGAGGTCCTCGTTAAATTCTAAGAAGAGTCTTTTCTCAGGGCATTCAAACGAGGGCAATGTCGAAAACTTCCAGGGCATGTTGGACTGTCTAGAAATGTGGTTCTGATGCTGTTCGACTGCTCTGGAAATAGAGCTCTCCTGAAGTAACGTACAGTGTGTTGCCCGAGACTCGGCAGACACAGAGGGCCTCCGATGGACATATGGGACTCAATGCTTCTCAGCAGGCCCACCGGGGTGTGGAGGGAGTCTGTGCTCTTGGACCCAAAATGATGCTCACCTGAGGCGCCTAAAGGTCCTGAAAAGGGTACTTCCTTTACAATAAAGCAGAACCTCCACTAAGAGCTCATGGAAAGAGCTGCATGCCTCCCTTTCTGCAGGGCTACTCAGGTCCTTACCTCGAGGCAAGGACTCACGTTGAGATTCCCTTTAGCTTTAGAGCATGGCAAGGTGAGCCCCACACCGGCCAATGAAGCTCCGTGTGTAGCCAGAGAAAACGCATTTTCTTCCCAGACCCTTGCCTACAGTGGCCTGAGGCCTGTCAACAGCAGAGAATTTCAGGGAGCTTCACGGTAGCAAGAATGGAGCTTTCCAAATGGAAAGCAAGGCTAGTACCATCATGCCCCCATTTCCATGGGCACAGGCAGCATACATCTCTGTGGTTTCTAACAAGTCAAAAGAGACACAGAGTACACACTGGTTGCTTCCCTGAATCAACTTCTCGAGGCAGGGTGTTCTGCACCTTGTGAACGGTCTCACCAAGGAACCCCGTAGCCAGGCCTCCGGAACCGTGCCTCTTCAAAAGCCTGCAGTGCTACAGGAAAAACTGTGCTTTAGTTGCAACAGGAACGCAAGCCGTCTTTCTCCTGGAGGCAGGGTGACTTCAGGTAGGAGGTCCTGATTGGAAGGAGAAGCCTAGTGTTTTTCTCTGTGCAGCTCAGACTAGGGAATGAGTGCGACTTCCACGGCATGTTGGAACTTGCAAGAACGTTGCTCTTCAACTTGCGAGTGCTGAGAGTCAAGATATCACAAGAGAGAGTGCAGTGTGTTGACCATGACTCAGCAGACACAGAGGACCTCCGAGGGACCAATGGGCCACTTTTTGCTCAGCAGGCCTACAGGGGTGTGGAGGTACTAAGAGATCTTGGAACAAAAATGATGCTTACCTGAGGGGGCTGGGAGTCCTGAAAAGGGTACTTCCTTTACAGTAAAGCACAACAGCGACTAAGAGCTCATGGAAAGAGCTGCATGCCTCCCTTTCTGCAGGGCTACTCAGGGCCTTACCTCGAGGCAAGGATTCACGTTGAGATTCCCTTTAGCTCTAGAGCATGGCAAGGTGAGCCCCACCCCGGCCAAAGGAGCTCCGTGTTTAGCCAGAGAAAACTCATTTTCTTACCAGACCAATGCCTACAGTGGCCAGGGGCCTGTCAACAGCAGCGAATTTCAGGGAGCTTCACGGCAGCAAGAATGGAGCTTTCCAAACTGAAAGCAAGGTTAGTCCCATCATGCCCCCATTTCCATGGGCACAGGCAGCATACAGCTCTGTGGTTTCTAACAAGTCAAAAGAGACACGGAGTCCACACTGGTTGCTTCCCTGAATCAACTTCTCGAGGCAGGGTTTTCGGCATCTAGTGAACGACCTCACCAAGGAAAGCCTTAGCTAGGCCTCTGGCCCCTTGCCTCTTCCAAACCTGCAGTGCTACAGGAAAAACTGTGCTTTAGTTGCAATAGGAACGCAAGCCGTCTTTCTCCTGAGGCAGGGTGACTTCAGGTAGGAGGTCCTGGATGGAAGGAGAAGCCTAGTGTTTTTCTCTGTGCAGCTCAGACCAGGGAATGAGTGCGACTTCCACGGCATGTTGGAACTTGCTAGAACATTGCTCTTGAACCTGTGCGAGTGCTGTGAATCAAGATATCACAAGAAAGAGTGCAGTGTGTTGCCCATGACTCAGCAGACACAGAGGACCTCCGAGGGACGATGGGCCTCGTTGTTGCTCAGCAGGCCTACAGGGGTGTGGAGGTACTCAGGGATCTTGGAACAAAAATGATGCTCACCCGAGAGGCCTAGGAGTCCTGAAAAGGGTCCTTCCTTTAAAGTAAAGCTGAACAGCGACTTAGAGCGCATGGAAAAACCTGCATGCCTCCCTTTCTGCAGGGCTACTCAGGGCCTTACCTCGAGGCAAAGACTCAAGTTGAGATTCCCTTTAGCTCCAGAGCATGGCAAGGTGAGCCCCACCCCGGCCAATGAAGCTCCGTGTGTAGGCAGAGAAAATTCATTTTCTTCCCACACTCATGCCTACAGTGGCCAGAGGGCTGTCAACAGCAGAGAATTTCAGGGAGCTTCACGGCAGTAAGAATGGAGCTTTCCAAATGGAAAGGAAGGCTAGTACCATCATGCCCCCATTACCATGGGCACAGGCAGCATACATCTCTGTGGTTTCTAACAAGTCAAATGAGACACAGAGTACACACTGGTTGCTTCCCTGAATCAACTTCTCGAGGCAGGGTGTTCTGCATCTAGTGAACGACCTCACCAAGGAACGCCCTAGCTAGGCCTCTGGGCCCGTGCCTCTTCAAAAGCCTGCAGTGCTACAGGAAAAACTGTGCTTTAGTTGCAATAAGAACGCACGCAGTGTTTCTCCTGATGGCAGGGTGACTTCAGGTAGGAGGTCTTAGATGGAAGGAGAAGCCTAGTGTTTTTCTCTGTGCAGCTCAGACCAGGGAATGAGTGCGACTTCCACGGCATGTTGGAACTTGCTAGAACATTGCTCTTGAACCTGTGCGAGTGCTGTGAATCAAGATATCACAAGAAAGAGTGCAGTGTGTTGCCCATGACTCAGCAGACACAGAGGACCTCCGAGGGACGATGGGCCACGTTGTTGCTCAGCAGGCCTACAGGGGTGTGGAGGTACTCAGGGATCTTGGAACAAAAATGATGCTCACCCGAGAGGCCTACGAGTCCGGAAAAGGGTACTTCCTTTAAAGTAAAGCTGAACAGCGACTTAGAGCGCATGGAAAGCCCTGCATGCCTCCCTTTCTGCACGGCTACTCAGGGCCTTACCTCGAGGCAAGGACTCACGTTGAGATTCCCTTTAGCTCTAGAGCATGGCAAGGTGAGCCCCACCCCGGCCAAAGAAGCTCCGTGTGTAGCCAGAGAAAACTCATTTTCTTCCCACACCAATGCTAGAGTGGCCAGGGGCCTGTCAACAGCAGAGAATTTCAGGGAGCTTCACGGCAGCAAGAATGGAGCTTTCCAAATGGAAAGCAAGGCTAGTACCATCATGCCCCCATTTCCATGGGCACAGGCAGCATACATCTCTATGGTTTCTAACAAGTCAAAAGAGACACAGAGTACACACTGGTTGCTTCCCTGAATCAACTTCTCGAGGCAGGGTGTTCTGCACCTTGTGAACGGTCTCACCAAGGAACCCCGTAGCCAGGCCTCCGGAACCGTGCCTCTTCAAAAGCCTGCAGTGCTACAGGAAAAACTGTGCTTTAGTTGCAACAGGAACGCAAGCCGTCTTTCTCCTGGAGGCAGGGTGACTTCAGGTAGGAGGTCCTGATTGGAAGGAGAAGCCTAGTGTTTTTCTCTGTGCAGCTCAGACTAGGGAATGAGTGCGACTTCCACGGCATGTTGGAACTTGCAAGAACGTTGCTCTTCAACTTGCGAGTGCTGAGAGTCAAGATATCACAAGAGAGAGTGCAGTGTGTTGACCATGACTCAGCAGACACAAAGGACCTCCGAGGGACCAATGGGCCACTTTTTGCTCAGCAGGGCTACAGGGGTGTGGAGGTACTAAGAGATCTTGGAACAAAAATGATGCTTACCTGAGGGGGCTGGGAGTCCTGAAAAGGGTACTTCCTTTACAGTAAAGCACAACAGCGACTAAGAGCTCATGGAAAGAGCTGCATGCCTCCCTTTCTGCAGGGCTACTCAGGGCCTTACCTCGAGGCAAGGATTCACGTTGAGATTCCCTTTAGCTCTAGAGCATGGCAAGGTGAGCCCCACCCCGGCCAAAGGAGCTCCGTGTTTAGCCAGAGAAAACTCATTTTCTTACCAGACCAATGCCTACAGTGGCCAGGGGCCTGTCAACAGCAGCGAATTTCAGGGAGCTTCACGGCAGCAAGAATGGAGCTTTCCAAACTGAAAGCAAGGTTAGTCCCATCATGCCCCCATTTCCATGGGCACAGGCAGCATACAGCTCTGTGGTTTCTAACAAGTCAAAAGAGACACGGAGTCCACACTGGTTGCTTCCCTGAATCAACTTCTCGAGGCAGGGTTTTCGGCATCTAGTGAACGACCTCACCAAGGAAAGCCTTAGCTAGGCCTCTGGCCCCTTGCCTCTTCCAAACCTGCAGTGCTACAGGAAAAACTGTGCTTTAGTTGCAATAGGAACGCAAGCCGTCTTTCTCCTGAGGCAGGGTGACTTCAGGTAGGAGGTCCTGGATGGAAGGAGAAGCCTAGTGTTTTTCTCTGTGCAGCTCAGACCAGGGAATGAGTGCGACTTCCACGGCATGTTGGAACTTGCTAGAACATTGCTCTTGAACCTGTGCGAGTGCTGTGAATCAAGATATCACAAGAAAGAGTGCAGTGTGTTGCCCATGACTCAGCAGACACAGAGGACCTCCGAGGGACGATGGGCCTCGTTGTTGCTCAGCAGGCCTACAGGGGTGTGGAGGTACTCAGGGATCTTGGAACAAAAATGATGCTCACCCGAGAGGCCTAGGAGTCCTGAAAAGGGTCCTTCCTTTAAAGTAAAGCTGAACAGCGACTTAGAGCTAATGGAAAGAGCTGCATGCCTCCCTTTCTGCAGGGCTACTCAGGGCCTTACCTCGAGGCAAAGACTCAAGTTGAGATTCCCTTTAGCTCCAGAGCATGGCAAGGTGAGCCCCACCCCGGCCAATGAAGCTCCGTGTGTAGGCAGAGAAAATTCATTTTCTTCCCACACTCATGCCTACAGTGGCCAGAGGGCTGTCAACAGCAGAGAATTTCAGGGAGCTTCACGGCAGTAAGAATGGAGCTTTCCAAATGGAAAGGAAGGCTAGTACCATCATGCCCCCATTACCATGGGCACAGGCAGCATACATCTCTGTGGTTTCTAACAAGTCAAATGAGACACAGAGTACACACTGGTTGCTTCCCTGAATCAACTTCTCGAGGCAGGGTGTTCTGCATCTAGTGAACGACCTCACCAAGGAACGCCCTAGCTAGGCCTCTGGGCCCGTGCCTCTTCAAAAGCCTGCAGTGCTACAGGAAAAACTGTGCTTTAGTTGCAATAAGAACGCACGCAGTGTTTCTCCTGATGGCAGGGTGACTTCAGGTAGGAGGTCTTAGATGGAAGGAGAAGCCTAGTGTTTTTCTCTGTGCAGCTCAGACCAGGGAATGAGTGCGACTTCCACGGCATGTTGGAACTTGCTAGAACATTGCTCTTGAACCTGTGCGAGTGCTGTGAATCAAGATATCACAAGAAAGAGTGCAGTGTGTTGCCCATGACTCAGCAGACACAGAGGACCTCCGAGGGACGATGGGCCACGTTGTTGCTCAGCAGGCCTACAGGGGTGTGGAGGTACTCAGGGATCTTGGAACAAAAATGATGCTCACCCGAGAGGCCTACGAGTCCGGAAAAGGGTACTTCCTTTAAAGTAAAGCTGAACAGCGACTTAGAGCGCATGGAAAGACCTGCATGCCTCCCTTTCTGCACGGCTACTCAGGGCCTTACCTCGAGGCAAGGACTCACGTTGAGATTCCCTTTAGCTCTAGAGCATGGCAAGGTGAGCCCCACCCCGGCCAAAGAAGCTCCGTGTGTAGCCAGAGAAAACTCATTTTCTTCCCACACCAATGCTAGAGTGGCCAGGGGCCTGTCAACAGCAGAGAATTTCAGGGAGCTTCACGGCAGCAAGAATGGAGCTTTCCAAATGGAAAGCAAGGCTAGTACCATCATGCCCCCATTTCCATGGGCACAGGCAGCATACATCTCTATGGTTTCTAACAAGTCAAATGAGACACAGAGTACACACTGGTTGCTTCCCTGAATCAACTTCTCGAGGCAGGGTGTTCTGCAACTAGTGAACGGCCTCACCCAGGAAAGCCCTAGCTAGGCCTCCTGGCCCGTGTCTCTTCAAAAGCCTGCAGTGCTAAAGGAAAAACTGTGCTTTAGTTGCAATAAGAACGCAGCCGTCTTTCTCCAGGAGGCAAGGTGACTTCAGCTAGGAGGTCCTGGATGGATGGAGAAGGCTAGTGTTTTTCTCTGTGCAGCTCAAACTAGGGAAGGAGTGCGACTTCCACGGCAAGTTGGAACTTGCTAGAATCGTGCTCGTGAATCTGTGCGATTGCTGGCTAAATCAAGATGTACCAATAAGAGTGCAGTGTGTTGCCCTACACTCGGCATACACACCGTGAGTCGGAAAGCTAGGGGCCTGGATATTGCTTAGAAGGGCCAGGGGAGCCTGAGGGTACTCGGTGTTCTTGCAGGGAACAGGTTTTCCAGGTGAGGCACCTAGGTGTCCTGAAAAGCGTACTGGCATTAAAATGCTGCAGAGCAGCGACTACGGCCTCATGGAAACTGCTACACGCCTCCCCTTCTGCATAGCATTTCAGGGCCTTACCTCGAGGCAAGTTCTCACGTTGCTTGCACTGTGAGCGACACAGCATGTTAGGATGCTGTATTTCTCCTTGAATAGAGTGACTTCAGGAAAGAGGTCCTCGTTAAATTCTAAGAGTGTTTTCTCAGGGCATTCAAACGAGGGCAATGTCGAAAACTTCCAGGGCATGTTGGACTGTCTAGAAATGTGGTTCTGATGCTGTTCGACTGCTCTGGAAATAGAGCTCTCCTGAAGTAACGTACAGTGTGTTGCCCGAGACTCGGCAGACACAGAGGGCCTCCGATGGACATATGGGACTCAATGCTTCTCAGCAGGCCCACCGGGGTGTGGAGGGAGTCTGTGCTCTTGGACCCAAAATGATGCTCACCTGAGGCGCCTAAAGGTCCTGAAAAGGGTACTTCCTTTACAATAAAGCAGAACCTCCACTAAGAGCTCATGGAAAGAGCTGCATGCCTCCCTTTCTGCAGGGCTACTCAGGTCCTTACCTCGAGGCAAGGACTCACGTTGAGATTCCCTTTAGCTTTAGAGCATGGCAAGGTGAGCCCCACACCGGCCAATGAAGCTCCGTGTGTAGCCAGAGAAAACGCATTTTCTTCCCAGACCCTTGCCTACAGTGGCCTGAGGCCTGTCAACAGCAGAGAATTTCAGGGAGCTTCACGGTAGCAAGAATGGAGCTTTCCAAATGGAAAGCAAGGCTAGTACCATCATGCCCCCATTTCCATGGGCACAGGCAGCATACATCTCTGTGGTTTCTAACAAGTCAAAAGAGACACAGAGTACACACTGGTTGCTTCCCTGAATCAACTTCTCGAGGCAGGGTGTTCTGCACCTTGTGAACGGTCTCACCAAGGAACGCCGTAGCCAGGCCTCCGGAACCGTGCCTCTTCAAAAGCCTGCAGTGCTACAGGAAAAACTGTGCTTTAGTTGCAACAGGAACGCAAGCCGTCTTTCTCCTGGAGGCAGGGTGACTTCAGGTAGGAGGTCCTGATTGGAAGGAGAAGCCTAGTGTTTTTCTCTGTGCAGCTCAGACTAGGGAATGAGTGCGACTTCCACGGCATGTTGGAACTTGCAAGAACGTTGCTCTTCAACTTGCGAGTGCTGAGAGTCAAGATATCACAAGAGAGAGTGCAGTGTGTTGACCATGACTCAGCAGACACAGAGGACCTCCGAGGGACCAATGGGCCACTTTTTGCTCAGCAGGCCTACAGGGGTGTGGAGGTACTAAGAGATCTTGGAACAAAAATGATGCTTACCTGAGGGCCTGGGAGTCCTGAAAAGGGTACTTCCTTTACAGTAAAGCACAACAGCGAATAAGAGCTCATGGAAAGAGCTGCATGCCTCCCTTTCTGCAGGGCTACTCAGGGCCTTACCTCGAGGCAAAGACTCAAGTTGAGATTCCCTTTAGCTCCAGAGCATGGCAAGGTGAGCCCCACCCCGGCCAATGAAGCTCCGTGTGTAGGCAGAGAAAATTCATTTTCTTCCCACACTCATGCCTACAGTGGCCAGAGGGCTGTCAACAGCAGAGAATTTCAGGGAGCTTCACGGCAGTAAGAATGGAGCTTTCCAAATGGAAAGGAAGGCTAGTACCATCATGCCCCCATTACCATGGGCACAGGCAGCATACATCTCTGTGGTTTCTAACAAGTCAAATGAGACACAGAGTACACACTGGTTGCTTCACTGAATCAACTTCTCGAGGCAGGGTGTTCTGCAACTAGTGAACGGCCTCACCCAGGAAAGCCCTAGCTAGGCCTCCTGGCCCGTGTCTCTTCAAAAGCCTGCAGTGCTAAAGGAAAAACTGTGCTTTAGTTGCAATAAGAACGCAGCCGTCTTTCTCCAGGAGGCAAGGTGACTTCAGCTAGGAGGTCCTGGATGGATGGAGAAGGCTAGTGTTTTTCTCTGTGCAGCTCAAACTAGGGAAGCAGTGCGACTTCCACGGCAAGTTGGAACTTGCTAGAATCGTGCTCGTGAATCTGTGCGATTGCTGGCTAAATCAAGATGTACCAATAAGAGTGCAGTGTGTTGCCCTACACTCGGCATACACACCGTGAGTCGGAAAGCTAGGGGCCTGGATATTGCTTAGAAGGGCCAGGGGAGCCTGAGGGTACTCGGTGTTCTTGCAGGGAACAGGTTTTCCAGGTGAGGCACCTAGGTGTCCTGAAAAGCGTACTGGCATTAAAATGCTGCAGAGCAGCGACTACGGCCTCATGGAAACTGCTACACGCCTCCGCTTCTGCATAGCATTTCAGGGCCTTACCTCGAGGCAAGTTCTCACGTTGCTTGCACTGTGAGCGACACAGCATGTTAGGATGCTGTATTTCTCCTTGAATAGAGTGACTTCAGGAAAGAGGTCCTCGTTAAATTCTAAGAGTGTTTTCTCAGGGCATTCAAACGAGGGCAATGTCGAAAACTTCCAGGGCATGTTGGACTGTCTAGAAATGTGGTTCTGATGCTGTTCGACTGCTCTGGAAATAGAGCTCTCCTGAAGTAACGTACAGTGTGTTGCCCGAGACTCGGCAGACACAGAGGGCCTCCGATGGACATATGGGACTCAATGCTTCTCAGCAGGCCCACCGGGGTGTGGAGGGAGTCTGTGCTCTTGGACCCAAAATGATGCTCACCTGAGGCGCCTAAAGGTCCTGAAAAGGGTACTTCCTTTACAATAAAGCAGAACCTCCACTAAGAGCTCATGGAAAGAGCTGCATGCCTCCCTTTCTGCAGGGCTACTCAGGTCCTTACCTCGAGGCAAGGACTCACGTTGAGATTCCCTTTAGCTTTAGAGCATGGCAAGGTGAGCCCCACACCGGCCAATGAAGCTCCGTGTGTAGCCAGAGAAAACGCATTTTCTTCCCAGACCCTTGCCTACAGTGGCCTGAGGCCTGTCAACAGCAGAGAATTTCAGGGAGCTTCACGGTAGCAAGAATGGAGCTTTCCAAATGGAAAGCAAGGCTAGTACCATCATGCCCCCATTTCCATGGGCACAGGCAGCATACATCTCTGTGGTTTCTAACAAGTCAAAAGAGACACAGAGTACACACTGGTTGCTTCCCTGAATCAACTTCTCGAGGCAGGGTGTTCTGCACCTTGTGAACGGTCTCACCAAGGAACCCCGTAGCCAGGCCTCCGGAACCGTGCCTCTTCAAAAGCCTGCAGTGCTACAGGAAAAACTGTGCTTTAGTTGCAACAGGAACGCAAGCCGTCTTTCTCCTGGAGGCAGGGTGACTTCAGGTAGGAGGTCCTGATTGGAAGGAGAAGCCTAGTGTTTTTCTCTGTGCAGCTCAGACTAGGGAATGAGTGCGACTTCCACGGCATGTTGGAACTTGCAAGAACGTTGCTCTTCAACTTGCGAGTGCTGAGAGTCAAGATATCACAAGAGAGAGTGCAGTGTGTTGACCATGACTCAGCAGACACAGAGGACCTCCGAGGGACTAATGGGCCACTTTTTGCTCAGCAGGCCTACAGGGGTGTGGAGGTACTAAGAGATCTTGGAACAAAAATGATGCTTACCTGAGGGGGCTGGGAGTCCTGAAAAGGGTACTTCCTTTACAGTAAAGCACAACAGCGACTAAGAGCTCATGGAAAGAGCTGCATGCCTCCCTTTCTGCAGGGCTACTCAGGGCCTTACCTCGAGGCAAGGATTCACGTTGAGATTCCCTTTAGCTCTAGAGCATGGCAAGGTGAGCCCCACCCCGGCCAAAGGAGCTCCGTGTTTAGCCAGAGAAAACTCATTTTCTTACCAGACCAATGCCTACAGTGGCCAGGGGCCTGTCAACAGCAGCGAATTTCAGGGAGCTTCACGGCAGCAAGAATGGAGCTTTCCAAACTGAAAGCAAGGTTAGTCCCATCATGCCCCCATTTCCATGGGCACAGGCAGCATACAGCTCTGTGGTTTCTAACAAGTCAAAAGAGACACGGAGTCCACACTGGTTGCTTCCCTGAATCAACTTCTCGAGGCAGGGTTTTCGGCATCTAGTGAACGACCTCACCAAGGAAAGCCTTAGCTAGGCCTCTGGCCCCTTGCCTCTTCCAAACCTGCAGTGCTACAGGAAAAACTGTGCTTTAGTTGCAATAGGAACGCAAGCCGTCTTTCTCCTGAGGCAGGGTGACTTCAGGTAGGAGGTCCTGGATGGAAGGAGAAGCCTAGTGTTTTTCTCTGTGCAGCTCAGACCAGGGAATGAGTGCGACTTCCACGGCATGTTGGAACTTGCTAGAACATTGCTCTTGAACCTGTGCGAGTGCTGTGAATCAAGATATCACAAGAAAGAGTGCAGTGTGTTGCCCATGACTCAGCAGACACAGAGGACCTCCGAGGGACGATGGGCCTCGTTGTTGCTCAGCAGGCCTACAGGGGTGTGGAGGTACTCAGGGATCTTGGAACAAAAATGATGCTCACCCGAGAGGCCTAGGAGTCCTGAAAAGGGTCCTTCCTTTAAAGTAAAGCTGAACAGCGACTTAGAGCTAATGGAAAGAGCTGCATGCCTCCCTTTCTGCAGGGCTACTCAGGGCCTTACCTCGAGGCAAAGACTCAAGTTGAGATTCCCTTTAGCTCCAGAGCATGGCAAGGTGAGCCCCACCCCGGCCAATGAAGCTCCGTGTGTAGGCAGAGAAAATTCATTTTCTTCCCACACTCATGCCTACAGTGGCCAGAGGGCTGTCAACAGCAGAGAATTTCAGGGAGCTTCACGGCAGTAAGAATGGAGCTTTCCAAATGGAAAGGAAGGCTAGTACCATCATGCCCCCATTACCATGGGCACAGGCAGCATACATCTCTGTGGTTTCTAACAAGTCAAATGAGACACAGAGTACACACTGGTTGCTTCCCTGAATCAACTTCTCGAGGCAGGGTGTTCTGCATCTAGTGAACGACCTCACCAAGGAACGCCCTAGCTAGGCCTCTGGGCCCGTGCCTCTTCAAAAGCCTGCAGTGCTACAGGAAAAACTGTGCTTTAGTTGCAATAAGAACGCACGCAGTGTTTCTCCTGATGGCAGGGTGACTTCAGGTAGGAGGTCTTAGATGGAAGGAGAAGCCTAGTGTTTTTCTCTGTGCAGCTCAGACTAGGGAATGAGTGCGACTTCCACGGCATGTTGGAACTTGCTAGAACATTGCTCTTGAACCTGTGCGAGTGCTGTGAATCAAGATATCACAAGAAAGAGTGCAGTGTGTTGCCCATGACTCAGCAGACACAGAGGACCTCCGAGGGACGATGGGCCACGTTGTTGCTCAGCAGGCCTACAGGGGTGTGGAGGTACTCAGGGATCTTGGAACAAAAATGATGCTCACCCGAGAGGCCTACGAGTCCGGAAAAGGGTACTTCCTTTAAAGTAAAGCTGAACAGCGACTTAGAGCGCATGGAAAGCCCTGCATGCCTCCCTTTCTGCACGGCTACTCAGGGCCTTACCTCGAGGCAAGGACTCACGTTGAGATTCCCTTTAGCTCTAGAGCATGGCAAGGTGAGCCCCACCCCGGCCAAAGAAGCTCCGTGTGTAGCCAGAGAAAACGCATTTTCTTCCCAGACCCTTGCCTACAGTGGCCTGAGGCCTGTCAACAGCAGAGAATTTCAGGGAGCTTCACGGTAGCAAGAATGGAGCTTTCCAAATGGAAAGCAAGGCTAGTACCATCATGCCCCCATTTCCATGGGCACAGGCAGCATACATCTCTGTGGTTTCTAACAAGTCAAAAGAGACACAGAGTACACACTGGTTGCTTCCCTGAATCAACTTCTCGAGGCAGGGTGTTCTGCACCTTGTGAACGGTCTCACCAAGGAACCCCGTAGCCAGGCCTCCGGAACCGTGCCTCTTCAAAAGCCTGCAGTGCTACAGGAAAAACTGTGCTTTAGTTGCAACAGGAACGCAAGCCGTCTTTCTCCTGGAGGCAGGGTGACTTCAGGTAGGAGGTCCTGATTGGAAGGAGAAGCCTAGTGTTTTTCTCTGTGCAGCTCAGACTAGGGAATGAGTGCGACTTCCACGGCATGTTGGAACTTGCAAGAACGTTGCTCTTCAACTTGCGAGTGCTGAGAGTCAAGATATCACAAGAGAGAGTGCAGTGTGTTGACCATGACTCAGCAGACACAGAGGACCTCCGAGGGACTAATGGGCCACTTTTTGCTCAGCAGGCCTACAGGGGTGTGGAGGTACTAAGAGATCTTGGAACAAAAATGATGCTTACCTGAGGGGGCTGGGAGTCCTGAAAAGGGTACTTCCTTTACAGTAAAGCACAACAGCGACTAAGAGCTCATGGAAAGAGCTGCATGCCTCCCTTTCTGCAGGGCTACTCAGGGCCTTACCTCGAGGCAAGGATTCACGTTGAGATTCCCTTTAGCTCTAGAGCATGGCAAGGTGAGCCCCACCCCGGCCAAAGGAGCTCCGTGTTTAGCCAGAGAAAACTCATTTTCTTACCAGACCAATGCCTACAGTGGCCAGGGGCCTGTCAACAGCAGCGAATTTCAGGGAGCTTCACGGCAGCAAGAATGGAGCTTTCCAAACTGAAAGCAAGGTTAGTCCCATCATGCCCCCATTTCCATGGGCACAGGCAGCATACAGCTCTGTGGTTTCTAACAAGTCAAAAGAGACACGGAGTCCACACTGGTTGCTTCCCTGAATCAACTTCTCGAGGCAGGGTTTTCGGCATCTAGTGAACGACCTCACCAAGGAAAGCCTTAGCTAGGCCTCTGGCCCCTTGCCTCTTCCAAACCTGCAGTGCTACAGGAAAAACTGTGCTTTAGTTGCAATAGGAACGCAAGCCGTCTTTCTCCTGAGGCAGGGTGACTTCAGGTAGGAGGTCCTGGATGGAAGGAGAAGCCTAGTGTTTTTCTCTGTGCAGCTCAGACCAGGGAATGAGTGCGACTTCCACGGCATGTTGGAACTTGCTAGAACATTGCTCTTGAACCTGTGCGAGTGCTGTGAATCAAGATATCACAAGAAAGAGTGCAGTGTGTTGCCCATGACTCAGCAGACACAGAGGACCTCCGAGGGACGATGGGCCTCGTTGTTGCTCAGCAGGCCTACAGGGGTGTGGAGGTACTCAGGGATCTTGGAACAAAAATGATGCTCACCCGAGAGGCCTAGGAGTCCTGAAAAGGGTCCTTCCTTTAAAGTAAAGCTGAACAGCGACTTAGAGCTAATGGAAAGAGCTGCATGCCTCCCTTTCTGCAGGGCTACTCAGGGCCTTACCTCGAGGCAAAGACTCAAGTTGAGATTCCCTTTAGCTCCAGAGCATGGCAAGGTGAGCCCCACCCCGGCCAATGAAGCTCCGTGTGTAGGCAGAGAAAATTCATTTTCTTCCCACACTCATGCCTACAGTGGCCAGAGGGCTGTCAACAGCAGAGAATTTCAGGGAGCTTCACGGCAGTAAGAATGGAGCTTTCCAAATGGAAAGGAAGGCTAGTACCATCATGCCCCCATTACCATGGGCACAGGCAGCATACATCTCTGTGGTTTCTAACAAGTCAAATGAGACACAGAGTACACACTGGTTGCTTCCCTGAATCAACTTCTCGAGGCAGGGTGTTCTGCATCTAGTGAACGACCTCACCAAGGAACGCCCTAGCTAGGCCTCTGGGCCCGTGCCTCTTCAAAAGCCTGCAGTGCTACAGGAAAAACTGTGCTTTAGTTGCAATAAGAACGCACGCAGTGTTTCTCCTGATGGCAGGGTGACTTCAGGTAGGAGGTCTTAGATGGAAGGAGAAGCCTAGTGTTTTTCTCTGTGCAGCTCAGACTAGGGAATGAGTGCGACTTCCACGGCATGTTGGAACTTGCTAGAACATTGCTCTTGAACCTGTGCGAGTGCTGTGAATCAAGATATCACAAGAAAGAGTGCAGTGTGTTGCCCATGACTCAGCAGACACAGAGGACCTCCGAGGGACGATGGGCCACGTTGTTGCTCAGCAGGCCTACAGGGGTGTGGAGGTACTCAGGGATCTTGGAACAAAAATGATGCTCACCCGAGAGGCCTACGAGTCCGGAAAAGGGTACTTCCTTTAAAGTAAAGCTGAACAGCGACTTAGAGCGCATGGAAAGCCCTGCATGCCTCCCTTTCTGCACGGCTACTCAGGGCCTTACCTCGAGGCAAGGACTCACGTTGAGATTCCCTTTAGCTCTAGAGCATGGCAAGGTGAGCCCCACCCCGGCCAAAGAAGCTCCGTGTGTAGCCAGAGAAAACTCATTTTCTTCCCACACCAATGCTAGAGTGGCCAGGGGCCTGTCAACAGCAGAGAATTTCAGGGAGCTTCACGGCAGCAAGAATGGAGCTTTCCAAATGGAAAGCAAGGCTAGTACCATCATGCCCCCATTTCCATGGGCACAGGCAGCATACATCTCTATGGTTTCTAACAAGTCAAATGAGACACAGAGTACACACTGGTTGCTTCCCTGAATCAACTTCTCGAGGCAGGGTGTTCTGCAACTAGTGAACGGCCTCACCCAGGAAAGCCCTAGCTAGGCCTCCTGGCCCGTGTCTCTTCAAAAGCCTGCAGTGCTAAAGGAAAAACTGTGCTTTAGTTGCAATAAGAACGCAGCCGTCTTTCTCCAGGAGGCAAGGTGACTTCAGCTAGGAGGTCCTGGATGGATGGAGAAAGCTAGTGTTTTTCTCTGTGCAGCTCAAACTAGGGAAGGAGTGCGACTTCCACGGCAAGTTGGAACTTGCTAGAATCGTGCTCGTGAATCTGTGCGATTGCTGGCTAAATCAAGATGTACCAATAAGAGTGCAGTGTGTTGCCCTACACTCGGCATACACACCGTGAGTCGGAAAGCTAGGGGCCTGGATATTGCTTAGAAGGGCCAGGGGAGCCTGAGGGTACTCGGTGTTCTTGCAGGGAACAGGTTTTCCAGGTGAGGCACCTAGGTGTCCTGAAAAGCGTACTGGCATTAAAATGCTGCAGAGCAGCGACTACGGCCTCATGGAAACTGCTACACGCCTCCCCTTCTGCATAGCATTTCAGGGCCTTACCTCGAGGCAAGTTCTCACGTTGCTTGCACTGTGAGCGACACAGCATGTTAGGATGCTGTATTTCTCCTTGAATAGAGTGACTTCAGGAAAGAGGTCCTCGTTAAATTCTAAGAGTGTTTTCTCAGGGCATTCAAACGAGGGCAATGTCGAAAACTTCCAGGGCATGTTGGACTGTCTAGAAATGTGGTTCTGATGCTGTTCGACTGCTCTGGAAATAGAGCTCTCCTGAAGTAACGTACAGTGTGTTGCCCGAGACTCGGCAGACACAGAGGGCCTCCGATGGACATATGGGACTCAATGCTTCTCAGCAGGCCCACCGGGGTGTGGAGGGAGTCTGTGCTCTTGGACCCAAAATGATGCTCACCTGAGGCGCCTAAAGGTCCTGAAAAGGGTACTTCCTTTACAATAAAGCAGAACCTCCACTAAGAGCTCATGGAAAGAGCTGCATGCCTCCCTTTCTGCAGGGCTACTCAGGTCCTTACCTCGAGGCAAGGACTCACGTTGAGATTCCCTTTAGCTTTAGAGCATGGCAAGGTGAGCCCCACACCGGCCAATGAAGCTCCGTGTGTAGCCAGAGAAAACGCATTTTCTTCCCAGACCCTTGCCTACAGTGGCCTGAGGCCTGTCAACAGCAGAGAATTTCAGGGAGCTTCACGGTAGCAAGAATGGAGCTTTCCAAATGGAAAGCAAGGCTAGTACCATCATGCCCCCATTTCCATGGGCACAGGCAGCATACATCTCTGTGGTTTCTAACAAGTCAAAAGAGACACAGAGTACACACTGGTTGCTTCCCTGAATCAACTTCTCGAGGCAGGGTGTTCTGCACCTTGTGAACGGTCTCACCAAGGAACCCCGTAGCAAGGCCTCCGGAACCGTGCCTCTTCAAAAGCCTGCAGTGCTACAGGAAAAACTGTGCTTTAGTTGCAACAGGAACGCAAGCCGTCTTTCTCCTGGAGGCAGGGTGACTTCAGGTAGGAGGTCCTGATTGGAAGGAGAAGCCTAGTGTTTTTCTCTGTGCAGCTCAGACTAGGGAATGAGTGCGACTTCCACGGCATGTTGGAACTTGCAAGAACGTTGCTCTTCAACTTGCGAGTGCTGAGAGTCAAGATATCACAAGAGAGAGTGCAGTGTGTTGACCATGACTCAGCAGACACAGAGGACCTCCGAGGGACCAATGGGCCACTTTTTGCTCAGCAGGCCTACAGGGGTGTGGAGGTACTAAGAGATCTTGGAACAAAAATGATGCTTACCTGAGGGGGCTGGGAGTCCTGAAAAGGGTACTTCCTTTACAGTAAAGCACAACAGCGAATAAGAGCTCATGGAAAGAGCTGCATGCCTCCCTTTCTGCAGGGCTACTCAGGGCCTTACCTCGAGGCAAAGACTCAAGTTGAGATTCCCTTTAGCTCTAGAGCATGGCAAGGTGAGCCCCACCCCGGCCAAAGGAGCTCCGTGTGTAGGCAGAGAAAATTCATTTTCTTCCCACACTCATGGCTACAGTGGCCAGAGGGCTGTCAACAGCAGAGAATTTCAGGGAGCTTCACGGCAGTAAGAATGGAGCTTTCCAAATGGAAAGGAAGGCTAGTACCATCATGCCCCCATAACCATTGGCACAGGCAGCATAGATCTCTGTGGTTTCTAACAAGTCAAAAGAGACACGGAGTACACACTGGTTGCTTCCCTGAATCAATTTCTCGAGGCAGGGTGTTCTGCATCTAGTGAACGACCTCACCAAGAAACGCCCTAGCTAGGCCTCTGGGCCCGTGCCTCTTCAAAAGCCTGCAGTGCTACAGGAAAAACTGTGCTTTAGTTGCAATAAGAACGCACGCAGTGTTTCTCCTGATGGCAGGGTGACTTCAGGTAGGAGGTCTTAGATGGAAGGAGAAGCCTAGTGTTTTTCTCTGTGCAGCTCAGACTAGGGAATGAGTGCGACTTCCACGGCATGTTGGAACCTGCTAGAACGGTGCTCGTGAACCTGTGCGAGTGCTGTGAATCAAGATATCACAAGAAAGAGTGCAGTGTGTTGCCCATGACTCAGCAGACACAGAGGACCTCCGAGGGACGATGGGCCTCGTTGTTGCTCAGCAGGCTTACAGGGGTGTGGAGGTACTCAGGGATCTTGGAACAAAAATGATGCTCACCCGAGAGGCCTACGAGTCCGGAAAAGGGTACTTCCTTTAAAGTAAAGCTGAACAGCGACTTAGAGCGCATGGAAAGACCTGCATGCCTCCCTTTCTGCAGGGCTACCCAGGGCCTTACCTCGAGGCAAGGACTCACGTTGGGATTCCCTTTAGCTCTACAGCATGGCAAGGTGAGCCCCACCCCGGCCAAAGAAGCTCCGTGTGTAGCCAGAGAAAACTCATTTTCTTCCCACACCAATGCTAGAGTGGCCAGGGGCCTGTCAACAGCAGAGAATATCAGGGAGCTTCACGGCAGCAAGAATGGAGCTTTCCAAATGGAAAGCAAGGCTAGTACCATCATGCCCCCATTTCCATGGGCACAGGCAGCATACATCTCTGTGGTTTCTAACAAGTCAAATGAGACACAGAGTACACACTGGTTGCTTCACTGAATCAACTTCTCGAGGCAGGGTGTTCTGCAACTAGTGAACGGCCTCACCCAGGAAAGCCCTAGCTAGGCCTCCTGGCCCGTGTCTCTTCAAAAGCCTGCAGTGCTAAAGGAAAAACTGTGCTTTAGTTGCAATAAGAACGCAGCCGTCTTTCTCCAGGAGGCAAGGTGACTTCAGCTAGGAGGTCCTGGATGGATGGAGAAGGCTAGTGTTTTTCTCTGTGCAGCTCAAACTAGGGAAGGAGTGCGACTTCCACGGCAAGTTGGAACTTGCTAGAATCGTGCTCGTGAATCTGTGCGATTGCTGGCTAAATCAAGATGTACCAATAAGAGTGCAGTGTGTTGCCCTACACTCGGCATACACACCGTGAGTCGGAAAGCTACGGGCCTGGATATTGCTTAGAAGGGCCAGGGGAGCCTGAGGGTACTCGGTGTTCTTGCAGGGAACAGGTTTTCCAGGTGAGGCACCTAGGTGTCCTGAAAAGCGTACTGGCATTAAAATGCTGCAGAGCAGCGACTACGGCCTCATGGAAACTGCTACACGCCTCCGCTTCTGCATAGCATTTCAGGGCCTTACCTCGAGGCAAGTTCTCACGTTGCTTGCACTGTGAGCGACACAGCATGTTAGGATGCTGTATTTCTCCTTGAATAGAGTGACTTCAGGAAAGAGGTCCTCGTTAAATTCTAAGAAGAGTCTTTTCTCAGGGCATTCAAACGAGGGCAATGTCGAAAACTTCCAGGGCATGTTGGACTGTCTAGAAATGTGGTTCTGATGCTGTTCGACTGCTCTGGAAATAGAGCTCTCCTGAAGTAACGTACAGTGTGTTGCCCGAGACTCGGCAGACACAGAGGGCCTCCGATGGACATATGGGACTCAATGCTTCTCAGCAGGCCCACCGGGGTGTGGAGGGAGTCTGTGCTCTTGGACCCAAAATGATGCTCACCTGAGGCGCCTAAAGGTCCTGAAAAGGGTACTTCCTTTACAATAAAGCAGAACCTCCACTAAGAGCTCATGGAAAGAGCTGCATGCCTCCCTTTCTGCAGGGCTACTCAGGTCCTTACCTCGAGGCAAGGACTCACGTTGAGATTCCCTTTAGCTTTAGAGCATGGCAAGGTGAGCCCCACACCGGCCAATGAAGCTCCGTGTGTAGCCAGAGAAAACGCATTTTCTTCCCAGACCCTTGCCTACAGTGGCCTGAGGCCTGTCAACAGCAGAGAATTTCAGGGAGCTTCACGGTAGCAAGAATGGAGCTTTCCAAATGGAAAGCAAGGCTAGTACCATCATGCCCCCATTTCCATGGGCACAGGCAGCATACATCTCTGTGGTTTCTAACAAGTCAAAAGAGACACAGAGTACACACTGGTTGCTTCCCTGAATCAACTTCTCGAGGCAGGGTGTTCTGCACCTTGTGAACGGTCTCACCAAGGAACCCCGTAGCCAGGCCTCCGGAACCGTGCCTCTTCAAAAGCCTGCAGTGCTACAGGAAAAACTGTGCTTTAGTTGCAACAGGAACGCAAGCCGTCTTTCTCCTGGAGGCAGGGTGACTTCAGGTAGGAGGTCCTGATTGGAAGGAGAAGCCTAGTGTTTTTCTCTGTGCAGCTCAGACTAGGGAATGAGTGCGACTTCCACGGCATGTTGGAACTTGCAAGAACGTTGCTCTTCAACTTGCGAGTGCTGAGAGTCAAGATATCACAAGAGAGAGTGCAGTGTGTTGACCATGACTCAGCAGACACAGAGGACCTCCGAGGGACCAATGGGCCACTTTTTGCTCAGCAGGCCTACAGGGGTGTGGAGGTACTAAGAGATCTTGGAACAAAAATGATGCTTACCTGAGGGGGCTGGGAGTCCTGAAAAGGGTACTTCCTTTACAGTAAAGCACAACAGCGACTAAGAGCTCATGGAAAGAGCTGCATGCCTCCCTTTCTGCAGGGCTACTCAGGGCCTTACCTCGAGGCAAGGATTCACGTTGAGATTCCCTTTAGCTCTAGAGCATGGCAAGGTGAGCCCCACCCCGGCCAAAGGAGCTCCGTGTTTAGCCAGAGAAAACTCATTTTCTTACCAGACCAATGCCTACAGTGGCCAGGGGCCTGTCAACAGCAGCGAATTTCAGGGAGCTTCACGGCAGCAAGAATGGAGCTTTCCAAACTGAAAGCAAGGTTAGTCCCATCATGCCCCCATTTCCATGGGCACAGGCAGCATACAGCTCTGTGGTTTCTAACAAGTCAAAAGAGACACGGAGTCCACACTGGTTGCTTCCCTGAATCAACTTCTCGAGGCAGGGTTTTCGGCATCTAGTGAACGACCTCACCAAGGAAAGCCTTAGCTAGGCCTCTGGCCCCTTGCCTCTTCCAAACCTGCAGTGCTACAGGAAAAACTGTGCTTTAGTTGCAATAGGAACGCAAGCCGTCTTTCTCCTGAGGCAGGGTGACTTCAGGTAGGAGGTCCTGGATGGAAGGAGAAGCCTAGTGTTTTTCTCTGTGCAGCTCAGACCAGGGAATGAGTGCGACTTCCACGGCATGTTGGAACTTGCTAGAACATTGCTCTTGAACCTGTGCGAGTGCTGTGAATCAAGATATCACAAGAAAGAGTGCAGTGTGTTGCCCATGACTCAGCAGACACAGAGGACCTCCGAGGGACGATGGGCCTCGTTGTTGCTCAGCAGGCCTACAGGGGTGTGGAGGTACTCAGGGATCTTGGAACAAAAATGATGCTCACCCGAGAGGCCTAGGAGTCCTGAAAAGGGTCCTTCCTTTAAAGTAAAGCTGAACAGCGACTTAGAGCTAATGGAAAGAGCTGCATGCCTCCCTTTCTGCAGGGCTACTCAGGGCCTTACCTCGAGGCAAAGACTCAAGTTGAGATTCCCTTTAGCTCCAGAGCATGGCAAGGTGAGCCCCACCCCGGCCAATGAAGCTCCGTGTGTAGGCAGAGAAAATTCATTTTCTTCCCACACTCATGCCTACAGTGGCCAGAGGGCTGTCAACAGCAGAGAATTTCAGGGAGCTTCACGGCAGTAAGAATGGAGCTTTCCAAATGGAAAGGAAGGCTAGTACCATCATGCCCCCATTACCATGGGCACAGGCAGCATACATCTCTGTGGTTTCTAACAAGTCAAATGAGACACAGAGTACACACTGGTTGCTTCCCTGAATCAACTTCTCGAGGCAGGGTGTTCTGCATCTAGTGAACGACCTCACCAAGGAACGCCCTAGCTAGGCCTCTGGGCCCGTGCCTCTTCAAAAGCCTGCAGTGCTACAGGAAAAACTGTGCTTTAGTTGCAATAAGAACGCACGCAGTGTTTCTCCTGATGGCAGGGTGACTTCAGGTAGGAGGTCTTAGATGGAAGGAGAAGCCTAGTGTTTTTCTCTGTGCAGCTCAGACCAGGGAATGAGTGCGACTTCCACGGCATGTTGGAACTTGCTAGAACATTGCTCTTGAACCTGTGCGAGTGCTGTGAATCAAGATATCACAAGAAAGAGTGCAGTGTGTTGCCCATGACTCAGCAGACACAGAGGACCTCCGAGGGACGATGGGCCACGTTGTTGCTCAGCAGGCCTACAGGGGTGTGGAGGTACTCAGGGATCTTGGAACAAAAATGATGCTCACCCGAGAGGCCTACGAGTCCGGAAAAGGGTACTTCCTTTAAAGTAAAGCTGAACAGCGACTTAGAGCGCATGGAAAGCCCTGCATGCCTCCCTTTCTGCACGGCTACTCAGGGCCTTACCTCGAGGCAAGGACTCACGTTGAGATTCCCTTTAGCTCTAGAGCATGGCAAGGTGAGCCCCACCCCGGCCAAAGAAGCTCCGTGTGTAGCCAGAGAAAACTCATTTTCTTCCCACACCAATGCTAGAGTGGCCAGGGGCCTGTCAACAGCAGAGAATTTCAGGGAGCTTCACGGCAGCAAGAATGGAGCTTTCCAAATGGAAAGCAAGGCTAGTACCATCATGCCCCCATTTCCATGGGCACAGGCAGCATACATCTCTATGGTTTCTAACAAGTCAAGTGAGACACAGAGTACACACTGGTTGCTTCCCTGAATCAACTTCTCGAGGCAGGGTGTTCTGCAACTAGTGAACGGCCTCACCCAGGAAAGCCCTAGCTAGGCCTCCTGGCCCGTGTCTCTTCAAAAGCCTGCAGTGCTAAAGGAAAAACTGTGCTTTAGTTGCAATAAGAACGCAGCCGTCTTTCTCCAGGAGGCAAGGTGACTTCAGCTAGGAGGTCCTGGATGGATGGAGAAAGCTAGTGTTTTTCTCTGTGCAGCTCAAACTAGGGAAGGAGTGCGACTTCCACGGCAAGTTGGAACTTGCTAGAATCGTGCTCGTGAATCTGTGCGATTGCTGGCTAAATCAAGATGTACCAATAAGAGTGCAGTGTGTTGCCCTACACTCGGCATACACACCGTGAGTCGGAAAGCTAGGGGCCTGGATATTGCTTAGAAGGGCCAGGGGAGCCTGAGGGTACTCGGTGTTCTTGCAGGGAACAGGTTTTCCAGGTGAGGCACCTAGGTGTCCTGAAAAGCGTACTGGCATTAAAATGCTGCAGAGCAGCGACTACGGCCTCATGGAAACTGCTACACGCCTCCCCTTCTGCATAGCATTTCAGGGCCTTACCTCGAGGCAAGTTCTCACGTTGCTTGCACTGTGAGCGACACAGCATGTTAGGATGCTGTATTTCTCCTTGAATAGAGTGACTTCAGGAAAGAGGTCCTCGTTAAATTCTAAGAGTGTTTTCTCAGGGCATTCAAACGAGGGCAATGTCGAAAACTTCCAGGGCATGTTGGACTGTCTAGAAATGTGGTTCTGATGCTGTTCGACTGCTCTGGAAATAGAGCTCTCCTGAAGTAACGTACAGTGTGTTGCCCGAGACTCGGCAGACACAGAGGGCCTCCGATGGACATATGGGACTCAATGCTTCTCAGCAGGCCCACCGGGGTGTGGAGGGAGTCTGTGCTCTTGGACCCAAAATGATGCTCACCTGAGGCGCCTAAAGGTCCTGAAAAGGGTACTTCCTTTACAATAAAGCAGAACCTCCACTAAGAGCTCATGGAAAGAGCTGCATGCCTCCCTTTCTGCAGGGCTACTCAGGTCCTTACCTCGAGGCAAGGACTCACGTTGAGATTCCCTTTAGCTTTAGAGCATGGCAAGGTGAGCCCCACACCGGCCAATGAAGCTCCGTGTGTAGCCAGAGAAAACGCATTTTCTTCCCAGACCCTTGCCTACAGTGGCCTGAGGCCTGTCAACAGCAGAGAATTTCAGGGAGCTTCACGGTAGCAAGAATGGAGCTTTCCAAATGGAAAGCAAGGCTAGTACCATCATGCCCCCATTTCCATGGGCACAGGCAGCATACATCTCTGTGGTTTCTAACAAGTCAAAAGAGACACAGAGTACACACTGGTTGCTTCCCTGAATCAACTTCTCGAGGCAGGGTGTTCTGCACCTTGTGAACGGTCTCACCAAGGAACCCCGTAGCAAGGCCTCCGGAACCGTGCCTCTTCAAAAGCCTGCAGTGCTACAGGAAAAACTGTGCTTTAGTTGCAACAGGAACGCAAGCCGTCTTTCTCCTGGAGGCAGGGTGACTTCAGGTAGGAGGTCCTGATTGGAAGGAGAAGCCTAGTGTTTTTCTCTGTGCAGCTCAGACTAGGGAATGAGTGCGACTTCCACGGCATGTTGGAACTTGCAAGAACGTTGCTCTTCAACTTGCGAGTGCTGAGAGTCAAGATATCACAAGAGAGAGTGCAGTGTGTTGACCATGACTCAGCAGACACAGAGGACCTCCGAGGGACCAATGGGCCACTTTTTGCTCAGCAGGCCTACAGGGGTGTGGAGGTACTAAGAGATCTTGGAACAAAAATGATGCTTACCTGAGGGGGCTGGGAGTCCTGAAAAGGGTACTTCCTTTACAGTAAAGCACAACAGCGAATAAGAGCTCATGGAAAGAGCTGCATGCCTCCCTTTCTGCAGGGCTACTCAGGGCCTTACCTCGAGGCAAAGACTCAAGTTGAGATTCCCTTTAGCTCTAGAGCATGGCAAGGTGAGCCCCACCCCGGCCAATGAAGCTCCGTGTGTAGGCAGAGAAAATTCATTTTCTTCCCACACTCATGGCTACAGTGGCCAGAGGGCTGTCAACAGCAGAGAATTTCAGGGAGCTTCACGGCAGTAAGAATGGAGCTTTCCAAATGGAAAGGAAGGCTAGTACCATCATGCCCCCATAACCATTGGCACAGGCAGCATAGATCTCTGTGGTTTCTAACAAGTCAAAAGAGACACGGAGTACACACTGGTTGCTTCCCTGAATCAACTTCTCGAGGCAGGGTGTTCTGCATCTAGTGAACGACCTCACCAAGAAACGCCCTAGCTAGGCCTCTGGGCCCGTGCCTCTTCAAAAGCCTGCAGTGCTACAGGAAAAACTGTGCTTTAGTTGCAATAAGAACGCACGCAGTGTTTCTCCTGATGGCAGGGTGACTTCAGGTAGGAGGTCTTAGATGGAAGGAGAAGCCTAGTGTTTTTCTCTGTGCAGCTCAGACTAGGGAATGAGTGCGACTTCCACGGCATGTTGGAACCTGCTAGAACGGTGCTCGTGAACCTGTGCGAGTGCTGTGAATCAAGATATCACAAGAAAGAGTGCAGTGTGTTGCCCATGACTCAGCAGACACAGAGGACCTCCGAGGGACGATGGGCCTCGTTGTTGCTCAGCAGGCTTACAGGGGTGTGGAGGTACTCAGGGATCTTGGAACAAAAATGATGCTCACCCGAGAGGCCTACGAGTCCGGAAAAGGGTACTTCCTTTAAAGTAAAGCTGAACAGCGACTTAGAGCGCATGGAAAGACCTGCATGCCTCCCTTTCTGCAGGGCTACCCAGGGCCTTACCTCGAGGCAAGGACTCACGTTGGGATTCCCTTTAGCTCTACAGCATGGCAAGGTGAGCCCCACCCCGGCCAAAGAAGCTCCGTGTGTAGCCAGAGAAAACTCATTTTCTTCCCACACCAATGCTAGAGTGGCCAGGGGCCTGTCAACAGCAGAGAATATCAGGGAGCTTCACGGCAGCAAGAATGGAGCTTTCCAAATGGAAAGCAAGGCTAGTACCATCATGCCCCCATTTCCATGGGCACAGGCAGCATACATCTCTGTGGTTTCTAACAAGTCAAATGAGACACAGAGTACACACTGGTTGCTTCACTGAATCAACTTCTCGAGGCAGGGTGTTCTGCAACTAGTGAACTGCCTCACCCAGGAAAGCCCTAGCTAGGCCTCCTGGCCCGTGTCTCTTCAAAAGCCTGCAGTGCTAAAGGAAAAACTGTGCTTTAGTTGCAATAAGAACGCAGCCGTCTTTCTCCAGGAGGCAAGGTGACTTCAGCTAGGAGGTCCTGGATGGATGGAGAAGGCTAGTGTTTTTCTCTGTGCAGCTCAAACTAGGGAAGGAGTGCGACTTCCACGGCAAGTTGGAACTTGCTAGAATCGTGCTCGTGAATCTGTGCGATTGCTGGCTAAATCAAGATGTACCAATAAGAGTGCAGTGTGTTGCCCTACACTCGGCATACACACCGTGAGTCGGAAAGCTAGGGGCCTGGATATTGCTTAGAAGGGCCAGGGGAGCCTGAGGGTACTCGGTGTTCTTGCAGGGAACAGGTTTTCCAGGTGAGGCACCTAGGTGTCCTGAAAAGCGTACTGGCATTAAAATGCTGCAGAGCAGCGACTACGGCCTCATGGAAACTGCTACACGCCTCCGCTTCTGCATAGCATTTCAGGGCCTTACCTCGAGGCAAGTTCTCACGTTGCTTGCACTGTGAGCGACACAGCATGTTAGGATGCTGTATTTCTCCTTGAATAGAGTGACTTCAGGAAAGAGGTCCTCGTTAAATTCTAAGAAGAGTCTTTTCTCAGGGCATTCAAACGAGGGCAATGTCGAAAACTTCCAGGGCATGTTGGACTGTCTAGAAATGTGGTTCTGATGCTGTTCGACTGCTCTGGAAATAGAGCTCTCCTGAAGTAACGTACAGTGTGTTGCCCGAGACTCGGCAGACACAGAGGGCCTCCGATGGACATATGGGACTCAATGCTTCTCAGCAGGCCCACCGGGGTGTGGAGGGAGTCTGTGCTCTTGGACCCAAAATGATGCTCACCTGAGGCGCCTAAAGGTCCTGAAAAGGGTACTTCCTTTACAATAAAGCAGAACCTCCACTAAGAGCTCATGGAAAGAGCTGCATGCCTCCCTTTCTGCAGGGCTACTCAGGTCCTTACCTCGAGGCAAGGACTCACGTTGAGATTCCCTTTAGCTTTAGAGCATGGCAAGGTGAGCCCCACACCGGCCAATGAAGCTCCGTGTGTAGCCAGAGAAAACGCATTTTCTTCCCAGACCCTTGCCTACAGTGGCCTGAGGCCTGTCAACAGCAGAGAATTTCAGGGAGCTTCACGGTAGCAAGAATGGAGCTTTCCAAATGGAAAGCAAGGCTAGTACCATCATGCCCCCATTTCCATGGGCACAGGCAGCATACATCTCTGTGGTTTCTAACAAGTCAAAAGAGACACAGAGTACACACTGGTTGCTTCCCTGAATCAACTTCTCGAGGCAGGGTGTTCTGCACCTTGTGAACGGTCTCACCAAGGAACCCCGTAGCCAGGCCTCCGGAACCGTGCCTCTTCAAAAGCCTGCAGTGCTACAGGAAAAACTGTGCTTTAGTTGCAACAGGAACGCAAGCCGTCTTTCTCCTGGAGGCAGGGTGACTTCAGGTAGGAGGTCCTGATTGGAAGGAGAAGCCTAGTGTTTTTCTCTGTGCAGCTCAGACTAGGGAATGAGTGCGACTTCCACGGCATGTTGGAACTTGCAAGAACGTTGCTCTTCAACTTGCGAGTGCTGAGAGTCAAGATATCACAAGAGAGAGTGCAGTGTGTTGACCATGACTCAGCAGACACAGAGGACCTCCGAGGGACCAATGGGCCACTTTTTGCTCAGCAGGCCTACAGGGGTGTGGAGGTACTAAGAGATCTTGGAACAAAAATGATGCTTACCTGAGGGGGCTGGGAGTCCTGAAAAGGGTACTTCCTTTACAGTAAAGCACAACAGCGACTAAGAGCTCATGGAAAGAGCTGCATGCCTCCCTTTCTGCAGGGCTACTCAGGGCCTTACCTCGAGGCAAGGATTCACGTTGAGATTCCCTTTAGCTCTAGAGCATGGCAAGGTGAGCCCCACCCCGGCCAAAGGAGCTCCGTGTTTAGCCAGAGAAAACTCATTTTCTTACCAGACCAATGCCTACAGTGGCCAGGGGCCTGTCAACAGCAGCGAATTTCAGGGAGCTTCACGGCAGCAAGAATGGAGCTTTCCAAACTGAAAGCAAGGTTAGTCCCATCATGCCCCCATTTCCATGGGCACAGGCAGCATACAGCTCTGTGGTTTCTAACAAGTCAAAAGAGACACGGAGTCCACACTGGTTGCTTCCCTGAATCAACTTCTCGAGGCAGGGTTTTCGGCATCTAGTGAACGACCTCACCAAGGAAAGCCTTAGCTAGGCCTCTGGCCCCTTGCCTCTTCCAAACCTGCAGTGCTACAGGAAAAACTGTGCTTTAGTTGCAATAGGAACGCAAGCCGTCTTTCTCCTGAGGCAGGGTGACTTCAGGTAGGAGGTCCTGGATGGAAGGAGAAGCCTAGTGTTTTTCTCTGTGCAGCTCAGACCAGGGAATGAGTGCGACTTCCACGGCATGTTGGAACTTGCTAGAACATTGCTCTTGAACCTGTGCGAGTGCTGTGAATCAAGATATCACAAGAAAGAGTGCAGTGTGTTGCCCATGACTCAGCAGACACAGAGGACCTCCGAGGGACGATGGGCCTCGTTGTTGCTCAGCAGGCCTACAGGGGTGTGGAGGTACTCAGGGATCTTGGAACAAAAATGATGCTCACCCGAGAGGCCTAGGAGTCCTGAAAAGGGTCCTTCCTTTAAAGTAAAGCTGAACAGCGACTTAGAGCTAATGGAAAGAGCTGCATGCCTCCCTTTCTGCAGGGCTACTCAGGGCCTTACCTCGAGGCAAAGACTCAAGTTGAGATTCCCTTTAGCTCCAGAGCATGGCAAGGTGAGCCCCACCCCGGCCAATGAAGCTCCGTGTGTAGGCAGAGAAAATTCATTTTCTTCCCACACTCATGCCTACAGTGGCCAGAGGGCTGTCAACAGCAGAGAATTTCAGGGAGCTTCACGGCAGTAAGAATGGAGCTTTCCAAATGGAAAGGAAGGCTAGTACCATCATGCCCCCATTACCATGGGCACAGGCAGCATACATCTCTGTGGTTTCTAACAAGTCAAATGAGACACAGAGTACACACTGGTTGCTTCCCTGAATCAACTTCTCGAGGCAGGGTGTTCTGCATCTAGTGAACGACCTCACCAAGGAACGCCCTAGCTAGGCCTCTGGGCCCGTGCCTCTTCAAAAGCCTGCAGTGCTACAGGAAAAACTGTGCTTTAGTTGCAATAAGAACGCACGCAGTGTTTCTCCTGATGGCAGGGTGACTTCAGGTAGGAGGTCTTAGATGGAAGGAGAAGCCTAGTGTTTTTCTCTGTGCAGCTCAGACCAGGGAATGAGTGCGACTTCCACGGCATGTTGGAACTTGCTAGAACATTGCTCTTGAACCTGTGCGAGTGCTGTGAATCAAGATATCACAAGAAAGAGTGCAGTGTGTTGCCCATGACTCAGCAGACACAGAGGACCTCCGAGGGACGATGGGCCTCGTTGTTGCTCAGCAGGCTTACAGGGGTGTGGAGGTACTCAGGGATCTTGGAACAAAAATGATGCTCACCCGAGAGGCCTAGGAGTCCTGAAAAGGGTCCTTCCTTTAAAGTAAAGCTGAACAGCGACTTAGAGCGCATGGAAAGACCTGCATGCCTCCCTTTCTGCAGGGCTACTCAGGGCCTTACCTCGAGGCAAAGACTCAAGTTGAGATTCCCTTTAGCTCCAGAGCATGGCAAGGTGAGCCCCACCCCGGCCAATGAAGCTCCGTGTGTAGGCAGAGAAAATTCATTTTCTTCCCACACTCATGCCTACAGTGGCCAGAGGGCTGTCAACAGCAGAGAATTTCAGGGAGCTTCACGGCAGTAAGAATGGAGCTTTCCAAATGGAAAGGAAGGCTAGTACCATCATGCCCCCATTACCATGGGCACAGGCAGCATACATCTCTGTGGTTTCTAACAAGTCAAATGAGACACAGAGTACACACTGGTTGCTTCCCTGAATCAACTTCTCGAGGCAGGGTGTTCTGCATCTAGTGAACGACCTCACCAAGGAACGCCCTAGCTAGGCCTCTGGGCCCGTGCCTCTTCAAAAGCCTGCAGTGCTACAGGAAAAACTGTGCTTTAGTTGCAATAAGAACGCACGCAGTGTTTCTCCTGATGGCAGGGTGACTTCAGGTAGGAGGTCTTAGATGGAAGGAGAAGCCTAGTGTTTTTCTCTGTGCAGCTCAGACCAGGGAATGAGTGCGACTTCCACGGCATGTTGGAACTTGCTAGAACATTGCTCTTGAACCTGTGCGAGTGCTGTGAATCAAGATATCACAAGAAAGAGTGCAGTGTGTTGCCCATGACTCAGCAGACACAGAGGACCTCCGAGGGACGATGGGCCACGTTGTTGCTCAGCAGGCCTACAGGGGTGTGGAGGTACTCAGGGATCTTGGAACAAAAATGATGCTCACCCGAGAGGCCTACGAGTCCGGAAAAGGGTACTTCCTTTAAAGTAAAGCTGAACAGCGACTTAGAGCGCATGGAAAGACCTGCATGCCTCCCTTTCTGCACGGCTACTCAGGGCCTTACCTCGAGGCAAGGACTCACGTTGAGATTCCCTTTAGCTCTAGAGCATGGCAAGGTGAGCCCCACCCCGGCCAAAGAAGCTCCGTGTGTAGCCAGAGAAAACTCATTTTCTTCCCACACCAATGCTAGAGTGGCCAGGGGCCTGTCAACAGCAGAGAATTTCAGGGAGCTTCACGGCAGCAAGAATGGAGCTTTCCAAATGGAAAGCAAGGCTAGTACCATCATGCCCCCATTTCCATGGGCACAGGCAGCATACATCTCTATGGTTTCTAACAAGTCAAATGAGACACAGAGTACACACTGGTTGCTTCCCTGAATCAACTTCTCGAGGCAGGGTGTTCTGCAACTAGTGAACGGCCTCACCCAGGAAAGCCCTAGCTAGGCCTCCTGGCCCGTGTCTCTTCAAAAGCCTGCAGTGCTAAAGGAAAAACTGTGCTTTAGTTGCAATAAGAACGCAGCCGTCTTTCTCCAGGAGGCAAGGTGACTTCAGCTAGGAGGTCCTGGATGGATGGAGAAGGCTAGTGTTTTTCTCTGTGCAGCTCAAACTAGGGAAGGAGTGCGACTTCCACGGCAAGTTGGAACTTGCTAGAATCGTGCTCGTGAATCTGTGCGATTGCTGGCTAAATCAAGATGTACCAATAAGAGTGCAGTGTGTTGCCCTACACTCGGCATACACACCGTGAGTCGGAAAGCTAGGGGCCTGGATATTGCTTAGAAGGGCCAGGGGAGCCTGAGGGTACTCGGTGTTCTTGCAGGGAACAGGTTTTCCAGGTGAGGCACCTAGGTGTCCTGAAAAGCGTACTGGCATTAAAATGCTGCAGAGCAGCGACTACGGCCTCATGGAAACTGCTACACGCCTCCCCTTCTGCATAGCATTTCAGGGCCTTACCTCGAGGCAAGTTCTCACGTTGCTTGCACTGTGAGCGACACAGCATGTTAGGATGCTGTATTTCTCCTTGAATAGAGTGACTTCAGGAAAGAGGTCCTCGTTAAATTCTAAGAGTGTTTTCTCAGGGCATTCAAACGAGGGCAATGTCGAAAACTTCCAGGGCATGTTGGACTGTCTAGAAATGTGGTTCTGATGCTGTTCGACTGCTCTGGAAATAGAGCTCTCCTGAAGTAACGTACAGTGTGTTGCCCGAGACTCGGCAGACACAGAGGGCCTCCGATGGACATATGGGACTCAATGCTTCTCAGCAGGCCCACCGGGGTGTGGAGGGAGTCTGTGCTCTTGGACCCAAAATGATGCTCACCTGAGGCGCCTAAAGGTCCTGAAAAGGGTACTTCCTTTACAATAAAGCAGAACCTCCACTAAGAGCTCATGGAAAGAGCTGCATGCCTCCCTTTCTGCAGGGCTACTCAGGTCCTTACCTCGAGGCAAGGACTCACGTTGAGATTCCCTTTAGCTTTAGAGCATGGCAAGGTGAGCCCCACACCGGCCAATGAAGCTCCGTGTGTAGCCAGAGAAAACGCATTTTCTTCCCAGACCCTTGCCTACAGTGGCCTGAGGCCTGTCAACAGCAGAGAATTTCAGGGAGCTTCACGGTAGCAAGAATGGAGCTTTCCAAATGGAAAGCAAGGCTAGTACCATCATGCCCCCATTTCCATGGGCACAGGCAGCATACATCTCTGTGGTTTCTAACAAGTCAAAAGAGACACAGAGTACACACTGGTTGCTTCCCTGAATCAACTTCTCGAGGCAGGGTGTTCTGCACCTTGTGAACGGTCTCACCAAGGAACGCCGTAGCCAGGCCTCCGGAACCGTGCCTCTTCAAAAGCCTGCAGTGCTACAGGAAAAACTGTGCTTTAGTTGCAACAGGAACGCAAGCCGTCTTTCTCCTGGAGGCAGGGTGACTTCAGGTAGGAGGTCCTGATTGGAAGGAGAAGCCTAGTGTTTTTCTCTGTGCAGCTCAGACTAGGGAATGAGTGCGACTTCCACGGCATGTTGGAACTTGCAAGAACGTTGCTCTTCAACTTGCGAGTGCTGAGAGTCAAGATATCACAAGAGAGAGTGCAGTGTGTTGACCATGACTCAGCAGACACAGAGGACCTCCGAGGGACCAATGGGCCACTTTTTGCTCAGCAGGCCTACAGGGGTGTGGAGGTACTAAGAGATCTTGGAACAAAAATGATGCTTACCTGAGGGGGCTGGGAGTCCTGAAAAGGGTACTTCCTTTACAGTAAAGCACAACAGCGAATAAGAGCTCATGGAAAGAGCTGCATGCCTCCCTTTCTGCAGGGCTACTCAGGGCCTTACCTCGAGGCAAAGACTCAAGTTGAGATTCCCTTTAGCTCCAGAGCATGGCAAGGTGAGCCCCACCCCGGCCAATGAAGCTCCGTGTGTAGGCAGAGAAAATTCATTTTCTTCCCACACTCATGCCTACAGTGGCCAGAGGGCTGTCAACAGCAGAGAATTTCAGGGAGCTTCACGGCAGTAAGAATGGAGCTTTCCAAATGGAAAGGAAGGCTAGTACCATCATGCCCCCATTACCATGGGCACAGGCAGCATACATCTCTGTGGTTTCTAACAAGTCAAATGAGACACAGAGTACACACTGGTTGCTTCACTGAATCAACTTCTCGAGGCAGGGTGTTCTGCAACTAGTGAACGGCCTCACCCAGGAAAGCCCTAGCTAGGCCTCCTGGCCCGTGTCTCTTCAAAAGCCTGCAGTGCTAAAGGAAAAACTGTGCTTTAGTTGCAATAAGAACGCAGCCGTCTTTCTCCAGGAGGCAAGGTGACTTCAGCTAGGAGGTCCTGGATGGATGGAGAAGGCTAGTGTTTTTCTCTGTGCAGCTCAAACTAGGGAAGCAGTGCGACTTCCACGGCAAGTTGGAACTTGCTAGAATCGTGCTCGTGAATCTGTGCGATTGCTGGCTAAATCAAGATGTACCAATAAGAGTGCAGTGTGTTGCCCTACACTCGGCATACACACCGTGAGTCGGAAAGCTAGGGGCCTGGATATTGCTTAGAAGGGCCAGGGGAGCCTGAGGGTACTCGGTGTTCTTGCAGGGAACAGGTTTTCCAGGTGAGGCACCTAGGTGTCCTGAAAAGCGTACTGGCATTAAAATGCTGCAGAGCAGCGACTACGGCCTTATGGAAACTGCTACACGCCTCCGCTTCTGCATAGCATTTCAGGGCCTTACCTCGAGGCAAGTTCTCACGTTGCTTGCACTGTGAGCGACACAGCATGTTAGGATGCTGTATTTCTCCTTGAATAGAGTGACTTCAGGAAAGAGGTCCTCGTTAAATTCTAAGAGTGTTTTCTCAGGGCATTCAAACGAGGGCAATGTCGAAAACTTCCAGGGCATGTTGGACTGTCTAGAAATGTGGTTCTGATGCTGTTCGACTGCTCTGGAAATAGAGCTCTCCTGAAGTAACGTACAGTGTGTTGCCCGAGACTCGGCAGACACAGAGGGCCTCCGATGGACATATGGGACTCAATGCTTCTCAGCAGGCCCACCGGGGTGTGGAGGGAGTCTGTGCTCTTGGACCCAAAATGATGCTCACCTGAGGCGCCTAAAGGTCCTGAAAAGGGTACTTCCTTTACAATAAAGCAGAACCTCCACTAAGAGCTCATGGAAAGAGCTGCATGCCTCCCTTTCTGCAGGGCTACTCAGGTCCTTACCTCGAGGCAAGGACTCACGTTGAGATTCCCTTTAGCTTTAGAGCATGGCAAGGTGAGCCCCACACCGGCCAATGAAGCTCCGTGTGTAGCCAGAGAAAACGCATTTTCTTCCCAGACCCTTGCCTACAGTGGCCTGAGGCCTGTCAACAGCAGAGAATTTCAGGGAGCTTCACGGTAGCAAGAATGGAGCTTTCCAAATGGAAAGCAAGGCTAGTACCATCATGCCCCCATTTCCATGGGCACAGGCAGCATACATCTCTGTGGTTTCTAACAAGTCAAAAGAGACACAGAGTACACACTGGTTGCTTCCCTGAATCAACTTCTCGAGGCAGGGTGTTCTGCACCTTGTGAACGGTCTCACCAAGGAACCCCGTAGCCAGGCCTCCGGAACCGTGCCTCTTCAAAAGCCTGCAGTGCTACAGGAAAAACTGTGCTTTAGTTGCAACAGGAACGCAAGCCGTCTTTCTCCTGGAGGCAGGGTGACTTCAGGTAGGAGGTCCTGATTGGAAGGAGAAGCCTAGTGTTTTTCTCTGTGCAGCTCAGACTAGGGAATGAGTGCGACTTCCACGGCATGTTGGAACTTGCAAGAACGTTGCTCTTCAACTTGCGAGTGCTGAGAGTCAAGATATCACAAGAGAGAGTGCAGTGTGTTGACCATGACTCAGCAGACACAGAGGACCTCCGAGGGACCAATGGGCCACTTTTTGCTCAGCAGGCCTACAGGGGTGTGGAGGTACTAAGAGATCTTGGAACAAAAATGATGCTTACCTGAGGGGGCTGGGAGTCCTGAAAAGGGTACTTCCTTTACAGTAAAGCACAACAGCGACTAAGAGCTCATGGAAAGAGCTGCATGCCTCCCTTTCTGCAGGGCTACTCAGGGCCTTACCTCGAGGCAAGGATTCACGTTGAGATTCCCTTTAGCTCTAGAGCATGGCAAGGTGAGCCCCACCCCGGCCAAAGGAGCTCCGTGTTTAGCCAGAGAAAACTCATTTTCTTACCAGACCAATGCCTACAGTGGCCAGGGGCCTGTCAACAGCAGCGAATTTCAGGGAGCTTCACGGCAGCAAGAATGGAGCTTTCCAAACTGAAAGCAAGGTTAGTCCCATCATGCCCCCATTTCCATGGGCACAGGCAGCATACAGCTCTGTGGTTTCTAACAAGTCAAAAGAGACACGGAGTCCACACTGGTTGCTTCCCTGAATCAACTTCTCGAGGCAGGGTTTTCGGCATCTAGTGAACGACCTCACCAAGGAAAGCCTTAGCTAGGCCTCTGGCCCCTTGCCTCTTCCAAACCTGCAGTGCTACAGGAAAAACTGTGCTTTAGTTGCAATAGGAACGCAAGCCGTCTTTCTCCTGAGGCAGGGTGACTTCAGGTAGGAGGTCCTGGATGGAAGGAGAAGCCTAGTGTTTTTCTCTGTGCAGCTCAGACCAGGGAATGAGTGCGACTTCCACGGCATGTTGGAACTTGCTAGAACATTGCTCTTGAACCTGTGCGAGTGCTGTGAATCAAGATATCACAAGAAAGAGTGCAGTGTGTTGCCCATGACTCAGCAGACACAGAGGACCTCCGAGGGACGATGGGCCTCGTTGTTGCTCAGCAGGCCTACAGGGGTGTGGAGGTACTCAGGGATCTTGGAACAAAAATGATGCTCACCCGAGAGGCCTAGGAGTCCTGAAAAGGGTCCTTCCTTTAAAGTAAAGCTGAACAGCGACTTAGAGCTAATGGAAAGAGCTGCATGCCTCCCTTTCTGCAGGGCTACTCAGGGCCTTACCTCGAGGCAAAGACTCAAGTTGAGATTCCCTTTAGCTCCAGAGCATGGCAAGGTGAGCCCCACCCCGGCCAATGAAGCTCCGTGTGTAGGCAGAGAAAATTCATTTTCTTCCCACACTCATGCCTACAGTGGCCAGAGGGCTGTCAACAGCAGAGAATTTCAGGGAGCTTCACGGCAGTAAGAATGGAGCTTTCCAAATGGAAAGGAAGGCTAGTACCATCATGCCCCCATTACCATGGGCACAGGCAGCATACATCTCTGTGGTTTCTAACAAGTCAAATGAGACACAGAGTACACACTGGTTGCTTCCCTGAATCAACTTCTCGAGGCAGGGTGTTCTGCATCTAGTGAACGACCTCACCAAGGAACGCCCTAGCTAGGCCTCTGGGCCCGTGCCTCTTCAAAAGCCTGCAGTGCTACAGGAAAAACTGTGCTTTAGTTGCAATAAGAACGCACGCAGTGTTTCTCCTGATGGCAGGGTGACTTCAGGTAGGAGGTCTTAGATGGAAGGAGAAGCCTAGTGTTTTTCTCTGTGCAGCTCAGACCAGGGAATGAGTGCGACTTCCACGGCATGTTGGAACTTGCTAGAACATTGCTCTTGAACCTGTGCGAGTGCTGTGAATCAAGATATCACAAGAAAGAGTGCAGTGTGTTGCCCATGACTCAGCAGACACAGAGGACCTCCGAGGGACGATGGGCCACGTTGTTGCTCAGCAGGCCTACAGGGGTGTGGAGGTACTCAGGGATCTTGGAACAAAAATGATGCTCACCCGAGAGGCCTACGAGTCCGGAAAAGGGTACTTCCTTTAAAGTAAAGCTGAACAGCGACTTAGAGCGCATGGAAAGCCCTGCATGCCTCCCTTTCTGCACGGCTACTCAGGGCCTTACCTCGAGGCAAGGACTCACGTTGAGATTCCCTTTAGCTCTAGAGCATGGCAAGGTGAGCCCCACCCCGGCCAAAGAAGCTCCGTGTGTAGCCAGAGAAAACTCATTTTCTTCCCACACCAATGCTAGAGTGGCCAGGGGCCTGTCAACAGCAGAGAATTTCAGGGAGCTTCACGGCAGCAAGAATGGAGCTTTCCAAATGGAAAGCAAGGCTAGTACCATCATGCCCCCATTTCCATGGGCACAGGCAGCATACATCTCTATGGTTTCTAACAAGTCAAATGAGACACAGAGTACACACTGGTTGCTTCCCTGAATCAACTTCTCGAGGCAGGGTGTTCTGCAACTAGTGAACGGCCTCACCCAGGAAAGCCCTAGCTAGGCCTCCTGGCCCGTGTCTCTTCAAAAGCCTGCAGTGCTAAAGGAAAAACTGTGCTTTAGTTGCAATAAGAACGCAGCCGTCTTTCTCCAGGAGGCAAGGTGACTTCAGCTAGGAGGTCCTGGATGGATGGAGAAGGCTAGTGTTTTTCTCTGTGCAGCTCAAACTAGGGAAGGAGTGCGACTTCCACGGCAAGTTGGAACTTGCTAGAATCGTGCTCGTGAATCTGTGCGATTGCTGGCTAAATCAAGATGTACCAATAAGAGTGCAGTGTGTTGCCCTACACTCGGCATACACACCGTGAGTCGGAAAGCTAGGGGCCTGGATATTGCTTAGAAGGGCCAGGGGAGCCTGAGGGTACTCGGTGTTCTTGCAGGGAACAGGTTTTCCAGGTGAGGCACCTAGGTGTCCTGAAAAGCGTACTGGCATTAAAATGCTGCAGAGCAGCGACTACGGCCTCATGGAAACTGCTACACGCCTCCCCTTCTGCATAGCATTTCAGGGCCTTACCTCGAGGCAAGTTCTCACGTTGCTTGCACTGTGAGCGACACAGCATGTTAGGATGCTGTATTTCTCCTTGAATAGAGTGACTTCAGGAAAGAGGTCCTCGTTAAATTCTAAGAGTGTTTTCTCAGGGCATTCAAACGAGGGCAATGTCGAAAACTTCCAGGGCATGTTGGACTGTCTAGAAATGTGGTTCTGATGCTGTTCGACTGCTCTGGAAATAGAGCTCTCCTGAAGTAACGTACAGTGTGTTGCCCGAGACTCGGCAGACACAGAGGGCCTCCGATGGACATATGGGACTCAATGCTTCTCAGCAGGCCCACCGGGGTGTGGAGGGAGTCTGTGCTCTTGGACCCAAAATGATGCTCACCTGAGGCGCCTAAAGGTCCTGAAAAGGGTACTTCCTTTACAATAAAGCAGAACCTCCACTAAGAGCTCATGGAAAGAGCTGCATGCCTCCCTTTCTGCAGGGCTACTCAGGTCCTTACCTCGAGGCAAGGACTCACGTTGAGATTCCCTTTAGCTTTAGAGCATGGCAAGGTGAGCCCCACACCGGCCAATGAAGCTCCGTGTGTAGCCAGAGAAAACGCATTTTCTTCCCAGACCCTTGCCTACAGTGGCCTGAGGCCTGTCAACAGCAGAGAATTTCAGGGAGCTTCACGGTAGCAAGAATGGAGCTTTCCAAATGGAAAGCAAGGCTAGTACCATCATGCCCCCATTTCCATGGGCACAGGCAGCATACATCTCTGTGGTTTCTAACAAGTCAAAAGAGACACAGAGTACACACTGGTTGCTTCCCTGAATCAACTTCTCGAGGCAGGGTGTTCTGCACCTTGTGAACGGTCTCACCAAGGAACCCCGTAGCCAGGCCTCCGGAACCGTGCCTCTTCAAAAGCCTGCAGTGCTACAGGAAAAACTGTGCTTTAGTTGCAACAGGAACGCAAGCCGTCTTTCTCCTGGAGGCAGGGTGACTTCAGGTAGGAGGTCCTGATTGGAAGGAGAAGCCTAGTGTTTTTCTCTGTGCAGCTCAGACTAGGGAATGAGTGCGACTTCCACGGCATGTTGGAACTTGCAAGAACGTTGCTCTTCAACTTGCGAGTGCTGAGAGTCAAGATATCACAAGAGAGAGTGCAGTGTGTTGACCATGACTCAGCAGACACAGAGGACCTCCGAGGGACCAATGGGCCACTTTTTGCTCAGCAGGCCTACAGGGGTGTGGAGGTACTAAGAGATCTTGGAACAAAAATGATGCTTACCTGAGGGGGCTGGGAGTCCTGAAAAGGGTACTTCCTTTACAGTAAAGCACAACAGCGAATAAGAGCTCATGGAAAGAGCTGCATGCCTCCCTTTCTGCAGGGCTACTCAGGGCCTTACCTCGAGGCAAAGACTCAAGTTGAGATTCCCTTTAGCTCTAGAGCATGGCAAGGTGAGCCCCACCCCGGCCAATGAAGCTCCGTGTGTAGGCAGAGAAAATTCATTTTCTTCCCACACTCATGGCTACAGTGGCCAGAGGGCTGTCAACAGCAGAGAATTTCAGGGAGCTTCACGGCAGTAAGAATGGAGCTTTCCAAATGGAAAGGAAGGCTAGTACCATCATGCCCCCATAACCATTGGCACAGGCAGCATAGATCTCTGTGGTTTCTAACAAGTCAAAAGAGACACGGAGTACACACTGGTTGCTTCCCTGAATCAACTTCTCGAGGCAGGGTGTTCTGCATCTAGTGAACGACCTCACCAAGAAACGCCCTAGCTAGGCCTCTGGGCCCGTGCCTCTTCAAAAGCCTGCAGTGCTACAGGAAAAACTGTGCTTTAGTTGCAATAAGAACGCACGCAGTGTTTCTCCTGATGGCAGGGTGACTTCAGGTAGGAGGTCTTAGATGGAAGGAGAAGCCTAGTGTTTTTCTCTGTGCAGCTCAGACTAGGGAATGAGTGCGACTTCCACGGCATGTTGGAACCTGCTAGAACGGTGCTCGTGAACCTGTGCGAGTGCTGTGAATCAAGATATCACAAGAAAGAGTGCAGTGTGTTGCCCATGACTCAGCAGACACAGAGGACCTCCGAGGGACGATGGGCCTCGTTGTTGCTCAGCAGGCTTACAGGGGTGTGGAGGTACTCAGGGATCTTGGAACAAAAATGATGCTCACCCGAGAGGCCTACGAGTCCGGAAAAGGGTACTTCCTTTAAAGTAAAGCTGAACAGCGACTTAGAGCGCATGGAAAGACCTGCATGCCTCCCTTTCGGCAGGGCTACCCAGGGCCTTACCTCGAGGCAAGGACTCACGTTGGGATTCCCTTTAGCTCTACAGCATGGCAAGGTGAGCCCCACCCCGGCCAAAGAAGCTCCGTGTGTAGCCAGAGAAAACTCATTTTCTTCCCACACCAATGCTAGAGTGGCCAGGGGCCTGTCAACAGCAGAGAATATCAGGGAGCTTCACGGCAGCAAGAATGGAGCTTTCCAAATGGAAAGCAAGGCTAGTACCATCATGCCCCCATTTCCATGGGCACAGGCAGCATACATCTCTGTGGTTTCTAACAAGTCAAATGAGACACAGAGTACACACTGGTTGCTTCACTGAATCAACTTCTCGAGGCAGGGTGTTCTGCAACTAGTGAACGGCCTCACCCAGGAAAGCCCTAGCTAGGCCTCCTGGCCCGTGTCTCTTCAAAAGCCTGCAGTGCTAAAGGAAAAACTGTGCTTTAGTTGCAATAAGAACGCAGCCGTCTTTCTCCAGGAGGCAAGGTGACTTCAGCTAGGAGGTCCTGGATGGATGGAGAAGGCTAGTGTTTTTCTCTGTGCAGCTCAAACTAGGGAAGGAGTGCGACTTCCACGGCAAGTTGGAACTTGCTAGAATCGTGCTCGTGAATCTGTGCGATTGCTGGCTAAATCAAGATGTACCAATAAGAGTGCAGTGTGTTGCCCTACACTCGGCATACACACCGTGAGTCGGAAAGCTAGGGGCCTGGATATTGCTTAGAAGGGCCAGGGGAGCCTGAGGGTACTCGGTGTTCTTGCAGGGAACAGGTTTTCCAGGTGAGGCACCTAGGTGTCCTGAAAAGCGTACTGGCATTAAAATGCTGCAGAGCAGCGACTACGGCCTCATGGAAACTGCTACACGCCTCCGCTTCTGCATAGCATTTCAGGGCCTTACCTCGAGGCAAGTTCTCACGTTGCTTGCACTGTGAGCGACACAGCATGTTAGGATGCTGTATTTCTCCTTGAATAGAGTGACTTCAGGAAAGAGGTCCTCGTTAAATTCTAAGAAGAGTCTTTTCTCAGGGCATTCAAACGAGGGCAATGTCGAAAACTTCCAGGGCATGTTGGACTGTCTAGAAATGTGGTTCTGATGCTGTTCGACTGCTCTGGAAATAGAGCTCTCCTGAAGTAACGTACAGTGTGTTGCCCGAGACTCGGCAGACACAGAGGGCCTCCGATGGACATATGGGACTCAATGCTTCTCAGCAGGCCCACCGGGGTGTGGAGGGAGTCTGTGCTCTTGGACCCAAAATGATGCTCACCTGAGGCGCCTAAAGGTCCTGAAAAGGGTACTTCCTTTACAATAAAGCAGAACCTCCACTAAGAGCTCATGGAAAGAGCTGCATGCCTCCCTTTCTGCAGGGCTACTCAGGTCCTTACCTCGAGGCAAGGACTCACGTTGAGATTCCCTTTAGCTTTAGAGCATGGCAAGGTGAGCCCCACACCGGCCAATGAAGCTCCGTGTGTAGCCAGAGAAAACGCATTTTCTTCCCAGACCCTTGCCTACAGTGGCCTGAGGCCTGTCAACAGCAGAGAATTTCAGGGAGCTTCACGGTAGCAAGAATGGAGCTTTCCAAATGGAAAGCAAGGCTAGTACCATCATGCCCCCATTTCCATGGGCACAGGCAGCATACATCTCTGTGGTTTCTAACAAGTCAAAAGAGACACAGAGTACACACTGGTTGCTTCCCTGAATCAACTTCTCGAGGCAGGGTGTTCTGCACCTTGTGAACGGTCTCACCAAGGAACCCCGTAGCCAGGCCTCCGGAACCGTGCCTCTTCAAAAGCCTGCAGTGCTACAGGAAAAACTGTGCTTTAGTTGCAACAGGAACGCAAGCCGTCTTTCTCCTGGAGGCAGGGTGACTTCAGGTAGGAGGTCCTGATTGGAAGGAGAAGCCTAGTGTTTTTCTCTGTGCAGCTCAGAC
Organism: Balaenoptera borealis; assembly: GCF_965194805.1. Classification (NCBI taxonomy): domain Eukaryota; kingdom Metazoa; phylum Chordata; class Mammalia; order Artiodactyla; family Balaenopteridae; genus Balaenoptera; species Balaenoptera borealis. The sequence continues at coordinate 478,990 of NW_028123848.1, read as the reverse complement.
TAGGGAATGAGTGCGACTTCCACGGCATGTTGGAACTTGCAAGAACGTTGCTCTTCAACTTGCGAGTGCTGAGAGTCAAGATATCACAAGAGAGAGTGCAGTGTGTTGACCATGACTCAGCAGACACAGAGGACCTCCGAGGGACCAATGGGCCACTTTTTGCTCAGCAGGCCTACAGGGGTGTGGAGGTACTAAGAGATCTTGGAACAAAAATGATGCTTACCTGAGGGGGCTGGGAGTCCTGAAAAGGGTACTTCCTTTACAGTAAAGCACAACAGCGACTAAGAGCTCATGGAAAGAGCTGCATGCCTCCCTTTCTGCAGGGCTACTCAGGGCCTTACCTCGAGGCAAGGATTCACGTTGAGATTCCCTTTAGCTCTAGAGCATGGCAAGGTGAGCCCCACCCCGGCCAAAGGAGCTCCGTGTTTAGCCAGAGAAAACTCATTTTCTTACCAGACCAATGCCTACAGTGGCCAGGGGCCTGTCAACAGCAGCGAATTTCAGGGAGCTTCACGGCAGCAAGAATGGAGCTTTCCAAACTGAAAGCAAGGTTAGTCCCATCATGCCCCCATTTCCATGGGCACAGGCAGCATACAGCTCTGTGGTTTCTAACAAGTCAAAAGAGACACGGAGTCCACACTGGTTGCTTCCCTGAATCAACTTCTCGAGGCAGGGTTTTCGGCATCTAGTGAACGACCTCACCAAGGAAAGCCTTAGCTAGGCCTCTGGCCCCTTGCCTCTTCCAAACCTGCAGTGCTACAGGAAAAACTGTGCTTTAGTTGCAATAGGAACGCAAGCCGTCTTTCTCCTGAGGCAGGGTGACTTCAAGTAGGAGGTCCTGGATGGAAGGAGAAGCCTAGTGTTTTTCTCTGTGCAGCTCAGACCAGGGAATGAGTGCGACTTCCACGGCATGTTGGAACTTGCTAGAACATTGCTCTTGAACCTGTGCGAGTGCTGTGAATCAAGATATCACAAGAAAGAGTGCAGTGTGTTGCCCATGACTCAGCAGACACAGAGGACCTCCAAGGGACGATGGGCCTCGTTGTTGCTCAGCAGGCCTACAGGGGTGTGGAGGTACTCAGGGATCTTGGAACAAAAATGATGCTCACCCGAGAGGCCTAGGAGTCCTGAAAAGGGTCCTTCCTTTAAAGTAAAGCTGAACAGCGACTTAGAGCTAATGGAAAGAGCTGCATGCCTCCCTTTCTGCAGGGCTACTCAGGGCCTTACCTCGAGGCAAAGACTCAAGTTGAGATTCCCTTTAGCTCCAGAGCATGGCAAGGTGAGCCCCACCCCGGCCAATGAAGCTCCGTGTGTAGGCAGAGAAAATTCATTTTCTTCCCACACTCATGCCTACAGTGGCCAGAGGGCTGTCAACAGCAGAGAATTTCAGGGAGCTTCACGGCAGTAAGAATGGAGCTTTCCAAATGGAAAGGAAGGCTAGTACCATCATGCCCCCATTACCATGGGCACAGGCAGCATACATCTCTGTGGTTTCTAACAAGTCAAATGAGACACAGAGTACACACTGGTTGCTTCCCTGAATCAACTTCTCGAGGCAGGGTGTTCTGCATCTAGTGAACGACCTCACCAAGGAACGCCCTAGCTAGGCCTCTGGGCCCGTGCCTCTTCAAAAGCCTGCAGTGCTACAGGAAAAACTGTGCTTTAGTTGCAATAAGAACGCACGCAGTGTTTCTCCTGATGGCAGGGTGACTTCAGGTAGGAGGTCTTAGATGGAAGGAGAAGCCTAGTGTTTTTCTCTGTGCAGCTCAGACCAGGGAATGAGTGCGACTTCCACGGCATGTTGGAACTTGCTAGAACATTGCTCTTGAACCTGTGCGAGTGCTGTGAATCAAGATATCACAAGAAAGAGTGCAGTGTGTTGCCCATGACTCAGCAGACACAGAGGACCTCCGAGGGACGATGGGCCACGTTGTTGCTCAGCAGGCCTACAGGGGTGTGGAGGTACTCAGGGATCTTGGAACAAAAATGATGCTCACCCGAGAGGCCTACGAGTCCGGAAAAGGGTACTTCCTTTAAAGTAAAGCTGAACAGCGACTTAGAGCGCATGGAAAGCCCTGCATGCCTCCCTTTCTGCACGGCTACTCAGGGCCTTACCTCGAGGCAAGGACTCACGTTGAGATTCCCTTTAGCTCTAGAGCATGGCAAGGTGAGCCCCACCCCGGCCAAAGAAGCTCCGTGTGTAGCCAGAGAAAACTCATTTTCTTCCCACACCAATGCTAGAGTGGCCAGGGGCCTGTCAACAGCAGAGAATTTCAGGGAGCTTCACGGCAGCAAGAATGGAGCTTTCCAAATGGAAAGCAAGGCTAGTACCATCATGCCCCCATTTCCATGGGCACAGGCAGCATACATCTCTATGGTTTCTAACAAGTCAAATGAGACACAGAGTACACACTGGTTGCTTCCCTGAATCAACTTCTCGAGGCAGGGTGTTCTGCAACTAGTGAACGGCCTCACCCAGGAAAGCCCTAGCTAGGCCTCCTGGCCCGTGTCTCTTCAAAAGCCTGCAGTGCTAAAGGAAAAACTGTGCTTTAGTTGCAATAAGAACGCAGCCGTCTTTCTCCAGGAGGCAAGGTGACTTCAGCTAGGAGGTCCTGGATGGATGGAGAAAGCTAGTGTTTTTCTCTGTGCAGCTCAAACTAGGGAAGGAGTGCGACTTCCACGGCAAGTTGGAACTTGCTAGAATCGTGCTCGTGAATCTGTGCGATTGCTGGCTAAATCAAGATGTACCAATAAGAGTGCAGTGTGTTGCCCTACACTCGGCATACACACCGTGAGTCGGAAAGCTAGGGGCCTGGATATTGCTTAGAAGGGCCAGGGGAGCCTGAGGGTACTCGGTGTTCTTGCAGGGAACAGGTTTTCCAGGTGAGGCACCTAGGTGTCCTGAAAAGCGTACTGGCATTAAAATGCTGCAGAGCAGCGACTACGGCCTCATGGAAACTGCTACACGCCTCCCCTTCTGCATAGCATTTCAGGGCCTTCCCTCGAGGCAAGTTCTCACGTTGCTTGCACTGTGAGCGACACAGCATGTTAGGATGCTGTATTTCTCCTTGAATAGAGTGACTTCAGGAAAGAGGTCCTCGTTAAATTCTAAGAGTGTTTTCTCAGGGCATTCAAACGAGGGCAATGTCGAAAACTTCCAGGGCATGTTGGACTGTCTAGAAATGTGGTTCTGATGCTGTTCGACTGCTCTGGAAATAGAGCTCTCCTGAAGTAACGTACAGTGTGTTGCCCGAGACTCGGCAGACACAGAGGGCCTCCGATGGACATATGGGACTCAATGCTTCTCAGCAGGCCCACCGGGGTGTGGAGGGAGTCTGTGCTCTTGGACCCAAAATGATGCTCACCTGAGGCGCCTAAAGGTCCTGAAAAGGGTACTTCCTTTACAATAAAGCAGAACCTCCACTAAGAGCTCATGGAAAGAGCTGCATGCCTCCCTTTCTGCAGGGCTACTCAGGTCCTTACCTCGAGGCAAGGACTCACGTTGAGATTCCCTTTAGCTTTAGAGCATGGCAAGGTGAGCCCCACACCGGCCAATGAAGCTCCGTGTGTAGCCAGAGAAAACGCATTTTCTTCCCAGACCCTTGCCTACAGTGGCCTGAGGCCTGTCAACAGCAGAGAATTTCAGGGAGCTTCACGGTAGCAAGAATGGAGCTTTCCAAATGGAAAGCAAGGCTAGTACCATCATGCCCCCATTTCCATGGGCACAGGCAGCATACATCTCTGTGGTTTCTAACAAGTCAAAAGAGACACAGAGTACACACTGGTTGCTTCCCTGAATCAACTTCTCGAGGCAGGGTGTTCTGCACCTTGTGAACGGTCTCACCAAGGAACCCCGTAGCAAGGCCTCCGGAACCGTGCCTCTTCAAAAGCCTGCAGTGCTACAGGAAAAACTGTGCTTTAGTTGCAACAGGAACGCAAGCCGTCTTTCTCCTGGAGGCAGGGTGACTTCAGGTAGGAGGTCCTGATTGGAAGGAGAAGCCTAGTGTTTTTCTCTGTGCAGCTCAGACTAGGGAATGAGTGCGACTTCCACGGCATGTTGGAACTTGCAAGAACGTTGCTCTTCAACTTGCGAGTGCTGAGAGTCAAGATATCACAAGAGAGAGTGCAGTGTGTTGACCATGACTCAGCAGACACAGAGGACCTCCGAGGGACCAATGGGCCACTTTTTGCTCAGCAGGCCTACAGGGGTGTGGAGGTACTAAGAGATCTTGGAACAAAAATGATGCTTACCTGAGGGGGCTGGGAGTCCTGAAAAGGGTACTTCCTTTACAGTAAAGCACAACAGCGAATAAGAGCTCATGGAAAGAGCTGCATGCCTCCCTTTCTGCAGGGCTACTCAGGGCCTTACCTCGAGGCAAAGACTCAAGTTGAGATTCCCTTTAGCTCTAGAGCATGGCAAGGTGAGCCCCACCCCGGCCAATGAAGCTCCGTGTGTAGGCAGAGAAAATTCATTTTCTTCCCACACTCATGGCTACAGTGGCCAGAGGGCTGTCAACAGCAGAGAATTTCAGGGAGCTTCACGGCAGTAAGAATGGAGCTTTCCAAATGGAAAGGAAGGCTAGTACCATCATGCCCCCATAACCATTGGCACAGGCAGCATAGATCTCTGTGGTTTCTAACAAGTCAAAAGAGACACGGAGTACACACTGGTTGCTTCCCTGAATCAACTTCTCGAGGCAGGGTGTTCTGCATCTAGTGAACGACCTCACCAAGAAACGCCCTAGCTAGGCCTCTGGGCCCGTGCCTCTTCAAAAGCCTGCAGTGCTACAGGAAAAACTGTGCTTTAGTTGCAATAAGAACGCACGCAGTGTTTCTCCTGATGGCAGGGTGACTTCAGGTAGGAGGTCTTAGATGGAAGGAGAAGCCTAGTGTTTTTCTCTGTGCAGCTCAGACTAGGGAATGAGTGCGACTTCCACGGCATGTTGGAACCTGCTAGAACGGTGCTCGTGAACCTGTGCGAGTGCTGTGAATCAAGATATCACAAGAAAGAGTGCAGTGTGTTGCCCATGACTCAGCAGACACAGAGGACCTCCGAGGGACGATGGGCCTCGTTGTTGCTCAGCAGGCTTACAGGGGTGTGGAGGTACTCAGGGATCTTGGAACAAAAATGATGCTCACCCGAGAGGCCTACGAGTCCGGAAAAGGGTACTTCCTTTAAAGTAAAGCTGAACAGCGACTTAGAGCGCATGGAAAGACCTGCATGCCTCCCTTTCTGCAGGGCTACCCAGGGCCTTACCTCGAGGCAAGGACTCACGTTGGGATTCCCTTTAGCTCTACAGCATGGCAAGGTGAGCCCCACCCCGGCCAAAGAAGCTCCGTGTGTAGCCAGAGAAAACTCATTTTCTTCCCACACCAATGCTAGAGTGGCCAGGGGCCTGTCAACAGCAGAGAATATCAGGGAGCTTCACGGCAGCAAGAATGGAGCTTTCCAAATGGAAAGCAAGGCTAGTACCATCATGCCCCCATTTCCATGGGCACAGGCAGCATACATCTCTGTGGTTTCTAACAAGTCAAATGAGACACAGAGTACACACTGGTTGCTTCACTGAATCAACTTCTCGAGGCAGGGTGTTCTGCAACTAGTGAACGGCCTCACCCAGGAAAGCCCTAGCTAGGCCTCCTGGCCCGTGTCTCTTCAAAAGCCTGCAGTGCTAAAGGAAAAACTGTGCTTTAGTTGCAATAAGAACGCAGCCGTCTTTCTCCAGGAGGCAAGGTGACTTCAGCTAGGAGGTCCTGGATGGATGGAGAAGGCTAGTGTTTTTCTCTGTGCAGCTCAAACTAGGGAAGGAGTGCGACTTCCACGGCAAGTTGGAACTTGCTAGAATCGTGCTCGTGAATCTGTGCGATTGCTGGCTAAATCAAGATGTACCAATAAGAGTGCAGTGTGTTGCCCTACACTCGGCATACACACCGTGAGTCGGAAAGCTAGGGGCCTGGATATTGCTTAGAAGGGCCAGGGGAGCCTGAGGGTACTCGGTGTTCTTGCAGGGAACAGGTTTTCCAGGTGAGGCACCTAGGTGTCCTGAAAAGCGTACTGGCATTAAAATGCTGCAGAGCAGCGACTACGGCCTCATGGAAACTGCTACACGCCTCCGCTTCTGCATAGCATTTCAGGGCCTTACCTCGAGGCAAGTTCTCACGTTGCTTGCACTGTGAGCGACACAGCATGTTAGGATGCTGTATTTCTCCTTGAATAGAGTGACTTCAGGAAAGAGGTCCTCGTTAAATTCTAAGAAGAGTGTTTTCTCAGGGCATTCAAACGAGGGCAATGTCGAAAACTTCCAGGGCATGTTGGACTGTCTAGAAATGTGGTTCTGATGCTGTTCGACTGCTCTGGAAATAGAGCTCTCCTGAAGTAACGTACAGTGTGTTGCCCGAGACTCGGCAGACACAGAGGGCCTCCGATGGACATATGGGACTCAATGCTTCTCAGCAGGCCCACCGGGGTGTGGAGGGAGTCTGTGCTCTTGGACCCAAAATGATGCTCACCTGAGGCGCCTAAAGGTCCTGAAAAGGGTACTTCCTTTACAATAAAGCAGAACCTCCACTAAGAGCTCATGGAAAGAGCTGCATGCCTCCCTTTCTGCAGGGCTACTCAGGTCCTTACCTCGAGGCAAGGACTCACGTTGAGATTCCCTTTAGCTTTAGAGCATGGCAAGGTGAGCCCCACACCGGCCAATGAAGCTCCGTGTGTAGCCAGAGAAAACGCATTTTCTTCCCAGACCCTTGCCTACAGTGGCCTGAGGCCTGTCAACAGCAGAGAATTTCAGGGAGCTTCACGGTAGCAAGAATGGAGCTTTCCAAATGGAAAGCAAGGCTAGTACCATCATGCCCCCATTTCCATGGGCACAGGCAGCATACATCTCTGTGGTTTCTAACAAGTCAAAAGAGACACAGAGTACACACTGGTTGCTTCCCTGAATCAACTTCTCGAGGCAGGGTGTTCTGCACCTTGTGAACGGTCTCACCAAGGAACCCCGTAGCCAGGCCTCCGGAACCGTGCCTCTTCAAAAGCCTGCAGTGCTACAGGAAAAACTGTGCTTTAGTTGCAACAGGAACGCAAGCCGTCTTTCTCCTGGAGGCAGGGTGACTTCAGGTAGGAGGTCCTGATTGGAAGGAGAAGCCTAGTGTTTTTCTCTGTGCAGCTCAGACTAGGGAATGAGTGCGACTTCCACGGCATGTTGGAACTTGCAAGAACGTTGCTCTTCAACTTGCGAGTGCTGAGAGTCAAGATATCACAAGAGAGAGTGCAGTGTGTTGACCATGACTCAGCAGACACAGAGGACCTCCGAGGGACCAATGGGCCACTTTTTGCTCAGCAGGCCTACAGGGGTGTGGAGGTACTAAGAGATCTTGGAACAAAAATGATGCTTACCTGAGGGGGCTGGGAGTCCTGAAAAGGGTACTTCCTTTACAGTAAAGCACAACAGCGACTAAGAGCTCATGGAAAGAGCTGCATGCCTCCCTTTCTGCAGGGCTACTCAGGGCCTTACCTCGAGGCAAGGATTCACGTTGAGATTCCCTTTAGCTCTAGAGCATGGCAAGGTGAGCCCCACCCCGGCCAAAGGAGCTCCGTGTTTAGCCAGAGAAAACTCATTTTCTTACCAGACCAATGCCTACAGTGGCCAGGGGCCTGTCAACAGCAGCGAATTTCAGGGAGCTTCACGGCAGCAAGAATGGAGCTTTCCAAACTGAAAGCAAGGTTAGTCCCATCATGCCCCCATTTCCATGGGCACAGGCAGCATACAGCTCTGTGGTTTCTAACAAGTCAAAAGAGACACGGAGTCCACACTGGTTGCTTCCCTGAATCAACTTCTCGAGGCAGGGTTTTCGGCATCTAGTGAACGACCTCACCAAGGAAAGCCTTAGCTAGGCCTCTGGCCCCTTGCCTCTTCCAAACCTGCAGTGCTACAGGAAAAACTGTGCTTTAGTTGCAATAGGAACGCAAGCCGTCTTTCTCCTGAGGCAGGGTGACTTCAGGTAGGAGGTCCTGGATGGAAGGAGAAGCCTAGTGTTTTTCTCTGTGCAGCTCAGACCAGGGAATGAGTGCGACTTCCACGGCATGTTGGAACTTGCTAGAACATTGCTCTTGAACCTGTGCGAGTGCTGTGAATCAAGATATCACAAGAAAGAGTGCAGTGTGTTGCCCATGACTCAGCAGACACAGAGGACCTCCGAGGGACGATGGGCCTCGTTGTTGCTCAGCAGGCCTACAGGGGTGTGGAGGTACTCAGGGATCTTGGAACAAAAATGATGCTCACCCGAGAGGCCTAGGAGTCCTGAAAAGGTCCTTCCTTTAAAGTAAAGCTGAACAGCGACTTAGAGCTAATGGAAAGAGCTGCATGCCTCCCTTTCTGCAGGGCTACTCAGGGCCATACCTCGAGGCAAAGACTCAAGTTGAGATTCCCTTTAGCTCCAGAGCATGGCAAGGTGAGCCCCACCCCGGCCAATGAAGCTCCGTGTGTAGGCAGAGAAAATTCATTTTCTTCCCACACTCATGCCTACAGTGGCCAGAGGGCTGTCAACAGCAGAGAATTTCAGGGAGCTTCACGGCAGTAAGAATGGAGCTTTCCAAATGGAAAGGAAGGCTAGTACCATCATGCCCCCATTACCATGGGCACAGGCAGCATACATCTCTGTGGTTTCTAACAAGTCAAATGAGACACAGAGTACACACTGGTTGCTTCCCTGAATCAACTTCTCGAGGCAGGGTGTTCTGCATCTAGTGAACGACCTCACCAAGGAACGCCCTAGCTAGGCCTCTGGGCCCGTGCCTCTTCAAAAGCCTGCAGTGCTACAGGAAAAACTGTGCTTTAGTTGCAATAAGAACGCACGCAGTGTTTCTCCTGATGGCAGGGTGACTTCAGGTAGGAGGTCTTAGATGGAAGGAGAAGCCTAGTGTTTTTCTCTGTGCAGCTCAGACCAGGGAATGAGTGCGACTTCCACGGCATGTTGGAACTTGCTAGAACATTGCTCTTGAACCTGTGCGAGTGCTGTGAATCAAGATATCACAAGAAAGAGTGCAGTGTGTTGCCCATGACTCAGCAGACACAGAGGACCTCCGAGGGACGATGGGCCACGTTGTTGCTCAGCAGGCCTACAGGGGTGTGGAGGTACTCAGGGATCTTGGAACAAAAATGATGCTCACCCGAGAGGCCTACGAGTCCGGAAAAGGGTACTTCCTTTAAAGTAAAGCTGAACAGCGACTTAGAGCGCATGGAAAGCCCTGCATGCCTCCCTTTCTGCACGGCTACTCAGGGCCTTACCTCGAGGCAAGGACTCACGTTGAGATTCCCTTTAGCTCTAGAGCATGGCAAGGTGAGCCCCACCCCGGCCAAAGAAGCTCCGTGTGTAGCCACAGAAAACTCATTTTCTTCCCACACCAATGCTAGAGTGGCCAGGGGCCTGTCAACAGCAGAGAATTTCAGGGAGCTTCACGGCAGCAAGAATGGAGCTTTCCAAATGGAAAGCAAGGCTAGTACCATCATGCCCCCATTTCCATGGGCACAGGCAGCATACATCTCTATGGTTTCTAACAAGTCAAATGAGACACAGAGTACACACTGGTTGCTTCCCTGAATCAACTTCTTGAGGCAGGGTGTTCTGCAACTAGTGAACGGCCTCACCCAGGAAAGCCCTAGCTAGGCCTCCTGGCCCGTGTCTCTTCAAAAGCCTGCAGTGCTAAAGGAAAAACTGTGCTTTAGTTGCAATAAGAACGCAGCCGTCTTTCTCCAGGAGGCAAGGTGACTTCAGCTAGGAGGTCCTGGATGGATGGAGAAAGCTAGTGTTTTTCTCTGTGCAGCTCAAACTAGGGAAGGAGTGCGACTTCCACGGCAAGTTGGAACTTGCTAGAATCGTGCTCGTGAATCTGTGCGATTGCTGGCTAAATCAAGATGTACCAATAAGAGTGCAGTGTGTTGCCCTACACTCGGCATACACACCGTGAGTCGGAAAGCTAGGGGCCTGGATATTGCTTAGAAGGGCCAGGGGAGCCTGAGGGTACTCGGTGTTCTTGCAGGGAACAGGTTTTCCAGGTGAGGCACCTAGGTGTCCTGAAAAGCGTACTGGCATTAAAATGCTGCAGAGCAGCGACTACGGCCTCATGGAAACTGCTACACGCCTCCCCTTCTGCATAGCATTTCAGGGCCTTACCTCGAGGCAAGTTCTCACGTTGCTTGCACTGTGAGCGACACAGCATGTTAGGATGCTGTATTTCTCCTTGAATAGAGTGACTTCAGGAAAGAGGTCCTCGTTAAATTCTAAGAGTGTTTTCTCAGGGCATTCAAACGAGGGCAATGTCGAAAACTTCCAGGGCATGTTGGACTGTCTAGAAATGTGGTTCTGATGCTGTTCGACTGCTCTGGAAATAGAGCTCTCCTGAAGTAACGTACAGTGTGTTGCCCGAGACTCGGCAGACACAGAGGGCCTCCGATGGACATATGGGACTCAATGCTTCTCAGCAGGCCCACCGGGGTGTGGAGGGAGTCTGTGCTCTTGGACCCAAAATGATGCTCACCTGAGGCGCCTAAAGGTCCTGAAAAGGGTACTTCCTTTACAATAAAGCAGAACCTCCACTAAGAGCTCATGGAAAGAGCTGCATGCCTCCCTTTCTGCAGGGCTACTCAGGTCCTTACCTCGAGGCAAGGACTCACGTTGAGATTCCCTTTAGCTTTAGAGCATGGCAAGGTGAGCCCCACACCGGCCAATGAAGCTCCGTGTGTAGCCAGAGAAAACGCATTTTCTTCCCAGACCCTTGCCTACAGTGGCCTGAGGCCTGTCAACAGCAGAGAATTTCAGGGAGCTTCACGGTAGCAAGAATGGAGCTTTCCAAATGGAAAGCAAGGCTAGTACCATCATGCCCCCATTTCCATGGGCACAGGCAGCATACATCTCTGTGGTTTCTAACAAGTCAAAAGAGACACAGAGTACACACTGGTTGCTTCCCTGAATCAACTTCTCGAGGCAGGGTGTTCTGCACCTTGTGAACGGTCTCACCAAGGAACCCCGTAGCCAGGCCTCCGGAACCGTGCCTCTTCAAAAGCCTGCAGTGCTACAGGAAAAACTGTGCTTTAGTTGCAACAGGAACGCAAGCCGTCTTTCTCCTGGAGGCAGGGTGACTTCAGGTAGGAGGTCCTGATTGGAAGGAGAAGCCTAGTGTTTTTCTCTGTGCAGCTCAGAGTAGGGAATGAGTGCGACTTCCACGGCATGTTGGAACTTGCAAGAACGTTGCTCTTCAACTTGCGAGTGCTGAGAGTCAAGATATCACAAGAGAGAGTGCAGTGTGTTGACCATGACTCAGCAGACACAGAGGACCTCCGAGGGACCAATGGGCCACTTTTTGCTCAGCAGGCCTACAGGGGTGTGGAGGTACTAAGAGATCTTGGAACAAAAATGATGCTTACCTGAGGGGGCTGGGAGTCCTGAAAAGGGTACTTCCTTTACAGTAAAGCACAACAGCGAATAAGAGCTCATGGAAAGAGCTGCATGCCTCCCTTTCTGCAGGGCTACTCAGGGCCTTACCTCGAGGCAAAGACTCAAGTTGAGATTCCCTTTAGCTCTAGAGCATGGCAAGGTGAGCCCCACCCCGGCCAATGAAGCTCCGTGTGTAGGCAGAGAAAATTCATTTTCTTCCCACACTCATGGCTACAGTGGCCAGAGGGCTGTCAACAGCAGAGAATTTCAGGGAGCTTCACGGCAGTAAGAATGGAGCTTTCCAAATGGAAAGGAAGGCTAGTACCATCATGCCCCCATAACCATTGGCACAGGCAGCATAGATCTCTGTGGTTTCTAACAAGTCAAAAGAGACACGGAGTACACACTGGTTGCTTCCCTGAATCAACTTCTCGAGGCAGGGTGTTCTGCATCTAGTGAACGACCTCACCAAGAAACGCCCTAGCTAGGCCTCTGGGCCCGTGCCTCTTCAAAAGCCTGCAGTGCTACAGGAAAAACTGTGCTTTAGTTGCAATAAGAACGCACGCAGTGTTTCTCCTGATGGCAGGGTGACTTCAGGTAGGAGGTCTTAGATGGAAGGAGAAGCCTAGTGTTTTTCTCTGTGCAGCTCAGACTAGGGAATGAGTGCGACTTCCACGGCATGTTGGAACCTGCTAGAACGGTGCTCGTGAACCTGTGCGAGTGCTGTGAATCAAGATATCACAAGAAAGAGTGCAGTGTGTTGCCCATGACTCAGCAGACACAGAGGACCTCCGAGGGACGATGGGCCTCGTTGTTGCTCAGCAGGCTTACAGGGGTGTGGAGGTACTCAGGGATCTTGGAACAAAAATGATGCTCACCCGAGAGGCCTACGAGTCCGGAAAAGGGTACTTCCTTTAAAGTAAAGCTGAACAGCGAATTAGAGCGCATGGAAAGACCTGCATGCCTCCCTTTCTGCAGGGCTACCCAGGGCCTTACCTCGAGGCAAGGACTCACGTTGGGATTCCCTTTAGCTCTACAGCATGGCAAGGTGAGCCCCACCCCGGCCAAAGAAGCTCCGTGTGTAGCCAGAGAAAACTCATTTTCTTCCCACACCAATGCTAGAGTGGCCAGGGGCCTGTCAACAGCAGAGAATTTCAGGGAGCTTCACGGCAGCAAGAATGGAGCTTTCCAAATGGAAAGCAAGGCTAGTACCATCATGCCCCCATTTCCATGGGCACAGGCAGCATACATCTCTGTGGTTTCTAACAAGTCAAAAGAGACACGGAGTACACACTGGTTGCTTCCCTGAATCAACTTCTCGAGGCAGGATTTTCTGCATCTAGTGCACGACCTCACCAAGGAACGCCATAGCTAGGCCTCTGGGCCCGTGCGTCTTCAAGAGCCTGCAGGGCTACAGGAAATACTGTGCTTTAGTTGCAATAGGAACGCAAGCCGTCTTTCTCCTGGGGGCAGGATGACTTCAGGTAGGAGGTCTTAGATGGAAGGAGAAGCCCAGTGTTTTTCTCTGTGCAGCTCAGACTAGGGAATGAGTGCGACTTCCACGGCATGTTGGAAACTGCTAGAACGGTGCTCGTGAACCTGTGCGAGTGCCGTGAATCAAGATATCACAAGAAAGAGTGCAGTGTGTTGCCCATGACTCAGCAGACACAGAGGACCTCCGAGGGCCCAATGGGCCTCGTTGTTGCTCAGCAGGCTTACAGGGGTGTGGAGGTACTCAGGGATCTTGGAACAAAAATGATGCTCACCTGAGAGGCCTACGAGTCCGGAAAAGGGTACTTCCTTTAAAGTAAAGCTGAATAGCGACTTAGAGCGCATGGAAAGACCTGCATGCCTCCCTTTCTGCAGGGCTACTCAGGGCCTTACCTCGAGGCAAGGACTCACGTTGAGATTCCCTTTAGCTCTAGAGCATGGCAAGGTGAGCCCCACCCCGGCCAAAGAAGCTCCGTGTGTAGCCACAGAAAACTCATTTTCTTCCCACACCAATGCTAGAGTGGCCAGGGGCCTGTCAACAGCAGAGAATTTCAGGGAGCTTCACGGCAGCAAGAATGGAGCTTTCCAAATGGAAAGCAAGGCTAGTACCATCATGCCCCCATTTCCATGGGCACAGGCAGCATACATCTCTGTGGTTTCTAACAAGTCAAATGAGACACAGAGTACACACTGGTTGCTTCCCTGAATCAACTTCTCGAGGCAGGGTGTTCTGCAACTAGTGAACGGCCTCACCCAGGAAAGCCCTAGCTAGGCCTCCTGGCCCGTGTCTCTTCAAAAGCCTGCAGTGCTAAAGGAAAAACTGTGCTTTAGTTGCAATAAGAACGCAGCCGTCTTTCTCCAGGAGGCAAGGTGACTTCAGCTAGGAGGTCCTGGATGGATGGAGAAGGCTAGTGTTTTTCTCTGTGCAGCTCAAACTAGGGAAGGAGTGCGACTTCCACGGCAAGTTGGAACTTGCTAGAATCGTGCTCGTGAATCTGTGCGATTGCTGGCTAAATCAAGATGTACCAATAAGAGTGCAGTGTGTTGCCCTACACTCGGCATACACACCGTGAGTCGGAAAGCTAGTGGCCTGGATATTGCTTAGAAGGGCAAGGGGAGCCTGAGGGTACTCGGTGTTCTTGCAGGGAACAGGTTTTCCAGGTGAGGCACCTAGGTGTCCTGAAAAGCGTACTGGCGTTAAAATGCTGCAGAGCAGCGACTACGGCCTCATGGAAACTGCTACACGCCTCCCCTTCTGCATAGCATTTCAGGGCCTTACCTCGAGGCAAGTTCTCACGTTGCTTGCACTGTGAGCGACACAGCATGTTAGGATGCTGTATTTCTCCTTGAATAGAGTGACTTCAGGAAAGAGGTCCTCGTTAAATTCTAAGAAGAGTGTTTTCTCAGGGCATTCAAACGAGGGCAATGTCGAAAACTTCCAGGGCATGTTGGACTGCCTAGAAATGTGGTTCTGATGATGTTCGACTGCTCTGGAAATAGAGCTCTCCTGAAGTAACGTACAGTGTGTTGCCCGAGACTCGGCAGACACAGAGGGCCTCCGATGGACATATGGGACTCAATGCTTCTCAGCAGGCCCACCGGGGTGTGGAGGGAGTCTGTGCTCTTGGACCCAAAATGATGCTCACCTGAGGCGCCTAAAGGTCCTGAAAAGGGTACTTCCTTTACAATAAAGCAGAACCTCCACTAAGAGCTCATGGAAAGAGCTGCATGCCTCCCTTTCTGCAGGGCTACTCAGGTCCTTACCTCGAGGCAAGGACTCACGTTGAGATTCCCTTTAGCTTTAGAGCATGGCAAGGTGAGCCCCACCCCGGCCAAAGGAGCTCCGTGTTTAGCCAGAGAAAACTCATTTTCTTACCAGACCAATGCCTACAGTGGCCAGGGGCCTGTCAACAGCAGCGAATTTCAGGGAGCTTCACGGCAGCAAGAATGGAGCTTTCCAAACTGAAAGCAAGGTTAGTCCCATCATGCCCCCATTTCCATGGGCACAGGCAGCATACAGCTCTGTGGTTTCTAACAAGTCAAAAGAGACACGGAGTACACACTGGTTGCTTCCCTGAATCAACTTCTCGAGGCAGGGTTTTCGGCATCTAGTGAAAGACCTCACCAAGGAAAGCCTTAGCTAGGCCTCTGGCCCCTTGCCTCTTCCAAACCTGCAGTGCTACAGGAAAAACTGTGCTTTAGTTGCAATAGGAACGCAAGCCGTCTTTCTCCTGAGGCAGGGTGACTTCAGGTAGGACGTCCTGGATGGGAGGAGAAGCCTAGTGTTTTTCTCTGTGCAGCTCAGACCAGGGAATGAGTGCGACTTCCACGGCATGTTGGAACTTGCTAGAACATTGCTCTTGAACCTGTGCGAGTGCTGTGAATCAAGATATCACAAGAAAGAGTGCAGTGTGTTGCCCATGACTCAGCAGACACAGAGGACCTCCGAGGGACGATGGGCCTCGTTGTTGCTCAGCAGGCCTACAGGGGTGTGGAGGTACTCAGGGATCTTGGAACAAAAATGATGCTCACCCGAGAGGCCTAGGAGTCCTGAAAAGGGTCCTTCCTTTAAAGTAAAGCTGAACAGCGACTTAGAGCTAATGGAAAGAGCTGCATGCCTCCCTTTCTGCAGGGCTACTCTGGGCCTTACCTCGAGGCAAAGACTCAAGTTGAGATTCCCTTTAGCTCCAGAGCATGGCAAGGTGAGCCCCACCCCGGCCAATGAAGCTCCGTGTGTAGGCAGAGAAAATTCATTTTCTTCCCACACTCATGCCTACAGTGGCCAGAGGGCTGTCAACAGCAGAGAATTTCAGGGAGCTTCACGGCAGTAAGAATGGAGCTTTCCAAATGGAAAGGAAGGCTAGTACCATCATGCCCCCATTACCATTGGCACAGGCAGCATACATCTCTGTGGTTTCTAACAAGTCAAAAGAGACACAGAGTCCACACTGGTTGCTTCCCTGAATCAACTTCTCGAGGCAGGGTGTTCTGCATCTAGTGAACGACCTCACCAAGGAACGCCCTAGCTAGGCCTCTGGGCCCGTGCCTCTTCAAAAGCCTGCAGTGCTACAGGAAAAACTGTGCTTTAGTTGCAAGAAGAACGCACGCAGTGTTTCTCCTGATGGCAGGGTGACTTCAGGTAGGAGGTCTTAGATGGAAGGAGAAGCCTAGTGTTTTTCTCTGTGCAGCTCAGACTAGGGAATGAGTGCGACTTCCACGGCATGTTGGAACCTGCTAGAACGGTGCTCGTGAACCTGTGCGAGTGCTGTGAATCAAGATATCACAAGAAAGAGTGCAGTGTGTTGCCCATGACTCAGCAGACACAGAGGACCTCCGAGGGACGATGGGCCTCGTTGTTGCTCAGCAGGCTTACAGGGGTGTGGAGGTACTCAGGGATCTTGGAACAGAAATGATGCTCACCCGAGAGGCCTACGAGTCCGGAAAAGGGTACTTCCTTTAAAGTAAAGCTGAACAGCGACTTAGAGCGCATGGAAAGACCTGCATGCCTCCCTTTCTGCAGGGCTACCCAGGGCCTTACCTCGAGGCAAGGACTCACGTTGAGATTCCCTTTAGCTCTAGAGCATGGCAAGGTGAGCCCCACCCCGGCCAAAGAAGCTCCGTGTGTAGCCAGAGAAAACTCATTTTCTTCCCACACCAATGCCTACAGTGGCCAGGGGCCTGTCAACAGCAGAGAATATCAGGGAGCTTCACGGCAGCAAGAATGGAGCTTTCCAAATGGAAAGCAAGGCTAGTACCATCATGCCCCCATTTCCATGGGCACAGGCAGCATACATCTCTGTGGTTTCTAACAAGTCAAAAGAGACACGGAGTACACACTGGTTGCTTCCCTGAATCAACTTCTCGAGGCAGGATTTTCTGCATCTAGTGCACGACCTCACCAAGGAACGCCATAGCTAGGCCTCTGGGCCCGTGCGTCTTCAAGAGCCTGCAGGGCTACAGGAAATACTGTGCTTTAGTTGCAATAGGAACACAAGCCGTCTTTCTCCTGGGGGCAGGATGACTTCAGGTAGGAGGTCTTAGATGGAAGGAGAAGCCCAGTGTTTTTCTCTGTGCAGCTCAGACTAGGGAATGAGTGCGACTTCCACGGCATGTTGGAAACTGCTAGAACGGTGCTCGTGAACCTGTGCGAGTGCCGTGAATCAAGATATCACAAGAAAGAGTGCAGTGTGTTGCCCATGACTCAGCAGACACAGAGGACCTCCGAGGGCCCAATGGGCCTCGTTGTTGCTCAGCAGGCTTACAGGGGTGTGGAGGTACTCAGGGATCTTGGAACAAAAATGATGCTCACCTGAGAGGCCTACGAGTCCGGAAAAGGGTACTTCCTTTAAAGTAAAGCTGAACAGCGACTTAGAGCGCATGGAAAGACCTGCATGCCTCCCTTTCTGCAGGGCTACTCAGGGCCTTACCTCGAGGCAAGGACTCACGTTGAGATTCCCTTTAGCTCTAGAGCATGGCAAGGTGAGCCCCACCCCGGCCAAAGAAGCTCCGTGTGTAGCCACAGAAAACTCATTTTCTTCCCACACCAATGCTAGAGTGGCCAGGGGCCTGTCAACAGCAGAGAATTTCAGGGAGCTTCACGGCAGCAAGAATGGAGCTTTCCAAATGGAAAGCAAGGCTAGTACCATCATGCCCCCATTTCCATGGGCACAGGCAGCATACATCTCTGTGGTTTCTAACAAGTCAAATGAGACACAGAGTACACACTGGTTGCTTCCCTGAATCAACTTCTCGAGGCAGGGTGTTCTGCAACTAGTGAACGGCCTCACCCAGGAAAGCCCTAGCTAGGCCTCCTGGCCCGTGTCTCTTCAAAAGCCTGCAGTGCTAAAGGAAAAACTGTGCTTTAGTTGCAATAAGAACGCAGCCGTCTTTCTCCAGGAGGCAAGGTGACTTCAGCTAGGAGGTCCTGGATGGATGGAGAAGGCTAGTGTTTTTCTCTGTGCAGCTCAAACTAGGGAAGGAGTGCGACTTCCACGGCAAGTTGGAACTTGCTAGAATCGTGCTCGTGAATCTGTGCGATTGCTGGCTAAATCAAGATGTACCAATAAGAGTGCAGTGTGTTGCCCTACACTCGGCATACACACCGTGAGTCGGAAAGCTAGTGGCCTGGATATTGCTTAGAAGGGCAAGGGGAGCCTGAGGGTACTCGGTGTTCTTGCAGGGAACAGGTTTTCCAGGTGAGGCACCTAGGTGTCCTGAAAAGCGTACTGGCGTTAAAATGCTGCAGAGCAGCGACTACGGCCTCATGGAAACTGCTACACGCCTCCCCTTCTGCATAGCATTTCAGGGCCTTACCTCGAGGCAAGTTCTCACGTTGCTTGCACTGTGAGCGACACAGCATGTTAGGATGCTGTATTTCTCCTTGAATAGAGTGACTTCAGGAAAGAGGTCCTCGTTAAATTCTAAGAAGAGTGTTTTCTCAGGGCATTCAAACGAGGGCAATGTCGAAAACTTCCAGGGCATGTTGGACTGCCTAGAAATGTGGTTCTGATGCTGTTCGACTCCTCTGGAAATAGAGCTCTCCTGAAGTAACGTACAGTGTGTTGCCCGAGACTCGGCAGACACAGAGGGCCTCCGATAGACATATGGGACTCAATGCTTCTCAGCAGGCCCACCGGGGTGTGGAGGGAGTCTGTGCTCTTGGACCCAAAATGATGCTCACCTGAGGCGCCTAAAGGTCCTGAAAAGGGTACTTCCTTTACAATAAAGCAGAACCTCCACTAAGAGCTCATGGAAAGAGCTGCATGCCTCCCTTTCTGCAGGGCTACTCAGGTCCTTACCTCGAGGCAAGGACTCACGTTGAGATTCCCTTTAGCTTTAGAGCATGGCAAGGTGAGCCCCACCCCGGCCAAAGGAGCTCCGTGTTTAGCCAGAGAAAACTCATTTTCTTACCAGACCAATGCCTACAGTGGCCAGGGGCCTGTCAACAGCAGCGAATTTCAGGGAGCTTCACGGCAGCAAGAATGGAGCTTTCCAAACTGAAAGCAAGGTTAGTCCCATCATGCCCCCATTTCCATGGGCACAGGCAGCATACAGCTCTGTGGTTTCTAACAAGTCAAAAGAGACACGGAGTACACACTGGTTGCTTCCCTGAATCAACTTCTCGAGGCAGGGTTTTCGGCATCTAGTGAAAGACCTCACCAACGAAAGCCTTAGCTAGGCCTCTGGCCCCTTGCCTCTTCCAAACCTGCAGTGCTACAGGAAAAACTGTGCTTTAGTTGCAATAGGAACGCAAGCCTTCTTTCTCCTGAGGCAGGGTGACTTCAGGTAGGACGTCCTGGATGGAAGGAGAAGCCTAGTGTTTTTCTCTGTGCAGCTCAGACCAGGGAATGAGTGCGACTTCCACGGCATGTTGGAACTTGCTAGAACATTGCTCTTGAACCTGTGCGAGTGCTGTGAATCAAGATATCACAAGAAAGAGTGCAGTGTGTTGCCCATGACTCAGCAGACACAGAGGACCTCCGAGGGACGATGGGCCTCGTTGTTGCTCAGCAGGCCTACAGGGGTGTGGAGGTACTCAGGGATCTTGGAACAAAAATGATGCTCACCCGAGAGGCCTAGGAGTCCTGAGAAGGGTCCTTCCTTTAAAGTAAAGCTGAACAGCGACTTAGAGCTAATGGAAAGAGCTGCATGCCTCCCTTTCTGCAGGGCTACTCTGGGCCTTACCTCGAGGCAAAGACTCAAGTTGAGATTCCCTTTAGCTCCAGAGCATGGCAAGGTGAGCCCCACCACGGCCAATGAAGCTCCGTGTGTAGGCAGAGAAAATTCATTTTCTTCCCACACTCATGCCTACAGTGGCCAGAGGGCTGTCAACAGCAGAGAATTTCAGGGAGCTTCACGGCAGTAAGAATGGAGCTTTCCAAATGGAAAGGAAGGCTAGTACCATCATGCCCCCATTACCATTGGCACAGGCAGCATACATCTCTGTGGTTTCTAACAAGTCAAAAGAGACACAGAGTCCACACTGGTTGCTTCCCTGAATCAACTTCTCGAGGCAGGGTGTTCTGCATCTAGTGAACGACCTCACCAAGGAACGCCCTAGCTAGGCCTCTGGGCCCGTGCCTCTTCAAAAGCCTGCAGTGCTACAGGAAAAACTGTGCTTTAGTTGCAAGAAGAACGCACGCAGTGTTTCTCCTGATGGCAGGGTGACTTCAGGTAGGAGGTCTTAGATGGAAGGAGAAGCCTAGTGTTTTTCTCTGTGCAGCTCAGACTAGGGAATGAGTGCGACTTCCACGGCATGTTGGAACCTGCTAGAACGGTGCTCGTGAACCTGTGCGAGTGCTGTGAATCAAGATATCACAAGAAAGAGTGCAGTGTGTTGCCCATGACTCAGCAGACACAGAGGATCTCCGAGGGACGATGGGCCTCGTTGTTGCTCAGCAGGCTTACAGGGGTGTGGAGGTACTCAGGGATCTTGGAACAAAAATGATGCTCACCCGAGAGGCCTACGAGTCCGGAAAAGGGTACTTCCTTTAAAGTAAAGCTGAACAGCGACTTAGAGCGCATGGAAAGACCTGCATGCCTCCCTTTCTGCAGGGCTACCCAGGGCCTTACCTCGAGGCAAGGACTCACGTTGAGATTCCCTTTAGCTCTAGAGCATGGCAAGGTGAGCCCCACCCCGGCCAAAGAAGCTCCGTGTGTAGCCAGAGAAAACTCATTTTCTTCCCACACCAATGCTAGAGTGGCCAGGGGCCTGTCAACAGCAGAGAATATCAGGGAGCTTCACGGCAGCAAGAATGGAGCTTTCCAAATGGAAAGCAAGGCTAGTACCATCATGCCCCCATTTCCATGGGCACAGGCAGCATACATCTCTGTGGTTTCTAACAAGTCAAAAGAGACACGGAGTACACACTGGTTGCTTCCCTGAATCAACTTCTCGAGGCAGGATTTTCTGCATCTAGTGCACGACCTCACCAAGGAACGCCATAGCTAGGCCTCTGGGCCCGTGCGTCTTCAAGAGCCTGCAGGGCTACAGGAAATACTGTGCTTTAGTTGCAATAGGAACGCAAGCCGTCTTTCTCCTGGGGGCAGGATGACTTCAGGTAGGAGGTCTTAGATGGAAGGAGAAGCCCAGTGTTTTTCTCTGTGCAGCTCAGACTAGGGAATGAGTGCGACTTCCACGGCATGTTGGAAACTGCTAGAACGGTGCTCGTGAACCTGTGCGAGTGCCGTGAATCAAGATATCACAAGAAAGAGTGCAGTGTGTTGCCCATGACTCAGCAGACACAGAGGACCTCCGAGGGCCCAATGGGCCTCGTTGTTGCTCAGCAGGCTTACAGGGGTGTGGAGGTACTCAGGGATCTTGGAACAAAAATGATGCTCACCCGAGAGGCCTACGAGTCCGGAAAAGGGTACTTCCTTTAAAGTAAAGCTGAACAGCGACTTAGAGCGCATGGAAAGACCTGCATGCCTCCCTTTCTGCAGGGCTACTCAGGGCCTTACCTCGAGGCAAGGACTCACGTTGAGATTCCCTTTAGCTCTAGAGCATGGCAAGGTGAGCCCCACCCCGGCCAAAGAAGCTCCGTGTGTAGCCACAGAAAACTCATTTTCTTCCCACACCAATGCTAGAGTGGCCAGGGGCCTGTCAACAGCAGAGAATTTCAGGGAGCTTCACGGCAGCAAGAATGGAGCTTTCCAAATGGAAAGCAAGGCTAGTACCATCATGCCCCCATTTCCATGGGCACAGGCAGCATACATCTCTGTGGTTTCTAACAAGTCAAATGAGACACAGAGTACACACTGGTTGCTTCCCTGAATCAACTTCTCGAGGCAGGGTGTTCTGCAACTAGTGAACGGCCTCACCCAGGAAAGCCCTAGCTAGGCCTCCTGGCCCGTGTCTCTTCAAAAGCCTGCAGTGCTAAAGGAAAAACTGTGCTTTAGTTGCAATAAGAACGCAGCCGTCTTTCTCCAGGAGGCAAGGTGACTTCAGCTAGGAGGTCCTGGATGGATGGAGAAGGCTAGTGTTTTTCTCTGTGCAGCTCAAACTAGGGAAGGAGTGCGACTTCCACGGCAAGTTGGAACTTGCTAGAATCGTGCTCGTGAATCTGTGCGATTGCTGGCTAAATCAAGATGTACCAATAAGAGTGCAGTGTGTTGCCCTACACTCGGCATACACACCGTGAGTCGGAAAGCTAGGGGCCTGGATATTGCTTAGAAGGGCCAGGGGAGCCTGAGGGTACTCGGTGTTCTTGCAGGGAACAGGTTTTCCAGGTGAGGCACCTAGGTGTCCTGAAAAGCGTACTGGCGTTAAAATGCTGCAGAGCAGCGACTACGGCCTCATGGAAACTGCTACACGCCTCCCCTTCTGCATAGCATTTCAGGGCCTTACCTCGAGGCAAGTTCTCACGTTGCTTGCACTGTGAGCGACACAGCATGTTAGGATGCTGTATTTCTCCTTGAATAGAGTGACTTCAGGAAAGAGGTCCTCGTTAAATTCTAAGAAGAGTGTTTTCTCAGGGCATTCAAACGAGGGCAATGTCGAAAACTTCCAGGGCATGTTGGACTGCCTAGAAATGTGGTTCTGATGCTGTTCGACTCCTCTGGAAATAGAGCTCTCCTGAAGTAACGTACAGTGTGTTGCCCGAGACTCGGCAGACACAGAGGGCCTCCGATAGACATATGGGACTCAATGCTTCTCAGCAGGCCCACCGGGGTGTGGAGGGAGTCTGTGCTCTTGGACCCAAAATGATGCTCACCTGAGGCGCCTAAAGGTCCTGAAAAGGGTACTTCCTTTACAATAAAGCAGAACCTCCACTAAGAGCTCATGGAAAGAGCTGCATGCCTCCCTTTCTGCAGGGCTACTCAGGTCCTTACCTCGAGGCAAGGACTCACGTTGAGATTCCCTTTAGCTTTAGAGCATGGCAAGGTGAGCCCCACCCCGGCCAAAGAAGCTCCGTGTGTAGCCACAGAAAACTCATTTTCTTCCCACACCAATGCTAGAGTGGCCAGGGGCCTGTCAACAGCAGAGAATTTCAGGGAGCTTCACGGCAGCAAGAATGGAGCTTTCCAAATGGAAAGCAAGGCTAGTACCATCATGCCCCCATTTCCATGGGCACAGGCAGCATACATCTCTGTGGTTTCTAACAAGTCAAATGAGACACAGAGTACACACTGGTTGCTTCCCTGAATCAACTTCTCGAGGCAGGGTGTTCTGCAACTAGTGAACGGCCTCACCAAGGAAAGCCCTAGCTAGGCCTCCTGGCCCGTGTCTCTTCAAAAGCCTGCAGTGCTAAAGGAAAAACTGTGCTTTAGTTGCAATAAGAACGCAGCCGTCTTTCTCCAGGAGGCAAGGTGACTTCAGCTAGGAGGTCCTGGATGGATGGAGAAGGCTAGTGTTTTTCTCTGTGCAGCTCAAACTAGGGAAGGAGTGCGACTTCCACGGCAAGTTGGAACTTGCTAGAATCGTGCTCGTGAATATGTGCGATTGCTGGCTAAATCAAGATGTACCAATAAGAGTGCAGTGTGTTGCCCTACACTCGGCATACACACCGTGAGTCGGAAAGCTAGTGGCCTGGATATTGCTTAGAAGGGCAAGGGGAGCCTGAGGGTACTCGGTGTTCTTGCAGGGAACAGGTTTTCCAGGTGAGGCACCTAGGTGTCCTGAAAAGCGTACTGGCGTTAAAATGCTGCAGAGCAGCGACTACGGCCTCATGGAAACTGCTACACGCCTCCCCTTCTGCATAGCATTTCAGGGCCTTACCTCGAGGCAAGTTCTCACGTTGCTTGCACTGTGAGCGACACAGCATGTTAGGATGCTGTATTTCTCCTTGAATAGAGTGACTTCAGGAAAGAGGTCCTCGTTAAATTCTAAGAAGAGTGTTTTCTCAGGGCATTCAAACGAGGGCAATGTCGAAAACTTCCAGGGCATGTTGGACTGCCTAGAAATGTGGTTCTGATGCTGTTCGACTCCTCTGGAAATAGAGCTCTCCTGAAGTAACGTACAGTGTGTTGCCCGAGACTCGGCAGACACAGAGGGCCTCCGATAGACATATGGGACTCAATGCTTCTCAGCAGGCCCACCGGGGTGTGGAGGGAGTCTGTGCTCTTGGACCCAAAATGATGCTCACCTGAGGCGCCTAAAGGTCCTGAAAAGGGTACTTCCTTTACAATAAAGCAGAACCTCCACTAAGAGCTCATGGAAAGAGCTGCATGCCTCCCTTTCTGCAGGGCTACTCAGGTCCTTACCTCGAGGCAAGGACTCACGTTGAGATTCCCTTTAGCTTTAGAGCATGGCAAGGTGAGCCCCACCCCGGCCAAAGGAGCTCCGTGTTTAGCCAGAGAAAACTCATTTTCTTACCAGACCAATGCCTACAGTGGCCAGGGGCCTGTCAACAGCAGCGAATTTCAGGGAGCTTCACGGCAGCAAGAATGGAGCTTTCCAAACTGAAAGCAAGGTTAGTCCCATCATGCCCCCATTTCCATGGGCACAGGCAGCATACAGCTCTGTGGTTTCTAACAAGTCAAAAGAGACACGGAGTACACACTGGTTGCTTCCCTGAATCAACTTCTCGAGGCAGGGTTTTCGGCATCTAGTGAAAGACCTCACCAACGAAAGCCTTAGCTAGGCCTCTGGCCCCTTGCCTCTTCCAAACCTGCAGTGCTACAGGAAAAACTGTGCTTTAGTTGCAATAGGAACGCAAGCCTTCTTTCTCCTGAGGCAGGGTGACTTCAGGTAGGACGTCCTGGATGGAAGGAGAAGCCTAGTGTTTTTCTCTGTGCAGCTCAGACCAGGGAATGAGTGCGACTTCCACGGCATGTTGGAACTTGCTAGAACATTGCTCTTGAACCTGTGCGAGTGCTGTGAATCAAGATATCACAAGAAAGAGTGCAGTGTGTTGCCCATGACTCAGCAGACACAGAGGACCTCCGAGGGACGATGGGCCTCGTTGTTGCTCAGCAGGCCTACAGGGGTGTGGAGGTACTCAGGGATCTTGGAACAAAAATGATGCTCACCCGAGAGGCCTAGGAGTCCTGAGAAGGGTCCTTCCTTTAAAGTAAAGCTGAACAGCGACTTAGAGCTAATGGAAAGAGCTGCATGCCTCCCTTTCTGCAGGGCTACTCTGGGCCTTACCTCGAGGCAAAGACTCAAGTTGAGATTCCCTTTAGCTCCAGAGCATGGCAAGGTGAGCCCCACCACGGCCAATGAAGCTCCGTGTGTAGGCAGAGAAAATTCATTTTCTTCCCACACTCATGCCTACAGTGGCCAGAGGGCTGTCAACAGCAGAGAATTTCAGGGAGCTTCACGGCAGTAAGAATGGAGCTTTCCAAATGGAAAGGAAGGCTAGTACCATCATGCCCCCATTACCATTGGCACAGGCAGCATACATCTCTGTGGTTTCTAACAAGTCAAAAGAGACACAGAGTCCACACTGGTTGCTTCCCTGAATCAACTTCTCGAGGCAGGGTGTTCTGCATCTAGTGAACGACCTCACCAAGGAACGCCCTAGCTAGGCCTCTGGGCCCGTGCCTCTTCAAAAGCCTGCAGTGCTACAGGAAAAACTGTGCTTTAGTTGCAAGAAGAACGCACGCAGTGTTTCTCCTGATGGCAGGGTGACTTCAGGTAGGAGGTCTTAGATGGAAGGAGAAGCCTAGTGTTTTTCTCTGTGCAGCTCAGACTAGGGAATGAGTGCGACTTCCACGGCATGTTGGAACCTGCTAGAACGGTGCTCGTGAACCTGTGCGAGTGCTGTGAATCAAGATATCACAAGAAAGAGTGCAGTGTGTTGCCCATGACTCAGCAGACACAGAGGATCTCCGAGGGACGATGGGCCTCGTTGTTGCTCAGCAGGCTTACAGGGGTGTGGAGGTACTCAGGGATCTTGGAACAAAAATGATGCTCACCCGAGAGGCCTACGAGTCCGGAAAAGGGTACTTCCTTTAAAGTAAAGCTGAACAGCGACTTAGAGCGCATGGAAAGACCTGCATGCCTCCCTTTCTGCAGGGCTACCCAGGGCCTTACCTCGAGGCAAGGACTCACGTTGAGATTCCCTTTAGCTCTAGAGCATGGCAAGGTGAGCCCCACCCCGGCCAAAGAAGCTCCGTGTGTAGCCAGAGAAAACTCATTTTCTTCCCACACCAATGCTAGAGTGGCCAGGGGCCTGTCAACAGCAGAGAATATCAGGGAGCTTCACGGCAGCAAGAATGGAGCTTTCCAAATGGAAAGCAAGGCTAGTACCATCATGCCCCCATTTCCATGGGCACAGGCAGCATACATCTCTGTGGTTTCTAACAAGTCAAAAGAGACACGGAGTACACACTGGTTGCTTCCCTGAATCAACTTCTCGAGGCAGGATTTTCTGCATCTAGTGCACGACCTCACCAAGGAACGCCATAGCTAGGCCTCTGGGCCCGTGCGTCTTCAAGAGCCTGCAGGGCTACAGGAAATACTGTGCTTTAGTTGCAATAGGAACGCAAGCCGTCTTTCTCCTGGGGGCAGGATGACTTCAGGTAGGAGGTCTTAGATGGAAGGAGAAGCCCAGTGTTTTTCTCTGTGCAGCTCAGACTAGGGAATGAGTGCGACTTCCACGGCATGTTGGAAACTGCTAGAACGGTGCTCGTGAACCTGTGCGAGTGCCGTGAATCAAGATATCACAAGAAAGAGTGCAGTGTGTTGCCCATGACTCAGCAGACACAGAGGACCTCCGAGGGCCCAATGGGCCTCGTTGTTGCTCAGCAGGCTTACAGGGGTGTGGAGGTACTCAGGGATCTTGGAACAAAAATGATGCTCACCCGAGAGGCCTACGAGTCCGGAAAAGGGTACTTCCTTTAAAGTAAAGCTGAACAGCGACTTAGAGCGCATGGAAAGACCTGCATGCCTCCCTTTCTGCAGGGCTACTCAGGGCCTTACCTCGAGGCAAGGACTCACGTTGAGATTCCCTTTAGCTCTAGAGCATGGCAAGGTGAGCCCCACCCCGGCCAAAGAAGCTCCGTGTGTAGCCACAGAAAACTCATTTTCTTCCCACACCAATGCTAGAGTGGCCAGGGGCCTGTCAACAGCAGAGAATTTCAGGGAGCTTCACGGCAGCAAGAATGGAGCTTTCCAAATGGAAAGCAAGGCTAGTACCATCATGCCCCCATTTCCATGGGCACAGGCAGCATACATCTCTGTGGTTTCTAACAAGTCAAATGAGACACAGAGTACACACTGGTTGCTTCCCTGAATCAACTTCTCGAGGCAGGGTGTTCTGCAACTAGTGAACGGCCTCACCCAGGAAAGCCCTAGCTAGGCCTCCTGGCCCGTGTCTCTTCAAAAGCCTGCAGTGCTAAAGGAAAAACTGTGCTTTAGTTGCAATAAGAACGCAGCCGTCTTTCTCCAGGAGGCAAGGTGACTTCAGCTAGGAGGTCCTGGATGGATGGAGAAGGCTAGTGTTTTTCTCTGTGCAGCTCAAACTAGGGAAGGAGTGCGACTTCCACGGCAAGTTGGAACTTGCTAGAATCGTGCTCGTGAATCTGTGCGATTGCTGGCTAAATCAAGATGTACCAATAAGAGTGCAGTGTGTTGCCCTACACTCGGCATACACACCGTGAGTCGGAAAGCTAGGGGCCTGGATATTGCTTAGAAGGGCCAGGGGAGCCTGAGGGTACTCGGTGTTCTTGCAGGGAACAGGTTTTCCAGGTGAGGCACCTAGGTGTCCTGAAAAGCGTACTGGCGTTAAAATGCTGCAGAGCAGCGACTACGGCCTCATGGAAACTGCTACACGCCTCCCCTTCTGCATAGCATTTCAGGGCCTTACCTCGAGGCAAGTTCTCACGTTGCTTGCACTGTGAGCGACACAGCATGTTAGGATGCTGTATTTCTCCTTGAATAGAGTGACTTCAGGAAAGAGGTCCTCGTTAAATTCTAAGAAGAGTGTTTTCTCAGGGCATTCAAACGAGGGCAATGTCGAAAACTTCCAGGGCATGTTGGACTGCCTAGAAATGTGGTTCTGATGCTGTTCGACTCCTCTGGAAATAGAGCTCTCCTGAAGTAACGTACAGTGTGTTGCCCGAGACTCGGCAGACACAGAGGGCCTCCGATAGACATATGGGACTCAATGCTTCTCAGCAGGCCCACCGGGGTGTGGAGGGAGTCTGTGCTCTTGGACCCAAAATGATGCTCACCTGAGGCGCCTAAAGGTCCTGAAAAGGGTACTTCCTTTACAATAAAGCAGAACCTCCACTAAGAGCTCATGGAAAGAGCTGCATGCCTCCCTTTCTGCAGGGCTACTCAGGTCCTTACCTCGAGGCAAGGACTCACGTTGAGATTCCCTTTAGCTTTAGAGCATGGCAAGGTGAGCCCCACCCCGGCCAAAGGAGCTCCGTGTTTAGCCAGAGAAAACTCATTTTCTTACCAGACCAATGCCTACAGTGGCCAGGGGCCTGTCAACAGCAGCGAATTTCAGGGAGCTTCACGGCAGCAAGAATGGAGCTTTCCAAACTGAAAGCAAGGTTAGTCCCATCATGCCCCCATTTCCATGGGCACAGGCAGCATACAGCTCTGTGGTTTCTAACAAGTCAAAAGAGACACGGAGTACACACTGGTTGCTTCCCTGAATCAACTTCTCGAGGCAGGGTTTTCGGCATCTAGTGAAAGACCTCACCAACGAAAGCCTTAGCTAGGCCTCTGGCCCCTTGCCTCTTCCAAACCTGCAGTGCTACAGGAAAAACTGTGCTTTAGTTGCAATAGGAACGCAAGCCTTCTTTCTCCTGAGGCAGGGTGACTTCAGGTAGGACGTCCTGGATGGAAGGAGAAGCCTAGTGTTTTTCTCTGTGCAGCTCAGACCAGGGAATGAGTGCGACTTCCACGGCATGTTGGAACTTGCTAGAACATTGCTCTTGAACCTGTG
This sequence comes from Balaenoptera borealis, assembly GCF_965194805.1. Classification (NCBI taxonomy): domain Eukaryota; kingdom Metazoa; phylum Chordata; class Mammalia; order Artiodactyla; family Balaenopteridae; genus Balaenoptera; species Balaenoptera borealis. Next base: position 450,224 of record NW_028123848.1, on the reverse strand, counting down.
CGAGTGCTGTGAATCAAGATATCACAAGAAAGAGTGCAGTGTGTTGCCCATGACTCAGCAGACACAGAGGACCTCCGAGGGACGATGGGCCTCGTTGTTGCTCAGCAGGCCTACAGGGGTGTGGAGGTACTCAGGGATCTTGGAACAAAAATGATGCTCACCCGAGAGGCCTAGGAGTCCTGAGAAGGGTCCTTCCTTTAAAGTAAAGCTGAACAGCGACTTAGAGCTAATGGAAAGAGCTGCATGCCTCCCTTTCTGCAGGGCTACTCTGGGCCTTACCTCGAGGCAAAGACTCAAGTTGAGATTCCCTTTAGCTCCAGAGCATGGCAAGGTGAGCCCCACCACGGCCAATGAAGCTCCGTGTGTAGGCAGAGAAAATTCATTTTCTTCCCACACTCATGCCTACAGTGGCCAGAGGGCTGTCAACAGCAGAGAATTTCAGGGAGCTTCACGGCAGTAAGAATGGAGCTTTCCAAATGGAAAGGAAGGCTAGTACCATCATGCCCCCATTACCATTGGCACAGGCAGCATACATCTCTGTGGTTTCTAACAAGTCAAAAGAGACACAGAGTCCACACTGGTTGCTTCCCTGAATCAACTTCTCGAGGCAGGGTGTTCTGCATCTAGTGAACGACCTCACCAAGGAACGCCCTAGCTAGGCCTCTGGGCCCGTGCCTCTTCAAAAGCCTGCAGTGCTACAGGAAAAACTGTGCTTTAGTTGCAAGAAGAACGCACGCAGTGTTTCTCCTGATGGCAGGGTGACTTCAGGTAGGAGGTCTTAGATGGAAGGAGAAGCCTAGTGTTTTTCTCTGTGCAGCTCAGACTAGGGAATGAGTGCGACTTCCACGGCATGTTGGAACCTGCTAGAACGGTGCTCGTGAACCTGTGCGAGTGCTGTGAATCAAGATATCACAAGAAAGAGTGCAGTGTGTTGCCCATGACTCAGCAGACACAGAGGATCTCCGAGGGACGATGGGCCTCGTTGTTGCTCAGCAGGCTTACAGGGGTGTGGAGGTACTCAGGGATCTTGGAACAAAAATGATGCTCACCCGAGAGGCCTACGAGTCCGGAAAAGGGTACTTCCTTTAAAGTAAAGCTGAACAGCGACTTAGAGCGCATGGAAAGACCTGCATGCCTCCCTTTCTGCAGGGCTACCCAGGGCCTTACCTCGAGGCAAGGACTCACGTTGAGATTCCCTTTAGCTCTAGAGCATGGCAAGGTGAGCCCCACCCCGGCCAAAGAAGCTCCGTGTGTAGCCAGAGAAAACTCATTTTCTTCCCACACCAATGCTAGAGTGGCCAGGGGCCTGTCAACAGCAGAGAATATCAGGGAGCTTCACGGCAGCAAGAATGGAGCTTTCCAAATGGAAAGCAAGGCTAGTACCATCATGCCCCCATTTCCATGGGCACAGGCAGCATACATCTCTGTGGTTTCTAACAAGTCAAAAGAGACACGGAGTACACACTGGTTGCTTCCCTGAATCAACTTCTCGAGGCAGGATTTTCTGCATCTAGTGCACGACCTCACCAAGGAACGCCATAGCTAGGCCTCTGGGCCCGTGCGTCTTCAAGAGCCTGCAGGGCTACAGGAAATACTGTGCTTTAGTTGCAATAGGAACGCAAGCCGTCTTTCTCCTGGGGGCAGGATGACTTCAGGTAGGAGGTCTTAGATGGAAGGAGAAGCCCAGTGTTTTTCTCTGTGCAGCTCAGACTAGGGAATGAGTGCGACTTCCACGGCATGTTGGAAACTGCTAGAACGGTGCTCGTGAACCTGTGCGAGTGCCGTGAATCAAGATATCACAAGAAAGAGTGCAGTGTGTTGCCCATGACTCAGCAGACACAGAGGACCTCCGAGGGCCCAATGGGCCTCGTTGTTGCTCAGCAGGCTTACAGGGGTGTGGAGGTACTCAGGGATCTTGGAACAAAAATGATGCTCACCCGAGAGGCCTACGAGTCCGGAAAAGGGTACTTCCTTTAAAGTAAAGCTGAACAGCGACTTAGAGCGCATGGAAAGACCTGCATGCCTCCCTTTCTGCAGGGCTACTCAGGGCCTTACCTCGAGGCAAGGACTCACGTTGAGATTCCCTTTAGCTCTAGAGCATGGCAAGGTGAGCCCCACCCCGGCCAAAGAAGCTCCGTGTGTAGCCACAGAAAACTCATTTTCTTCCCACACCAATGCTAGAGTGGCCAGGGGCCTGTCAACAGCAGAGAATTTCAGGGAGCTTCACGGCAGCAAGAATGGAGCTTTCCAAATGGAAAGCAAGGCTAGTACCATCATGCCCCCATTTCCATGGGCACAGGCAGCATACATCTCTGTGGTTTCTAACAAGTCAAATGAGACACAGAGTACACACTGGTTGCTTCCCTGAATCAACTTCTCGAGGCAGGGTGTTCTGCAACTAGTGAACGGCCTCACCCAGGAAAGCCCTAGCTAGGCCTCCTGGCCCGTGTCTCTTCAAAAGCCTGCAGTGCTAAAGGAAAAACTGTGCTTTAGTTGCAATAAGAACGCAGCCGTCTTTCTCCAGGAGGCAAGGTGACTTCAGCTAGGAGGTCCTGGATGGATGGAGAAGGCTAGTGTTTTTCTCTGTGCAGCTCAAACTAGGGAAGGAGTGCGACTTCCACGGCAAGTTGGAACTTGCTAGAATCGTGCTCGTGAATCTGTGCGATTGCTGGCTAAATCAAGATGTACCAATAAGAGTGCAGTGTGTTGCCCTACACTCGGCATACACACCGTGAGTCGGAAAGCTAGGGGCCTGGATATTGCTTAGAAGGGCCAGGGGAGCCTGAGGGTACTCGGTGTTCTTGCAGGGAACAGGTTTTCCAGGTGAGGCACCTAGGTGTCCTGAAAAGCGTACTGGCGTTAAAATGCTGCAGAGCAGCGACTACGGCCTCATGGAAACTGCTACACGCCTCCGCTTCTGCATAGCATTTCAGGGCCTTACCTCGAGGCAAGTTCTCACGTTGCTTGCACTGTGAGCGACACAGCATGTTAGGATGCTGTATTTCTCCTTGAATAGAGTGACTTCAGGAAAGAGGTCCTCGTTAAATTCTAAGAAGAGTCTTTTCTCAGGGCATTCAAACGAGGGCAATGTCGAAAACTTCCAGGGCATGTTGGACTGCCTAGAAATGTGGTTCTGATGCTGTTCGACTGCTCTGGAAATAGAGCTCTCCTGAAGTAACGTACAGTGTGTTGCCCGAGACTCGGCAGACACAGAGGGCCTCCGATGGACATATGGGACTCAATGCTTCTCAGCAGGCCCACCGGGGTGTGGAGGGAGTCTGTGCTCTTGGACCCAAAATGATGCTCACCTGAGGCGCCTAAAGGTCCTGAAAAGGGTACTTCCTTTACAATAAAGCAGAACCTCCACTAAGAGCTCATGGAAAGAGCTGCATGCCTCCCTTTCTGCAGGGCTACTCAGGTCCTTACCTCGAGGCAAGGACTCACGTTGAGATTCCCTTTAGCTTTAGAGCATGGCAAGGTGAGCCCCACACCGGCCAATGAAGCTCCGTGTGTAGCCAGAGAAAACGCATTTTCTTCCCAGACCCTTGCCTACAGTGGCCTGAGGCCTGTCAACAGCAGAGAATTTCAGGGAGCTTCACGGTAGCAAGAATGGAGCTTTCCAAATGGAAAGCAAGGCTAGTACCATCATGCCCCCATTTCCATGGGCACAGGCAGCATACATCTCTGTGGTTTCTAACAAGTCAAAAGAGACACAGAGTACACACTGGTTGCTTCCCTGAATCAACTTCTCGAGGCAGGGTGTTCTGCACCTTGTGAATGGTCTCACCAAGGAACGCCGTAGCCAGGCCTCCGGAACCGTGCCTCTTCAAAAGCCTGCAGTGCTACAGGAAAAACTGTGCTTTAGTTGCAACAGGAACGCAAGCCGTCTTTCTCCTGGAGGCAGGGTGACTTCAGGTAGGAGGTCCTGATTGGAAGGAGAAGCCTAGTGTTTTGCTCTGTGCAGCTCAGACTAGGGAATGAGTGCGACTTCCACGGCATGTTGGAACTTGCAAGAACGTTGCTCTTCAACTTGCGAGTGCTGAGAGTCAAGATATCACAAGAGAGAGTGCAGTGTGTTGACCATGACTCAGCAGACACAGAGGACCTCCGAGGGACCAATGGGCCACTTTTTGCTCAGCAGGCCTACAGGGGTGTGGAGGTACTAAGAGATCTTGGAACAAAAATGATGCTTACCTGAGGGGGCTGGGAGTCCTGAAAAGGGTACTTCCTTTACAGTAAAGCACAACAGCGACTAAGAGCTCATGGAAAGAGCTGCATGCCTCCCTTTCTGCAGGGCTACTCAGGGCCTTACCTCGAGGCAAGGATTCACGTTGAGATTCCCTTTAGCTCTAGAGCATGGCAAGGTGAGCCCCACCCCGGCCAAAGGAGCTCCGTGTTTAGCCAGAGAAAACTCATTTTCTTACCAGACCAATGCCTACAGTGGCCAGGGGCCTGTCAACAGCAGCGAATTTCAGGGAGCTTCACGGCAGCAAGAATGGAGCTTTCCAAACTGAAAGCAAGGTTAGTCCCATCATGCCCCCATTTCCATGGGCACAGGCAGCATACAGCTCTGTGGTTTCTAACAAGTCAAAAGAGACACGGAGTCCACACTGGTTGCTTCCCTGAATCAACTTCTCGAGGCAGGGTTTTCGGCATCTAGTGAACGACCTCACCAAGGAAAGCCTTAGCTAGGCCTCTGGCCCCTTGCCTCTTCCAAACCTGCAGTGCTACAGGAAAAACTGTGCTTTAGTTGCAATAGGAACGCAAGCCGTCTTTCTCCTGAGGCAGGGTGACTTCAGGTAGGAGGTCCTGGATGGAAGGAGAAGCCTAGTGTTTTTCTCTGTGCAGCTCAGACCAGGGAATGAGTGCGACTTCCACGGCATGTTGGAACTTGCTAGAACATTGCTCTTGAACCTGTGCGAGTGCTGTGAATCAAGATATCACAAGAAAGAGTGCAGTGTGTTGCCCATGACTCAGCAGACACAGAGGACCTCCGAGGGACGATGGGCCTCGTTGTTGCTCAGCAGGCCTACAGGGGTGTGGAGGTACTCAGGGATCTTGGAACAAAAATGATGCTCACCCGAGAGGCCTAGGAGTCCTGAAAAGGGTCCTTCCTTTAAAGTAAAGCTGAACAGCGACTTAGAGCTAACGGAAAGAGCTGCATGCCTCCCTTTCTGCAGGGCTACTCAGGGCCTTACCTCGAGGCAAAGACTCAAGTTGAGATTCCCTTTAGCTCCAGAGCATGGCAAGGTGAGCCCCACCCCGGCCAATGAAGCTCCGTGTGTAGGCAGAGAAAATTCATTTTCTTCCCACACTCATGGCTACAGTGGCCAGAGGGCTGTCAACAGCAGAGAATTTCAGGGAGCTTCACGGCAGTAAGAATGGAGCTTTCCAAATGGAAAGGAAGGCTAGTACCATCATGCCCCCATAACCTTTGGCACAGGCAGCATACATCTCTGTGGTTTCTAACAAGTCAAAAGAGACACGGAGTACACACTGGTTGCTTCCCTGAATCAACTTCTCGAGGCAGGGTGTTCTGCATCTAGTGAACGACCTCACCAAGGAACGCCCTAGCTAGGCCTCTGGGCCCGTGCCTCTTCAAAAGCCTGCAGTGCTACAGGAAAAACTGTGCTTTAGTTGCAATAAGAACGCACGCAGTCTTTCTCCTGATGGCAGGGTGACTTCAGGTAGGAGGTCTTAGATGGAAGGAGAAGCCTAGTGTTTTTCTCTGTGCAGCTCAGACTAGGGAATGAGTGCGACTTCCACGGCATGTTGGAACCTGCTAGAACGGTGCTCGTGAACCTGTGCGAGTGCTGTGAATCAAGATATCACAAGAAAGAGTGCAGTGTGTTGCCCATGACTCAGCAGACACAGAGGACCTCCGAGGGCCCAATGGGCCTCGTTGTTGCTCAGCAGGCTTACAGGGGTGTGGAGGTACTCAGGGATCTTGGAACAAAAATGATGCTCACCCGAGAGGCCTACGAGTCCGGAAAAGGGTACTTCCTTTAAAGTAAAGCTGAACAGCGACTTAGAGCGCATGGAAAGACCTGCATGCCTCCCTTTCTGCAGGGCTACCCAGGGCCTTACCTCGAGGCAAGGACTCACGTTGAGATTCCCTTTAGCTCTACAGCATGGCAAGGTGAGCCCCACCCCGGCCAAAGAAGCTCCGTGTGTAGCCAGAGAAAACTCATTTTCTTCCCACACCAATGCTAGAGTGGCCAGGGGCCTGTCAACAGCAGAGAATTTCAGGGAGCTTCACGGCAGCAAGAATGGAGCTTTCCAAATGGAAAGCAAGGCTAGTACCATCATGCCCCCATTTCCATGGGCACAGGCAGCATACATCTCTGTGGTTTCTAACAAGTCAAAAGAGACACAGAGTACACACTGGTTGCTTCCCTGAATCAACTTCTCGAGGCAGGGTGTTCTGCAACTAGTGAACGGCCTCACCCAGGAAAGCCCTAGCTAGGCCTCCTGGCCCGTGTCTCTTCAAAAGCCTGCAGTGCTAAAGGAAAAACTGTGCTTTAGTTGCAATAAGAACGCAGCCGTCTTTCTCCAGGAGGCAAGGTGACTTCAGCTAGGAGGTCCTGGATGGATGGAGAAGGCTAGTGTTTTTCTCTGTGCAGCTCAAACTAGGGAAGGAGTGCGACTTCCACGGCAAGTTGGAACTTGCTAGAATCGTGCTCGTGAATCTGTGCGATTGCTGGCTAAATCAAGATGTACCAATAAGAGTGCAGTGTGTTGCCCTACACTCGGCATACACACCGTGAGTCGGAAAGCTAGGGGCCTGGATATTGCTTAGAAGGGCCAGGGGAGCCTGAGGGTACTCGGTGTTCTTGCAGGGAACAGGTTTTCCAGGTGAGGCACCTAGGTGTCCTGAAAAGCGTACTGGCGTTAAAATGCTGCAGAGCAGCGACTACGGCCTCATGGAAACTGCTACACGCCTCCGCTTCTGCATAGCATTTCAGGGCCTTACCTCGAGGCAAGTTCTCACGTTGCTTGCACTGTGAGCGACACAGCATGTTAGGATGCTGTATTTCTCCTTGAATAGAGTGACTTCAGGAAAGAGGTCCTCGTTAAATTCTAAGAAGAGTCTTTTCTCAGGGCATTCAAACGAGGGCAATGTCGAAAACTTCCAGGGCATGTTGGACTGCCTAGAAATGTGGTTCTGATGCTGTTCGACTGCTCTGGAAATAGAGCTCTCCTGAAGTAACGTACAGTGTGTTGCCCGAGACTCGGCAGACACAGAGGGCCTCCGATGGACATATGGGACTCAATGCTTCTCAGCAGGCCCACCGGGGTGTGGAGGGAGTCTGTGCTCTTGGACCCAAAATGATGCTCACCTGAGGCGCCTAAAGGTCCTGAAAAGGGTACTTCCTTTACAATAAAGCAGAACCTCCACTAAGAGCTCATGGAAAGAGCTGCATGCCTCCCTTTCTGCAGGGCTACTCAGGTCCTTACCTCGAGGCAAGGACTCACGTTGAGATTCCCTTTAGCTTTAGAGCATGGCAAGGTGAGCCCCACACCGGCCAATGAAGCTCCGTGTGTAGCCAGAGAAAACGCATTTTCTTCCCAGACCCTTGCCTACAGTGGCCTGAGGCCTGTCAACAGCAGAGAATTTCAGGGAGCTTCACGGTAGCAAGAATGGAGCTTTCCAAATGGAAAGCAAGGCTAGTACCATCATGCCCCCATTTCCATGGGCACAGGCAGCATACATCTCTGTGGTTTCTAACAAGTCAAAAGAGACACAGAGTACACACTGGTTGCTTCCCTGAATCAACTTCTCGAGGCAGGGTGTTCTGCACCTTGTGAACGGTCTCACCAAGGAACGCCGTAGCCAGGCCTCCGGAACCGTGCCTCTTCAAAAGCCTGCAGTGCTACAGGAAAAACTGTGCTTTAGTTGCAACAGGAACGCAAGCCGTCTTTCTCCTGGAGGCAGGGTGACTTCAGGTAGGAGGTCCTGATTGGAAGGAGAAGCCTAGTGTTTTTCTCTGTGCAGCTCAGACTAGGGAATGAGTGCGACTTCCACGGCATGTTGGAACTTGCAAGAACGTTGCTCTTCAACTTGCGAGTGCTGAGAGTCAAGATATCACAAGAGAGAGTGCAGTGTGTTGACCATGACTCAGCAGACACAGAGGACCTCCGAGGGACCAATGGGCCACTTTTTGCTCAGCAGGCCTACAGGGGTGTGGAGGTACTAAGAGATCTTGGAACAAAAATGATGCTTACCTGAGGGGGCTGGGAGTCCTGAAAAGGGTACTTCCTTTACAGTAAAGCACAACAGCGACTAAGAGCTCATGGAAAGAGCTGCATGCCTCCCTTTCTGCAGGGCTACTCAGGGCCTTACCTCGAGGCAAGGATTCACGTTGAGATTCCCTTTAGCTCTAGAGCATGGCAAGGTGAGCCCCACCCCGGCCAAAGGAGCTCCGTGTTTAGCCAGAGAAAACTCATTTTCTTACCAGACCAATGCCTACAGTGGCCAGGGGCCTGTCAACAGCAGCGAATTTCAGGGAGCTTCACGGCAGCAAGAATGGAGCTTTCCAAACTGAAAGCAAGGTTAGTCCCATCATGCCCCCATTTCCATGGGCACAGGCAGCATACAGCTCTGTGGTTTCTAACAAGTCAAAAGAGACACGGAGTCCACACTGGTTGCTTCCCTGAATCAACTTCTCGAGGCAGGGTTTTCGGCATCTAGTGAACGACCTCACCAAGGAAAGCCTTAGCTAGGCCTCTGGCCCCTTGCCTCTTCCAAACCTGCAGTGCTACAGGAAAAACTGTGCTTTAGTTGCAATAGGAACGCAAGCCGTCTTTCTCCTGAGGCAGGGTGACTTCAGGTAGGAGGTCCTGGATGGAAGGAGAAGCCTAGTGTTTTTCTCTGTGCAGCTCAGACCAGGGAATGAGTGCGACTTCCACGGCATGTTGGAACTTGCTAGAACATTGCTCTTGAACCTGTGCGAGTGCTGTGAATCAAGATATCACAAGAAAGAGTGCAGTGTGTTGCCCATGACTCAGCAGACACAGAGGACCTCCGAGGGACGATGGGCCTCGTTGTTGCTCAGCAGGCCTACAGGGGTGTGGAGGTACTCAGGGATCTTGGAACAAAAATGATGCTCACCCGAGAGGCCTAGGAGTCCTGAAAAGGGTCCTTCCTTTAAAGTAAAGCTGAACAGCGACTTAGAGCTAACGGAAAGAGCTGCATGCCTCCCTTTCTGCAGGGCTACTCAGGGCCTTACCTCGAGGCAAAGACTCAAGTTGAGATTCCCTTTAGCTCCAGAGCATGGCAAGGTGAGCCCCACCCCGGCCAATGAAGCTCCGTGTGTAGGCAGAGAAAATTCATTTTCTTCCCACACTCATGGCTACAGTGGCCAGAGGGCTGTCAACAGCAGAGAATTTCAGGGAGCTTCACGGCAGTAAGAATGGAGCTTTCCAAATGGAAAGGAAGGCTAGTACCATCATGCCCCCATAACCTTTGGCACAGGCAGCATACATCTCTGTGGTTTCTAACAAGTCAAAAGAGACACGGAGTACACACTGGTTGCTTCCCTGAATCAACTTCTCGAGGCAGGGTGTTCTGCATCTAGTGAACGACCTCACCAAGGAACGCCCTAGCTAGGCCTCTGGGCCCGTGCCTCTTCAAAAGCCTGCAGTGCTACAGGAAAAACTGTGCTTTAGTTGCAATAAGAACGCACGCAGTCTTTCTCCTGATGGCAGGGTGACTTCAGGTAGGAGGTCTTAGATGGAAGGAGAAGCCTAGTGTTTTTCTCTGTGCAGCTCAGACTAGGGAATGAGTGCGACTTCCACGGCATGTTGGAACCTGCTAGAACGGTGCTCGTGAACCTGTGCGAGTGCTGTGAATCAAGATATCACAAGAAAGAGTGCAGTGTGTTGCCCATGACTCAGCAGACACAGAGGACCTCCGAGGGACGATGGGCCTCGTTGTTGCTCAGCAGGCTTACAGGGGTGTGGAGGTACTCAGGGATCTTGGAACAAAAATGATGCTCACCCGAGAGGCCTACGAGTCCGGAAAAGGGTACTTCCTTTAAAGTAAAGCTGAACAGCGACTTAGAGCGCATGGAAAGAGCTGCATGCCTCCCTTTCTGCAGGGCTACTCAGGTCCTTACCTCGAGGCAAGGACTCACGTTGAGATTCCCTTTAGCTTTAGAGCATGGCAAGGTGAGCCCCACACCGGCCAATGAAGCTCCGTGTGTAGCCAGAGAAAACGCATTTTCTTCCCAGACCCTTGCCTACAGTGGCCTGAGGCCTGTCAACAGCAGAGAATTTCAGGGAGCTTCACGGTAGCAAGAATGGAGCTTTCCAAATGGAAAGCAAGGCTAGTACCATCATGCCCCCATTTCCATGGGCACAGGCAGCATACATCTCTGTGGTTTCTAACAAGTCAAAAGAGACACGGAGTACACACTGGTTGCTTCCCTGAATCAACTTCTCGAGGCAGGATTTTCTGCATCTAGTGCACGACCTCACCAAGGAACGCCATAGCTAGGCCTCTGGGCCCGTGCGTCTTCAAGAGCCTGCAGGGCTACAGGAAATACTGTGCTTTAGTTGCAATAGGAACGCAAGCCGTCTTTCTCCTGGGGGCAGGATGACTTCAGGTAGGAGGTCTTAGATGGAAGGAGAAGCCCAGTGTTTTTCTCTGTGCAGCTCAGACTAGGGAATGAGTGCGACTTCCACGGCATGTTGGAAACTGCTAGAACGGTGCTCGTGAACCTGTGCGAGTGCCGTGAATCAAGATATCACAAGAAAGAGTGCAGTGTGTTGCCCATGACTCAGCAGACACAGAGGACCTCCGAGGGCCCAATGGGCCTCGTTGTTGCTCAGCAGGCTTACAGGGGTGTGGAGGTACTCAGGGATCTTGGAACAAAAATGATGCTCACCTGAGAGGCCTACGAGTCCGGAAAAGGGTACTTCCTTTAAAGTAAAGCTGAACAGCGACTTAGAGCGCATGGAAAGACCTGCATGCCTCCCTTTCTGCAGGGCTACTCAGGGCCTTACCTCGAGGCAAGGACTCACGTTGAGATTCCCTTTAGCTCTAGAGCATGGCAAGGTGAGCCCCACCCCGGCCAAAGAAGCTCCGTGTGTAGCCACAGAAAACTCATTTTCTTCCCACACCAATGCTAGAGTGGCCAGGGGCCTGTCAACAGCAGAGAATTTCAGGGAGCTTCACGGCAGCAAGAATGGAGCTTTCCAAATGGAAAGCAAGGCTAGTACCATCATGCCCCCATTTCCATGGGCACAGGCAGCATACATCTCTGTGGTTTCTAACAAGTCAAATGAGACACAGAGTACACACTGTTTTCTTCCCTGAATCCACTTCTCGCGGGAGGGTGTTCTGCAACTAGTGAACGGCCTCACCCAGGAAAGCCCTAGCTAGGCCTCCTGGCCCGTGTCTCTTCAAAAGCCTGCAGTGCTAAAGGAAAAACTGTGCTTTAGTTGCAATAAGAACGCAGCCGTCTTTCTCCAGGAGGCAAGGTGACTTCAGCTAGGAGGTCCTGGATGGATGGAGAAGGCTAGTGTTTTTCTCTGTGCAGCTCAAACTAGGGAAGGAGTGCGACTTCCACGGCAAGTTGGAACTTGCTAGAATCGTGCTCGTGAATCTGTGCGATTGCTGGCTAAATCAAGATGTACCAATAAGAGTGCAGTGTGTTGCCCTACACTCGGCATACACACCGTGAGTCGGAAAGCTAGGGGCCTGGATATTGCTTAGAAGGGCCAGGGGAGCCTGAGGGTACTCGGTGTTCTTGCAGGGAACAGGTTTTCCAGGTGAGGCACCTAGGTGTCCTGAAAAGCGTACTGGCGTTAAAATGCTGCAGAGCAGCGACTACGGCCTCATGGAAACTGCTACACGCCTCCCCTTCTGCATAGCATTTCAGGGCCTTACCTCGAGGCAAGTTCTCACGTTGCTTGCACTGTGAGCGACACAGCATGTTAGGATGCTGTATTTCTCCTTGAATAGAGTGACTTCAGGAAAGAGGTCCTCGTTAAATTCTAAGAAGAGTGTTTTCTCAGGGCATTCAAACGAGGGCAATGTCGAAAACTTCCAGGGCATGTTGGACTGCCTAGAAATGTGGTTCTGATGATGTTCGACTGCTCTGGAAATAGAGCTCTCCTGAAGTAACGTACAGTGTGTTGCCCGAGACTCGGCAGACACAGAGGGCCTCCGATAGACATATGGGACTCAATGCTTCTCAGCAGGCCCACCGGGGTGTGGAGGGAGTCTGTGCTCTTGGACCCAAAATGATGCTCACCTGAGGCGCCTAAAGGTCCTGAAAAGGGTACTTCCTTTACAATAAAGCAGAACCTCCACTAAGAGCTCATGGAAAGAGCTGCATGCCTCCCTTTCTGCAGGGCTACTCAGGTCCTTACCTCGAGGCAAGGACTCACGTTGAGATTCCCTTTAGCTTTAGAGCATGGCAAGGTGAGCCCCACCCCGGCCAAAGGAGCTCCGTGTTTAGCCAGAGAAAACTCATTTTCTTACCAGACCAATGCCTACAGTGGCCAGGGGCCTGTCAACAGCAGCGAATTTCAGGGAGCTTCACGGCAGCAAGAATGGAGCTTTCCAAACTGAAAGCAAGGTTAGTCCCATCATGCCCCCATTTCCATGGGCACAGGCAGCATACAGCTCTGTGGTTTCTAACAAGTCAAAAGAGACACGGAGTCCACACTGGTTGCTTCCCTGAATCAACTTCTCGAGGCAGGGTTTTCGGCATCTAGTGAACGACCTCACCAAGGAAAGCCTTAGCTAGGCCTCTGGCCCCTTGCCTCTTCCAAACCTGCAGTGCTACAGGAAAAACTGTGCTTTAGTTGCAATAGGAACGCAAGCCGTCTTTCTCCTGAGGCAGGGTGACTTCAGGTAGGAGGTCCTGGATGGAAGGAGAAGCCTAGTGTTTTTCTCTGTGCAGCTCAGACCAGGGAATGAGTGCGACTTCCACGGCATGTTGGAACTTGCTAGAACATTGCTCTTGAACCTGTGCGAGTGCTGTGAATCAAGATATCACAAGAAAGAGTGCAGTGTGTTGCCCATGACTCAGCAGACACAGAGGACCTCCGAGGGACGATGGGCCTCGTTGTTGCTCAGCAGGCCTACAGGGGTGTGGAGGTACTCAGGGATCTTGGAACAAAAATGATGCTCACCCGAGAGGCCTAGGAGTCCTGAAAAGGGTCCTTCCTTTAAAGTAAAGCTGAACAGCGACTTAGAGCTAACGGAAAGAGCTGCATGCCTCCCTTTCTGCAGGGCTACTCAGGGCCTTACCTCGAGGCAAAGACTCAAGTTGAGATTCCCTTTAGCTCCAGAGCATGGCAAGGTGAGCCCCACCCCGGCCAATGAAGCTCCGTGTGTAGGCAGAGAAAATTCATTTTCTTCCCACACTCATGGCTACAGTGGCCAGAGGGCTGTCAACAGCAGAGAATTTCAGGGAGCTTCACGGCAGTAAGAATGGAGCTTTCCAAATGGAAAGGAAGGCTAGTACCATCATGCCCCCATAACCTTTGGCACAGGCAGCATACATCTCTGTGGTTTCTAACAAGTCAAAAGAGACACGGAGTACACACTGGTTGCTTCCCTGAATCAACTTCTCGAGGCAGGGTGTTCTGCATCTAGTGAACGACCTCACCAAGGAACGCCCTAGCTAGGCCTCTGGGCCCGTGCCTCTTCAAAAGCCTGCAGTGCTACAGGAAAAACTGTGCTTTAGTTGCAATAAGAACGCACGCAGTCTTTCTCCTGATGGCAGGGTGACTTCAGGTAGGAGGTCTTAGATGGAAGGAGAAGCCTAGTGTTTTTCTCTGTGCAGCTCAGACTAGGGAATGAGTGCGACTTCCACGGCATGTTGGAACCTGCTAGAACGGTGCTCGTGAACCTGTGCGAGTGCTGTGAATCAAGATATCACAAGAAAGAGTGCAGTGTGTTGCCCATGACTCAGCAGACACAGAGGACCTCCGAGGGACGATGGGCCTCGTTGTTGCTCAGCAGGCTTACAGGGGTGTGGAGGTACTCAGGGATCTTGGAACAAAAATGATGCTCACCCGAGAGGCCTACGAGTCCGGAAAAGGGTACTTCCTTTAAAGTAAAGCTGAACAGCGACTTAGAGCGCATGGAAAGAGCTGCATGCCTCCCTTTCTGCAGGGCTACTCAGGTCCTTACCTCGAGGCAAGGACTCACGTTGAGATTCCCTTTAGCTTTAGAGCATGGCAAGGTGAGCCCCACACCGGCCAATGAAGCTCCGTGTGTAGCCAGAGAAAACGCATTTTCTTCCCAGACCCTTGCCTACAGTGGCCTGAGGCCTGTCAACAGCAGAGAATTTCAGGGAGCTTCACGGTAGCAAGAATGGAGCTTTCCAAATGGAAAGCAAGGCTAGTACCATCATGCCCCCATTTCCATGGGCACAGGCAGCATACATCTCTGTGGTTTCTAACAAGTCAAAAGAGACACGGAGTACACACTGGTTGCTTCCCTGAATCAACTTCTCGAGGCAGGATTTTCTGCATCTAGTGCACGACCTCACCAAGGAACGCCATAGCTAGGCCTCTGGGCCCGTGCGTCTTCAAGAGCCTGCAGGGCTACAGGAAATACTGTGCTTTAGTTGCAATAGGAACGCAAGCCGTCTTTCTCCTGGGGGCAGGATGACTTCAGGTAGGAGGTCTTAGATGGAAGGAGAAGCCCAGTGTTTTTCTCTGTGCAGCTCAGACTAGGGAATGAGTGCGACTTCCACGGCATGTTGGAAACTGCTAGAACGGTGCTCGTGAACCTGTGCGAGTGCCGTGAATCAAGATATCACAAGAAAGAGTGCAGTGTGTTGCCCATGACTCAGCAGACACAGAGGACCTCCGAGGGCCCAATGGGCCTCGTTGTTGCTCAGCAGGCTTACAGGGGTGTGGAGGTACTCAGGGATCTTGGAACAAAAATGATGCTCACCTGAGAGGCCTACGAGTCCGGAAAAGGGTACTTCCTTTAAAGTAAAGCTGAACAGCGACTTAGAGCGCATGGAAAGACCTGCATGCCTCCCTTTCTGCAGGGCTACTCAGGGCCTTACCTCGAGGCAAGGACTCACGTTGAGATTCCCTTTAGCTCTAGAGCATGGCAAGGTGAGCCCCACCCCGGCCAAAGAAGCTCCGTGTGTAGCCACAGAAAACTCATTTTCTTCCCACACCAATGCTAGAGTGGCCAGGGGCCTGTCAACAGCAGAGAATTTCAGGGAGCTTCACGGCAGCAAGAATGGAGCTTTCCAAATGGAAAGCAAGGCTAGTACCATCATGCCCCCATTTCCATGGGCACAGGCAGCATACATCTCTGTGGTTTCTAACAAGTCAAATGAGACACAGAGTACACACTGTTTTCTTCCCTGAATCCACTTCTCGCGGGAGGGTGTTCTGCAACTAGTGAACGGCCTCACCCAGGAAAGCCCTAGCTAGGCCTCCTGGCCCGTGTCTCTTCAAAAGCCTGCAGTGCTAAAGGAAAAACTGTGCTTTAGTTGCAATAAGAACGCAGCCGTCTTTCTCCAGGAGGCAAGGTGACTTCAGCTAGGAGGTCCTGGATGGATGGAGAAGGCTAGTGTTTTTCTCTGTGCAGCTCAAACTAGGGAAGGAGTGCGACTTCCACGGCAAGTTGGAACTTGCTAGAATCGTGCTCGTGAATCTGTGCGATTGCTGGCTAAATCAAGATGTACCAATAAGAGTGCAGTGTGTTGCCCTACACTCGGCATACACACCGTGAGTCGGAAAGCTAGGGGCCTGGATATTGCTTAGAAGGGCCAGGGGAGCCTGAGGGTACTCGGTGTTCTTGCAGGGAACAGGTTTTCCAGGTGAGGCACCTAGGTGTCCTGAAAAGCGTACTGGCGTTAAAATGCTGCAGAGCAGCGACTACGGCCTCATGGAAACTGCTACACGCCTCCCCTTCTGCATAGCATTTCAGGGCCTTACCTCGAGGCAAGTTCTCACGTTGCTTGCACTGTGAGCGACACAGCATGTTAGGATGCTGTATTTCTCCTTGAATAGAGTGACTTCAGGAAAGAGGTCCTCGTTAAATTCTAAGAAGAGTGTTTTCTCAGGGCATTCAAACGAGGGCAATGTCGAAAACTTCCAGGGCATGTTGGACTGCCTAGAAATGTGGTTCTGATGATGTTCGACTGCTCTGGAAATAGAGCTCTCCTGAAGTAACGTACAGTGTGTTGCCCGAGACTCGGCAGACACAGAGGGCCTCCGATAGACATATGGGACTCAATGCTTCTCAGCAGGCCCACCGGGGTGTGGAGGGAGTCTGTGCTCTTGGACCCAAAATGATGCTCACCTGAGGCGCCTAAAGGTCCTGAAAAGGGTACTTCCTTTACAATAAAGCAGAACCTCCACTAAGAGCTCATGGAAAGAGCTGCATGCCTCCCTTTCTGCAGGGCTACTCAGGTCCTTACCTCGAGGCAAGGACTCACGTTGAGATTCCCTTTAGCTTTAGAGCATGGCAAGGTGAGCCCCACCCCGGCCAAAGGAGCTCCGTGTTTAGCCAGAGAAAACTCATTTTCTTACCAGACCAATGCCTACAGTGGCCAGGGGCCTGTCAACAGCAGCGAATTTCAGGGAGCTTCACGGCAGCAAGAATGGAGCTTTCCAAACTGAAAGCAAGGTTAGTCCCATCATGCCCCCATTTCCATGGGCACAGGCAGCATACAGCTCTGTGGTTTCTAACAAGTCAAAAGAGACACGGAGTCCACACTGGTTGCTTCCCTGAATCAACTTCTCGAGGCAGGGTTTTCGGCATCTAGTGAACGACCTCACCAAGGAAAGCCTTAGCTAGGCCTCTGGCCCCTTGCCTCTTCCAAACCTGCAGTGCTACAGGAAAAACTGTGCTTTAGTTGCAATAGGAACGCAAGCCGTCTTTCTCCTGAGGCAGGGTGACTTCAGGTAGGAGGTCCTGGATGGAAGGAGAAGCCTAGTGTTTTTCTCTGTGCAGCTCAGACCAGGGAATGAGTGCGACTTCCACGGCATGTTGGAACTTGCTAGAACATTGCTCTTGAACCTGTGCGAGTGCTGTGAATCAAGATATCACAAGAAAGAGTGCAGTGTGTTGCCCATGACTCAGCAGACACAGAGGACCTCCGAGGGACGATGGGCCTCGTTGTTGCTCAGCAGGCCTACAGGGGTGTGGAGGTACTCAGGGATCTTGGAACAAAAATGATGCTCACCCGAGAGGCCTAGGAGTCCTGAGAAGGGTCCTTCCTTTAAAGTAAAGCTGAACAGCGACTTAGAGCTAACGGAAAGAGCTGCATGCCTCCCTTTCTGCAGGGCTACTCAGGGCCTTACCTCGAGGCAAAGACTCAAGTTGAGATTCCCTTTAGCTCCAGAGCATGGCAAGGTGAGCCCCACCACGGCCAATGAAGCTCCGTGTGTAGGCAGAGAAAATTCATTTTCTTCCCACACTCATGGCTACAGTGGCCAGAGGGCTGTCAACAGCAGAGAATTTCAGGGAGCTTCACGGCAGTAAGAATGGAGCTTTCCAAATGGAAAGGAAGGCTAGTACCATCATGCCCCCATAACCTTTGGCACAGGCAGCATACATCTCTGTGGTTTCTAACAAGTCAAAAGAGACACGGAGTACACACTGGTTGCTTCCCTGAATCAACTTCTCGAGGCAGGGTGTTCTGCATCTAGTGAACGACCTCACCAAGGAACGCCCTAGCTAGGCCTCTGGGCCCGTGCCTCTTCAAAAGCCTGCAGTGCTACAGGAAAAACTGTGCTTTAGTTGCAAGAAGAACGCACGCAGTGTTTCTCCTGATGGCAGGGTGACTTCAGGTAGGAGGTCTTAGATGGAAGGAGAAGCCTAGTGTTTTTCTCTGTGCAGCTCAGACTAGGGAATGAGTGCGACTTCCACGGCATGTTGGAACCTGCTAGAACGGTGCTCGTGAACCTGTGCGAGTGCTGTGAATCAAGATATCACAAGAAAGAGTGCAGTGTGTTGCCCATGACTCAGCAGACACAGAGGACCTCCGAGGGCCCAATGGGCCTCGTTGTTGCTCAGCAGGCTTACAGGGGTGTGGAGGTACTCAGGGATCTTGGAACAAAAATGATGCTCACCCGAGAGGCCTACGAGTCCGGAAAAGGGTACTTCCTTTAAAGTAAAGCTGAACAGCGACTTAGAGCGCATGGAAAGACCTGCATGCCTCCCTTTCTGCAGGGCTACCCAGGGCCTTACCTCGAGGCAAGGACTCACGTTGAGATTCCCTTTAGCTCTACAGCATGGCAAGGTGAGCCCCACCCCGGCCAAAGAAGCTCCGTGTGTAGCCAGAGAAAACTCATTTTCTTCCCACACCAATGCTAGAGTGGCCAGGGGCCTGTCAACAGCAGAGAATTTCAGGGAGCTTCACGGCAGCAAGAATGGAGCTTTCCAAATGGAAAGCAAGGCTAGTACCATCATGCCCCCATTTCCATGGGCACAGGCAGCATACATCTCTGTGGTTTCTAACAAGTCAAAAGAGACACAGAGTACACACTGGTTGCTTCCCTGAATCAACTTCTCGAGGCAGGGTGTTCTGCAACTAGTGAACGGCCTCACCCAGGAAAGCCCTAGCTAGGCCTCCTGGCCCGTGTCTCTTCAAAAGCCTGCAGTGCTAAAGGAAAAACTGTGCTTTAGTTGCAATAAGAACGCAGCCGTCTTTCTCCAGGAGGCAAGGTGACTTCAGCTAGGAGGTCCTGGATGGATGGAGAAGGCTAGTGTTTTTCTCTGTGCAGCTCAAACTAGGGAAGGAGTGCGACTTCCACGGCAAGTTGGAACTTGCTAGAATCGTGCTCGTGAATCTGTGCGATTGCTGGCTAAATCAAGATGTACCAATAAGAGTGCAGTGTGTTGCCCTACACTCGGCATACACACCGTGAGTCGGAAAGCTAGGGGCCTGGATATTGCTTAGAAGGGCCAGGGGAGCCTGAGGGTACTCGGTGTTCTTGCAGGGAACAGGTTTTCCAGGTGAGGCACCTAGGTGTCCTGAAAAGCGTACTGGCGTTAAAATGCTGCAGAGCAGCGACTACGGCCTCATGGAAACTGCTACACGCCTCCGCTTCTGCATAGCATTTCAGGGCCTTACCTCGAGGCAAGTTCTCACGTTGCTTGCACTGTGAGCGACACAGCATGTTAGGATGCTGTATTTCTCCTTGAATAGAGTGACTTCAGGAAAGAGGTCCTCGTTAAATTCTAAGAAGAGTCTTTTCTCAGGGCATTCAAACGAGGGCAATGTCGAAAACTTCCAGGGCATGTTGGACTGCCTAGAAATGTGGTTCTGATGCTGTTCGACTGCTCTGGAAATAGAGCTCTCCTGAAGTAACGTACAGTGTGTTGCCCGAGACTCGGCAGACACAGAGGGCCTCCGATGGACATATGGGACTCAATGCTTCTCAGCAGGCCCACCGGGGTGTGGAGGGAGTCTGTGCTCTTGGACCCAAAATGATGCTCACCTGAGGCGCCTAAAGGTCCTGAAAAGGGTACTTCCTTTACAATAAAGCAGAACCTCCACTAAGAGCTCATGGAAAGAGCTGCATGCCTCCCTTTCTGCAGGGCTACTCAGGTCCTTACCTCGAGGCAAGGACTCACGTTGAGATTCCCTTTAGCTTTAGAGCATGGCAAGGTGAGCCCCACACCGGCCAATGAAGCTCCGTGTGTAGCCAGAGAAAACGCATTTTCTTCCCAGACCCTTGCCTACAGTGGCCTGAGGCCTGTCAACAGCAGAGAATTTCAGGGAGCTTCACGGTAGCAAGAATGGAGCTTTCCAAATGGAAAGCAAGGCTAGTACCATCATGCCCCCATTTCCATGGGCACAGGCAGCATACATCTCTGTGGTTTCTAACAAGTCAAAAGAGACACAGAGTACACACTGGTTGCTTCCCTGAATCAACTTCTCGAGGCAGGGTGTTCTGCACCTTGTGAACGGTCTCACCAAGGAACGCCGTAGCCAGGCCTCCGGAACCGTGCCTCTTCAAAAGCCTGCAGTGCTACAGGAAAAACTGTGCTTTAGTTGCAACAGGAACGCAAGCCGTCTTTCTCCTGGAGGCAGGGTGACTTCAGGTAGGAGGTCCTGATTGGAAGGAGAAGCCTAGTGTTTTTCTCTGTGCAGCTCAGACTAGGGAATGAGTGCGACTTCCACGGCATGTTGGAACTTGCAAGAACGTTGCTCTTCAACTTGCGAGTGCTGAGAGTCAAGATATCACAAGAGAGAGTGCAGTGTGTTGACCATGACTCAGCAGACACAGAGGACCTCCGAGGGACCAATGGGCCACTTTTTGCTCAGCAGGCCTACAGGGGTGTGGAGGTACTAAGAGATCTTGGAACAAAAATGATGCTTACCTGAGGGGGCTGGGAGTCCTGAAAAGGGTACTTCCTTTACAGTAAAGCACAACAGCGACTAAGAGCTCATGGAAAGAGCTGCATGCCTCCCTTTCTGCAGGGCTACTCAGGGCCTTACCTCGAGGCAAGGATTCACGTTGAGATTCCCTTTAGCTCTAGAGCATGGCAAGGTGAGCCCCACCCCGGCCAAAGGAGCTCCGTGTTTAGCCAGAGAAAACTCATTTTCTTACCAGACCAATGCCTACAGTGGCCAGGGGCCTGTCAACAGCAGCGAATTTCAGGGAGCTTCACGGCAGCAAGAATGGAGCTTTCCAAACTGAAAGCAAGGTTAGTCCCATCATGCCCCCATTTCCATGGGCACAGGCAGCATACAGCTCTGTGGTTTCTAACAAGTCAAAAGAGACACGGAGTCCACACTGGTTGCTTCCCTGAATCAACTTCTCGAGGCAGGGTTTTCGGCATCTAGTGAACGACCTCACCAAGGAAAGCCTTAGCTAGGCCTCTGGCCCCTTGCCTCTTCCAAACCTGCAGTGCTACAGGAAAAACTGTGCTTTAGTTGCAATAGGAACGCAAGCCGTCTTTCTCCTGAGGCAGGGTGACTTCAGGTAGGAGGTCCTGGATGGAAGGAGAAGCCTAGTGTTTTTCTCTGTGCAGCTCAGACCAGGGAATGAGTGCGACTTCCACGGCATGTTGGAACTTGCTAGAACATTGCTCTTGAACCTGTGCGAGTGCTGTGAATCAAGATATCACAAGAAAGAGTGCAGTGTGTTGCCCATGACTCAGCAGACACAGAGGACCTCCGAGGGACGATGGGCCTCGTTGTTGCTCAGCAGGCCTACAGGGGTGTGGAGGTACTCAGGGATCTTGGAACAAAAATGATGCTCACCCGAGAGGCCTAGGAGTCCTGAAAAGGGTCCTTCCTTTAAAGTAAAGCTGAACAGCGACTTAGAGCTAACGGAAAGAGCTGCATGCCTCCCTTTCTGCAGGGCTACTCAGGGCCTTACCTCGAGGCAAAGACTCAAGTTGAGATTCCCTTTAGCTCCAGAGCATGGCAAGGTGAGCCCCACCCCGGCCAATGAAGCTCCGTGTGTAGGCAGAGAAAATTCATTTTCTTCCCACACTCATGGCTACAGTGGCCAGAGGGCTGTCAACAGCAGAGAATTTCAGGGAGCTTCACGGCAGTAAGAATGGAGCTTTCCAAATGGAAAGGAAGGCTAGTACCATCATGCCCCCATAACCTTTGGCACAGGCAGCATACATCTCTGTGGTTTCTAACAAGTCAAAAGAGACACGGAGTACACACTGGTTGCTTCCCTGAATCAACTTCTCGAGGCAGGGTGTTCTGCATCTAGTGAACGACCTCACCAAGGAACGCCCTAGCTAGGCCTCTGGGCCCGTGCCTCTTCAAAAGCCTGCAGTGCTACAGGAAAAACTGTGCTTTAGTTGCAATAAGAACGCACGCAGTCTTTCTCCTGATGGCAGGGTGACTTCAGGTAGGAGGTCTTAGATGGAAGGAGAAGCCTAGTGTTTTTCTCTGTGCAGCTCAGACTAGGGAATGAGTGCGACTTCCACGGCATGTTGGAACCTGCTAGAACGGTGCTCGTGAACCTGTGCGAGTGCTGTGAATCAAGATATCACAAGAAAGAGTGCAGTGTGTTGCCCATGACTCAGCAGACACAGAGGACCTCCGAGGGACGATGGGCCTCGTTGTTGCTCAGCAGGCTTACAGGGGTGTGGAGGTACTCAGGGATCTTGGAACAAAAATGATGCTCACCCGAGAGGCCTACGAGTCCGGAAAAGGGTACTTCCTTTAAAGTAAAGCTGAACAGCGACTTAGAGCGCATGGAAAGACCTGCATGCCTCCCTTTCTGCAGGGCTACCCAGGGCCTTACCTCGAGGCAAGGACTCACGTTGAGATTCCCTTTAGCTCTACAGCATGGCAAGGTGAGCCCCACACCGGCCAATGAAGCTCCGTGTGTAGCCAGAGAAAACTCATTTTCTTCCCACACCAATGCTAGAGTGGCCAGGGGCCTGTCAACAGCAGAGAATTTCAGGGAGCTTCACGGCAGCAAGAATGGAGCTTTCCAAATGGAAAGCAAGGCTAGTACCATCATGCCCCCATTTCCATGGGCACAGGCAGCATACATCTCTGTGGTTTCTAACAAGTCAAAAGAGACACAGAGTACACACTGGTTGCTTCCCTGAATCAACTTCTCGAGGCAGGGTGTTCTGCAACTAGTGAACGGCCTCACCCAGGAAAGCCCTAGCTAGGCCTCCTGGCCCGTGTCTCTTCAAAAGCCTGCAGTGCTAAAGGAAAAACTGTGCTTTAGTTGCAATAAGAACGCAGCCGTCTTTCTCCAGGAGGCAAGGTGACTTCAGCTAGGAGGTCCTGGATGGATGGAGAAGGCTAGTGTTTTTCTCTGTGCAGCTCAAACTAGGGAAGGAGTGCGACTTCCACGGCAAGTTGGAACTTGCTAGAATCGTGCTCGTGAATCTGTGCGATTGCTGGCTAAATCAAGATGTACCAATAAGAGTGCAGTGTGTTGCCCTACACTCGGCATACACACCGTGAGTCGGAAAGCTAGGGGCCTGGATATTGCTTAGAAGGGCCAGGGGAGCCTGAGGGTACTCGGTGTTCTTGCAGGGAACAGGTTTTCCAGGTGAGGCACCTAGGTGTCCTGAAAAGCGTACTGGCGTTAAAATGCTGCAGAGCAGCGACTACGGCCTCATGGAAACTGCTACACGCCTCCGCTTCTGCATAGCATTTCAGGGCCTTACCTCGAGGCAAGTTCTCACGTTGCTTGCACTGTGAGCGACACAGCATGTTAGGATGCTGTATTTCTCCTTGAATAGAGTGACTTCAGGAAAGAGGTCCTCGTTAAATTCTAAGAAGAGTCTTTTCTCAGGGCATTCAAACGAGGGCAATGTCGAAAACTTCCAGGGCATGTTGGACTGCCTAGAAATGTGGTTCTGATGCTGTTCGACTGCTCTGGAAATAGAGCTCTCCTGAAGTAACGTACAGTGTGTTGCCCGAGACTCGGCAGACACAGAGGGCCTCCGATGGACATATGGGACTCAATGCTTCTCAGCAGGCCCACCGGGGTGTGGAGGGAGTCTGTGCTCTTGGACCCAAAATGATGCTCACCTGAGGCGCCTAAAGGTCCTGAAAAGGGTACTTCCTTTACAATAAAGCAGAACCTCCACTAAGAGCTCATGGAAAGAGCTGCATGCCTCCCTTTCTGCAGGGCTACTCAGGTCCTTACCTCGAGGCAAGGACTCACGTTGAGATTCCCTTTAGCTTTAGAGCATGGCAAGGTGAGCCCCACACCGGCCAATGAAGCTCCGTGTGTAGCCAGAGAAAACGCATTTTCATCCCAGACCCTTGCCTACAGTGGCCTGAGGCCTGTCAACAGCAGAGAATTTCAGGGAGCTTCACGGTAGCAAGAATGGAGCTTTCCAAATGGAAAGCAAGGCTAGTACCATCATGCCCCCATTTCCATGGGCACAGGCAGCATACATCTCTGTGGTTTCTAACAAGTCAAAAGAGACACAGAGTACACACTGGTTGCTTCCCTGAATCAACTTCTCGAGGCAGGGTGTTCTGCACCTTGTGAACGGTCTCACCAAGGAACGCCGTAGCAAGGCCTCCGGAACCGTGCCTCTTCAAAAGCCTGCAGTGCTACAGGAAAAACTGTGCTTTAGTTGCAACAGGAACGCAAGCCGTCTTTCTCCTGGAGGCAGGGTGACTTCAGGTAGGAGGTCCTGATTGGAAGGAGAAGCCTAGTGTTTTTCTCTGTGCAGCTCAGACTAGGGAATGAGTGCGACTTCCACGGCATGTTGGAACTTGCAAGAACGTTGCTCTTCAACTTGCGAGTGCTGAGAGTCAAGATATCACAAGAGAGAGTGCAGTGTGTTGACCATGACTCAGCAGACACAGAGGACCTCCGAGGGACCAATGGGCCACTTTTTGCTCAGCAGGCCTACAGGGGTGTGGAGGTACTAAGAGATCTTGGAACAAAAATGATGCTTACCTGAGGGGGCTGGGAGTCCTGAAAAGGGTACTTCCTTTACAGTAAAGCACAACAGCGACTAAGAGCTCATGGAAAGAGCTGCATGCCTCCCTTTCTGCAGGGCTACTCAGGGCCTTACCTCGAGGCAAGGATTCACGTTGAGATTCCCTTTAGCTCTAGAGCATGGCAAGGTGAGCCCCACCCCGGCCAAAGGAGCTCCGTGTTTAGCCAGAGAAAACTCATTTTCTTACCAGACCAATGCCTACAGTGGCCAGGGGCCTGTCAACAGCAGCGAATTTCAGGGAGCTTCACGGCAGCAAGAATGGAGCTTTCCAAACTGAAAGCAAGGTTAGTCCCATCATGCCCCCATTTCCATGGGCACAGGCAGCATACAGCTCTGTGGTTTCTAACAAGTCAAAAGAGACACGGAGTCCACACTGGTTGCTTCCCTGAATCAACTTCTCGAGGCAGGGTTTTCGGCATCTAGTGAACGACCTCACCAAGGAAAGCCTTAGCTAGGCCTCTGGCCCCTTGCCTCTTCCAAACCTGCAGTGCTACAGGAAAAACTGTGCTTTAGTTGCAATAGGAACGCAAGCCGTCTTTCTCCTGAGGCAGGGTGACTTCAGGTAGGAGGTCCTGGATGGAAGGAGAAGCCTAGTGTTTTTCTCTGTGCAGCTCAGACCAGGGAATGAGTGCGACTTCCACGGCATGTTGGAACTTGCTAGAATATTGCTCTTGAACCTGTGCGAGTGCTGTGAATCAAGATATCACAAGAAAGAGTGCAGTGTGTTGCCCATGACTCAGCAGACACAGAGGACCTCCGAGGGACGATGGGCCTCGTTGTTGCTCAGCAGGCCTACAGGGGTGTGGAGGTACTCAGGGATCTTGGAACAAAAATGATGCTCACCCGAGAGGCCTAGGAGTCCTGAAAAGGGTCCTTCCTTTAAAGTAAAGCTGAACAGCGACTTAGAGCTAATGGAAAGAGCTGCATGCTTCCCTTTCTGCAGGGCTACTCAGGGCCTTACCTCGAGGCAAAGACTCAAGTTGAGATTCCCTTTAGCTCCAGAGCATGGCAAGGTGAGCCCCACCCCGGCCAATGAAGCTCCGTGTGTAGGCAGAGAAAATTCATTTTCTTCCCACACTCATGCCTACAGTGGCCAGAGGGCTATCAACAGCAGAGAATTTCAGGGAGCTTCACGGCAGTAAGAATGGAGCTTTCCAAATGGAAAGGAAGGCTAGTACCATCATGCCCCCATTATCATTGGCACAGGCAGCATACATCTCTGTGGTTTCTAACAAGTCAAAAGAGACACGGAGTACACACTGGTTGCTTCCCTGAATCAACTTCTCGAGGCAGGGTGTTCTGCATCTAGTGAACGACCTCATCAAGGAACGCCCTAGCTAGGCCTCTGGGCCCGTGCCTCTTCAAAAGCCTGCAGTGCTACAGGAAAAACTGTGCTTTAGTTGCAATAAGAACGCACGCAGTGTTTCTCCTGATGGCAGGGTGACTTCAGGTAGGAGGTCTTAGATGGAAGGAGAAGCCTAGTGTTTTAATCTGTGCAGCTCAGACTAGGGAATGAGTGCGACTTCCACGGTATGTTGGAACCTGCTTGAACGGTGCTCGTGAACCTGTGCGAGTGCTGTGAATCAAGATATCACAAGAAACAGTGCAGTGTGTTGCCCATGACTCAGCAGACACAGAGGACCTCCGAGGGACGATGGGCCTCGTTGTTGCTCAGCAGGCTTACAGGGGTGTGGAGGTACTCAGGGATCTTGGAACAAAAATGATGCTCACCCGAGAGGCCTACGAGTCCGGAAAAGGGTACTTCCTTTAAAGTAAAGCTGAACAGCGACTTAGAGCGCATGGAAAGACCTGCATGCCTCCCTTTCTGCAGGGCTACCCAGGGCCTTACCTCGAGGCAAGGACTCACGTTGAGATTCCCTTTAGCTCTAGAGCATGGCAAGGTGAGCCCCACCCCGGCCAAAGAAGCTCCGTGTGTAGCCAGAGAAAACTCATTTTCTTCACACACCAATGCTAGAGTGGCCAGGGGCCTGTCAACAGCAGAGAATATCAGGGAGCTTCACGGCAGCAAGAATGGAGCTTTCCAAATGGAAAGCAAGGCTAGTACCATCATGCCCCCATTTCCATGGGCACAGGCAGCATACATCTCTGTGGTTTCTAACAAGTCAAAAGAGACACGGAGTACACACTGGTTGCTTCCCTGAATCAACTTCTCGAGGCAGGATTTTCTGCATCTAGTGCACGACCTCACCAAGGAACGCCATAGCTAGGCCTCTGGGCCCGTGCGTCTTCAAGAGCCTGCAGGGCTACAGGAAATACTGTGCTTTAGTTGCAATAGGAACGCAAGCCGTCTTTCTCCTGGGGGCAGGATGACTTCAGGTAGGAGGTCTTAGATGGAAGGAGAAGCCCAGTGTTTTTCTCTGTGCAGCTCAGACTAGGGAATGAGTGCGACTTCCACGGCATGTTGGAAACTGCTAGAACGGTGCTCGTGAACCTGTGCGAGTGCCGTGAATCAAGATATCACAAGAAAGAGTGCAGTGTGTTGCCCATGACTCAGCAGACACAGAGGACCTCCGAGGGCCCAATGGGCCTCGTTGTTGCTCAGCAGGCTTACAGGGGTGTGGAGGTACTCAGGGATCTTGGAACAAAAATGATGCTCACCTGAGAGGCCTACGAGTCCGGAAAAGGGTACTTCCTTTAAAGTAAAGCTGAACAGCGACTTAGAGCGCATGGAAAGACCTGCATGCCTCCCTTTCTGCAGGGCTACTCAGGGCCTTACCTCGAGGCAAGGACTCACGTTGAGATTCCCTTTAGCTCTAGAGCATGGCAAGGTGAGCCCCACCCCGGCCAAAGAAGCTCCGTGTGTAGCCACAGAAAACTCATTTTCTTCCCACACCAATGCTAGAGTGGCCAGGGGCCTGTCAACAGCAGAGAATTTCAGGGAGCTTCACGGCAGCAAGAATGGAGCTTTCCAAATGGAAAGCAAGGCTAGTACCATCATGCCCCCATTTCCATGGGCACAGGCAGCATACATCTCTGTGGTTTCTAACAAGTCAAATGAGACACAGAGTACACACTGGTTGCTTCACTGAATCAACTTCTCGAGGCAGGGTGTTCTGCAACTAGTGAACGGCCTCACCCAGGAAAGCCCTAGCTAGGCCTCCTGGCCCGTGTCTCTTCAAAAGCCTGCAGTGCTAAAGGAAAAACTGTGCTTTAGTTGCAATAAGAACGCAGCCGTCTTTCTCCAGGAGGCAAGGTGACTTCAGCTAGGAGGTCCTGGATGGATGGAGAAGGCTAGTGTTTTTCTCTGTGCAGCTCAAACTAGGGAAGGAGTGCGACTTCCACGGCAAGTTGGAACTTGCTAGAATCGTGCTCGTGAATCTGTGCGATTGCTGGCTAAATCAAGATGTACCAATAAGAGTGCAGTGTGTTGCCCTACACTCGGCATACACACCGTGAGTCGGAAAGCTAGGGGCCTGGATATTGCTTAGAAGGGCCAGGGGAGCCTGAGGGTACTCGGTGTTCTTGCAGGGAACAGGTTTTCCAGGTGAGGCACCTAGGTGTCCTGAAAAGCGTACTGGCGTTAAAATGCTGCAGAGCAGCGACTACGGCCTCATGGAAACTGCTACACGCCTCTCCTTCTGCATAGCATTTCAGGGCCTTACCTCGAGGCAAGTTCTCACGTTGCTTGCACTGTGAGCGACACAGCATGTTAGGATGCTGTATTTCTCCTTGAATAGAGTGACTTCAGGAAAGAGGTCCTCGTTAAATTCTAAGAAGAGTCTTTTCTCAGGGCATTCAAACGAGGGCAATGTCGAAAACTTCCAGGGCATGTTGGACTGCCTAGAAATGTGGTTCTGATGCTGTTCGACTGCTCTGGAAATAGAGCTCTCCTGAAGTAACGTACAGTGTGTTGCCCGAGACTCGGCAGACACAGAGGGCCTCCGATGGACATATGGGACTCAATGCTTCTCAGCAGGCCCACCGGGGTGTGGAGGGAGTCTGTGCTCTTGGACCCAAAATGATGCTCACCTGAGGCGCCTAAAGGTCCTGAAAAGGGTACTTCCTTTACAATAAAGCAGAACCTCCACTAAGAGCTCATGGAAAGAGCTGCATGCCTCCCTTTCTGCAGGGCTACTCAGGTCCTTACCTCGAGGCAAGGACTCACGTTGAGATTCCCTTTAGCTTTAGAGCATGGCAAGGTGAGCCCCACACCGGCCAATGAAGCTCCGTGTGTAGCCAGAGAAAACGCATTTTCTTCCCAGACCCTTGCCTACAGTGGCCTGAGGCCTGTCAACAGCAGAGAATTTCAGGGAGCTTCACGGTAGCAAGAATGGAGCTTTCCAAATGGAAAGCAAGGCTAGTACCATCATGCCCCCATTTCCATGGGCACAGGCAGCATACATCTCTGTGGTTTCTAACAAGTCAAAAGAGACACAGAGTACACACTGGTTGCTTCCCTGAATCAACTTCTCGAGGCAGGGTGTTCTGCACCTTGTGAACGGTCTCACCAAGGAACGCCGTAGCCAGGCCTCCGGAACCGTGCCTCTTCAAAAGCCTGCAGTGCTACAGGAAAAACTGTGCTTTAGTTGCAACAGGAACGCAAGCCGTCTTTCTCCTGGAGGCAGGGTGACTTCAGGTAGGAGGTCCTGATTGGAAGGAGAAGCCTAGTGTTTTTCTCTGTGCAGCTCAGACTAGGGAATGAGTGCGACTTCCACGGCATGTTGGAACTTGCAAGAACGTTGCTCTTCAACTTGCGAGTGCTGAGAGTCAAGATATCACAAGAGAGAGTGCAGTGTGTTGACCATGACTCAGCAGACACAGAGGACCTCCGAGGGACCAATGGGCCACTTTTTGCTCAGCAGGCCTACAGGGGTGTGGAGGTACTAAGAGATCTTGGAACAAAAATGATGCTTACCTGAGGGGGCTGGGAGTCCTGAAAAGGGTACTTCCTTTACAGTAAAGCACAACAGCGACTAAGAGCTCATGGAAAGAGCTGCATGCCTCCCTTTCTGCAGGGCTACTCAGGGCCTTACCTCGAGGCAAGGATTCACGTTGAGATTCCCTTTAGCTCTAGAGCATGGCAAGGTGAGCCCCACCCCGGCCAAAGGAGCTCCGTGTTTAGCCAGAGAAAACTCATTTTCTTACCAGACCAATGCCTACAGTGGCCAGGGGCCTGTCAACAGCAGCGAATTTCAGGGAGCTTCACGGCAGCAAGAATGGAGCTTTCCAAACTGAAAGCAAGGTTAGTCCCATCATGCCCCCATTTCCATGGGCACAGGCAGCATACAGCTCTGTGGTTTCTAACAAGTCAAAAGAGACACGGAGTCCACACTGGTTGCTTCCCTGAATCAACTTCTCGAGGCAGGGTTTTCGGCATCTAGTGAACGACCTCACCAAGGAAAGCCTTAGCTAGGCCTCTGGCCCCTTGCCTCTTCCAAACCTGCAGTGCTACAGGAAAAACTGTGCTTTAGTTGCAATAGGAACGCAAGCCGTCTTTCTCCTGAGGCAGGGTGACTTCAGGTAGGAGGTCCTGGA
This sequence comes from Balaenoptera borealis, assembly GCF_965194805.1. NCBI lineage: Eukaryota > Metazoa > Chordata > Mammalia > Artiodactyla > Balaenopteridae > Balaenoptera > Balaenoptera borealis. The sequence continues at coordinate 420,328 of NW_028123848.1, read as the reverse complement.
TGGAAGGAGAAGCCTAGTGTTTTTCTCTGTGCAGCTCAGACCAGGGAATGAGTGCGACTTCCACGGCATGTTGGAACTTGCTAGAACATTGCTCTTGAACCTGTGCGAGTGCTGTGAATCAAGATATCACAAGAAAGAGTGCAGTGTGTTGCCCATGACTCAGCAGACACAGAGGACCTCCGAGGGACGATGGGCCTCGTTGTTGCTCAGCAGGCCTACAGGGGTGTGGAGGTACTCAGGGATCTTGGAACAAAAATGATGCTCACCCGAGAGGCCTAGGAGTCCTGAAAAGGGTCCTTCCTTTAAAGTAAAGCTGAACAGCGACTTAGAGCTAACGGAAAGAGCTGCATGCCTCCCTTTCTGCAGGGCTACTCAGGGCCTTACCTCGAGGCAAAGACTCAAGTTGAGATTCCCTTTAGCTCCAGAGCATGGCAAGGTGAGCCCCACCCCGGCCAATGAAGCTCCGTGTGTAGGCAGAGAAAATTCATTTTCTTCCCACACTCATGGCTACAGTGGCCAGAGGGCTGTCAACAGCAGAGAATTTCAGGGAGCTTCACGGCAGTAAGAATGGAGCTTTCCAAATGGAAAGGAAGGCTAGTACCATCATGCCCCCATAACCTTTGGCACAGGCAGCATACATCTCTGTGGTTTCTAACAAGTCAAAAGAGACACGGAGTACACACTGGTTGCTTCCCTGAATCAACTTCTCGAGGCAGGGTGTTCTGCATCTAGTGAACGACCTCACCAAGGAACGCCCTAGCTAGGCCTCTGGGCCCATGCCTCTTCAAAAGCCTGCAGTGCTACAGGAAAAACTGTGCTTTAGTTGCAATAAGAACGCACGCAGTCTTTCTCCTGATGGCAGGGTGACTTCAGGTAGGAGGTCTTAGATGGAAGGAGAAGCCTAGTGTTTTTCTCTGTGCAGCTCAGACTAGGGAATGAGTGCGACTTCCACGGCATGTTGGAACCTGCTAGAACGGTGCTCGTGAACCTGTGCGAGTGCTGTGAATCAAGATATCACAAGAAAGAGTGCAGTGTGTTGCCCATGACTCAGCAGACACAGAGGACCTCCGAGGGACGATGGGCCTCGTTGTTGCTCAGCAGGCTTACAGGGGTGTGGAGGTACTCAGGGATCTTGGAACAAAAATGATGCTCACCCGAGAGGCCTACGAGTCCGGAAAAGGGTACTTCCTTTAAAGTAAAGCTGAACAGCGACTTAGAGCGCATGGAAAGACCTGCATGCCTCCCTTTCTGCAGGGCTACCCAGGGCCTTACCTCGAGGCAAGGACTCACGTTGAGATTCCCTTTAGCTCTACAGCATGGCAAGGTGAGCCCCACCCCGGCCAAAGAAGCTCCGTGTGTAGCCAGAGAAAACTCATTTTCTTCCCACACCAATGCTAGAGTGGCCAGGGGCCTGTCAACAGCAGAGAATTTCAGGGAGCTTCACGGCAGCAAGAATGGAGCTTTCCAAATGGAAAGCAAGGCTAGTACCATCATGCCCCCATTTCCATGGGCACAGGCAGCATACATCTCTGTGGTTTCTAACAAGTCAAATGAGACACAGAGTACACACTGGTTGCTTCCCTGAATCAACTTCTCGAGGCAGGGTGTTCTGCAACTAGTGAACGGCCTCACCCAGGAAAGCCCTAGCTAGGCCTCCTGGCCCGTGTCTCTTCAAAAGCCTGCAGTGCTAAAGGAAAAACTGTGCTTTAGTTGCAATAAGAACGCAGCCGTCTTTCTCCAGGAGGCAAGGTGACTTCAGCTAGGAGGTCCTGGATGGATGGAGAAGGCTAGTGTTTTTCTCTGTGCAGCTCAAACTAGGGAAGGAGTGCGACTTCCACGGCAAGTTGGAACTTGCTAGAATCGTGCTCGTGAATCTGTGCGATTGCTGGCTAAATCAAGATGTACCAATAAGAGTGCAGTGTGTTGCCCTACACTTGGCATACACACCGTGAGTCGGAAAGCTAGGGGCCTGGATATTGCTTAGAAGGGCCAGGGGAGCCTGAGGGTACTCGGTGTTCTTGCAGGGAACAGGTTTTCCAGGTGAGGCACCTAGGTGTCCTGAAAAGCGTACTGGCGTTAAAATGCTGCAGAGCAGCGACTACGGCCTCATGGAAACTGCTACACGCCTCCGCTTCTGCATAGCATTTCAGGGCCTTACCTCGAGGCAAGTTCTCACGTTGCTTGCACTGTGAGCGACACAGCATGTTAGGATGCTGTATTTCTCCTTGAATAGAGTGACTTCAGGAAAGAGGTCCTCGTTAAATTCTAAGAAGAGTCTTTTCTCAGGGCATTCAAACGAGGGCAATGTCGAAAACTTCCAGGGCATGTTGGACTGCCTAGAAATGTGGTTCTGATGCTGTTCGACTGCTCTGGAAATAGAGCTCTCCTGAAGTAACGTACAGTGTGTTGCCCGAGACTCGGCAGACACAGAGGGCCTCCGATGGACATATGGGACTCAATGCTTCTCAGCAGGCCCACCGGGGTGTGGAGGGAGTCTGTGCTCTTGGACCCAAAATGATGCTCACCTGAGGCGCCTAAAGGTCCTGAAAAGGGTACTTCCTTTACAATAAAGCAGAACCTCCACTAAGAGCTCATGGAAAGAGCTGCATGCCTCCCTTTCTGCAGGGCTACTCAGGTCCTTACCTCGAGGCAAGGACTCACGTTGAGATTCCCTTTAGCTTTAGAGCATGGCAAGGTGAGCCCCACACCGGCCAATGAAGCTCCGTGTGTAGCCAGAGAAAACGCATTTTCTTCCCAGACCCTTGCCTACAGTGGCCTGAGGCCTGTCAACAGCAGAGAATTTCAGGGAGCTTCACGGTAGCAAGAATGGAGCTTTCCAAATGGAAAGCAAGGCTAGTACCATCATGCCCCCATTTCCATGGGCACAGGCAGCATACATCTCTGTGGTTTCTAACAAGTCAAAAGAGACACAGAGTACACACTGGTTGCTTCCCTGAATCAACTTCTCGAGGCAGGGTGTTCTGCACCTTGTGAACGGTCTCACCAAGGAACGCCGTAGCAAGGCCTCCGGAACCGTGCCTCTTCAAAAGCCTGCAGTGCTACAGGAAAAACTGTGCTTTAGTTGCAACAGGAACGCAAGCCGTCTTTCTCCTGGAGGCAGGGTGACTTCAGGTAGGAGGTCCTGATTGGAAGGAGAAGCCTAGTGTTTTTCTCTGTGCAGCTCAGACTAGGGAATGAGTGCGACTTCCACGGCATGTTGGAACTTGCAAGAACGTTGCTCTTCAACTTGCGAGTGCTGAGAGTCAAGATATCACAAGAGAGAGTGCAGTGTGTTGACCATGACTCAGCAGACACAGAGGACCTCCGAGGGACCAATGGGCCACTTTTTGCTCAGCAGGCCTACAGGGGTGTGGAGGTACTAAGAGATCTTGGAACAAAAATGATGCTTACCTGAGGGGGCTGGGAGTCCTGAAAAGGGTACTTCCTTTACAGTAAAGCACAACAGTGACTAAGAGCTCATGGAAAGAGCTGCATGCCTCCCTTTCTGCAGGGCTACTCAGGGCCTTACCTCGAGGCAAGGATTCACGTTGAGATTCCCTTTAGCTCTAGAGCATGGCAAGGTGAGCCCCACCCCGGCCAAAGGAGCTCCGTGTTTAGCCAGAGAAAACTCATTTTCTTACCAGACCAATGCCTACAGTGGCCAGGGGCCTGTCAACAGCAGCGAATTTCAGGGAGCTTCACGGCAGCAAGAATGGAGCTTTCCAAACTGAAAGCAAGGTTAGTCCCATCATGCCCCCATTTCCATGGGCACAGGCAGCATACAGCTCTGTGGTTTCTAACAAGTCTAAAGAGACACGGAGTACACACTGGTTGCTTCCCTGAATCTACTTCTCGAGGCAGGGTTTTCGGCATCTAGTGAACGACCTCACCAAGGAAAGCCTTAGCTAGGCCTCTGGCCCCTTGCCTCTTCCAAACCTGCAGTGCTACAGGAAAAACTGTGCTTTAGTTGCAATAGGAACGCAAGCCGTCTTTCTCCTGAGGCAGGGTGACTTCAGGTAGGAGGTCCTGGATGGAAGGAGAAGCCTAGTGTTTTTCTCTGTGCAGCTCAGACCAGGGAATGAGTGCGACTTCCACGGCATGTTGGAACTTGCTAGAATATTGCTCTTGAACCTGTGCGAGTGCTGTGAATCAAGATATCACAAGAAAGAGTGCAGTGTGTTGCCCATGACTCAGCAGACACAGAGGACCTCCGAGGGACGATGGGCCTCGTTGTTGCTCAGCAGGCCTACAGGGGTGTGGAGGTACTCAGGGATCTTGGAACAAAAATGATGCTCACCCGAGAGGCCTAGGAGTCCTGAAAAGGGTCCTTCCTTTAAAGTAAAGCTGAACAGCGACTTAGAGCTAATGGAAAGAGCTGCATGCTTCCCTTTCTGCAGGGCTACTCAGGGCCTTACCTCGAGGCAAAGACTCAAGTTGAGATTCCCTTTAGCTCCAGAGCATGGCAAGGTGAGCCCCACCCCGGCCAATGAAGCTCCGTGTGTAGGCAGAGGAAATTCATTTTCTTCCCACACTCATGCCTACAGTGGCCAGAGGGCTATCAACAGCAGAGAATTTCAGGGAGCTTCACGGCAGTAAGAATGGAGCTTTCCAAATGGAAAGGAAGGCTAGTACCATCATGCCCCCATTATCATTGGCACAGGCAGCATACATCTCTGTGGTTTCTAACAAGTCAAAAGAGACACGGAGTACACACTGGTTGCTTCCCTGAATCAACTTCTCGAGGCAGGGTGTTCTGCATCTAGTGAACGACCTCATCAAGGAACGCCCTAGCTAGGCCTCTGGGCCCGTGCCTCTTCAAAAGCCTGCAGTGCTACAGGAAAAACTGTGCTTTAGTTGCAATAAGAACGCACGCAGTGTTTCTCCTGATGGCAGGGTGACTTCAGGTAGGAGGTCTTAGATGGAAGGAGAAGCCTAGTGTTTTAATCTGTGCAGCTCAGACTAGGGAATGAGTGCGACTTCCACGGCATGTTGGAACCTGCTTGAACGGTGCTCGTGAACCTGTGCGAGTGCTGTGAATCAAGATATCACAAGAAAGAGTGCAGTGTGTTGCCCATGACTCAGCAGACACAGAGGACCTCCGAGGGACGATGGGCCTCGTTGTTGCTCAGCAGGCTTACAGGGGTGTGGAGGTACTCAGGGATCTTGGAACAAAAATGATGCTCACCCGAGAGGCCTACGAGTCCGGAAAAGGGTACTTCCTTTAAAGTAAAGCTGAACAGCGACTTAGAGCGCATGGAAAGACCTGCATGCCTCCCTTTCTGCAGGGCTACCCAGGGCCTTACCTCGAGGCAAGGACTCACGTTGAGATTCCCTTTAGCTCTAGAGCATGGCAAGGTGAGCCCCACCCCGGCCAAAGAAGCTCCGTGTGTAGCCAGAGAAAACTCATTTTCTTCCCACACCAATGCTAGAGTGGCCAGGGGCCTGTCAACAGCAGAGAATATCAGGGAGCTTCACGGCAGCAAGAATGGAGCTTTCCAAATGGAAAGCAAGGCTAGTACCATCATGCCCCCATTTCCATGGGCACAGGCAGCATACATCTCTGTGGTTTCTAACAAGTCAAAAGAGACACGGAGTACACACTGGTTGCTTCCCTGAATCAACTTCTCGAGGCAGGATTTTCTGCATCTAGTGCACGACCTCACCAAGGAACGCCATAGCTAGGCCTCTGGGCCCGTGCGTCTTCAAGAGCCTGCAGGGCTACAGGAAATACTGTGCTTCAGTTGCAATAGGAACGCAAGCCGTCTTTCTCCTGGGGGCAGGATGACTTCAGGTAGGAGGTCTTAGATGGAAGGAGAAGCCCAGTGTTTTTCTCTGTGCAGCTCAGACTAGGGAATGAGTGCGACTTCCACGGCATGTTGGAAACTGCTAGAACGGTGCTCGTGAACCTGTGCGAGTGCCGTGAATCAAGATATCACAAGAAAGAGTGCAGTGTGTTGCCCATGACTCAGCAGACACAGAGGACCTCCGAGGGCCCAATGGGCCTCGTTGTTGCTCAGCAGGCTTACAGGGGTGTGGAGGTACTCAGGGATCTTGGAACAAAAATGATGCTCACCTGAGAGGCCTACGAGTCCAGAAAAGGGTACTTCCTTTAAAGTAAAGCTGAACAGCGACTTAGAGCGCATGGAAAGACCTGCATGCCTCCCTTTCTGCAGGGCTACTCAGGGCCTTACCTCGAGGCAAGGACTCACGTTGAGATTCCCTTTAGCTCTAGAGCATGGCAAGGTGAGCCCCACCCCGGCCAAAGAAGCTCCGTGTGTAGCCACAGAAAACTCATTTTCTTCCCACACCAATGCTAGAGTGGCCAGGGGCCTGTCAACAGCAGAGAATTTCAGGGAGCTTCACGGCAGCAAGAATGGAGCTTTCCAAATGGAAAGCAAGGCTAGTACCATCATGCCCCCATTTCCATGGGCACAGGCAGCATACATCTCTGTGGTTTCTAACAAGTCAAATGAGACACAGAGTACACACTGGTTGCTTCACTGAATCAACTTCTCGAGGCAGGGTGTTCTGCAACTAGTGAACGGCCTCACCCAGGAAAGCCCTAGCTAGGCCTCCTGGCCCGTGTCTCTTCAAAAGCCTGCAGTGCTAAAGGAAAAACTGTGCTTTAGTTGCAATAAGAACGCAGCCGTCTTTCTCCAGGAGGCAAGGTGACTTCAGCTAGGAGGTCCTGGATGGATGGAGAAGGCTAGTGTTTTTCTCTGTGCAGCTCAAACTAGGGAAGGAGTGCGACTTCCACGGCAAGTTGGAACTTGCTAGAATCGTGCTCGTGAATCTGTGCGATTGCTGGCTAAATCAAGATGTACCAATAAGAGTGCAGTGTGTTGCCCTACACTCGGCATACACACCGTGAGTCGGAAAGCTAGGGGCCTGGATATTGCTTAGAAGGGCCAGGGGAGCCTGAGGGTACTCGGTGTTCTTGCAGGGAACAGGTTTTCCAGGTGAGGCACCTAGGTGTCCTGAAAAGCGTACTGGCGTTAAAATGCTGCAGAGCAGCGACTACGGCCTCATGGAAACTGCTACACGCCTCTCCTTCTGCATAGCATTTCAGGGCCTTACCTCGAGGCAAGTTCTCACGTTGCTTGCACTGTGAGCGACACAGCATGTTAGGATGCTGTATTTCTCCTTGAATAGAGTGACTTCAGGAAAGAGGTCCTCGTTAAATTCTAAGAAGAGTCTTTTCTCAGGGCATTCAAACGAGGGCAATGTCGAAAACTTCCAGGGCATGTTGGACTGCCTAGAAATGTGGTTCTGATGCTGTTCGACTGCTCTGGAAATAGAGCTCTCCTGAAGTAACGTACAGTGTGTTGCCCGAGACTCGGCAGACACAGAGGGCCTCCGATGGACATATGGGACTCAATGCTTCTCAGCAGGCACACCGGGGTGTGGAGGGAGTCTGTGCTCTTGGACCCAAAATGATGCTCACCTGAGGCGCCTAAAGGTCCTGAAAAGGGTACTTCCTTTACAATAAAGCAGAACCTCCACTAAGAGCTCATGGAAAGAGCTGCATGCCTCCCTTTCTGCAGGGCTACTCAGGTCCTTACCTCGAGGCAAGGACTCACGTTGAGATTCCCTTTAGCTTTAGAGCATGGCAAGGTGAGCCCCACACCGGCCAATGAAGCTCCGTGTGTAGCCAGAGAAAACGCATTTTCTTCCCAGACCCTTGCCTACAGTGGCCTGAGGCCTGTCAACAGCAGAGAATTTCAGGGAGCTTCACGGTAGCAAGAATGGAGCTTTCCAAATGGAAAGCAAGGCTAGTACCATCATGCCCCCATTTCCATGGGCACAGGCAGCATACATCTCTGTGGTTTCTAACAAGTCAAAAGAGACACAGAGTACACACTGGTTGCTTCCCTGAATCAACTTCTCGAGGCAGGGTGTTCTGCACCTTGTGAACGGTCTCACCAAGGAACGCCGTAGCCAGGCCTCCGGAACCGTGCCTCTTCAAAAGCCTGCAGTGCTACAGGAAAAACTGTGCTTTAGTTGCAACAGGAACGCAAGCCGTCTTTCTCCTGGAGGCAGGGTGACTTCAGGTAGGAGGTCCTGATTGGAAGGAGAAGCCTAGTGTTTTTCTCTGTGCAGCTCAGACTAGGGAATGAGTGCGACTTCCACGGCATGTTGGAACTTGCAAGAACGTTGCTCTTCAACTTGCGAGTGCTGAGAGTCAAGATATCACAAGAGAGAGTGCAGTGTGTTGACCATGACTCAGCAGACACAGAGGACCTCCGAGGGACCAATGGGCCACTTTTTGCTCAGCAGGCCTACAGGGGTGTGGAGGTACTAAGAGATCTTGGAACAAAAATGATGCTTACCTGAGGGGGCTGGGAGTCCTGAAAAGGGTACTTCCTTTACAGTAAAGCACAACAGCGACTAAGAGCTCATGGAAAGAGCTGCATGCCTCCCTTTCTGCAGGGCTACTCAGGGCCTTACCTCGAGGCAAGGATTCACGTTGAGATTCCCTTTAGCTCTAGAGCATGGCAAGGTGAGCCCCACCCCGGCCAAAGGAGCTCCGTGTTTAGCCAGAGAAAACTCATTTTCTTACCAGACCAATGCCTACAGTGGCCAGGGGCCTGTCAACAGCAGCGAATTTCAGGGAGCTTCACGGCAGCAAGAATGGAGCTTTCCAAACTGAAAGCAAGGTTAGTCCCATCATGCCCCCATTTCCATGGGCACAGGCAGCATACAGCTCTGTGGTTTCTAACAAGTCAAAAGAGACACGGAGTCCACACTGGTTGCTTCCCTGAATCAACTTCTCGAGGCAGGGTTTTCGGCATCTAGTGAACGACCTCACCAAGGAAAGCCTTAGCTAGGCCTCTGGCCCCTTGCCTCTTCCAAACCTGCAGTGCTACAGGAAAAACTGTGCTTTAGTTGCAATAGGAACGCAAGCCGTCTTTCTCCTGAGGCAGGGTGACTTCAGGTAGGAGGTCCTGGATGGAAGGAGAAGCCTAGTGTTTTTCTCTGTGCAGCTCAGACCAGGGAATGAGTGCGACTTCCACGGCATGTTGGAACTTGCTAGAACATTGCTCTTGAACCTGTGCGAGTGCTGTGAATCAAGATATCACAAGAAAGAGTGCAGTGTGTTGCCCATGACTCAGCAGACACAGAGGACCTCCGAGGGACGATGGGCCTCGTTGTTGCTCAGCAGGCCTACAGGGGTGTGGAGGTACTCAGGGATCTTGGAACAAAAATGATGCTCACCCGAGAGGCCTAGGAGTCCTGAAAAGGGTCCTTCCTTTAAAGTAAAGCTGAACAGCGACTTAGAGCTAACGGAAAGAGCTGCATGCCTCCCTTTCTGCAGGGCTACTCAGGGCCTTACCTCGAGGCAAAGACTCAAGTTGAGATTCCCTTTAGCTCCAGAGCATGGCAAGGTGAGCCCCACCCCGGCCAATGAAGCTCCGTGTGTAGGCAGAGAAAATTCATTTTCTTCCCACACTCATGGCTACAGTGGCCAGAGGGCTGTCAACAGCAGAGAATTTCAGGGAGCTTCACGGCAGTAAGAATGGAGCTTTCCAAATGGAAAGGAAGGCTAGTACCATCATGCCCCCATAACCTTTGGCACAGGCAGCATACATCTCTGTGGTTTCTAACAAGTCAAAAGAGACACGGAGTACACACTGGTTGCTTCCCTGAATCAACTTCTCGAGGCAGGGTGTTCTGCATCTAGTGAACGACCTCACCAAGGAACGCCCTAGCTAGGCCTCTGGGCCCGTGCCTCTTCAAAAGCCTGCAGTGCTACAGGAAAAACTGTGCTTTAGTTGCAATAAGAACGCACGCAGTCTTTCTCCTGATGGCAGGGTGACTTCAGGTAGGAGGTCTTAGATGGAAGGAGAAGCCTAGTGTTTTTCTCTGTGCAGCTCAGACTAGGGAATGAGTGCGACTTCCACGGCATGTTGGAACCTGCTAGAACGGTGCTCGTGAACCTGTGCGAGTGCTGTGAATCAAGATATCACAAGAAAGAGTGCAGTGTGTTGCCCATGACTCAGCAGACACAGAGGACCTCCGAGGGACGATGGGCCTCGTTGTTGCTCAGCAGGCTTACAGGGGTGTGGAGGTACTCAGGGATCTTGGAACAAAAATGATGCTCACCCGAGAGGCCTACGAGTCCGGAAAAGGGTACTTCCTTTAAAGTAAAGCTGAACAGCGACTTAGAGCGCATGGAAAGACCTGCATGCCTCCCTTTCTGCAGGGCTACCCAGGGCCTTACCTCGAGGCAAGGACTCACGTTGAGATTCCCTTTAGCTCTACAGCATGGCAAGGTGAGCCCCACCCCGGCCAAAGAAGCTCCGTGTGTAGCCAGAGAAAACTCATTTTCTTCCCACACCAATGCTAGAGTGGCCAGGGGCCTGTCAACAGCAGAGAATTTCAGGGAGCTTCACGGCAGCAAGAATGGAGCTTTCCAAATGGAAAGCAAGGCTAGTACCATCATGCCCCCATTTCCATGGGCACAGGCAGCATACATCTCTGTGGTTTCTAACAAGTCAAAAGAGACACGGAGTACACACTGGTTGCTTCCCTGAATCAACTTCTCGAGGCAGGGTGTTCTGCAACTAGTGAACGGCCTCACCCAGGAAAGCCCTAGCTAGGCCTCCTGGCCCGTGTCTCTTCAAAAGCCTGCAGTGCTAAAGGAAAAACTGTGCTTTAGTTGCAATAAGAACGCAGCCGTCTTTCTCCAGGAGGCAAGGTGACTTCAGCTAGGAGGTCCTGGATGGATGGAGAAGGCTAGTGTTTTTCTCTGTGCAGCTCAAACTAGGGAAGGAGTGCGACTTCCACGGCAAGTTGGAACTTGCTAGAATCGTGCTCGTGAATCTGTGCGATTGCTGGCTAAATCAAGATGTACCAATAAGAGTGCAGTGTGTTGCCCTACACTCGGCATACACACCGTGAGTCGGAAAGCTAGGGGCCTGGATATTGCTTAGAAGGGCCAGGGGAGCCTGAGGGTACTCGGTGTTCTTGCAGGGAACAGGTTTTCCAGGTGAGGCACCTAGGTGTCCTGAAAAGCGTACTGGCGTTAAAATGCTGCAGAGCAGCGACTACGGCCTCATGGAAACTGCTACACGCCTCCGCTTCTGCATAGCATTTCAGGGCCTTACCTCGAGGCAAGTTCTCACGTTGCTTGCACTGTGAGCGACACAGCATGTTAGGATGCTGTATTTCTCCTTGAATAGAGTGACTTCAGGAAAGAGGTCCTCGTTAAATTCTAAGAAGAGTGTTTTCTCAGGGCATTCAAACGAGGGCAATGTCGAAAACTTCCAGGGCATGTTGGACTGCCTAGAAATGTGGTTCTGATGCTGTTCGACTACTCTGGAAATAGAGCTCTCCTGAAGTAACGTACAGTGTGTTGCCCGAGACTCGGCAGACACAGAGGGCCTCCGATGGACATATGGGACTCAATGCTTCTCAGCAGGCCCACCGGGGTGTGGAGGGAGTCTGTGCTCTTGGACCCAAAATGATGCTCACCTGAGGCGCCTAAAGGTCCTGAAAAGGGTACTTCCTTTACAATAAAGCAGAACCTCCACTAAGAGCTCATGGAAAGAGCTGCATGCCTCCCTTTCTGCAGGGCTACTCAGGTCCTTACCTCGAGGCAAGGACTCACGTTGAGATTCCCTTTAGCTTTAGAGCATGGCAAGGTGAGCCCCACACCGGCCAATGAAGCTCCGTGTGTAGCCAGAGAAAACGCATTTTCTTCCCAGACCCTTGCCTACAGTGGCCTGAGGCCTGTCAACAGCAGAGAATTTCAGGGAGCCTCACGGTAGCAAGAATGGAGCTTTCCAAATGGAAAGCAAGGCTAGTACCATCATGCCCCCATTTCCATGGGCACAGGCAGCATACATCTCTGTGGTTTCTAACAAGTCAAAAGAGACACAGAGTACACACTGGTTGCTTCCCTGAATCAACTTCTCGAGGCAGGGTGTTCTGCACCTTGTGAACGGTCTCACCAAGGAACGCCGTAGCCAGGCCTCCGGAACCGTGCCTCTTCAAAAGCCTGCAGTGCTACAGGAAAAACTGTGCTTTAGTTGCAACAGGAACGCAAGCCGTCTTTCTCCTGGAGGCAGGGTGACTTCAGGTAGGAGGTCCTGATTGGAAGGAGAAGCCTAGTGTTTTTCTCTGTGCAGCTCAGACTAGGGAATGAGTGCGACTTCCACGGCATGTTGGAACTTGCAAGAACGTTGCTCTTCAACTTGCGAGTGCTGAGAGTCAAGATATCACAAGAGAGAGTGCAGTGTGTTGACCATGACTCAGCAGACACAGAGGACCTCCGAGGGACCAATGGGCCACTTTTTGCTCAGCAGGCCTACAGGGGTGTGGAGGTACTAAGAGATCTTGGAACAAAAATGATGCTTACCTGAGGGGGCTGGGAGTCCTGAAAAGGGTACTTCCTTTACAGTAAAGCACAACAGCGACTAAGAGCTCATGGAAAGAGCTGCATGCCTCCCTTTCTGCAGGGCTACTCAGGGCCTTACCTCGAGGCAAGGATTCACGTTGAGATTCCCTTTAGCTCTAGAGCATGGCAAGGTGAGCCCCACCCCGGCCAAAGGAGCTCCGTGTTTAGCCAGAGAAAACTCATTTTCTTACCAGACCAATGCCTACAGTGGCCAGGGGCCTGTCAACAGCAGCGAATTTCAGGGAGCTTCACGGCAGCAAGAATGGAGCTTTCCAAACTGAAAGCAAGGTTAGTCCCATCATGCCCCCATTTCCATGGGCACAGGCAGCATACAGCTCTGTGGTTTCTAACAAGTCTAAAGAGACACGGAGTACACACTGGTTGCTTCCCTGAATCTACTTCTCGAGGCAGGGTTTTCGGCATCTAGTGAACGACCTCACCAAGGAAAGCCTTAGCTCGGCCTCTGGCCCCTTGCCTCTTCCAAACCTGCAGTGCTACAGGAAAAACTGTGCTTTAGTTGCAATAGGAACGCAAGCCGTCTTTCTCCTGAGGCAGGGTGACTTCAGGTAGGAGGTCCTGGATGGAAGGAGAAGCCTAGTGTTTTTCTCTGTGCAGCTCAGACCAGGGAATGAGTGCGACTTCCACGGCATGTTGGAACTTGCTAGAATATTGCTCTTGAACCTGTGCGAGTGCTGTGAATCAAGATATCACAAGAAAGAGTGCAGTGTGTTGCCCATGACTCAGCAGACACAGAGGACCTCCGAGGGACGATGGGCCTCGTTGTTGCTCAGCAGGCCTACAGGGGTGTGGAGGTACTCAGGGATCTTGGAACAAAAATGATGCTCACCCGAGAGGCCTAGGAGTCCTGAAAAGGGTCCTTCCTTTAAAGTAAAGCTGAACAGCGACTTAGAGCTAATGGAAAGAGCTGCATGCTTCCCTTTCTGCAGGGCTACTCAGGGCCTTACCTCGAGGCAAAGACTCAAGTTGAGATTCCCTTTAGCTCCAGAGCATGGCAAGGTGAGCCCCACCCCGGCCAATGAAGCTCCGTGTGTAGGCAGAGAAAATTCATTTTCTTCCCTCACTCATGCCTACAGTGGCCAGAGGGCTGTCAACAGCAGAGAATTTCAGGGAGCTTCACGGCAGTAAGAATGGAGCTTTCCAAATGGAAAGGAAGGCTAGTACCATCATGCCCCCATTACCATTGGCACAGGCAGCATACATCTCTGTGGTTTCTAACAAGTCAAAAGAGACACGGAGTACACACTGGTTGCTTCCCTGAATCAACTTCTCGAGGCAGGGTGTTCTGCATCTAGTGAACGACCTCATCAAGGAACGCCCTAGCTAGGCCTCTGGGCCCGTGCCTCTTCAAAAGCCTGCAGTGCTACAGGAAAAACTGTGCTTTAGTTGCAATAAGAACGCACGCAGTGTTTCTCCTGATGGCAGGGTGACTTCAGGTAGGAGGTCTTAGATGGAAGGAGAAGCCTAGTGTTTTAATCTGTGCAGCTCAGACTAGGGAATGAGTGCGAATTCCACGGCATGTTGGAACCTGCTTGAACGGTGCTCGTGAACCTGTGCGAGTGCTGTGAATCAAGATATCACAAGAAACAGTGCAGTGTGTTGCCCATGACTCAGCAGACACAGAGGACCTCCGAGGGACGATGGGCCTCGTTGTTGCTCAGCAGGCTTACAGGGGTGTGGAGGTACTCAGGGATCTTGGAACAAAAATGATGCTCACCCGAGAGGCCTACGAGTCCGGAAAAGGGTACTTCCTTTAAAGTAAAGCTGAACAGCGACTTAGAGCGCATGGAAAGACCTGCATGCCTCCCTTTCTGCAGGGCTACCCAGGGCCTTACCTCGAGGCAAGGACTCACGTTGAGATTCCCTTTAGCTCTAGAGCATGGCAAGGTGAGCCCCACCCCGGCCAAAGAAGCTCCGTGTGTAGCCAGAGAAAACTCATTTTCTTCCCACACCAATGCTAGAGTGGCCAGGGGCCTGTCAACAGCAGAGAATATCAGGGAGCTTCACGGCAGCAAGAATGGAGCTTTCCAAATGGAAAGCAAGGCTAGTACCATCATGCCCCCATTTCCATGGGCACAGGCAGCATACATCTCTGTGGTTTCTAACAAGTCAAAAGAGACACGGAGTACACACTGGTTGCTTCCCTGAATCAACTTCTCGAGGCAGGATTTTCTGCATCTAGTGCACGACCTCACCAAGGAACGCCATAGCTAGGCCTCTGGGCCCGTGCGTCTTCAAGAGCCTGCAGGGCTACAGGAAATACTGTGCTTCAGTTGCAATAGGAACGCAAGCCGTCTTTCTCCTGGGGGCAGGATGACTTCAGGTAGGAGGTCTTAGATGGAAGGAGAAGCCCAGTGTTTTTCTCTGTGCAGCTCAGACTAGGGAATGAGTGCGACTTCCACGGCATGTTGGAAACTGCTAGAACGGTGCTCGTGAACCTGTGCGAGTGCCGTGAATCAAGATATCACAAGAAAGAGTGCAGTGTGTTGCCCATGACTCAGCAGACACAGAGGACCTCCGAGGGCCCAATGGGCCTCGTTGTTGCTCAGCAGGCTTACAGGGGTGTGGAGGTACTCAGGGATCTTGGAACAAAAATGATGCTCACCTGAGAGGCCTACGAGTCCAGAAAAGGGTACTTCCTTTAAAGTAAAGCTGAACAGCGACTTAGAGCGCATGGAAAGACCTGCATGCCTCCCTTTCTGCAGGGCTACTCAGGGCCTTACCTCGAGGCAAGGACTCACGTTGAGATTCCCTTTAGCTCTAGAGCATGGCAAGGTGAGCCCCACCCCAGCCAAAGAAGCTCCGTGTGTAGCCAGAGAAAACTCATTTTCTTCACACACCAATGCTAGAGTGGCCAGGGGCCTGTCAACAGCAGAGAATTTCAGGGAGCTTCACGGCAGCAAGAATGGAGCTTTCCAAATGGAAAGCAAGGCTAGTACCATCATGCCCCCATTTCCATGGGCACAGGCAGCATACATCTCTGTGGTTTCTAACAAGTCAAATGAGACACAGAGTACACACTGGTTGCTTCACTGAATCAACTTCTCGAGGCAGGGTGTTCTGCAACTAGTGAACGGCCTCACCCAGGAAAGCCCTAGCTAGGCCTCCTGGCCCGTGTCTCTTCAAAAGCCTGCAGTGCTAAAGGAAAAACTGTGCTTTAGTTGCAATAAGAACGCAGCCGTCTTTCTCCAGGAGGCAAGGTGACTTCAGCTAGGAGGTCCTGGATGGATGGAGAAGGCTAGTGTTTTTCTCTGTGCAGCTCAAACTAGGGAAGGAGTGCGACTTCCACGGCAAGTTGGAACTTGCTAGAATCGTGCTCGTGAATCTGTGCGATTGCTGGCTAAATCAAGATGTACCAATAAGAGTGCAGTGTGTTGCCCTACACTCGGCATACACACCGTGAGTCGGAAAGCTAGGGGCCTGGATATTGCTTAGAAGGGCCAGGGGAGCCTGAGGGTACTCGGTGTTCTTGCAGGGAACAGGTTTTCCAGGTGAGGCACCTAGGTGTCCTGAAAAGCGTACTGGCGTTAAAATGCTGCAGAGCAGCGACTACGGCCTCATGGAAACTGCTACACGCCTCTCCTTCTGCATAGCATTTCAGGGCCTTACCTCGAGGCAAGTTCTCACGTTGCTTGCACTGTGAGCGACACAGCATGTTAGGATGCTGTATTTCTCCTTGAATAGAGTGACTTCAGGAAAGAGGTCCTCGTTAAATTCTAAGAAGAGTCTTTTCTCAGGGCATTCAAACGAGGGCAATGTCGAAAACTTCCAGGGCATGTTGGACTGCCTAGAAATGTGGTTCTGATGCTGTTCGACTGCTCTGGAAATAGAGCTCTCCTGAAGTAACGTACAGTGTGTTGCCCGAGACTCGGCAGACACAGAGGGCCTCCGATGGACATATGGGACTCAATGCTTCTCAGCAGGCCCACCGGGGTGTGGAGGGAGTCTGTGCTCTTGGACCCAAAATGATGCTCACCTGAGGCGCCTAAAGGTCCTGAAAAGGGTACTTCCTTTACAATAAAGCAGAACCTCCACTAAGAGCTCATGGAAAGAGCTGCATGCCTCCCTTTCTGCAGGGCTACTCAGGTCCTTACCTCGAGGCAAGGACTCACGTTGAGATTCCCTTTAGCTTTAGAGCATGGCAAGGTGAGCCCCACACCGGCCAATGAAGCTCCGTGTGTAGCCAGAGAAAACGCATTTTCTTCCCAGACCCTTGCCTACAGTGGCCTGAGGCCTGTCAACAGCAGAGAATTTCAGGGAGCCTCACGGTAGCAAGAATGGAGCTTTCCAAATGGAAAGCAAGGCTAGTACCATCATGCCCCCATTTCCATGGGCACAGGCAGCATACATCTCTGTGGTTTCTAACAAGTCAAAAGAGACACAGAGTACACACTGGTTGCTTCCCTGAATCAACTTCTCGAGGCAGGGTGTTCTGCACCTTGTGAACGGTCTCACCAAGGAACGCCGTAGCCAGGCCTCCGGAACCGTGCCTCTTCAAAAGCCTGCAGTGCTACAGGAAAAACTGTGCTTTAGTTGCAACAGGAACGCAAGCCGTCTTTCTCCTGGAGGCAGGGTGACTTCAGGTAGGAGGTCCTGATTGGAAGGAGAAGCCTAGTGTTTTTCTCTGTGCAGCTCAGACTAGGGAATGAGTGCGACTTCCACGGCATGTTGGAACTTGCAAGAACGTTGCTCTTCAACTTGCGAGTGCTGAGAGTCAAGATATCACAAGAGAGAGTGCAGTGTGTTGACCATGACTCAGCAGACACAGAGGACCTCCGAGGGACCAATGGGCCACTTTTTGCTCAGCAGGCCTACAGGGGTGTGGAGGTACTAAGAGATCTTGGAACAAAAATGATGCTTACCTGAGGGGGCTGGGAGTCCTGAAAAGGGTACTTCCTTTACAGTAAAGCACAACAGCGACTAAGAGCTCATGGAAAGAGCTGCATGCCTCCCTTTCTGCAGGGCTACTCAGGGCCTTACCTCGAGGCAAGGATTCACGTTGAGATTCCCTTTAGCTCTAGAGCATGGCAAGGTGAGCCCCACCCCGGCCAAAGGAGCTCCGTGTTTAGCCAGAGAAAACTCATTTTCTTACCAGACCAATGCCTACAGTGGCCAGGGGCCTGTCAACAGCAGCGAATTTCAGGGAGCTTCACGGCAGCAAGAATGGAGCTTTCCAAACTGAAAGCAAGGTTAGTCCCATCATGCCCCCATTTCCATGGGCACAGGCAGCATACAGCTCTGTGGTTTCTAACAAGTCTAAAGAGACACGGAGTACACACTGGTTGCTTCCCTGAATCTACTTCTCGAGGCAGGGTTTTCGGCATCTAGTGAACGACCTCACCAAGGAAAGCCTTAGCTAGGCCTCTGGCCCCTTGCCTCTTCCAAACCTGCAGTGCTACAGGAAAAACTGTGCTTTAGTTGCAATAGGAACGCAAGCCGTCTTTCTCCTGAGGCAGGGTGACTTCAGGTAGGAGGTCCTGGATGGAAGGAGAAGCCTAGTGTTTTTCTCTGTGCAGCTCAGACCAGGGAATGAGTGCGACTTCCACGGCATGTTGGAACTTGCTAGAATATTGCTCTTGAACCTGTGCGAGTGCTGTGAATCAAGATATCACAAGAAAGAGTGCAGTGTGTTGCCCATGACTCAGCAGACACAGAGGACCTCCGAGGGACGATGGGCCTCGTTGTTGCTCAGCAGGCCTACAGGGGTGTGGAGGTACTCAGGGATCTTGGAACAAAAATGATGCTCACCCGAGAGGCCTAGGAGTCCTGAAAAGGGTCCTTCCTTTAAAGTAAAGCTGAACAGCGACTTAGAGCTAATGGAAAGAGCTGCATGCTTCCCTTTCTGCAGGGCTACTCAGGGCCTTACCTCGAGGCAAAGACTCAAGTTGAGATTCCCTTTAGCTCCAGAGCATGGCAAGGTGAGCCCCACCCCGGCCAATGAAGCTCCGTGTGTAGGCAGAGAAAATTCATTTTCTTCCCACACTCATGCCTACAGTGGCCAGAGGGCTGTCAACAGCAGAGAATTTCAGGGAGCTTCACGGCAGTAAGAATGGAGCTTTCCAAATGGAAAGGAAGGCTAGTACCATCATGCCCCCATTACCATTGGCACAGGCAGCATACATCTCTGTGGTTTCTAACAAGTCAAAAGAGACACGGAGTACACACTGGTTGCTTCCCTGAATCAACTTCTCGAGGCAGGGTGTTCTGCATCTAGTGAACGACCTCATCAAGGAACGCCCTAGCTAGGCCTCTGGGCCCGTGCCTCTTCAAAAGCCTGCAGTGCTACAGGAAAAACTGTGCTTTAGTTGCAATAAGAACGCACGCAGTGTTTCTCCTGATGGCAGGGTGACTTCAGGTAGGAGGTCTTAGATGGAAGGAGAAGCCTAGTGTTTTAATCTGTGCAGCTCAGACTAGGGAATGAGTGCGACTTCCACGGCATGTTGGAACCTGCTAGAACGGTGCTCGTGAACCTGTGCGAGTGCTGTGAATCAAGATATCACAAGAAACAGTGCAGTGTGTTGCCCATGACTCAGCAGACACAGAGGACCTCCGAGGGACGATTGGCCTCGTTGTTGCTCAGCAGGCTTACAGGGGTGTGGAGGTACTCAGGGATCTTGGAACAAAAATGATGCTCACCCGAGAGGCCTACGAGTCCGGAAAAGGGTACTTCCTTTAAAGTAAAGCTGAACAGCGACTTAGAGCGCATGGAAAGACCTGCATGCCTCCCTTTCTGCAGGGCTACCCAGGGCCTTACCTCGAGGCAAGGACTCACGTTGAGATTCCCTTTAGCTCTAGAGCATGGCAAGGTGAGCCCCACCCCGGCCAAAGAAGCTCCGTGTGTAGCCAGAGAAAACTCATTTTCTTCACACACCAATGCTAGAGTGGCCAGGGGCCTGTCAACAGCAGAGAATATCAGGGAGCTTCACGGCAGCAAGAATGGAGCTTTCCAAATGGAAAGCAAGGCTAGTACCATCATGCCCCCATTTCCATGGGCACAGGCAGCATACATCTCTGTGGTTTCTAACAAGTCAAATGAGACACAGAGTACACACTGGTTGCTTCCCTGAATCAACTTCTCGAGGCAGGGTGTTCTGCAACTAGTGAACGGCCTCACCCAGGAAAGCCCTAGCTAGGCCTCCTGGCCCGTGTCTCTTTAAAAGCCTGCAGTGCTAAAGGAAAAACTGTGCTTTAGTTGCAATAAGAACGCAGCCGTCTTTCTCCAGGAGGCAAGGTGACTTCAGCTAGGAGGTCCTGGATGGATGGAGAAGGCTAGTGTTTTTCTCTGTGCAGCTCAAACTAGGGAAGGAGTGCGACTTCCACGGCAAGTTGGAACTTGCTAGAATCGTGCTCGTGAATCTGTGCGATTGCTGGCTAAATCAAGATGTACCAATAAGAGTGCAGTGTGTTGCCCTACACTCGGCATACACACCGTGAGTCGGAAAGCTAGGGGCCTGGATATTGCTTAGAAGGGCCAGGGGAGCCTGAGGGTACTCGGTGTTCTTGCAGGGAACAGGTTTTCCAGGTGAGGCACCTAGGTGTCCTGAAAAGCGTACTGGCGTTAAAATGCTGCAGAGCAGCGACTACGGCCTCATGGAAACTGCTACACGCCTCCCCTTCTGCATAGCATTTCAGGGCCTTCCCTCGAGGCAAGTTCTCACGTTGCTTGCACTGTGAGCGACACAGCATGTTAGGATGCTGTATTTCTCCTTGAATAGAGTGACTTCAGGAAAGAGGTCCTCATTAAATTCTAAGAAGAGTGTTTTCTCAGGGCATTCAAACGAGGGCAATGTCGAAAACTTCCAGGGCATGTTGGACTGCCTAGAAATGTGGTTCTGATGCTGTTCGACTGCTCTGGAAATAGAGCTCTCCTGAAGTAACGTACAGTGTGTTGCCCGAGACTCGGCAGACACAGAGGGCCTCCGATGGACATATGGGACTCAATGCTTCTCAGCATGCCCACCAGGGTGTGGAGGGAGTCTGTGCTCTTGGACCCAAAATGATGCTCACCTGAGGCGCCTAAAGGTCCTGAAAAGGGTACTTCCTTTACAATAAAGCAGAACCTCCACTAAGAGCTCATGGAAAGAGCTGCATGCCTCCCTTTCTGCAGGGCTACTCAGGTCCTTACCTCGAGGCAAGGACTCACGTTGAGATTCCCTTTAGCTTTAGAGCATGGCAAGGTGAGCCCCACACCGGCCAATGAAGCTCCGTGTGTAGCCAGAGAAAACGCATTTTCTTCCCAGACCCTTGCCTACAGTGGCCTGAGGCCTGTCAACAGCAGAGAATTTCAGGGAGCTTCACGGTAGCAAGAATGGAGCTTTCCAAATGGAAAGCAAGGCTAGTACCATCATGCCCCCATTTCCATGGGCACAGGCAGCATACATCTCTGTGGTTTCTAACAAGTCAAATGAGACACAGAGTACACACTGGTTGCTTCCCTGAATCAACTTCTCGAGGCAGGGTGTTCTGCACCTTGTGAACGGTCTCACCAAGGAACGCCGTAGCCAGGCCTCCGGAACCGTGCCTCTTCAAAAGCCTGCAGTGCTACAGGAAAAACTGTGCTTTAGTTGCAACAGGAACGCAAGCCGTCTTTCTCCTGGAGGCAGGGTGACTTCAGGTAGGAGGTCCTGATTGGAAGGAGAAGCCTAGTGTTTTTCTCTGTGCAGCTCAGACTAGGGAATGAGTGCGACTTCCACGGCATGTTGGAACTTGCAAGAACGTTGCTCTTCAACTTGCGAGTGCTGAGAGTCAAGATATCACAAGAGAGAGTGCAGTGTGTTGACCATGACTCAGCAGACACAGAGGACCTCCGAGGGACCAATGGGCCACTTTTTGCTGAGCAGGCCTACAGGGGTGTGGAGGTACTAAGAGATCTTGGAACAAAAATGATGCTTACCTGAGGGGGCTGGGAGTCCTGAAAAGGGTACTTCCTTTACAGTAAAGCACAACAGCGACTAAGAGCTCATGGAAAGAGCTGCATGCCTCCCTTTCTGCAGGGCTACTCAGGGCCTTACCTCGAGGCAAGGATTCACGTTGAGATTCCCTTTAGCTCTAGAGCATGGCAAGGTGAGCCCCACCCCGGCCAAAGGAGCTCCGTGTTTAGCCAGAGAAAACTCATTTTCTTACCAGACCAATGCCTACAGTGGCCAGGGGCCTGTCAACAGCAGCGAATTTCAGGGAGCTTCACGGCAGCAAGAATGGAGCTTTCCAAATGGAAAGCAAGGTTAGTCCCATCATGCCCCCATTTCCATGGGCACAGGCAGCATACAGCTCTGTGGTTTCTAACAAGTCAAAAGAGACACGGAGTCCACACTGGTTGCTTCCCTGAATCAACTTCTCGAGGCAGGGTTTTCGGCATCTAGTGAACGACCTCACCAAGGAAAGCCTTAGCTAGGCCTCTGGCCCCTTGCCTCTTCCAAACCTGCAGTGCTACAGGAAAAACTGTGCTTTAGTTGCAATAGGAACGCAAGCCGTCTTTCTCCTGAGGCAGGGTGACTTCAGGTAGGAGGTCCTGGATGGAGGGAGAAGCCTAGTGTTTTTCTCTGTGCAGCTCAGACCAGGGAATGAGTGCGACTTCCACGGCATGTTGGAACTTGCTAGAACATTGCTCTTGAACCTGTGCGAGTGCTGTGAATCAAGATATCACAAGAAAGAGTGCAGTGTGTTGCCCATGACTCAGCAGACACAGAGGACCTCCGAGGGACGATGGGCCTCGTTGTTGCTCAGCAGGCCTACAGGGGTGTGGAGGTACTCAGGGATCTTGGAACAAAAATGATGCTCACCCGAGAGGCCTAGGAGTCCTGAAAAGGTCCTTCCTTTAAAGTAAAGCTGAACAGCGACTTAGAGCTAATGGAAAGAGCTGCATGCCTCCCTTTCTGCAGGGCTACTCAGGGCCTTACCTCGAGGCAAAGACTCAAGTTGAGATTCCCTTTAGCTCCAGAGCATGGCAAGGTGAGCCCCACCCCGGCCAATGAAGCTCCGTGTGTAGGCAGAGAAAATTCATTTTCTTCCCACACTCATGCCTACAGTGGCCAGAGGGCTGTCAACAGCAGAGAATTTCAGGGAGCTTCACGGCAGTAAGAATGGAGCTTTCCAAATGGAAAGGAAGGCTAGTACCATCATGCCCCCATTACCATTGGCACAGGCAGCATACATCTCTGTGGTTTCTAACAAGTCAAAAGAGACACGGAGTACAC
The DNA here is from genome assembly GCF_965194805.1 of Balaenoptera borealis. Taxonomy (NCBI): domain Eukaryota; kingdom Metazoa; phylum Chordata; class Mammalia; order Artiodactyla; family Balaenopteridae; genus Balaenoptera; species Balaenoptera borealis. The sequence goes on along the minus strand of NW_028123848.1, from coordinate 397,717 downwards.
ACTGGTTGCTTCCCTGAATCAACTTCTCGAGGCAGGGTGTTCTGCATCTAGTGAACGACCTCACCAAGGAACGCCCTAGCTAGGCCTCTGGGCCCGTGCCTCTTCAAAAGTCTGCAGTGCTACAGGAAAAACTGTGCTTTAGTTGCAATAAGAACGCACGCAGTGTTTCTCCTGATGGCAGGGTGACTTCAGGTAGGAGGTCTTAGATGGAAGGAGAAGCCTAGTGTTTTTCTCTGTGCAGCTCAGACTAGGGAATGAGTGCGACTTCCACGGCATGTTGGAACCTGCTAGAACGGTGCTCGTGAACCTGTGCGAGTGCTGTGAATCAAGATATCACAAGAAACAGTGCAGTGTGTTGCCCATGACTCAGCAGACACAGAGGACCTCCGAGGGACGATGGGCCTCGTTGTTGCTCAGCAGGCTTACAGGGGTGTGGAGGTACTCAGGGATCTTGGAACAAAAATGATGCTCACCCGAGAGGCCTACGAGTCCGGAAAAGGGTACTTCCTTTAAAGTAAAGCTGAACAGCGACTTAGAGCGCATGGAAAGACCTGCATGCCTCCCTTTCTGCAGGGCTACCCAGGGCCTTACCTCGAGGCAAGGACTCACGTTGAGATTCCCTTTAGCTCTAGAGCATGGCAAGGTGAGCCCCACCCCGGCCAAAGAAGCTCCGTGTGTAGCCAGAGAAAACTAATTTTCTTCCCACACCAATGCTAGAGTGGCCAGGGGCCTGTCAACAGCAGAGAATATCAGGGAGCTTCACGGCAGCAAGAATGGAGCTTTCCAAATGGAAAGCAAGGCTAGTACCATCATGCCCCCATTTCCATGGGCACAGGCAGCATACATCTCTGTGGTTTCTAACAAGTCAAATGAGACACAGAGTACACACTGGTTGCTTCCCTGAATCAACTTCTCGAGGCAGGGTGTTCTGCAACTAGTGAACGGCCTCACCCAGGAAAGCCCTAGCTAGGCCTCCTGGCCCGTGTCTCTTCAAAAGCCTGCAGTGCTAAAGGAAAAACTGTGCTTTAGTTGCAATAAGAACGCAGCCGTCTTTCTCCAGGAGGCAAGGTGACTTCAGCTAGGAGGTCCTGGATGGATGGAGAAGGCTAGTGTTTTTCTCTGTGCAGCTCAAACTAGGGAAGGAGTGCGACTTCCACGGCAAGTTGGAACTTGCTAGAATCGTGCTCGTGAATCTGTGCGATTGCTGGCTAAATCAAGATGTTCCAATAAGAGTGCAGTGTGTTGCCCTACACTCGGCATACACACCGTGAGTCGGAAAGCTAGGGGCCTGGATATTGCTTAGAAGGGCCAGGGGAGCCTGAGGGTACTCGGTGTTCTTGCAGGGAACAGGTTTTCCAGGTGAGGCACCTAGGTGTCCTGAAAAGCGTACTGGCGTTAAAATGCTGCAGAGCAGCGACTACGGCCTCATGGAAACTGCTACACGCCTCCCCTTCTGCATAGCATTTCAGGGCCTTCCCTCGAGGCAAGTTCTCACGTTGCTTGCACTGTGAGCGACACAGCATGTTAGGATGCTGTATTTCTCCTTGAATAGAGTGACTTCAGGAAAGAGGTCCTCATTAAATTCTAAGAAGAGTGTTTTCTCAGGGCATTCAAACGAGGGCAATGTCGAAAACTTCCAGGGCATGTTGGACTGCCTAGAAATGTGGTTCTGATGCTGTTCGACTGCTCTGGAAATAGAGCTCTCCTGAAGTAACGTACAGTGTGTTGCCCGAGACTCGGCAGACACAGAGGGCCTCCGATGGACATATGGGACTCAATGCTTCTCAGCAGGCCCACCGGGGTGTGGAGGGAGTCTGTGCTCTTGGACCCAAAATGATGCTCACCTGAGGCGCCTAAAGGTCCTGAAAAGGGTACTTCCTTTACAATAAAGCAGAACCTCCACTAAGAGCTCATGGAAAGAGCTGCATGCCTCCCTTTCTGCAGGGCTACTCAGGTCCTTACCTCGAGGCAAGGACTCACGTTGAGATTCCCTTTAGCTTTAGAGCATGGCAAGGTGAGCCCCACACCGGCCAATGAAGCTCCGTGTGTAGCCAGAGAAAACGCATTTTCTTCCCAGACCCTTGCCTACAGTGGCCTGAGGCCTGTCAACAGCAGAGAATTTCAGGGAGCTTCACGGTAGCAAGAATGGAGCTTTCCAAATGGAAAGCAAGGCTAGTACCATCATGCCCCCATTTCCATGGGCACAGGCAGCATACATCTCTGTGGTTTCTAACAAGTCAAAAGAGACACAGAGTACACACTGGTTGCTTCCCTGAATCAACTTCTCGAGGCAGGGTGTTCTGCACCTTGTGAACGGTCTCACCAAGGAACGCCGTAGCCAGGCCTCCGGAACCGTGCCTCTTCAAAAGCCTGCAGTGCTACAGGAAAAACTGTGCTTTAGTTGCAACAGGAACGCAAGCTGTCTTTCTCCTGGAGGCAGGGTGACTTCAGGTAGGAGGTCCTGATTGGAAGGAGAAGCCTAGTGTTTTTCTCTGTGCAGCTCAGACTAGGGAATGAGTGCGACTTCCACGGCATGTTGGAACTTGCAAGAACGTTGCTCTTCAACTTGCGAGTGCTGAGAGTCAAGATATCACAAGAGAGAGTGCAGTGTGTTGACCATGACTCAGCAGACACAGAGGACCTCCGAGGGACCAATGGGCCACTTTTTGCTCAGCAGGCCTACAGGGGTGTGGAGGTACTAAGAGATCTTGGAACAAAAATGATGCTTACCTGAGGGGGCTGGGAGTCCTGAAAAGGGTACTTCCTTTACAGTAAAGCACAACAGCGACTAAGAGCTCATGGAAAGAGCTGCATGCCTCCCTTTCTGCAGGGCTACTCAGGGCCTTACCTCGAGGCAAGGATTCACGTTGAGATTCCCTTTAGCTCTAGAGCATGGCAAGGTGAGCCCCACCCCGGCCAAAGGAGCTCCGTGTTTAGCCAGAGAAAACTCATTTTCTTACCAGACCAATGCCTACAGTGGCCAGGGGCCTGTCAACAGCAGCGAATTTCAGGGAGCTTCACGGCAGCAAGAATGGAGCTTTCCAAACTGAAAGCAAGGTTAGTCCCATCATGCCCCCATTTCCATGGGCACAGGCAGCATACAGCTCTGTGGTTTCTAACAAGTCAAAAGAGACACGGAGTCCACACTGGTTGCTTCCCTGAATCAACTTCTCGAGGCAGGGTTTTCGGCATCTAGTGAACGACCTCACCAAGGAAAGCCTTAGCTAGGCCTCTGGCCCCTTGCCTCTTCCAAACCTGCAGTGCTACAGGAAAAACTGTGCTTTAGTTGCAATAGGAACGCAAGCCGTCTTTCTCCTGAGGCAGGGTGACTTCAGGTAGGAGGTCCTGGATGGAAGGAGAAGCCTAGTGTTTTTCTCTGTGCAGCTCAGACCAGGGAATGAGTGCGACTTCCACGGCATGTTGGAACTTGCTAGAACATTGCTCTTGAACCTGTGCGAGTGCTGTGAATCAAGATATCACAAGAAAGAGTGCAGTGTGTTGCCCATGACTCAGCAGACACAGAGGACCTCCGAGGGACGATGGGCCTCGTTGTTGCTCAGCAGGCCTACAGGGGTGTGGAGGTACTCAGGGATCTTGGAACAAAAATGATGCTCACCCGAGAGGCCTAGGAGTCCTGAAAAGGTCCTTCCTTTAAAGTAAAGCTGAACAGCGACTTAGAGCTAATGGAAAGAGCTGCATGCCTCCCTTTCTGCAGGGCTACTCAGGGCCTTACCTCGAGGCAAAGACTCAAGTTGAGATTCCCTTTAGCTCCAGAGCATGGCAAGGTGAGCCCCACCCCGGCCAATGAAGCTCCGTGTGTAGGCAGAGAAAATTCATTTTCTTCCCACACTCATGCCTACAGTGGCCAGAGGGCTGTCAACAGCAGAGAATTTCAGGGAGCTTCACGGCAGTAAGAATGGAGCTTTCCAAATGGAAAGGAAGGCTAGTACCATCATGCCCCCATTACCATTGGCACAGGCAGCATACATCTCTGTGGTTTCTAACAAGTCAAAAGAGACACGGAGTACACACTGGTTGCTTCCCTGAATCAACTTCTCGAGGCAGGGTGTTCTGCATCTAGTGAACGACCTCACCAAGGAACGCCCTAGCTAGGCCTCTGGGCCCGTGCCTCTTCAAAAGTCTGCAGTGCTACAGGAAAAACTGTGCTTTAGTTGCAATAAGAACGCACGCAGTGTTTCTCCTGATGGCAGGGTGACTTCAGGTAGGAGGTCTTAGATGGAAGGAGAAGCCTAGTGTTTTTCTCTGTGCAGCTCAGACTAGGGAATGAGTGCGACTTCCACGGCATGTTGGAACCTGCTAGAACGGTGCTCGTGAACCTGTGCGAGTGCTGTGAATCAAGATATCACAAGAAACAGTGCAGTGTGTTGCCCATGACTCAGCAGACACAGAGGACCTCCGAGGGACGATGGGCCTCGTTGTTGCTCAGCAGGCTTACAGGGGTGTGGAGGTACTCAGGGATCTTGGAACAAAAATGATGCTCACCCGAGAGGCCTACGAGTCCGGAAAAGGGTACTTCCTTTAAAGTAAAGCTGAACAGCGACTTAGAGCGCATGGAAAGACCTGCATGCCTCCCTTTCTGCAGGGCTACCCAGGGCCTTACCTCGAGGCAAGGACTCACGTTGAGATTCCCTTTAGCTCTAGAGCATGGCAAGGTGAGCCCCACCCCGGCCAAAGAAGCTCCGTGTGTAGCCAGAGAAAACTCATTTTCTTCCCACACCAATGCTAGAGTGGCCAGGGGCCTGTCAACAGCAGAGAATATCAGGGAGCTTCACGGCAGCAAGAATGGAGCTTTCCAAATGGAAAGCAAGGCTAGTACCATCATGCCCCCATTTCCATGGGCACAGGCAGCATACATCTCTGTGGTTTCTAACAAGTCAAATGAGACACAGAGTACACACTGGTTGCTTCCCTGAATCAACTTCTCGAGGCAGGGTGTTCTGCAACTAGTGAACGGCCTCACCCAGGAAAGCCCTAGCTAGGCCTCCTGGCCCGTGTCTCTTCAAAAGCCTGCAGTGCTAAAGGAAAAACTGTGCTTTAGTTGCAATAAGAACGCAGCCGTCTTTCTCCAGGAGGCAAGGTGACTTCAGCTAGGAGGTCCTGGATGGATGGAGAAGGCTAGTGTTTTTCTCTGTGCAGCTCAAACTAGGGAAGGAGTGCGACTTCCACGGCAAGTTGGAACTTGCTAGAATCGTGCTCGTGAATCTGTGCGATTGCTGGCTAAATCAAGATGTTCCAATAAGAGTGCAGTGTGTTGCCCTACACTCGGCATACACACCGTGAGTCGGAAAGCTAGGGGCCTGGATATTGCTTAGAAGGGCCAGGGGAGCCTGAGGGTACTCGGTGTTCTTGCAGGGAACAGGTTTTCCAGGTGAGGCACCTAGGTGTCCTGAAAAGCGTACTGGCGTTAAAATGCTGCAGAGCAGCGACTACGGCCTCATGGAAACTGCTACACGCCTCCCCTTCTGCATAGCATTTCAGGGCCTTACCTCGAGGCAAGTTCTCACGTTGCTTGCACTGTGAGCGACACAGCATGTTAGGATGCTGTATTTCTCCTTGAATAGAGTGACTTCAGGAAAGAGGTCCTCATTAAATTCTAAGAAGAGTGTTTTCTCAGGGCATTCAAACGAGGGCAATGTCGAAAACTTCCAGGGCATGTTGGACTGCCTAGAAATGTGGTTCTGATGCTGTTCGACTGCTCTGGAAATAGAGCTCTCCTGAAGTAACGTACAGTGTGTTGCCCGAGACTCGGCAGACACAGAGGGCCTCCGATGGACATATGGGACTCAATGCTTCTCAGCAGGCCCACCGGGGTGTGGAGGGAGTCTGTGCTCTTGGACCCAAAATGATGCTCACCTGAGGCGCCTAAAGGTCCTGAAAAGGGTACTTCCTTTACAATAAAGCAGAACCTCCACTAAGAGCTCATGGAAAGAGCTGCATGCCTCCCTTTCTGCAGGGCTACTCAGGTCCTTACCTCGAGGCAAGGACTCACGTTGAGATTCCCTTTAGCTTTAGAGCATGGCAAGGTGAGCCCCACACCGGCCAATGAAGCTCCGTGTGTAGCCAGAGAAAACGCATTTTCTTCCCAGACCCTTGCCTACAGTGGCCTGAGGCCTGTCAACAGCAGAGAATTTCAGGGAGCTTCACGGTAGCAAGAATGGAGCTTTCCAAATGGAAAGCAAGGCTAGTACCATCATGCCCCCATTTCCATGGGCACAGGCAGCATACATCTCTGTGGTTTCTAACAAGTCAAAAGAGACACAGAGTACACACTGGTTGCTTCCCTGAATCAACTTCTCGAGGCAGGGTGTTCTGCACCTTGTGAACGGTCTCACCAAGGAACGCCGTAGCCAGGCCTCCGGAACCGTGCCTCTTCAAAAGCCTGCAGTGCTACAGGAAAAACTGTGCTTTAGTTGCAACAGGAACGCAAGCTGTCTTTCTCCTGGAGGCAGGGTGACTTCAGGTAGGAGGTCCTGATTGGAAGGAGAAGCCTAGTGTTTTTCTCTGTGCAGCTCAGACTAGGGAATGAGTGCGACTTCCACGGCATGTTGGAACTTGCAAGAACGTTGCTCTTCAACTTGCGAGTGCTGAGAGTCAAGATATCACAAGAGAGAGTGCAGTGTGTTGACCATGACTCAGCAGACACAGAGGACCTCCGAGGGACCAATGGGCCACTTTTTGCTCAGCAGGCCTACAGGGGTGTGGAGGTACTAAGAGATCTTGGAACAAAAATGATGCTTACCTGAGGGGGCTGGGAGTCCTGAAAAGGGTACTTACTTTACAGTAAAGCACAACAGCGACTAAGAGCTCATGGAAAGAGCTGCATGCCTCCCTTTCTGCAGGGCTACTCAGGGCCTTACCTCGAGGCAAGGATTCACGTTGAGATTCCCTTTAGCTCTAGAGCATGGCAAGGTGAGCCCCACCCCGGCCAAAGGAGCTCCGTGTTTAGCCAGAGAAAACTCATTTTCTTACCAGACCAATGCCTACAGTGGCCAGGGGCCTGTCAACAGCAGCGAATTTCAGGGAGCTTCACGGCAGCAAGAATGGAGCTTTCCAAACTGAAAGCAAGGTTAGTCCCATCATGCCCCCATTTCCATGGGCACAGGCAGCATACAGCTCTGTGGTTTCTAACAAGTCAAAAGAGACACGGAGTCCACACTGGTTGCTTCCCTGAATCAACTTCTCGAGGCAGGGTTTTCGGCATCTAGTGAACGACCTCACCAAGGAAAGCCTTAGCTAGGCCTCTGGCCCCTTGCCTCTTCCAAACCTGCAGTGCTACAGGAAAAACTGTGCTTTAGTTGCAATAGGAACGCAAGCCGTCTTTCTCCTGAGGCAGGGTGACTTCAGGTAGGAGGTCCTGGATGGAAGGAGAAGCCTAGTGTTTTTCTCTGTGCAGCTCAGACCAGGGAATGAGTGCGACTTCCACGGCATGTTGGAACTTGCTAGAACATTGCTCTTGAACCTGTGCGAGTGCTGTGAATCAAGATATCACAAGAAAGAGTGCAGTGTGTTGCCCATGACTCAGCAGACACAGAGGACCTCCGAGGGACGATGGGCCTCGTTGTTGCTCAGCAGGCCTACAGGGGTGTGGAGGTACTCAGGGATCTTGGAACAAAAATGATGCTCACCCGAGAGGCCTAGGAGTCCTGAAAAGGTCCTTCCTTTAAAGTAAAGCTGAACAGCGACTTAGAGCTAATGGAAAGAGCTGCATGCCTCCCTTTCTGCAGGGCTACTCAGGGCCTTACCTCGAGGCAAAGACTCAAGTTGAGATTCCCTTTAGCTCCAGAGCATGGCAAGGTGAGCCCCACCCCGGCCAATGAAGCTCCGTGTGTAGGCAGAGAAAATTCATTTTCTTCCCACACTCATGCCTACAGTGGCCAGAGGGCTGTCAACAGCAGAGAATTTCAGGGAGCTTCACGGCAGTAAGAATGGAGCTTTCCAAATGGAAAGGAAGGCTAGTACCATCATGCCCCCATTACCATTGGCACAGGCAGCATACATCTCTGTGGTTTCTAACAAGTCAAAAGAGACACGGAGTACACACTGGTTGCTTCCCTGAATCAACTTCTCGAGGCAGGGTGTTCTGCATCTAGTGAACGACCTCACCAAGGAACGCCCTAGCTAGGCCTCTGGGCCCGTGCCTCTTCAAAAGTCTGCAGTGCTACAGGAAAAACTGTGCTTTAGTTGCAATAAGAACGCACGCAGTGTTTCTCCTGATGGCAGGGTGACTTCAGGTAGGAGGTCTTAGATGGAAGGAGAAGCCTAGTGTTTTTCTCTGTGCAGCTCAGACTAGGGAATGAGTGCGACTTCCACGGCATGTTGGAACCTGCTAGAACGGTGCTCGTGAACCTGTGCGAGTGCTGTGAATCAAGATATCACAAGAAACAGTGCAGTGTGTTGCCCATGACTCAGCAGACACAGAGGACCTCCGAGGGACGATGGGCCTCGTTGTTGCTCAGCAGGCTTACAGGGGTGTGGAGGTACTCAGGGATCTTGGAACAAAAATGATGCTCACCCGAGAGGCCTACGAGTCCGGAAAAGGGTACTTCCTTTAAAGTAAAGCTGAACAGCGACTTAGAGCGCATGGAAAGACCTGCATGCCTCCCTTTCTGCAGGGCTACCCAGGGCCTTACCTCGAGGCAAGGACTCACGTTGAGATTCCCTTTAGCTCTAGAGCATGGCAAGGTGAGCCCCACCCCGGCCAAAGAAGCTCCGTGTGTAGCCAGAGAAAACTCATTTTCTTCCCACACCAATGCTAGAGTGGCCAGGGGCCTGTCAACAGCAGAGAATATCAGGGAGCTTCACGGCAGCAAGAATGGAGCTTTCCAAATGGAAAGCAAGGCTAGTACCATCATGCCCCCATTTCCATGGGCACAGGCAGCATACATCTCTGTGGTTTCTAACAAGTCAAATGAGACACAGAGTACACACTGGTTGCTTCCCTGAATCAACTTCTCGAGGCAGGGTGTTCTGCAACTAGTGAACGGCCTCACCCAGGAAAGCCCTAGCTAGGCCTCCTGGCCCGTGTCTCTTCAAAAGCCTGCAGTGCTAAAGGAAAAACTGTGCTTTAGTTGCAATAAGAACGCAGCCGTCTTTCTCCAGGAGGCAAGGTGACTTCAGCTAGGAGGTCCTGGATGGATGGAGAAGGCTAGTGTTTTTCTCTGTGCAGCTCAAACTAGGGAAGGAGTGCGACTTCCACGGCAAGTTGGAACTTGCTAGAATCGTGCTCGTGAATCTGTGCGATTGCTGGCTAAATCAAGATGTTCCAATAAGAGTGCAGTGTGTTGCCCTACACTCGGCATACACACCGTGAGTCGGAAAGCTAGGGGCCTGGATATTGCTTAGAAGGGCCAGGGGAGCCTGAGGGTACTCGGTGTTCTTGCAGGGAACAGGTTTTCCAGGTGAGGCACCTAGGTGTCCTGAAAAGCGTACTGGCGTTAAAATGCTGCAGAGCAGCGACTACGGCCTCATGGAAACTGCTACACGCCTCCCCTTCTGCATAGCATTTCAGGGCCTTACCTCGAGGCAAGTTCTCACGTTGCTTGCACTGTGAGCGACACAGCATGTTAGGATGCTGTATTTCTCCTTGAATAGAGTGACTTCAGGAAAGAGGTCCTCATTAAATTCTAAGAAGAGTGTTTTCTCAGGGCATTCAAACGAGGGCAATGTCGAAAACTTCCAGGGCATGTTGGACTGCCTAGAAATGTGGTTCTGATGCTGTTCGACTGCTCTGGAAATAGAGCTCTCCTGAAGTAACGTACAGTGTGTTGCCCGAGACTCGGCAGACACAGAGGGCCTCCGATGGACATATGGGACTCAATGCTTCTCAGCAGGCCCACCGGGGTGTGGAGGGAGTCTGTGCTCTTGGACCCAAAATGATGCTCACCTGAGGCGCCTAAAGGTCCTGAAAAGGGTACTTCCTTTACAATAAAGCAGAACCTCCACTAAGAGCTCATGGAAAGAGCTGCATGCCTCCCTTTCTGCAGGGCTACTCAGGTCCTTACCTCGAGGCAAGGACTCACGTTGAGATTCCCTTTAGCTTTAGAGCATGGCAAGGTGAGCCCCACACCGGCCAATGAAGCTCCGTGTGTAGCCAGAGAAAACGCATTTTCTTCCCAGACCCTTGCCTACAGTGGCCTGAGGCCTGTCAACAGCAGAGAATTTCAGGGAGCTTCACGGTAGCAAGAATGGAGCTTTCCAAATGGAAAGCAAGGCTAGTACCATCATGCCCCCATTTCCATGGGCACAGGCAGCATACATCTCTGTGGTTTCTAACAAGTCAAAAGAGACACAGAGTACACACTGGTTGCTTCCCTGAATCAACTTCTCGAGGCAGGGTGTTCTGCACCTTGTGAACGGTCTCACCAAGGAACGCCGTAGCCAGGCCTCCGGAACCGTGCCTCTTCAAAAGCCTGCAGTGCTACAGGAAAAACTGTGCTTTAGTTGCAACAGGAACGCAAGCTGTCTTTCTCCTGGAGGCAGGGTGACTTCAGGTAGGAGGTCCTGATTGGAAGGAGAAGCCTAGTGTTTTTCTCTGTGCAGCTCAGACTAGGGAATGAGTGCGACTTCCACGGCATGTTGGAACTTGCAAGAACGTTGCTCTTCAACTTGCGAGTGCTGAGAGTCAAGATATCACAAGAGAGAGTGCAGTGTGTTGACCATGACTCAGCAGACACAGAGGACCTCCGAGGGACCAATGGGCCACTTTTTGCTCAGCAGGCCTACAGGGGTGTGGAGGTACTAAGAGATCTTGGAACAAAAATGATGCTTACCTGAGGGGGCTGGGAGTCCTGAAAAGGGTACTTCCTTTACAGTAAAGCACAACAGCGACTAAGAGCTCATGGAAAGAGCTGCATGCCTCCCTTTCTGCAGGGCTACTCAGGGCCTTACCTCGAGGCAAGGATTCACGTTGAGATTCCCTTTAGCTCTAGAGCATGGCAAGGTGAGCCCCACCCCGGCCAAAGGAGCTCCGTGTTTAGCCAGAGAAAACTCATTTTCTTACCAGACCAATGCCTACAGTGGCCAGGGGCCTGTCAACAGCAGCGAATTTCAGGGAGCTTCACGGCAGCAAGAATGGAGCTTTCCAAACTGAAAGCAAGGTTAGTCCCATCATGCCCCCATTTCCATGGGCACAGGCAGCATACAGCTCTGTGGTTTCTAACAAGTCTAAAGAGACACGGAGTCCACACTGGTTGCTTCCCTGAATCTACTTCTCGAGGCAGGGTTTTCGGCATCTAGTGAACGACCTCACCAAGGAAAGCCTTAGCTAGGCCTCTGGCCCCTTGCCTCTTCCAAACCTGCAGTGCTACAGGAAAAACTGTGCTTTAGTTGCAATAGGAACGCAAGCCGTCTTTCTCCTGAGGCAGGGTGACTTCAGGTAGGAGGTCCTGGATGGAAGGAGAAGCCTAGTGTTTTTCTCTGTGCAGCTCAGACCAGGGAATGAGTGCGACTTCCACGGCATGTTGGAACTTGCTAGAACATTGCTCTTGAACCTGTGCGAGTGCTGTGAATCAAGATATCACAAGAAAGAGTGCAGTGTGTTGCCCATGACTCAGCAGACACAGAGGACCTCCGAGGGACGATGGGCCTCGTTGTTGCTCAGCAGGCCTACAGGGGTGTGGAGGTACTCAGGGATCTTGGAACAAAAATGATGCTCACCCGAGAGGCCTAGGAGTCCTGAAAAGGGTACTTCCTTTAAAGTAAAGCTGAACAGCGACTTAGAGCTAACGGAAAGAGCTGCATGCCTCCCTTTCTGCAGGGCTACTCAGGGCCTTACCTCGAGGCAAAGACTCAAGTTGAGATTCCCTTTAGCTCCAGAGCATGGCAAGGTGAGCCCCACACCGGCCAATGAAGCTCCGTGTGTAGGCAGAGAAAATTCATTTTCTTCCCACACTCATGGCTACAGTGGCCAGAGGGCTGTCAACAGCAGAGAATTTCAGGGAGCTTCACGGCAGTAAGAATGGAGCTTTCCAAATGGAAAGGAAGGCTAGTACCATCATGCCCCCATAACCTTTGGCACAGGCAGCATACATCTCTGTGGTTTCTAACAAGTCAAAAGAGACACGGAGTACACACTGGTTGCTTCCCTGAATCAACTTCTCGAGGCAGGGTGTTCTGCATCTAGTGAACGACCTCACCAAGGAACGCCCTAGCTAGGCCTCTGGGCCCGTGCCTCTTCAAAAGCCTGCAGTGCTACAGGAAAAACTGTGCTTTAGTTGCAATAAGAACGCACGCAGTCTTTCTCCTGATGGCAGGGTGACTTCAGGTAGGAGGTCTTAGATGGAAGGAGAAGCCTAGTGTTTTTCTCTGTGCAGCTCAGACTAGGGAATGAGTGCGACTTCCACGGCATGTTGGAACCTGCTAGAACGGTGCTCGTGAACCTGTGCGAGTGCTGTGAATCAAGATATCACAAGAAAGAGTGCAGTGTGTTGCCCATGACTCAGCAGACACAGAGGACCTCCGAGGGACGATGGGCCTCGTTGTTGCTCAGCAGGCTTACAGGGGTGTGGAGGTACTCAGGGATCTTGGAACAAAAATGATGCTCACCCGAGAGGCCTACGAGTCCGGAAAAGGGTACTTCCTTTAAAGTAAAGCTGAACAGCGACTTAGAGCGCATGGAAAGACCTGCATGCCTCCCTTTCTGCAGGGCTACCCAGGGCCTTACCTCGAGGCAAGGACTCACGTTGAGATTCCCTTTAGCTCTACAGCATGGCAAGGTGAGCCCCACCCCGGCCAAAGAAGCTCCGTGTGTAGCCAGAGAAAACTCATTTTCTTCCCACACCAATGCTAGAGTGGCCAGGGGCCTGTCAACAGCAGAGAATTTCAGGGAGCTTCACGGCAGCAAGAATGGAGCTTTCCAAATGGAAAGCAAGGCTAGTACCATCATGCCCCCATTTCCATGGGCACAGGCAGCATACATCTCTGTGGTTTCTAACAAGTCAAAAGAGACACAGAGTACACACTGGTTGCTTCCCTGAATCAACTTCTCGAGGCAGGGTGTTCTGCAACTAGTGAACGGCCTCACCCAGGAAAGCCCTAGCTAGGCCTCCTGGCCCGTGTCTCTTCAAAAGCCTGCAGTGCTAAAGGAAAAACTGTGCTTTAGTTGCAATAAGAACGCAGCCGTCTTTCTCCAGGAGGCAAGGTGACTTCAGCTAGGAGGTCCTGGATGGATGGAGAAGGCTAGTGTTTTTCTCTGTGCAGCTCAAACTAGGGAAGGAGTGCGACTTCCACGGCAAGTTGGAACTTGCTAGAATCGTGCTCGTGAATCTGTGCGATTGCTGGCTAAATCAAGATGTACCAATAAGAGTGCAGTGTGTTGCCCTACACTCGGCATACACACCGTGAGTCGGAAAGCTAGGGGCCTGGATATTGCTTAGAAGGGCCAGGGGAGCCTGAGGGTACTCGGTGTTCTTGCAGGGAACAGGTTTTCCAGGTGAGGCACCTAGGTGTCCTGAAAAGCGTACTGGCGTTAAAATGCTGCAGAGCAGCGACTACGGCCTCATGGAAACTGCTACACGCCTCCGCTTCTGCATAGCATTTCAGGGCCTTACCTCGAGGCAAGTTCTCACGTTGCTTGCACTGTGAGCGACACAGCATGTTAGGATGCTGTATTTCTCCTTGAATAGAGTGACTTCAGGAAAGAGGTCCTCGTTAAATTCTAAGAAGAGTCTTTTCTCAGGGCATTCAAACGAGGGCAATGTCGAAAACTTCCAGGGCATGTTGGACTGCCTAGAAATGTGGTTCTGATGCTGTTCGACTACTCTGGAAATAGAGCTCTCCTGAAGTAACGTACAGTGTGTTGCCCGAGACTCGGCAGACACAGAGGGCCTCCGATGGACATATGGGACTCAATGCTTCTCAGCAGGCCCACCGGGGTGTGGAGGGAGTCTGTGCTCTTGGACCCAAAATGATGCTCACCTGAGGCGCCTAAAGGTCCTGAAAAGGGTACTTCCTTTACAATAAAGCAGAACCTCCACTAAGAGCTCATGGAAAGAGCTGCATGCCTCCCTTTCTGCAGGGCTACTCAGGTCCTTACCTCGAGGCAAGGACTCACGTTGAGATTCCCTTTAGCTTTAGAGCATGGCAAGGTGAGCCCCACACCGGCCAATGAAGCTCCGTGTGTAGCCAGAGAAAACGCATTTTCTTCCCAGACCCTTGCCTACAGTGGCCTGAGGCCTGTCAACAGCAGAGAATTTCAGGGAGCCTCACGGTAGCAAGAATGGAGCTTTCCAAATGGAAAGCAAGGCTAGTACCATCATGCCCCCATTTCCATGGGCACAGGCAGCATACATCTCTGTGGTTTCTAACAAGTCAAAAGAGACACAGAGTACACACTGGTTGCTTCCCTGAATCAACTTCTCGAGGCAGGGTGTTCTGCACCTTGTGAACGGTCTCACCAAGGAACGCCGTAGCCAGGCCTCCGGAACCGTGCCTCTTCAAAAGCCTGCAGTGCTACAGGAAAAACTGTGCTTTAGTTGCAACAGGAACGCAAGCCGTCTTTCTCCTGGAGGCAGGGTGACTTCAGGTAGGAGGTCCTGATTGGAAGGAGAAGCCTAGTGTTTTTCTCTGTGCAGCTCAGACTAGGGAATGAGTGCGACTTCCACGGCATGTTGGAACTTGCAAGAACGTTGCTCTTCAACTTGCGAGTGCTGAGAGTCAAGATATCACAAGAGAGAGTGCAGTGTGTTGACCATGACTCAGCAGACACAGAGGACCTCCGAGGGACCAATGGGCCACTTTTTGCTCAGCAGGCCTACAGGGGTGTGGAGGTACTAAGAGATCTTGGAACAAAAATGATGCTTACCTGAGGGGGCTGGGAGTCCTGAAAAGGGTACTTCCTTTACAGTAAAGCACAACAGCGACTAAGAGCTCATGGAAAGAGCTGCATGCCTCCCTTTCTGCAGGGCTACTCAGGGCCTTACCTCGAGGCAAGGATTCACGTTGAGATTCCCTTTAGCTCTAGAGCATGGCAAGGTGAGCCCCACCCCGGCCAAAGGAGCTCCGTGTTTAGCCAGAGAAAACTCATTTTCTTACCAGACCAATGCCTACAGTGGCCAGGGGCCTGTCAACAGCAGCGAATTTCAGGGAGCTTCACGGCAGCAAGAATGGAGCTTTCCAAACTGAAAGCAAGGTTAGTCCCATCATGCCCCCATTTCCATGGGCACAGGCAGCATACAGCTCTGTGGTTTCTAACAAGTCTAAAGAGACACGGAGTACACACTGGTTGCTTCCCTGAATCTACTTCTCGAGGCAGGGTTTTCGGCATCTAGTGAACGACCTCACCAAGGAAAGCCTTAGCTCGGCCTCTGGCCCCTTGCCTCTTCCAAACCTGCAGTGCTACAGGAAAAACTGTGCTTTAGTTGCAATAGGAACGCAAGCCGTCTTTCTCCTGAGGCAGGGTGACTTCAGGTAGGAGGTCCTGGATGGAAGGAGAAGCCTAGTGTTTTTCTCTGTGCAGCTCAGACCAGGGAATGAGTGCGACTTCCACGGCATGTTGGAACTTGCTAGAATATTGCTCTTGAACCTGTGCGAGTGCTGTGAATCAAGATATCACAAGAAAGAGTGCAGTGTGTTGCCCATGACTCAGCAGACACAGAGGACCTCCGAGGGACGATGGGCCTCGTTGTTGCTCAGCAGGCCTACAGGGGTGTGGAGGTACTCAGGGATCTTGGAACAAAAATGATGCTCACCCGAGAGGCCTAGGAGTCCTGAAAAGGGTACTTCCTTTAAAGTAAAGCTGAACAGCGACTTAGAGCTAATGGAAAGAGCTGCATGCTTCCCTTTCTGCAGGGCTACTCAGGGCCTTACCTCGAGGCAAAGACTCAAGTTGAGATTCCCTTTAGCTCCAGAGCATGGCAAGGTGAGCCCCACCCCGGCCAATGAAGCTCCGTGTGTAGGCAGAGAAAATTCATTTTCTTCCCTCACTCATGCCTACAGTGGCCAGAGGGCTGTCAACAGCAGAGAATTTCAGGGAGCTTCACGGCAGTAAGAATGGAGCTTTCCAAATGGAAAGGAAGGCTAGTACCATCATGCCCCCATTACCATTGGCACAGGCAGCATACATCTCTGTGGTTTCTAACAAGTCAAAAGAGACACGGAGTACACACTGGTTGCTTCCCTGAATCAACTTCTCGAGGCAGGGTGTTCTGCATCTAGTGAACGACCTCATCAAGGAACGCCCTAGCTAGGCCTCTGGGCCCGTGCCTCTTCAAAAGCCTGCAGTGCTACAGGAAAAACTGTGCTTTAGTTACAATAAGAACGCACGCAGTGTTTCTCCTGATGGCAGGGTGACTTCAGGTAGGAGGTCTTAGATGGAAGGAGAAGCCTAGTGTTTTAATCTGTGCAGCTCAGACTAGGGAATGAGTGCGAATTCCACGGCATGTTGGAACCTGCTTGAACGGTGCTCGTGAACCTGTGCGAGTGCTGTGAATCAAGATATCACAAGAAACAGTGCAGTGTGTTGCCCATGACTCAGCAGACACAGAGGACCTCCGAGGGACGATGGGCCTCGTTGTTGCTCAGCAGGCTTACAGGGGTGTGGAGGTACTCAGGGATCTTGGAACAAAAATGATGCTCACCCGAGAGGCCTACGAGTCCGGAAAAGGGTACTTCCTTTAAAGTAAAGCTGAACAGCGACTTAGAGCGCATGGAAAGACCTGCATGCCTCCCTTTCTGCAGGGCTACCCAGGGCCTTACCTCGAGGCAAGGACTCACGTTGAGATTCCCTTTAGCTCTAGAGCATGGCAAGGTGAGCCCCACCCCGGCCAAAGAAGCTCCGTGTGTAGCCAGAGAAAACTCATTTTCTTCACACACCAATGCTAGAGTGGCCAGGGGCCTGTCAACAGCAGAGAATATCAGGGAGCTTCACGGCAGCAAGAATGGAGCTTTCCAAATGGAAAGCAAGGCTAGTACCATCATGCCCCCATTTCCATGGGCACAGGCAGCATACATCTCTGTGGTTTCTAACAAGTCAAAAGAGACACGGAGTACACACTGGTTGCTTCCCTGAATCAACTTCTCGAGGCAGGATTTTCTGCATCTAGTGCACGACCTCACCAAGGAACGCCATAGCTAGGCCTCTGGGCCCGTGCGTCTTCAAGAGCCTGCAGGGCTACAGGAAATACTGTGCTTCAGTTGCAATAGGAACGCAAGCCGTCTTTCTCCTGGGGGCAGGATGACTTCAGGTAGGAGGTCTTAGATGGAAGGAGAAGCCCAGTGTTTTTCTCTGTGCAGCTCAGACTAGGGAATGAGTGCGACTTCCACGGCATGTTGGAAACTGCTAGAACGGTGCTCGTGAACCTGTGCGAGTGCCGTGAATCAAGATATCACAAGAAAGAGTGCAGTGTGTTGCCCATGACTCAGCAGACACAGAGGACCTCCGAGGGCCCAATGGGCCTCGTTGTTGCTCAGCAGGCTTACAGGGGTGTGGAGGTACTCAGGGATCTTGGAACAAAAATGATGCTCACCTGAGAGGCCTACGAGTCCAGAAAAGGGTACTTCCTTTAAAGTAAAGCTGAACAGCGACTTAGAGCGCATGGAAAGACCTGCATGCCTCCCTTTCTGCAGGGCTACTCAGGGCCTTACCTCGAGGCAAGGACTCACGTTGAGATTCCCTTTAGCTCTAGAGCATGGCAAGGTGAGCCCCACCCCGGCCAAAGAAGCTCCGTGTGTAGCCACAGAAAACTCATTTTCTTCACACACCAATGCTAGAGTGGCCAGGGGCCTGTCAACAGCAGAGAATTTCAGGGAGCTTCACGGCAGCAAGAATGGAGCTTTCCAAATGGAAAGCAAGGCTAGTACCATCATGCCCCCATTTCCATGGGCACAGGCAGCATACATCTCTGTGGTTTCTAACAAGTCAAATGAGACACAGAGTACACACTGGTTGCTTCACTGAATCAACTTCTCGAGGCAGGGTGTTCTGCAACTAGTGAACGGCCTCACCCAGGAAAGCCCTAGCTAGGCATCCTGGCCCGTGTCTCTTCAAAAGCCTGCAGTGCTAAAGGAAAAACTGTGCTTTAGTTGCAATAAGAACGCAGCCGTCTTTCTCCAGGAGGCAAGGTGACTTCAGCTAGGAGGTCCTGGATGGATGGAGAAGGCTAGTGTTTTTCTCTGTGCAGCTCAAACTAGGGAAGGAGTGCGACTTCCACGGCAAGTTGGAACTTGCTAGAATCGTGCTCGTGAATCTGTGCGATTGCTGGCTAAATCAAGATGTACCAATAAGAGTGCAGTGTGTTGCCCTACACTCGGCATACACACCGTGAGTCGGAAAGCTAGGGGCCTGGATATTGCTTAGAAGGGCCAGGGGAGCCTGAGGGTACTCGGTGTTCTTGCAGGGAACAGGTTTTCCAGGTGAGGCACCTAGGTGTCCTGAAAAGCGTACTGGCGTTAAAATGCTGCAGAGCAGCGACTACGGCCTCATGGAAACTGCTACACGCCTCTCCTTCTGCATAGCATTTCAGGGCCTTACCTCGAGGCAAGTTCTCACGTTGCTTGCACTGTGAGCGACACAGCATGTTAGGATGCTGTATTTCTCCTTGAATAGAGTGACTTCAGGAAAGAGGTCCTCGTTAAATTCTAAGAAGAGTGTTTTCTCAGGGCATTCAAACGAGGGCAATGTCGAAAACTTCCAGGGCATGTTGGACTGCCTAGAAATGTGGTTCTGATGCTGTTCGACTGCTCTGCAAATAGAGCTCTCCTGAAGTAACGTACAGTGTGTTGCCCGAGACTCGGCAGACACAGAGGGCCTCCGATGGACATATGGGACTCAATGCTTCTCAGCAGGCCCACCGGGGTGTGGAGGGAGTCTGTGCTCTTGGACCCAAAATGATGCTCACCTGAGGCGCCTAAAGGTCCTGAAAAGGGTACTTCCTTTACAATAAAGCAGAACCTCCACTAAGAGCTCATGGAAAGAGCTGCATGCCTCCCTTTCTGCAGGGCTACTCAGGTCCTTACCTCGAGGCAAGGACTCACGTTGAGATTCCCTTTAGCTTTAGAGCATGGCAAGGTGAGCCCCACACCGGCCAATGAAGCTCCGTGTGTAGCCAGAGAAAACGCATTTTCTTCCCAGACCCTTGCCTACAGTGGCCTGAGGCCTGTCAACAGCAGAGAATTTCAGGGAGCCTCACGGTAGCAAGAATGGAGCTTTCCAAATGGAAAGCAAGGCTAGTACCATCATGCCCCCATTTCCATGGGCACAGGCAGCATACATCTCTGTGGTTTCTAACAAGTCAAAAGAGACACAGAGTACACACTGGTTGCTTCCCTGAATCAACTTCTCGAGGCAGGGTGTTCTGCACCTTGTGAACGGTCTCACCAAGGAACGCCGTAGCCAGGCCTCCGGAACCGTGCCTCTTCAAAAGCCTGCAGTGCTACAGGAAAAACTGTGCTTTAGTTGCAACAGGAACGCAAGCCGTCTTTCTCCTGGAGGCAGGGTGACTTCAGGTAGGAGGTCCTGATTGGAAGGAGAAGCCTAGTGTTTTTCTCTGTGCAGCTCAGACTAGGGAATGAGTGCGACTTCCACGGCATGTTGGAACTTGCAAGAACGTTGCTCTTCAACTTGCGAGTGCTGAGAGTCAAGATATCACAAGAGAGAGTGCAGTGTGTTGACCATGACTCAGCAGACACAGAGGACCTCCGAGGGACCAATGGGCCACTTTTTGCTCAGCAGGCCTACAGGGGTGTGGAGGTACTAAGAGATCTTGGAACAAAAATGATGCTTACCTGAGGGGGCTGGGAGTCCTGAAAAGGGTACTTCCTTTACAGTAAAGCACAACAGCGACTAAGAGCTCATGGAAAGAGCTGCATGCCTCCCTTTCTGCAGGGCTACTCAGGGCCTTACCTCGAGGCAAGGATTCACGTTGAGATTCCCTTTAGCTCTAGAGCATGGCAAGGTGAGCCCCACCCCGGCCAAAGGAGCTCCGTGTTTAGCCAGAGAAAACTCATTTTCTTACCAGACCAATGCCTACAGTGGCCAGGGGCCTGTCAACAGCAGCGAATTTCAGGGAGCTTCACGGCAGCAAGAATGGAGCTTTCCAAACTGAAAGCAAGGTTAGTCCCATCATGCCCCCATTTCCATGGGCACAGGCAGCATACAGCTCTGTGGTTTCTAACAAGTCAAAAGAGACACGGAGTACACACTGGTTGCTTCCCTGAATCAACTTCTCGAGGCAGGGTTTTAGGCATCTAGTGAACGACCTCACCAAGGAAAGCCTTAGCTAGGCCTCTGGCCCCTTGCCTCTTCCAAACCTGCAGTGCTACAGGAAAAACTGTGCTTTAGTTGCAATAGGAACGCAAGCCGTCTTTCTCCTGAGGCAGGGTGACTTCAGGTAGGAGGTCCTGGATGGAAGGAGAAGCCTAGTGTTTTTCTCTGTGCAGCTCAGACCAGGGAATGAGTGCGACTTCCACGGCATGTTGGAACTTGCTAGAACATTGCTCTTGAACCTGTGCGAGTGCTGTGAATCAAGATATCACAAGAAAGAGTGCAGTGTGTTGCCCATGACTCAGCAGACACAGAGGACCTCCGAGGGACGATGGGCCTCGTTGTTGCTCAGCAGGCCTACAGGGGTGTGGAGGTACTCAGGGATCTTGGAACAAAAATGATGCTCACCCGAGAGGCCTAGGAGTCCTGAAAAGGGTACTTCCTTTAAAGTAAAGCTGAACAGCGACTTAGAGCTAACGGAAAGAGCTGCATGCCTCCCTTTCTGCAGGGCTACTCAGGGCCTTACCTCGAGGCAAAGACTCAAGTTGAGATTCCCTTTAGCTCCAGAGCATGGCAAGGTGAGCCCCACCCCGGCCAATGAAGCTCCGTGTGTAGGCAGAGAAAATTCATTTTCTTCCCACACTCATGGCTACAGTGGCCAGAGGGCTGTCAACAGCAGAGAATTTCAGGGAGCTTCACGGCAGTAAGAATAGAGCTTTCCAAATGGAAAGGAAGGCTAGTACCATCATGCCCCCATAACCTTTGGCACAGGCAGCATACATCTCTGTGGTTTCTAACAAGTCAAAAGAGACACGGAGTACACACTGGTTGCTTCCCTGAATCAACTTCTCGAGGCAGGGTGTTCTGCATCTAGTGAACGACCTCACCAAGGAACGCCCTAGCTAGGCCTCTGGGCCCGTGCCTCTTCAAAAGCCTGCAGTGCTACAGGAAAAACTGTGCTTTAGTTGCAATAAGAACGCACGCAGTCTTTCTCCTGATGGCAGGGTGACTTCAGGTAGGAGGTCTTAGATGGAAGGAGAAGCCTAGTGTTTTTCTCTGTGCAGCTCAGACTAGGGAATGAGTGCGACTTCCACGGCATGTTGGAACCTGCTAGAACGGTGCTCGTGAACCTGTGCGAGTGCTGTGAATCAAGATATCACAAGAAAGAGTGCAGTGTGTTGCCCATGACTCAGCAGACACAGAGGACCTCCGAGGGACGATGGGCCTCGTTGTTGCTCAGCAGGCTTACAGGGGTGTGGAGGTACTCAGGGATCTTGGAACAAAAATGATGCTCACCCGAGAGGCCTACGAGTCCGGAAAAGGGTACTTCCTTTAAAGTAAAGCTGAACAGCGACTTAGAGCGCATGGAAAGACCTGCATGCCTCCCTTTCTGCAGGGCTACCCAGGGCCTTACCTCGAGGCAAGGACTCACGTTGAGATTCCCTTTAGCTCTACAGCATGGCAAGGTGAGCCCCACCCCGGCCAAAGAAGCTCCGTGTGTAGCCAGAGAAAACTCATTTTCTTCCCACACTAATGCTAGAGTGGCCAGGGGCCTGTCAACAGCAGAGAATTTCAGGGAGCTTCACGGCAGCAAGAATGGAGCTTTCCAAATGGAAAGCAAGGCTAGTACCATCATGCCCCCATTTCCATGGGCACAGGCAGCATACATCTCTGTGGTTTCTAACAAGTCAAATGAGACACAGAGTACACACTGGTTGCTTCCCTGAATCAACTTCTCGAGGCAGGGTGTTCTGCAACTAGTGAACGGCCTCACCCAGGAAAGCCCTAGCTAGGCCTCCTGGCCCGTGTCTCTTCAAAAGCCTGCAGTGCTAAAGGAAAAACTGTGCTTTAGTTGCAATAAGAACGCAGCCGTCTTTCTCCAGGAGGCAAGGTGACTTCAGCTAGGAGGTCCTGGATGGATGGAGAAGGCTAGTGTTTTTCTCTGTGCAGCTCAAACTAGGGAAGGAGTGCGACTTCCACGGCAAGTTGGAACTTGCTAGAATCGTGCTCGTGAATCTGTGCGATTGCTGGCTAAATCAAGATGTACCAATAAGAGTGCAGTGTGTTGCCCTACACTCGGCATACACACCGTGAGTCGGAAAGCTAGGGGCCTGGATATTGCTTAGAAGGGCCAGGGGAGCCTGAGGGTACTCGGTGTTCTTGCAGGGAACAGGTTTTCCAGGTGAGGCACCTAGGTGTCCTGAAAAGCGTACTGGCGTTAAAATGCTGCAGAGCAGCGACTACGGCCTCATGGAAACTGCTACACGCCTCCGCTTCTGCATAGCATTTCAGGGCCTTACCTCGAGGCAAGTTCTCACGTTGCTTGCACTGTGAGCGACACAGCATGTTAGGATGCTGTATTTCTCCTTGAATAGAGTGACTTCAGGAAAGAGGTCCTCGTTAAATTCTAAGAAGAGTCTTTTCTCAGGGCATTCAAACGAGGGCAATGTCGAAAACTTCCAGGGCATGTTGGACTGCCTAGAAATGTGGTTCTGATGCTGTTCGACTGCTCTGGAAATAGAGCTCTCCTGAAGTAACGTACAGTGTGTTGCCCGAGACTCGGCAGACACAGAGGGCCTCCGATGGACATATGGGACTCAATGCTTCTCAGCAGGCCCACCGGGGTGTGGAGGGAGTCTGTGCTCTTGGACCCAAAATGATGCTCACCTGAGGCGCCTAAAGGTCCTGAAAAGGGTACTTCCTTTACAATAAAGCAGAACCTCCACTAAGAG
Source organism: Balaenoptera borealis (assembly GCF_965194805.1). Lineage (NCBI taxonomy): Eukaryota > Metazoa > Chordata > Mammalia > Artiodactyla > Balaenopteridae > Balaenoptera > Balaenoptera borealis. The sequence goes on along the minus strand of NW_028123848.1, from coordinate 374,767 downwards.
CTCATGGAAAGAGCTGCATGCCTCCCTTTCTGCAGGGCTACTCAGGTCCTTACCTCGAGGCAAGGACTCACGTTGAGATTCCCTTTAGCTTTAGAGCATGGCAAGGTGAGCCCCACACCGGCCAATGAAGCTCCGTGTGTAGCCAGAGAAAACGCATTTTCTTCCCAGACCCTTGCCTACAGTGGCCTGAGGCCTGTCAACAGCAGAGAATTTCAGGGAGCCTCACGGTAGCAAGAATGGAGCTTTCCAAATGGAAAGCAAGGCTAGTACCATCATGCCCCCATTTCCATGGGCACAGGCAGCATACATCTCTGTGGTTTCTAACAAGTCAAAAGAGACACAGAGTACACACTGGTTGCTTCCCTGAATCAACTTCTCGAGGCAGGGTGTTCTGCACCTTGTGAACGGTCTCACCAAGGAACGCCGTAGCCAGGCCTCCGGAACCGTGCCTCTTCAAAAGCCTGCAGTGCTACAGGAAAAACTGTGCTTTAGTTGCAACAGGAACGCAAGCCGTCTTTCTCCTGGAGGCAGGGTGACTTCAGGTAGGAGGTCCTGATTGGAAGGAGAAGCCTAGTGTTTTTCTCTGTGCAGCTCAGACTAGGGAATGAGTGCGACTTCCACGGCATGTTGGAACTTGCAAGAACGTTGCTCTTCAACTTGCGAGTGCTGAGAGTCAAGATATCACAAGAGAGAGTGCAGTGTGTTGACCATGACTCAGCAGACACAGAGGACCTCCGAGGGACCAATGGGCCACTTTTTGCTGAGCAGGCCTACAGGGGTGTGGAGGTACTAAGAGATCTTGGAACAAAAATGATGCTTACCTGAGGGGGCTGGGAGTCCTGAAAAGGGTACTTCCTTTACAGTAAAGCACAACAGCGACTAAGAGCTCATGGAAAGAGCTGCATGCCTCCCTTTCTGCAGGGCTACTCAGGGCCTTACCTCGAGGCAAGGATTCACGTTGAGATTCCCTTTAGCTCTAGAGCATGGCAAGGTGAGCCCCACCCCGGCCAAAGGAGCTCCGTGTTTAGCCAGAGAAAACTCATTTTCTTACCAGACCAATGCCTACAGTGGCCAGGGGCCTGTCAACAGCAGCGAATTTCAGGGAGCTTCACGGCAGCAAGAATGGAGCTTTCCAAACTGAAAGCAAGGTTAGTCCCATCATGCCCCCATTTCCATGGGCACAGGCAGCATACAGCTCTGTGGTTTCTAACAAGTCTAAAGAGACACGGAGTACACACTGGTTGCTTCCCTGAATCTACTTCTCGAGGCAGGGTTTTCGGCATCTAGTGAACGACCTCACCAAGGAAAGCCTTAGCTAGGCCTCTGGCCCCTTGCCTCTTCCAAACCTGCAGTGCTACAGGAAAAACTGTGCTTTAGTTGCAATAGGAACGCAAGCCGTCTTTCTCCTGAGGCAGGGTGACTTCAGGTAGGAGGTCCTGGATGGAAGGAGAAGCCTAGTGTTTTTCTCTGTGCAGCTCAGACCAGGGAATGAGTGCGACTTCCACGGCATGTTGGAACTTGCTAGAATATTGCTCTTGAACCTGTGCGAGTGCTGTGAATCAAGATATCACAAGAAAGAGTGCAGTGTGTTGCCCATGACTCAGCAGACACAGAGGACCTCCGAGGGACGATGGGCCTCGTTGTTGCTCAGCAGGCCTACAGGGGTGTGGAGGTACTCAGGGATCTTGGAACAAAAATGATGCTCACCCGAGAGGCCTAGGAGTCCTGAAAAGGGTCCTTCCTTTAAAGTAAAGCTGAACAGCGACTTAGAGCTAATGGAAAGAGCTGCATGCTTCCCTTTCTGCAGGGCTACTCAGGGCCTTACCTCGAGGCAAAGACTCAAGTTGAGATTCCCTTTAGCTCCAGAGCATGGCAAGGTGAGCCCCACCCCGGCCAATGAAGCTCCGTGTGTAGGCAGAGAAAATTCATTTTCTTCCCACACTCATGCCTACAGTGGCCAGAGGGCTGTCAACAGCAGAGAATTTCAGGGAGCTTCACGGCAGTAAGAATGGAGCTTTCCAAATGGAAAGGAAGGCTAGTACCATCATGCCCCCATTACCATTGGCACAGGCAGCATACATCTCTGTGGTTTCTAACAAGTCAAAAGAGACACGGAGTACACACTGGTTGCTTCCCTGAATCAACTTCTCGAGGCAGGGTGTTCTGCATCTAGTGAACGACCTCATCAAGGAACGCCCTAGCTAGGCCTCTGGGCCCGTGCCTCTTCAAAAGCCTGCAGTGCTACAGGAAAAACTGTGCTTTAGTTGCAATAAGAACGCACGCAGTGTTTCTCCTGATGGCAGGGTGACTTCAGGTAGGAGGTCTTAGATGGAAGGAGAAGCCTAGTGTTTTAATCTGTGCAGCTCAGACTAGGGAATGAGTGCGACTTCCACGGCATGTTGGAACCTGCTAGAACGGTGCTCGTGAACCTGTGCGAGTGCTGTGAATCAAGATATCACAAGAAACAGTGCAGTGTGTTGCCCATGACTCAGCAGACACAGAGGACCTCCGAGGGACGATGGGCCTCGTTGTTGCTCAGCAGGCTTACAGGGGTGTGGAGGTACTCAGGGATCTTGGAACAAAAATGATGCTCACCCGAGAGGCCTACGAGTCCGGAAAAGGGTACTTCCTTTAAAGTAAAGCTGAACAGCGACTTAGAGCGCATGGAAAGACCTGCATGCCTCCCTTTCTGCAGGGCTACCCAGGGCCTTACCTCGAGGCAAGGACTCACGTTGAGATTCCCTTTAGCTCTAGAGCATGGCAAGGTGAGCCCCACCCCGGCCAAAGAAGCTCCGTGTGTAGCCAGAGAAAACTCATTTTCTTCCCACACCAATGCTAGAGTGGCCAGGGGCCTGTCAACAGCAGAGAATATCAGGGAGCTTCACGGCAGCAAGAATGGAGCTTTCCAAATGGAAAGCAAGGCTAGTACCATCATGCCCCCATTTCCATGGGCACAGGCAGCATACATCTCTGTGGTTTCTAACAAGTCAAATGAGACACAGAGTACACACTGGTTGCTTCCCTGAATCAACTTCTCGAGGCAGGGTGTTCTGCAACTAGTGAACGGCCTCACCCAGGAAAGCCCTAGCTAGGCCTCCTGGCCCGTGTCTCTTTAAAAGCCTGCAGTGCTAAAGGAAAAACTGTGCTTTAGTTGCAATAAGAACGCAGCCGTCTTTCTCCAGGAGGCAAGGTGACTTCAGCTAGGAGGTCCTGGATGGATGGAGAAGGCTAGTGTTTTTCTCTGTGCAGCTCAAACTAGGGAAGGAGTGCGACTTCCACGGCAAGTTGGAACTTGCTAGAATCGTGCTCGTGAATCTGTGCGATTGCTGGCTAAATCAAGATGTACCAATAAGAGTGCAGTGTGTTGCCCTACACTCGGCATACACACCGTGAGTCGGAAAGCTAGGGGCCTGGATATTGCTTAGAAGGGCCAGGGGAGCCTGAGGGTACTCGGTGTTCTTGCAGGGAACAGGTTTTCCAGGTGAGGCACCTAGGTGTCCTGAAAAGCGTACTGGCGTTAAAATGCTGCAGAGCAGCGACTACGGCCTCATGGAAACTGCTACACGCCTCCCCTTCTGCATAGCATTTCAGGGCCTTCCCTCGAGGCAAGTTCTCACGTTGCTTGCACTGTGAGCGACACAGCATGTTAGGATGCTGTATTTCTCCTTGAATAGAGTGACTTCAGGAAAGAGGTCCTCATTAAATTCTAAGAAGAGTGTTTTCTCAGGGCATTCAAACGAGGGCAATGTCGAAAACTTCCAGGGCATGTTGGACTGCCTAGAAATGTGGTTCTGATGCTGTTCGACTGCTCTGGAAATAGAGCTCTCCTGAAGTAACGTACAGTGTGTTGCCCGAGACTCGGCAGACACAGAGGGCCTCCGATGGACATATGGGACTCAATGCTTCTCAGCAGGCCCACCAGGGTGTGGAGGGAGTCTGTGCTCTTGGACCCAAAATGATGCTCACCTGAGGCGCCTAAAGGTCCTGAAAAGGGTACTTCCTTTACAATAAAGCAGAACCTCCACTAAGAGCTCATGGAAAGAGCTGCATGCCTCCCTTTCTGCAGGGCTACTCAGGTCCTTACCTCGAGGCAAGGACTCACGTTGAGATTCCCTTTAGCTTTAGAGCATGGCAAGGTGAGCCCCACACCGGCCAATGAAGCTCCGTGTGTAGCCAGAGAAAACGCATTTTCTTCCCAGACCCTTGCCTACAGTGGCCTGAGGCCTGTCAACAGCAGAGAATTTCAGGGAGCTTCACGGTAGCAAGAATGGAGCTTTCCAAATGGAAAGCAAGGCTAGTACCATCATGCCCCCATTTCCATGGGCACAGGCAGCATACATCTCTGTGGTTTCTAACAAGTCAAATGAGACACAGAGTACACACTGGTTGCTTCCCTGAATCAACTTCTCGAGGCAGGGTGTTCTGCACCTTGTGAACGGTCTCACCAAGGAACGCCGTAGCCAGGCCTCCGGAACCGTGCCTCTTCAAAAGCCTGCAGTGCTACAGGAAAAACTGTGCTTTAGTTGCAACAGGAACGCAAGCCGTCTTTCTCCTGGAGGCAGGGTGACTTCAGGTAGGAGGTCCTGATTGGAAGGAGAAGCCTAGTGTTTTTCTCTGTGCAGCTCAGACTAGGGAATGAGTGCGACTTCCACGGCATGTTGGAACTTGCAAGAACGTTGCTCTTCAACTTGCGAGTGCTGAGAGTCAAGATATCACAAGAGAGAGTGCAGTGTGTTGACCATGACTCAGCAGACACAGAGGACCTCCGAGGGACCAATGGGCCACTTTTTGCTGAGCAGGCCTACAGGGGTGTGGAGGTACTAAGAGATCTTGGAACAAAAATGATGCTTACCTGAGGGGGCTGGGAGTCCTGAAAAGGGTACTTCCTTTACAGTAAAGCACAACAGCGACTAAGAGCTCATGGAAAGAGCTGCATGCCTCCCTTTCTGCAGGGCTACTCAGGGCCTTACCTCGAGGCAAGGATTCACGTTGAGATTCCCTTTAGCTCTAGAGCATGGCAAGGTGAGCCCCACCCCGGCCAAAGGAGCTCCGTGTTTAGCCAGAGAAAACTCATTTTCTTACCAGACCAATGCCTACAGTGGCCAGGGGCCTGTCAACAGCAGCGAATTTCAGGGAGCTTCACGGCAGCAAGAATGGAGCTTTCCAAATGGAAAGCAAGGTTAGTCCCATCATGCCCCCATTTCCATGGGCACAGGCAGCATACAGCTCTGTGGTTTCTAACAAGTCAAAAGAGACACGGAGTACACACTGGTTGCTTCCCTGAATCTACTTCTCGAGGCAGGGTTTTCGGCATCTAGTGAACGACCTCACCAAGGAAAGCCTTAGCTAGGCCTCTGGCCCCTTGCCTCTTCCAAACCTGCAGTGCTACAGGAAAAACTGTGCTTTAGTTGCAATAGGAACGCAAGCCGTCTTTCTCCTGAGGCAGGGTGACTTCAGGTAGGAGGTCCTGGATGGAAGGAGAAGCCTAGTGTTTTTCTCTGTGCAGCTCAGACCAGGGAATGAGTGCGACTTCCACGGCATGTTGGAACTTGCTAGAACATTGCTCTTGAACCTGTGCGAGTGCTGTGAATCAAGATATCACAAGAAAGAGTGCAGTGTGTTGCCCATGACTCAGCAGACACAGAGGACCTCCGAGGGACGATGGGCCTCGTTGTTGCTCAGCAGGCCTACAGGGGTGTGGAGGTACTCAGGGATCTTGGAACAAAAATGATGCTCACCCGAGAGGCCTAGGAGTCCTGAAAAGGTCCTTCCTTTAAAGTAAAGCTGAACAGCGACTTAGAGCTAATGGAAAGAGCTGCATGCTTCCCTTTCTGCAGGGCTACTCAGGGCCTTACCTCGAGGCAAAGACTCAAGTTGAGATTCCCTTTAGCTCCAGAGCATGGCAAGGTGAGCCCCACCCCGGCCAATGAAGCTCCGTGTGTAGGCAGAGAAAATTCATTTTCTTCCCACACTCATGCCTACAGTGGCCAGAGGGCTGTCAACAGCAGAGAATTTCAGGGAGCTTCACGGCAGTAAGAATGGAGCTTTCCAAATGGAAAGGAAGGCTAGTACCATCATGCCCCCATTACCATTGGCACAGGCAGCATACATCTCTGTGGTTTCTAACAAGTCAAAAGAGACACGGAGTACACACTGGTTGCTTCCCTGAATCAACTTCTCGAGGCAGGGTGTTCTGCATCTAGTGAACGACCTCATCAAGGAACGCCCTAGCTAGGCCTCTGGGCCCGTGCCTCTTCAAAAGCCTGCAGTGCTACAGGAAAAACTGTGCTTTAGTTGCAATAAGAACGCACGCAGTGTTTCTCCTGATGGCAGGGTGACTTCAGGTAGGAGGTCTTAGATGGAAGGAGAAGCCTAGTGTTTTAATCTGTGCAGCTCAGACTAGGGAATGAGTGCGACTTCCACGGCATGTTGGAACCTGCTAGAACGGTGCTCGTGAACCTGTGCGAGTGCTGTGAATCAAGATATCACAAGAAACAGTGCAGTGTGTTGCCCATGACTCAGCAGACACAGAGGACCTCCGAGGGACGATGGGCCTCGTTGTTGCTCAGCAGGCTTACAGGGGTGTGGAGGTACTCAGGGATCTTGGAACAAAAATGATGCTCACCCGAGAGGCCTACGAGTCCGGAAAAGGGTACTTCCTTTAAAGTAAAGCTGAACAGCGACTTAGAGCGCATGGAAAGACCTGCATGCCTCCCTTTCTGCAGGGCTACCCAGGGCCTTACCTCGAGGCAAGGACTCACGTTGAGATTCCCTTTAGCTCTAGAGCATGGCAAGGTGAGCCCCACCCCGGCCAAAGAAGCTCCGTGTGTAGCCAGAGAAAACTCATTTTCTTCACACACCAATGCTAGAGTGGCCAGGGGCCTGTCAACAGCAGAGAATATCAGGGAGCTTCACGGCAGCAAGAATGGAGCTTTCCAAATGGAAAGCAAGGCTAGTACCATCATGCCCCCATTTCCATGGGCACAGGCAGCATACATCTCTGTGGTTTCTAACAAGTCAAATGAGACACAGAGTACACACTGGTTGCTTCCCTGAATCAACTTCTCGAGGCAGGGTGTTCTGCAACTAGTGAACGGCCTCACCCAGGAAAGCCCTAGCTAGGCCTCCTGGCCCGTGTCTCTTTAAAAGCCTGCAGTGCTAAAGGAAAAACTGTGCTTTAGTTGCAATAAGAACGCAGCCGTCTTTCTCCAGGAGGCAAGGTGACTTCAGCTAGGAGGTCCTGGATGGATGGAGAAGGCTAGTGTTTTTCTCTGTGCAGCTCAAACTAGGGAAGGAGTGCGACTTCCACGGCAAGTTGGAACTTGCTAGAATCGTGCTCGTGAATCTGTGCGATTGCTGGCTAAATCAAGATGTACCAATAAGAGTGCAGTGTGTTGCCCTACACTCGGCATACACACCGTGAGTCGGAAAGCTACGGGCCTGGATATAGCTTAGAAGGGCCAGGGGAGCCTGAGGGTACTCGGTGTTCTTGCAGGGAACAGGTTTTCCAGGTGAGGCACCTAGGTGTCCTGAAAAGCGTACTGGCGTTAAAATGCTGCAGAGCAGCGACTACGGCCTCATGGAAACTGCTACACGCCTCCCCTTCTGCATAGCATTTCAGGGCCTTCCCTCGAGGCAAGTTCTCACGTTGCTTGCACTGTGAGCGACACAGCATGTTAGGATGCTGTATTTCTCCTTGAATAGAGTGACTTCAGGAAAGAGGTCCTCATTAAATTCTAAGAAGAGTGTTTTCTCAGGGCATTCAAACGAGGGCAATGTCGAAAACTTCCAGGGCATGTTGGACTGCCTAGAAATGTGGTTCTGATGCTGTTCGACTGCTCTGGAAATAGAGCTCTCCTGAAGTAACGTACAGTGTGTTGCCCGAGACTCGGCAGACACAGAGGGCCTCCGATGGACATATGGGACTCAATGCTTCTCAGCAGGCCCACCAGGGTGTGGAGGGAGTCTGTGCTCTTGGACCCAAAATGATGCTCACCTGAGGCGCCTAAAGGTCCTGAAAAGGGTACTTCCTTTACAATAAAGCAGAACCTCCACTAAGAGCTCATGGAAAGAGCTGCATGCCTCCCTTTCTGCAGGGCTACTCAGGTCCTTACCTCGAGGTAAGGACTCACGTTGAGATTCCCTTTAGCTTTAGAGCATGGCAAGGTGAGCCCCACACCGGCCAATGAAGCTCCGTGTGTAGCCAGAGAAAACGCATTTTCTTCCCAGACCCTTGCCTACAGTGGCCTGAGGCCTGTCAACAGCAGAGAATTTCAGGGAGCTTCACGGTAGCAAGAATGGAGCTTTCCAAATGGAAAGCAAGGCTAGTACCATCATGCCCCCATTTCCATGGGCACAGGCAGCATACATCTCTGTGGTTTCTAACAAGTCAAATGAGACACAGAGTACACACTGGTTGCTTCCCTGAATCAACTTCTCGAGGCAGGGTGTTCTGCACCTTGTGAACGGTCTCACCAAGGAACGCCGTAGCCAGGCCTCCGGAACCGTGCCTCTTCAAAAGCCTGCAGTGCTACAGGAAAAACTGTGCTTTAGTTGCAACAGGAACGCAAGCCGTCTTTCTCCTGGAGGCAGGGTGACTTCAGGTAGGAGGTCCTGATTGGAAGGAGAAGCCTAGTGTTTTTCTCTGTGCAGCTCAGACTAGGGAATGAGTGCGACTTCCACGGCATGTTGGAACTTGCAAGAACGTTGCTCTTCAACTTGCGAGTGCTGAGAGTCAAGATATCACAAGAGAGAGTGCAGTGTGTTGACCATGACTCAGCAGACACAGAGGACCTCCGAGGGACCAATGGGCCACTTTTTGCTGAGCAGGCCTACAGGGGTGTGGAGGTACTAAGAGATCTTGGAACAAAAATGATGCTTACCTGAGGGGGCTGGGAGTCCTGAAAAGGGTACTTCCTTTACAGTAAAGCACAACAGCGACTAAGAGCTCATGGAAAGAGCTACATGCCTCCCTTTCTGCAGGGCTACTCAGGGCCTTACCTCGAGGCAAGGATTCACGTTGAGATTCCCTTTAGCTCTAGAGCATGGCAAGGTGAGCCCCACCCCGGCCAAGGGAGCTCCGTGTTTAGCCAGAGAAAACTCATTTTCTTACCAGACCAATGCCTACAGTGGCCAGGGGCCTGTCAACAGCAGCGAATTTCAGGGAGCTTCACGGCAGCAAGAATGGAGCTTTCCAAATGGAAAGCAAGGTTAGTCCCATCATGCCCCCATTTCCATGGGCACAGGCAGCATACAGCTCTGTGGTTTCTAACAAGTCAAAAGAGACACGGAGTACACACTGGTTGCTTCCCTGAATCTACTTCTCGAGGCAGGGTTTTCGGCATCTAGTGAACGACCTCACCAAGGAAAGCCTTAGCTAGGCCTCTGGCCCCTTGCCTCTTCCAAACCTGCAGTGCTACAGGAAAAACTGTGCTTTAGTTGCAATAGGAACGCAAGCCGTCTTTCTCCTGAGGCAGGGTGACTTCAGGTAGGAGGTCCTGGATGGAGGGAGAAGCCTAGTGTTTTTCTCTGTGCAGCTCAGACCAGGGAATGAGTGCGACTTCCACGGCATGTTGGAACTTGCTAGAACATTGCTCTTGAACCTGTGCGAGTGCTGTGAATCAAGATATCACAAGAAAGAGTGCAGTGTGTTGCCCATGACTCAGCAGACACAGAGGACCTCCGAGGGACGATGGGCCTCGTTGTTGCTCAGCAGGCCTACAGGGGTGTGGAGGTACTCAGGGATCTTGGAACAAAAATGATGCTCACCCGAGAGGCCTAGGAGTCCTGAAAAGGTCCTTCCTTTAAAGTAAAGCTGAACAGCGACTTAGAGCTAATGGAAAGAGCTGCATGCCTCCCTTTCTGCAGGGCTACTCAGGGCCTTACCTCGAGGCAAAGACTCAAGTTGAGATTCCCTTTAGCTCCAGAGCATGGCAAGGTGAGCCCCACCCCGGCCAATGAAGCTCCGTGTGTAGGCAGAGAAAATTCATTTTCTTCCCACACTCATGCCTACAGTGGCCAGAGGGCTGTCAACAGCAGAGAATTTCAGGGAGCTTCACGGCAGTAAGAATGGAGCTTTCCAAATGGAAAGGAAGGCTAGTACCATCATGCCCCCATTACCATTGGCACAGGCAGCATACATCTCTGTGGTTTCTAACAAGTCAAAAGAGACACGGAGTACACACTGGTTGCTTCCCTGAATCAACTTCTCGAGGCAGGGTGTTCTGCATCTAGTGAACGACCTCACCAAGGAACGCCCTAGCTAGGCCTCTGGGCCCGTGCCTCTTCAAAAGTCTGCAGTGCTACAGGAAAAACTGTGCTTTAGTTGCAATAAGAACGCACGCAGTGTTTCTCCTGATGGCAGGGTGACTTCAGGTAGGAGGTCTTAGATGGAAGGAGAAGCCTAGTGTTTTTCTCTGTGCAGCTCAGACTAGGGAATGAGTGCGACTTCCACGGCATGTTGGAACCTGCTAGAACGGTGCTCGTGAACCTGTGCGAGTGCTGTGAATCAAGATATCACAAGAAACAGTGCAGTGTGTTGCCCATGACTCAGCAGACACAGAGGACCTCCGAGGGACGATGGGCCTCGTTGTTGCTCAGCAGGCTTACAGGGGTGTGGAGGTACTCAGGGATCTTGGAACAAAAATGATGCTCACCCGAGAGGCCTACGAGTCCGGAAAAGGGTACTTCCTTTAAAGTAAAGCTGAACAGCGACTTAGAGCGCATGGAAAGACCTGCATGCCTCCCTTTCTGCAGGGCTACCCAGGGCCTTACCTCGAGGCAAGGACTCACGTTGAGATTCCCTTTAGCTCTAGAGCATGGCAAGGTGAGCCCCACCCCGGCCAAAGAAGCTCCGTGTGTAGCCAGAGAAAACTCATTTTCTTCCCACACCAATGCTAGAGTGGCCAGGGGCCTGTCAACAGCAGAGAATATCAGGGAGCTTCACGGCAGCAAGAATGGAGCTTTCCAAATGGAAAGCAAGGCTAGTACCATCATGCCCCCATTTCCATGGGCACAGGCAGCATACATCTCTGTGGTTTCTAACAAGTCAAATGAGACACAGAGTACACACTGGTTGCTTCCCTGAATCAACTTCTCGAGGCAGGGTGTTCTGCAACTAGTGAACGGCCTCACCCAGGAAAGCCCTAGCTAGGCCTCCTGGCCCGTGTCTCTTCAAAAGCCTGCAGTGCTAAAGGAAAAACTGTGCTTTAGTTGCAATAAGAACGCAGCCGTCTTTCTCCAGGAGGCAAGGTGACTTCAGCTAGGAGGTCCTGGATGGATGGAGAAGGCTAGTGTTTTTCTCTGTGCAGCTCAAACTAGGGAAGGAGTGCGACTTCCACGGCAAGTTGGAACTTGCTAGAATCGTGCTCGTGAATCTGTGCGATTGCTGGCTAAATCAAGATGTTCCAATAAGAGTGCAGTGTGTTGCCCTACACTCGGCATACACACCGTGAGTCGGAAAGCTAGGGGCCTGGATATTTCTTAGAAGGGCCAGGGGAGCCTGAGGGTACTCGGTGTTCTTGCAGGGAACAGGTTTTCCAGGTGAGGCACCTAGGTGTCCTGAAAAGCGTACTGGCGTTAAAATGCTGCAGAGCAGCGACTACGGCCTCATGGAAACTGCTACACGCCTCCCCTTCTGCATAGCATTTCAGGGCCTTCCCTCGAGGCAAGTTCTCACGTTGCTTGCACTGTGAGCGACACAGCATGTTAGGATGCTGTATTTCTCCTTGAATAGAGTGACTTCAGGAAAGAGGTCCTCATTAAATTCTAAGAAGAGTGTTTTCTCAGGGCATTCAAACGAGGGCAATGTCGAAAACTTCCAGGGCATGTTGGACTGCCTAGAAATGTGGTTCTGATGCTGTTCGACTGCTCTGGAAATAGAGCTCTCCTGAAGTAACGTACAGTGTGTTGCCCGAGACTCGGCAGACACAGAGGGCCTCCGATGGACATATGGGACTCAATGCTTCTCAGCAGGCCCACCGGGGTGTGGAGGGAGTCTGTGCTCTTGGACCCAAAATGATGCTCACCTGAGGCGCCTAAAGGTCCTGAAAAGGGTACTTCCTTTACAATAAAGCAGAACCTCCACTAAGAGCTCATGGAAAGAGCTGCATGCCTCCCTTTCTGCAGGGCTACTCAGGTCCTTACCTCGAGGCAAGGACTCACGTTGAGATTCCCTTTAGCTTTAGAGCATGGCAAGGTGAGCCCCACACCGGCCAATGAAGCTCCGTGTGTAGCCAGAGAAAACGCATTTTCTTCCCAGACCCTTGCCTACAGTGGCCTGAGGCCTGTCAACAGCAGAGAATTTCAGGGAGCTTCACGGTAGCAAGAATGGAGCTTTCCAAATGGAAAGCAAGGCTAGTACCATCATGCCCCCATTTCCATGGGCACAGGCAGCATACATCTCTGTGGTTTCTAACAAGTCAAAAGAGACACAGAGTACACACTGGTTGCTTCCCTGAATCAACTTCTCGAGGCAGGGTGTTCTGCACCTTGTGAACGGTCTCACCAAGGAACGCCGTAGCCAGGCCTCCGGAACCGTGCCTCTTCAAAAGCCTGCAGTGCTACAGGAAAAACTGTGCTTTAGTTGCAACAGGAACGCAAGCCGTCTTTCTCCTGGAGGCAGGGTGACTTCAGGTAGGAGGTCCTGATTGGAAGGAGAAGCCTAGTGTTTTTCTCTGTGCAGCTCAGACTAGGGAATGAGTGCGACTTCCACGGCATGTTGGAACTTGCAAGAACGTTGCTCTTCAACTTGCGAGTGCTGAGAGTCAAGATATCACAAGAGAGAGTGCAGTGTGTTGACCATGACTCAGCAGACACAGAGGACCTCCGAGGGACCAATGGGCCACTTTTTGCTCAGCAGGCCTACAGGGGTGTGGAGGTACTAAGAGATCTTGGAACAAAAATGATGCTTACCTGAGGGGGCTGGGAGTCCTGAAAAGGGTACTTCCTTTACAGTAAAGCACAACAGCGACTAAGAGCTCATGGAAAGAGCTGCATGCCTCCCTTTCTGCAGGGCTACTCAGGGCCTTACCTCGAGGCAAGGATTCACGTTGAGATTCCCTTTAGCTCTAGAGCATGGCAAGGTGAGCCCCACCCCGGCCAAAGGAGCTCCGTGTTTAGCCAGAGAAAACTCATTTTCTTACCAGACCAATGCCTACAGTGGCCAGGGGCCTGTCAACAGCAGCGAATTTCAGGGAGCTTCACGGCAGCAAGAATGGAGCTTTCCAAACTGAAAGCAAGGTTAGTCCCATCATGCCCCCATTTCCATGGGCACAGGCAGCATACAGCTCTGTGGTTTCTAACAAGTCAAAAGAGACACGGAGTCCACACTGGTTGCTTCCCTGAATCAACTTCTCGAGGCAGGGTTTTCGGCATCTAGTGAACGACCTCACCAAGGAAAGCCTTAGCTAGGCCTCTGGCCCCTTGCCTCTTCCAAACCTGCAGTGCTACAGGAAAAACTGTGCTTTAGTTGCAATAGGAACGCAAGCCGTCTTTCTCCTGAGGCAGGGTGACTTCAGGTAGGAGGTCCTGGATGGAAGGAGAAGCCTAGTGTTTTTCTCTGTGCAGCTCAGACCAGGGAATGAGTGCGACTTCCACGGCATGTTGGAACTTGCTAGAACATTGCTCTTGAACCTGTGCGAGTGCTGTGAATCAAGATATCACAAGAAAGAGTGCAGTGTGTTGCCCATGACTCAGCAGACACAGAGGACCTCCGAGGGACGATGGGCCTCGTTGTTGCTCAGCAGGCCTACAGGGGTGTGGAGGTACTCAGGGATCTTGGAACAAAAATGATGCTCACCCGAGAGGCCTAGGAGTCCTGAAAAGGGTACTTCCTTTAAAGTAAAGCTGAACAGCGACTTAGAGCTAACGGAAAGAGCTGCATGCCTCCCTTTCTGCAGGGCTACTCAGGGCCTTACCTCGAGGCAAAGACTCAAGTTGAGATTCCCTTTAGCTCCAGAGCATGGCAAGGTGAGCCCCACCCCGGCCAATGAAGCTCCGTGTGTAGGCAGAGAAAATTCATTTTCTTCCCACACTCATGGCTACAGTGGCCAGAGGGCTGTCAACAGCAGAGAATTTCAGGGAGCTTCACGGCAGTAAGAATGGAGCTTTCCAAATGGAAAGGAAGGCTAGTACCATCATGCCCCCATAACCATTGGCACAGGCAGCATACATCTCTGTGGTTTCTAACAAGTCAAAAGAGACACGGAGTACACACTGGTTGCTTCCCTGAATCAACTTCTCGAGGCAGGGTGTTCTGCATCTAGTGCACGACCTCACCAAGGAACGCCCTAGCTAGGCCTCTGGGCCCGTGCGTCTTCAAGAGCCTGCAGGGCTACAGGAAATACTGTGCTTTAGTTGCAATAAGAACGCACGCAGTCTTTCTCCTGATGGCAGGGTGACTTCAGGTAGGAGGTCTTAGATGGAAGGAGAAGCCTAGTGTTTTTCTCTGTGCAGCTCAGACTAGGGAATGAGTGCGACTTCCACGGCATGTTGGAACCTGCTAGAACGGTGCTCGTGAACCTGTGCGAGTGCTGTGAATCAAGATATCACAAGAAAGAGTGCAGTGTGTTGCCCATGACTCAGCAGACACAGAGGACCTCCGAGGGACGATGGGCCTCGTTGTTGCTCAGCAGGCTTACAGGGGTGTGGAGGTACTCAGGGATCTTGGAACAAAAATGATGCTCACCCGAGAGGCCTACGAGTCCGGAAAAGGGTACTTCCTTTAAAGTAAAGCTGAACAGCGACTTAGAGCGCATGGAAAGACCTGCATGCCTCCCTTTCTGCAGGGCTACCGAGGGCCTTACCTCGAGGCAAGGACTCACGTTGGGATTCCCTTTAGCTCTACAGCATGGCAAGGTGAGCCCCACCCCGGCCAAAGAAGCTCCGTGTGTAGCCAGAGAAAACTCATTTTCTTCCCACACCAATGCTAGAGTGGCCAGGGGCCTGTCAACAGCAGAGAATATCAGGGAGCTTCACGGCAGCAAGAATGGAGCTTTCCAAATGGAAAGCAAGGCTACTACCATCATGCCCCCATTTCCATGGGCACAGGCAGCATACATCTCTGTGGTTTCTAACAAGTCAAAAGAGACACGGAGTACACACTGGTTGCTTCCCTGAATCAACTTCTCGAGGCAGGATTTTCTGCATCTAGTGCACGACCTCACCAAGGAACGCCCTAGCTAGGCCTCTGGGCCCGTGCGTCTTCAAGAGCCTGCAGGGCTGCAGGAAATACTGTGCTTTAGTTGCAATAGGAACGCAAGCCGTCTTTCTCCTGGGGGCAGGATGACTTCAGGTAGGAGGTCTTAGATGGAAGGAGAAGCCCAGTGTTTTTCTCTGTGCAGCTCAGACTAGGGAATGAGTGCGACTTCCACGGCATGTTGGAAACTGCTAGAACGGTGCTCGTGAACCTGTGCGAGTGCCGTGAATCAAGATATCACAAGAAAGAGTGCAGTGTGTTGCCCATGACTCAGCAGACACAGAGGACCTCCGAGGGCCCAATGGGCCTCGTTGTTGCTCAGCAGGCTTACAGGGGTGTGGAGGTACTCAGGGATCTTGGAACAAAAATGATGCTCACCTGAGAGGCCTACGAGTCCGGAAAAGGGTACTTCCTTTAAAGTAAAGCTGAACAGCGACTTAGAGCGCATGGAAAGACCTGCATGCCTCCCTTTCTGCAGGGCTACTCAGGGCCTTACCTCGAGGCAAGGACTCACGTTGAGATTCCCTTTAGCTCTAGAGCATGGCAAGGTGAGCCCCACCCCGGCCAAAGAAGCTCCGTGTGTAGCCACAGAAAACTCATTTTCTTCCCACACCAATGCTAGAGTGGCCAGGGGCCTGTCAACAGCAGAGAATTTCAGGGAGCTTCACGGCAGCAAGAATGGAGCTTTCCAAATGGAAAGCAAGGCTAGTACCATCACGCCCCCATTTCCATGGGCACAGGCAGCATACATCTCTGTGGTTTCTAACAAGTCTAATGAGACACAGAGTACACACTGGTTGCTTCCCTGAATCAACTTCTCGAGGCAGGGTGTTCTGCAACTAGTGAACGGCCTCACCCAGGAAAGCCCTAGCTAGGCCTCCTGGCCCGTGTCTCTTCAAAAGCCTGCAGTGCTAAAGGAAAAACTGTGCTTTAGTTGCAATAAGAACGCAGCCGTCGTTCTCCAGGAGGCAAGGTGACTTCAGCTAGGAGGTCCTGGATGGATGGAGAAGGCTAGTGTTTTTCTCTGTGCAGCTCAAACTAGGGAAGGAGTGCGACTTCCACGGCAAGTTGGAACTTGCTAGAATCGTGCTCGTGAATCTGTGCGATTGCTGGCTAAATCAAGATGTTCCAATAAGAGTGCAGTGTGTTGCCCTACACTCGGCATACACACCGTGAGTCGGAAAGCTAGGGGCCTGGATATTGCTTAGAAGGGCCAGGGGAGCCTGAGGGTACTCGGTGTTCTTGCAGGGAACAGGTTTTCCAGGTGAGGCACCTAGGTGTCCTGAAAAGCGTACTGGCGTTAAAATGCTGCAGAGCAGCGACTACGGCCTCATGGAAACTGCTACACGCCTCCCCTTCTGCATAGCATTTCAGGGCCTTACCTCGAGGCAAGTTCTCACGTTGCTTGCACTGTGAGCGACACAGCATGTTAGGATGCTGTATTTCTCCTTGAATAGAGTGACTTCAGGAAAGAGGTCCTCGTTAAATTCTAAGAAGAGTGTTTTCTCAGGGCATTCAAACGAGGGCAATGTCGAAAACTTCCAGGGCATGTTGGACTGCCTAGAAATGTGGTTCTGATGCTGTTCGACTGCTCTGGAAATAGAGCTCTCCTGAAGTAACGTACAGTGTGTTGCCCGAGACTCGGCAGACACAGAGGGCCTCCGATGGACATATGGGACTCAATGCTTCTCAGCAGGCCCACCGGGGTGTGGAGGGAGTCTGTGCTCTTGGACCCAAAATGATGCTCACCTGAGGCGCCTAAAGGTCCTGAAAAGGGTACTTCCTTTACAATAAAGCAGAACCTCCACTAAGAGCTCATGGAAAGAGCTGCATGCCTCCCTTTCTGCAGGGCTACTCAGGTCCTTACCTCGAGGCAAGGACTCACGTTGAGATTCCCTTTAGCTTTAGAGCATGGCAAGGTGAGCCCCACACCGGCCAATGAAGCTCCGTGTGTAGCCAGAGAAAACGCATTTTCTTCCCAGACCCTTGCCTACAGTGGCCTGAGGCCTGTCAACAGCAGAGAATTTCAGGGAGCTTCACGGTAGCAAGAATGGAGCTTTCCAAATGGAAAGCAAGGCTAGTACCATCATGCCCCCATTTCCATGGGCACAGGCAGCATACATCTCTGTGGTTTCTAACAAGTCAAATGAGACACAGAGTACACACTGGTTGCTTCCCTGAATCAACTTCTCGAGGCAGGGTGTTCTGCACCTTGTGAACGGTCTCACCAAGGAACGCCGTAGCAAGGCCTCCGGAACCGTGCCTCTTCAAAAGCCTGCAGTGCTACAGGAAAACCTGTGCTTTAGTTGCAACAGGAACGCAAGCCGTCTTTCTCCTGGAGGCAGGGTGACTTCAGGTAGGAGGTGCTGATTGGAAGGAGAAGCCTAGTGTTTTTCTCTGTGCAGCTCAGACTAGGGAATGAGTGCGACTTCCACGGCATGTTGGAACTTGCAAGAACGTTGCTCTTCAACTTGCGAGTGCTGAGAGTCAAGATATCACAAGAGAGAGTGCAGTGTGTTGACCATGACTCAGCAGACACAGAGGACCTCCGAGGGACCAATGGGCCACTTTTTGCTCAGCAGGCCTACAGGGGTGTGGAGGTACTAAGAGATCTTGGAACAAAAATGATGCTTACCTGAGGGGGCTGGGAGTCCTGAAAAGGGTACTTCCTTTACAGTAAAGCACAACAGCGACTAAGAGCTCATGGAAAGAGCTGCATGCCTCCCTTTCTGCAGGGCTACTCAGGGCCTTACCTCGAGGCAAGGATTCACGTTGAGATTCCCTTTAGCTCTAGAGCATGGCAAGGTGAGCCCCACCCCGGCCAAAGGAGCTCCGTGTTTAGCCAGAGAAAACTCATTTTCTTACCAGACCAATGCCTACAGTGGCCAGGGGCCTGTCAACAGCAGCGAATTTCAGGGAGCTTCACGGCAGCAAGAATGGAGCTTTCCAAACTGAAAGCAAGGTTAGTCCCATCATGCCCCCATTTCCATGGGCACAGGCAGCATACAGCTCTGTGGTTTCTAACAAGTCAAAAGAGACACGGAGTACACACTGGTTGCTTCCCTGAATCTACTTCTCGAGGCAGGGTTTTCGGCATCTAGTGAACGACCTCACCAAGGAAAGCCTTAGCTAGGCCTCTGGCCCCTTGCCTCTTCCAAACCTGCAGTGCTACAGGAAAAACTGTGCTTTAGTTGCAATAGGAACGCAAGCCGTCTTTCTCCTGAGGCAGGGTGACTTCAGGTAGGAGGTCCTGGATGGAAGGAGAAGCCTAGTGTTTTTCTCTGTGCAGCTCAGACCAGGGAATGAGTGCGACTTCCACGGCATGTTGGAACTTGCTAGAATATTGCTCTTGAACCTGTGCGAGTGCTGTGAATCAAGATATCACAAGAAAGAGTGCAGTGTGTTGCCCATGACTCAGCAGACACAGAGGACCTCCGAGGGACGATGGGCCTCGTTGTTGCTCAGCAGGCCTACAGGGGTGTGGAGGTACTCAGGGATCTTGGAACAAAAATGATGCTCACCCGAGAGGCCTAGGAGTCCTGAAAAGGGTCCTTCCTTTAAAGTAAAGCTGAACAGCGACTTAGAGCTAATGGAAAGAGCTGCATGCTTCCCTTTCTGCAGGGCTACTCAGGGCCTTACCTCGAGGCAAAGACTCAAGTTGAGATTCCCTTTAGCTCCAGAGCATGGCAAGGTGAGCCCCACCCCGGCCAATGAAGCTCCGTGTGTAGGCAGAGAAAATTCATTTTCTTCCCTCACTCATGCCTACAGTGGCCAGAGGGCTGTCAACAGCAGAGAATTTCAGGGAGCTTCACGGCAGTAAGAATGGAGCTTTCCAAATGGAAAGGAAGGCTAGTACCATCATGCCCCCATTACCATTGGCACAGGCAGCATACATCTCTGTGGTTTCTAACAAGTCAAAAGAGACACGGAGTACACACTGGTTGCTTCCCTGAATCAACTTCTCGAGGCAGGGTGTTCTGCATCTAGTGAACGACCTCATCAAGGAACGCCCTAGCTAGGCCTCTGGGCCCGTGCCTCTTCAAAAGCCTGCAGTGCTACAGGAAAAACTGTGCTTTAGTTGCAATAAGAACGCACGCAGTGTTTCTCCTGATGGCAGGGTGACTTCAGGTAG
Organism: Balaenoptera borealis; assembly: GCF_965194805.1. Classification (NCBI taxonomy): domain Eukaryota; kingdom Metazoa; phylum Chordata; class Mammalia; order Artiodactyla; family Balaenopteridae; genus Balaenoptera; species Balaenoptera borealis. The sequence continues at coordinate 355,439 of NW_028123848.1, read as the reverse complement.
GAGGTCTTAGATGGAAGGAGAAGCCTAGTGTTTTAATCTGTGCAGCTCAGACTAGGGAATGAGTGCGACTTCCACGGTATGTTGGAACCTGCTTGAACGGTGCTCGTGAACCTGTGCGAGTGCTGTGAATCAAGATATCACAAGAAACAGTGCAGTGTGTTGCCCATGACTCAGCAGACACAGAGGACCTCCGAGGGACGATGGGCCTCGTTGTTGCTCAGCAGGCTTACAGGGGTGTGGAGGTACTCAGGGATCTTGGAACAAAAATGATGCTCACCCGAGAGGCCTACGAGTCCGGAAAAGGGTACTTCCTTTAAAGTAAAGCTGAACAGCGACTTAGAGCGCATGGAAAGACCTGCATGCCTCCCTTTCTGCAGGGCTACCCAGGGCCTTACCTCGAGGCAAGGACTCACGTTGAGATTCCCTTTAGCTCTAGAGCATGGCAAGGTGAGCCCCACCCCGGCCAAAGAAGCTCCGTGTGTAGCCAGAGAAAACTCATTTTCTTCACACACCAATGCTAGAGTGGCCAGGGGCCTGTCAACAGCAGAGAATATCAGGGAGCTTCACGGCAGCAAGAATGGAGCTTTCCAAATGGAAAGCAAGGCTAGTACCATCATGCCCCCATTTCCATGGGCACAGGCAGCATACATCTCTGTGGTTTCTAACAAGTCAAAAGAGACACGGAGTACACACTGGTTGCTTCCCTGAATCAACTTCTCGAGGCAGGATTTTCTGCATCTAGTGCACGACCTCACCAAGGAACGCCATAGCTAGGCCTCTGGGCCCGTGCGTCTTCAAGAGCCTGCAGGGCTACAGGAAATACTGTGCTTTAGTTGCAATAGGAACGCAAGCCGTCTTTCTCCTGGGGGCAGGATGACTTCAGGTAGGAGGTCTTAGATGGAAGGAGAAGCCCAGTGTTTTTCTCTGTGCAGCTCAGACTAGGGAATGAGTGCGACTTCCACGGCATGTTGGAAACTGCTAGAACGGTGCTCGTGAACCTGTGCGAGTGCCGTGAATCAAGATATCACAAGAAAGAGTGCAGTGTGTTGCCCATGACTCAGCAGACACAGAGGACCTCCGAGGGCCCAATGGGCCTCGTTGTTGCTCAGCAGGCTTACAGGGGTGTGGAGGTACTCAGGGATCTTGGAACAAAAATGATGCTCACCTGAGAGGCCTACGAGTCCGGAAAAGGGTACTTCCTTTAAAGTAAAGCTGAACAGCGACTTAGAGCGCATGGAAAGACCTGCATGCCTCCCTTTCTGCAGGGCTACTCAGGGCCTTACCTCGAGGCAAGGACTCACGTTGAGATTCCCTTTAGCTCTAGAGCATGGCAAGGTGAGCCCCACCCCGGCCAAAGAAGCTCCGTGTGTAGCCACAGAAAACTCATTTTCTTCACACACCAATGCTAGAGTGGCCAGGGGCCTGTCAACAGCAGAGAATTTCAGGGAGCTTCACGGCAGCAAGAATGGAGCTTTCCAAATGGAAAGCAAGGCTAGTACCATCATGCCCCCATTTCCATGGGCACAGGCAGCATACATCTCTGTGGTTTCTAACAAGTCAAATGAGACACAGAGTACACACTGGTTGCTTCCCTGAATCAACTTCTCGAGGCAGGGTGTTCTGCAACTAGTGAACGGCCTCACCCAGGAAAGCCCTAGCTAGGCCTCCTGGCCCGTGTCTCTTCAAAAGCCTGCAGTGCTAAAGGAAAAACTGTGCTTTAGTTGCAATAAGAACGCAGCCGTCTTTCTCCAGGAGGCAAGGTGACTTCAGCTAGGAGGTCCTGGATGGATGGAGAAGGCTAGTGTTTTTCTCTGTGCAGCTCAAACTAGGGAAGGAGTGCGACTTCCACGGCAAGTTGGAACTTGCTAGAATCGTGCTCGTGAATCTGTGCGATTGCTGGCTAAATCAAGATGTACCAATAAGAGTGCAGTGTGTTGCCCTACACTCGGCATACACACCGTGAGTCGGAAAGCTAGGGGCCTGGATATTGCTTAGAAGGGCCAGGGGAGCCTGAGGGTACTCGGTGTTCTTGCAGGGAACAGGTTTTCCAGGTGAGGCACCTAGGTGTCCTGAAAAGCGTACTGGCGTTAAAATGCTGCAGAGCAGCGACTACGGCCTCATGGAAACTGCTACACGCCTCCGCTTCTGCATAGCATTTCAGGGCCTTACCTCGAGGCAAGTTCTCACGTTGCTTGCACTGTGAGCGACACAGCATGTTAGGATGCTGTATTTCTCCTTGAATAGAGTGACTTCAGGAAAGAGGTCCTCGTTAAATTCTAAGAAGAGTCTTTTCTCAGGGCATTCAAACGAGGGCAATGTCGAAAACTTCCAGGGCATGTTGGACTGCCTAGAAATGTGGTTCTGATGCTGTTCGACTGCTCTGGAAATAGAGCTCTCCTGAAGTAACGTACAGTGTGTTGCCCGAGACTCGGCAGACACAGAGGGCCTCCGATGGACATATGGGACTCAATGCTTCTCAGCAGGCCCACCGGGGTGTGGAGGGAGTCTGTGCTCTTGGACCCAAAATGATGCTCACCTGAGGCGCCTAAAGGTCCTGAAAAGGGTACTTCCTTTACAATAAAGCAGAACCTCCACTAAGAGCTCATGGAAAGAGCTGCATGCCTCCCTTTCTGCAGGGCTACTCAGGTCCTTACCTCGAGGTAAGGACTCACGTTGAGATTCCCTTTAGCTTTAGAGCATGGCAAGGTGAGCCCCACACCGGCCAATGAAGCTCCGTGTGTAGCCAGAGAAAACGCATTTTCTTCCCAGACCCTTGCCTACAGTGGCCTGAGGCCTGTCAACAGCAGAGAATTTCAGGGAGCTTCACGGTAGCAAGAATGGAGCTTTCCAAATGGAAAGCAAGGCTAGTACCATCATGCCCCCATTTCCATGGGCACAGGCAGCATACATCTCTGTGGTTTCTAACAAGTCAAATGAGACACAGAGTACACACTGGTTGCTTCCCTGAATCAACTTCTCGAGGCAGGGTGTTCTGCACCTTGTGAACGGTCTCACCAAGGAACGCCGTAGCCAGGCCTCCGGAACCGTGCCTCTTCAAAAGCCTGCAGTGCTACAGGAAAAACTGTGCTTTAGTTGCAACAGGAACGCAAGCCGTCTTTCTCCTGGAGGCAGGGTGACTTCAGGTAGGAGGTCCTGATTGGAAGGAGAAGCCTAGTGTTTTTCTCTGTGCAGCTCAGACTAGGGAATGAGTGCGACTTCCACGGCATGTTGGAACTTGCAAGAACGTTGCTCTTCAACTTGCGAGTGCTGAGAGTCAAGATATCACAAGAGAGAGTGCAGTGTGTTGACCATGACTCAGCAGACACAGAGGACCTCCGAGGGACCAATGGGCCACTTTTTGCTGAGCAGGCCTACAGGGGTGTGGAGGTACTAAGAGATCTTGGAACAAAAATGATGCTTACCTGAGGGGGCTGGGAGTCCTGAAAAGGGTACTTCCTTTACAGTAAAGCACAACAGCGACTAAGAGCTCATGGAAAGAGCTACATGCCTCCCTTTCTGCAGGGCTACTCAGGGCCTTACCTCGAGGCAAGGATTCACGTTGAGATTCCCTTTAGCTCTAGAGCATGGCAAGGTGAGCCCCACCCCGGCCAAGGGAGCTCCGTGTTTAGCCAGAGAAAACTCATTTTCTTACCAGACCAATGCCTACAGTGGCCAGGGGCCTGTCAACAGCAGCGAATTTCAGGGAGCTTCACGGCAGCAAGAATGGAGCTTTCCAAATGGAAAGCAAGGTTAGTCCCATCATGCCCCCATTTCCATGGGCACAGGCAGCATACAGCTCTGTGGTTTCTAACAAGTCAAAAGAGACACGGAGTACACACTGGTTGCTTCCCTGAATCTACTTCTCGAGGCAGGGTTTTCGGCATCTAGTGAACGACCTCACCAAGGAAAGCCTTAGCTAGGCCTCTGGCCCCTTGCCTCTTCCAAACCTGCAGTGCTACAGGAAAAACTGTGCTTTAGTTGCAATAGGAACGCAAGCCGTCTTTCTCCTGAGGCAGGGTGACTTCAGGTAGGAGGTCCTGGATGGAGGGAGAAGCCTAGTGTTTTTCTCTGTGCAGCTCAGACCAGGGAATGAGTGCGACTTCCACGGCATGTTGGAACTTGCTAGAACATTGCTCTTGAACCTGTGCGAGTGCTGTGAATCAAGATATCACAAGAAAGAGTGCAGTGTGTTGCCCATGACTCAGCAGACACAGAGGACCTCCGAGGGACGATGGGCCTCGTTGTTGCTCAGCAGGCCTACAGGGGTGTGGAGGTACTCAGGGATCTTGGAACAAAAATGATGCTCACCCGAGAGGCCTAGGAGTCCTGAAAAGGTCCTTCCTTTAAAGTAAAGCTGAACAGCGACTTAGAGCTAATGGAAAGAGCTGCATGCCTCCCTTTCTGCAGGGCTACTCAGGGCCTTACCTCGAGGCAAAGACTCAAGTTGAGATTCCCTTTAGCTCCAGAGCATGGCAAGGTGAGCCCCACCCCGGCCAATGAAGCTCCGTGTGTAGGCAGAGAAAATTCATTTTCTTCCCACACTCATGCCTACAGTGGCCAGAGGGCTGTCAACAGCAGAGAATTTCAGGGAGCTTCACGGCAGTAAGAATGGAGCTTTCCAAATGGAAAGGAAGGCTAGTACCATCATGCCCCCATTACCATTGGCACAGGCAGCATACATCTCTGTGGTTTCTAACAAGTCAAAAGAGACACGGAGTACACACTGGTTGCTTCCCTGAATCAACTTCTCGAGGCAGGGTGTTCTGCATCTAGTGAACGACCTCACCAAGGAACGCCCTAGCTAGGCCTCTGGGCCCGTGCCTCTTCAAAAGTCTGCAGTGCTACAGGAAAAACTGTGCTTTAGTTGCAATAAGAACGCACGCAGTGTTTCTCCTGATGGCAGGGTGACTTCAGGTAGGAGGTCTTAGATGGAAGGAGAAGCCTAGTGTTTTTCTCTGTGCAGCTCAGACTAGGGAATGAGTGCGACTTCCACGGCATGTTGGAACCTGCTAGAACGGTGCTCGTGAACCTGTGCGAGTGCTGTGAATCAAGATATCACAAGAAACAGTGCAGTGTGTTGCCCATGACTCAGCAGACACAGAGGACCTCCGAGGGACGATGGGCCTCGTTGTTGCTCAGCAGGCTTACAGGGGTGTGGAGGTACTCAGGGATCTTGGAACAAAAATGATGCTCACCCGAGAGGCCTACGAGTCCGGAAAAGGGTACTTCCTTTAAAGTAAAGCTGAACAGCGACTTAGAGCGCATGGAAAGACCTGCATGCCTCCCTTTCTGCAGGGCTACCCAGGGCCTTACCTCGAGGCAAGGACTCACGTTGAGATTCCCTTTAGCTCTAGAGCATGGCAAGGTGAGCCCCACCCCGGCCAAAGAAGCTCCGTGTGTAGCCAGAGAAAACTCATTTTCTTCCCACACCAATGCTAGAGTGGCCAGGGGCCTGTCAACAGCAGAGAATATCAGGGAGCTTCACGGCAGCAAGAATGGAGCTTTCCAAATGGAAAGCAAGGCTAGTACCATCATGCCCCCATTTCCATGGGCACAGGCAGCATACATCTCTGTGGTTTCTAACAAGTCAAATGAGACACAGAGTACACACTGGTTGCTTCCCTGAATCAACTTCTCGAGGCAGGGTGTTCTGCAACTAGTGAACGGCCTCACCCAGGAAAGCCCTAGCTAGGCCTCCTGGCCCGTGTCTCTTCAAAAGCCTGCAGTGCTAAAGGAAAAACTGTGCTTTAGTTGCAATAAGAACGCAGCCGTCTTTCTCCAGGAGGCAAGGTGACTTCAGCTAGGAGGTCCTGGATGGATGGAGAAGGCTAGTGTTTTTCTCTGTGCAGCTCAAACTAGGGAAGGAGTGCGACTTCCACGGCAAGTTGGAACTTGCTAGAATCGTGCTCGTGAATCTGTGCGATTGCTGGCTAAATCAAGATGTTCCAATAAGAGTGCAGTGTGTTGCCCTACACTCGGCATACACACCGTGAGTCGGAAAGCTAGGGGCCTGGATATTTCTTAGAAGGGCCAGGGGAGCCTGAGGGTACTCGGTGTTCTTGCAGGGAACAGGTTTTCCAGGTGAGGCACCTAGGTGTCCTGAAAAGCGTACTGGCGTTAAAATGCTGCAGAGCAGCGACTACGGCCTCATGGAAACTGCTACACGCCTCCCCTTCTGCATAGCATTTCAGGGCCTTCCCTCGAGGCAAGTTCTCACGTTGCTTGCACTGTGAGCGACACAGCATGTTAGGATGCTGTATTTCTCCTTGAATAGAGTGACTTCAGGAAAGAGGTCCTCATTAAATTCTAAGAAGAGTGTTTTCTCAGGGCATTCAAACGAGGGCAATGTCGAAAACTTCCAGGGCATGTTGGACTGCCTAGAAATGTGGTTCTGATGCTGTTCGACTGCTCTGGAAATAGAGCTCTCCTGAAGTAACGTACAGTGTGTTGCCCGAGACTCGGCAGACACAGAGGGCCTCCGATGGACATATGGGACTCAATGCTTCTCAGCAGGCCCACCGGGGTGTGGAGGGAGTCTGTGCTCTTGGACCCAAAATGATGCTCACCTGAGGCGCCTAAAGGTCCTGAAAAGGGTACTTCCTTTACAATAAAGCAGAACCTCCACTAAGAGCTCATGGAAAGAGCTGCATGCCTCCCTTTCTGCAGGGCTACTCAGGTCCTTACCTCGAGGCAAGGACTCACGTTGAGATTCCCTTTAGCTTTAGAGCATGGCAAGGTGAGCCCCACACCGGCCAATGAAGCTCCGTGTGTAGCCAGAGAAAACGCATTTTCTTCCCAGACCCTTGCCTACAGTGGCCTGAGGCCTGTCAACAGCAGAGAATTTCAGGGAGCTTCACGGTAGCAAGAATGGAGCTTTCCAAATGGAAAGCAAGGCTAGTACCATCATGCCCCCATTTCCATGGGCACAGGCAGCATACATCTCTGTGGTTTCTAACAAGTCAAAAGAGACACAGAGTACACACTGGTTGCTTCCCTGAATCAACTTCTCGAGGCAGGGTGTTCTGCACCTTGTGAACGGTCTCACCAAGGAACGCCGTAGCCAGGCCTCCGGAACCGTGCCTCTTCAAAAGCCTGCAGTGCTACAGGAAAAACTGTGCTTTAGTTGCAACAGGAACGCAAGCCGTCTTTCTCCTGGAGGCAGGGTGACTTCAGGTAGGAGGTCCTGATTGGAAGGAGAAGCCTAGTGTTTTTCTCTGTGCAGCTCAGACTAGGGAATGAGTGCGACTTCCACGGCATGTTGGAACTTGCAAGAACGTTGCTCTTCAACTTGCGAGTGCTGAGAGTCAAGATATCACAAGAGAGAGTGCAGTGTGTTGACCATGACTCAGCAGACACAGAGGACCTCCGAGGGACCAATGGGCCACTTTTTGCTCAGCAGGCCTACAGGGGTGTGGAGGTACTAAGAGATCTTGGAACAAAAATGATGCTTACCTGAGGGGGCTGGGAGTCCTGAAAAGGGTACTTCCTTTACAGTAAAGCACAACAGCGACTAAGAGCTCATGGAAAGAGCTGCATGCCTCCCTTTCTGCAGGGCTACTCAGGGCCTTACCTCGAGGCAAGGATTCACGTTGAGATTCCCTTTAGCTCTAGAGCATGGCAAGGTGAGCCCCACCCCGGCCAAAGGAGCTCCGTGTTTAGCCAGAGAAAACTCATTTTCTTACCAGACCAATGCCTACAGTGGCCAGGGGCCTGTCAACAGCAGCGAATTTCAGGGAGCTTCACGGCAGCAAGAATGGAGCTTTCCAAACTGAAAGCAAGGTTAGTCCCATCATGCCCCCATTTCCATGGGCACAGGCAGCATACAGCTCTGTGGTTTCTAACAAGTCAAAAGAGACACGGAGTCCACACTGGTTGCTTCCCTGAATCAACTTCTCGAGGCAGGGTTTTCGGCATCTAGTGAACGACCTCACCAAGGAAAGCCTTAGCTAGGCCTCTGGCCCCTTGCCTCTTCCAAACCTGCAGTGCTACAGGAAAAACTGTGCTTTAGTTGCAATAGGAACGCAAGCCGTCTTTCTCCTGAGGCAGGGTGACTTCAGGTAGGAGGTCCTGGATGGAAGGAGAAGCCTAGTGTTTTTCTCTGTGCAGCTCAGACCAGGGAATGAGTGCGACTTCCACGGCATGTTGGAACTTGCTAGAACATTGCTCTTGAACCTGTGCGAGTGCTGTGAATCAAGATATCACAAGAAAGAGTGCAGTGTGTTGCCCATGACTCAGCAGACACAGAGGACCTCCGAGGGACGATGGGCCTCGTTGTTGCTCAGCAGGCCTACAGGGGTGTGGAGGTACTCAGGGATCTTGGAACAAAAATGATGCTCACCCGAGAGGCCTAGGAGTCCTGAAAAGGGTACTTCCTTTAAAGTAAAGCTGAACAGCGACTTAGAGCTAACGGAAAGAGCTGCATGCCTCCCTTTCTGCAGGGCTACTCAGGGCCTTACCTCGAGGCAAAGACTCAAGTTGAGATTCCCTTTAGCTCCAGAGCATGGCAAGGTGAGCCCCACCCCGGCCAATGAAGCTCCGTGTGTAGGCAGAGAAAATTCATTTTCTTCCCACACTCATGGCTACAGTGGCCAGAGGGCTGTCAACAGCAGAGAATTTCAGGGAGCTTCACGGCAGTAAGAATGGAGCTTTCCAAATGGAAAGGAAGGCTAGTACCATCATGCCCCCATAACCATTGGCACAGGCAGCATACATCTCTGTGGTTTCTAACAAGTCAAAAGAGACACGGAGTACACACTGGTTGCTTCCCTGAATCAACTTCTCGAGGCAGGGTGTTCTGCATCTAGTGCACGACCTCACCAAGGAACGCCCTAGCTAGGCCTCTGGGCCCGTGCGTCTTCAAGAGCCTGCAGGGCTACAGGAAATACTGTGCTTTAGTTGCAATAAGAACGCACGCAGTCTTTCTCCTGATGGCAGGGTGACTTCAGGTAGGAGGTCTTAGATGGAAGGAGAAGCCTAGTGTTTTTCTCTGTGCAGCTCAGACTAGGGAATGAGTGCGACTTCCACGGCATGTTGGAACCTGCTAGAACGGTGCTCGTGAACCTGTGCGAGTGCTGTGAATCAAGATATCACAAGAAAGAGTGCAGTGTGTTGCCCATGACTCAGCAGACACAGAGGACCTCCGAGGGACGATGGGCCTCGTTGTTGCTCAGCAGGCTTACAGGGGTGTGGAGGTACTCAGGGATCTTGGAACAAAAATGATGCTCACCCGAGAGGCCTACGAGTCCGGAAAAGGGTACTTCCTTTAAAGTAAAGCTGAACAGCGACTTAGAGCGCATGGAAAGACCTGCATGCCTCCCTTTCTGCAGGGCTACCGAGGGCCTTACCTCGAGGCAAGGACTCACGTTGGGATTCCCTTTAGCTCTACAGCATGGCAAGGTGAGCCCCACCCCGGCCAAAGAAGCTCCGTGTGTAGCCAGAGAAAACTCATTTTCTTCCCACACCAATGCTAGAGTGGCCAGGGGCCTGTCAACAGCAGAGAATATCAGGGAGCTTCACGGCAGCAAGAATGGAGCTTTCCAAATGGAAAGCAAGGCTACTACCATCATGCCCCCATTTCCATGGGCACAGGCAGCATACATCTCTGTGGTTTCTAACAAGTCAAAAGAGACACGGAGTACACACTGGTTGCTTCCCTGAATCAACTTCTCGAGGCAGGATTTTCTGCATCTAGTGCACGACCTCACCAAGGAACGCCCTAGCTAGGCCTCTGGGCCCGTGCGTCTTCAAGAGCCTGCAGGGCTGCAGGAAATACTGTGCTTTAGTTGCAATAGGAACGCAAGCCGTCTTTCTCCTGGGGGCAGGATGACTTCAGGTAGGAGGTCTTAGATGGAAGGAGAAGCCCAGTGTTTTTCTCTGTGCAGCTCAGACTAGGGAATGAGTGCGACTTCCACGGCATGTTGGAAACTGCTAGAACGGTGCTCGTGAACCTGTGCGAGTGCCGTGAATCAAGATATCACAAGAAAGAGTGCAGTGTGTTGCCCATGACTCAGCAGACACAGAGGACCTCCGAGGGCCCAATGGGCCTCGTTGTTGCTCAGCAGGCTTACAGGGGTGTGGAGGTACTCAGGGATCTTGGAACAAAAATGATGCTCACCTGAGAGGCCTACGAGTCCGGAAAAGGGTACTTCCTTTAAAGTAAAGCTGAACAGCGACTTAGAGCGCATGGAAAGACCTGCATGCCTCCCTTTCTGCAGGGCTACTCAGGGCCTTACCTCGAGGCAAGGACTCACGTTGAGATTCCCTTTAGCTCTAGAGCATGGCAAGGTGAGCCCCACCCCGGCCAAAGAAGCTCCGTGTGTAGCCACAGAAAACTCATTTTCTTCCCACACCAATGCTAGAGTGGCCAGGGGCCTGTCAACAGCAGAGAATTTCAGGGAGCTTCACGGCAGCAAGAATGGAGCTTTCCAAATGGAAAGCAAGGCTAGTACCATCACGCCCCCATTTCCATGGGCACAGGCAGCATACATCTCTGTGGTTTCTAACAAGTCTAATGAGACACAGAGTACACACTGGTTGCTTCCCTGAATCAACTTCTCGAGGCAGGGTGTTCTGCAACTAGTGAACGGCCTCACCCAGGAAAGCCCTAGCTAGGCCTCCTGGCCCGTGTCTCTTCAAAGCCTGCAGTGCTAAAGGAAAAACTGTGCTTTAGTTGCAATAAGAACGCAGCCGTCTTTCTCCAGGAGGCAAGGTGACTTCAGCTAGGAGGTCCTGGATGGATGGAGAAGGCTAGTGTTTTTCTCTGTGCAGCTCAAACTAGGGAAGGAGTGCGACTTCCACGGCAAGTTGGAACTTGCTAGAATCGTGCTCGTGAATCTGTGCGATTGCTGGCTAAATCAAGATGTTCCAATAAGAGTGCAGTGTGTTGCCCTACACTCGGCATACACACCGTGAGTCGGAAAGCTAGGGGCCTGGATATTGCTTAGAAGGGCCAGGGGAGCCTGAGGGTACTCGGTGTTCTTGCAGGGAACAGGTTTTCCAGGTGAGGCACCTAGGTGTCCTGAAAAGCGTACTGGCGTTAAAATGCTGCAGAGCAGCGACTACGGCCTCATGGAAACTGCTACACGCCTCCCCTTCTGCATAGCATTTCAGGGCCTTACCTCGAGGCAAGTTCTCACGTTGCTTGCACTGTGAGCGACACAGCATGTTAGGATGCTGTATTTCTCCTTGAATAGAGTGACTTCAGGAAAGAGGTCCTCGTTAAATTCTAAGAAGAGTGTTTTCTCAGGGCATTCAAACGAGGGCAATGTCGAAAACTTCCAGGGCATGTTGGACTGCCTAGAAATGTGGTTCTGATGCTGTTCGACTGCTCTGGAAATAGAGCTCTCCTGAAGTAACGTACAGTGTGTTGCCCGAGACTCGGCAGACACAGAGGGCCTCCGATGGACATATGGGACTCAATGCTTCTCAGCAGGCCCACCGGGGTGTGGAGGGAGTCTGTGCTCTTGGACCCAAAATGATGCTCACCTGAGGCGCCTAAAGGTCCTGAAAAGGGTACTTCCTTTACAATAAAGCAGAACCTCCACTAAGAGCTCATGGAAAGAGCTGCATGCCTCCCTTTCTGCAGGGCTACTCAGGTCCTTACCTCGAGGCAAGGACTCACGTTGAGATTCCCTTTAGCTTTAGAGCATGGCAAGGTGAGCCCCACACCGGCCAATGAAGCTCCGTGTGTAGCCAGAGAAAACGCATTTTCTTCCCAGACCCTTGCCTACAGTGGCCTGAGGCCTGTCAACAGCAGAGAATTTCAGGGAGCTTCACGGTAGCAAGAATGGAGCTTTCCAAATGGAAAGCAAGGCTAGTACCATCATGCCCCCATTTCCATGGGCACAGGCAGCATACATCTCTGTGGTTTCTAACAAGTCAAATGAGACACAGAGTACACACTGGTTGCTTCCCTGAATCAACTTCTCGAGGCAGGGTGTTCTGCACCTTGTGAACGGTCTCACCAAGGAACGCCGTAGCAAGGCCTCCGGAACCGTGCCTCTTCAAAAGCCTGCAGTGCTACAGGAAAACCTGTGCTTTAGTTGCAACAGGAACGCAAGCCGTCTTTCTCCTGGAGGCAGGGTGACTTCAGGTAGGAGGTGCTGATTGGAAGGAGAAGCCTAGTGTTTTTCTCTGTGCAGCTCAGACTAGGGAATGAGTGCGACTTCCACGGCATGTTGGAACTTGCAAGAACGTTGCTCTTCAACTTGCGAGTGCTGAGAGTCAAGATATCACAAGAGAGAGTGCAGTGTGTTGACCATGACTCAGCAGACACAGAGGACCTCCGAGGGACCAATGGGCCACTTTTTGCTCAGCAGGCCTACAGGGGTGTGGAGGTACTAAGAGATCTTGGAACAAAAATGATGCTTACCTGAGGGGGCTGGGAGTCCTGAAAAGGGTACTTCCTTTACAGTAAAGCACAACAGCGACTAAGAGCTCATGGAAAGAGCTGCATGCCTCCCTTTCTGCAGGGCTACTCAGGGCCTTACCTCGAGGCAAGGATTCACGTTGAGATTCCCTTTAGCTCTAGAGCATGGCAAGGTGAGCCCCACCCCGGCCAAAGGAGCTCCGTGTTTAGCCAGAGAAAACTCATTTTCTTACCAGACCAATGCCTACAGTGGCCAGGGGCCTGTCAACAGCAGCGAATTTCAGGGAGCTTCACGGCAGCAAGAATGGAGCTTTCCAAACTGAAAGCAAGGTTAGTCCCATCATGCCCCCATTTCCATGGGCACAGGCAGCATACAGCTCTGTGGTTTCTAACAAGTCTAAAGAGACACGGAGTACACACTGGTTGCTTCCCTGAATCTACTTCTCGAGGCAGGGTTTTCGGCATCTAGTGAACGACCTCACCAAGGAAAGCCTTAGCTAGGCCTCTGGCCCCTTGCCTCTTCCAAACCTGCAGTGCTACAGGAAAAACTGTGCTTTAGTTGCAATAGGAACGCAAGCCGTCTTTCTCCTGAGGCAGGGTGACTTCAGGTAGGAGGTCCTGGATGGAAGGAGAAGCCTAGTGTTTTTCTCTGTGCAGCTCAGACCAGGGAATGAGTGCGACTTCCACGGCATGTTGGAACTTGCTAGAATATTGCTCTTGAACCTGTGCGAGTGCTGTGAATCAAGATATCACAAGAAAGAGTGCAGTGTGTTGCCCATGACTCAGCAGACACAGAGGACCTCCGAGGGACGATGGGCCTCGTTGTTGCTCAGCAGGCCTACAGGGGTGTGGAGGTACTCAGGGATCTTGGAACAAAAATGATGCTCACCCGAGAGGCCTAGGAGTCCTGAAAAGGGTCCTTCCTTTAAAGTAAAGCTGAACAGCGACTTAGAGCTAATGGAAAGAGCTGCATGCTTCCCTTTCTGCAGGGCTACTCAGGGCCTTACCTCGAGGCAAAGACTCAAGTTGAGATTCCCTTTAGCTCCAGAGCATGGCAAGGTGAGCCCCACCCCGGCCAATGAAGCTCCGTGTGTAGGCAGAGAAAATTCATTTTCTTCCCTCACTCATGCCTACAGTGGCCAGAGGGCTGTCAACAGCAGAGAATTTCAGGGAGCTTCACGGCAGTAAGAATGGAGCTTTCCAAATGGAAAGGAAGGCTAGTACCATCATGCCCCCATTACCATTGGCACAGGCAGCATACATCTCTGTGGTTTCTAACAAGTCAAAAGAGACACGGAGTACACACTGGTTGCTTCCCTGAATCAACTTCTCGAGGCAGGGTGTTCTGCATCTAGTGAACGACCTCATCAAGGAACGCCCTAGCTAGGCCTCTGGGCCCGTGCCTCTTCAAAAGCCTGCAGTGCTACAGGAAAAACTGTGCTTTAGTTGCAATAAGAACGCACGCAGTGTTTCTCCTGATGGCAGGGTGACTTCAGGTAGGAGGTCTTAGATGGAAGGAGAAGCCTAGTGTTTTAATCTGTGCAGCTCAGACTAGGGAATGAGTGCGACTTCCACGGTATGTTGGAACCTGCTTGAACGGTGCTCGTGAACCTGTGCGAGTGCTGTGAATCAAGATATCACAAGAAACAGTGCAGTGTGTTGCCCATGACTCAGCAGACACAGAGGACCTCCGAGGGACGATGGGCCTCGTTGTTGCTCAGCAGGCTTACAGGGGTGTGGAGGTACTCAGGGATCTTGGAACAAAAATGATGCTCACCCGAGAGGCCTACGAGTCCGGAAAAGGGTACTTCCTTTAAAGTAAAGCTGAACAGCGACTTAGAGCGCATGGAAAGACCTGCATGCCTCCCTTTCTGCAGGGCTACCCAGGGCCTTACCTCGAGGCAAGGACTCACGTTGAGATTCCCTTTAGCTCTAGAGCATGGCAAGGTGAGCCCCACCCCGGCCAAAGAAGCTCCGTGTGTAGCCAGAGAAAACTCATTTTCTTCACACACCAATGCTAGAGTGGCCAGGGGCCTGTCAACAGCAGAGAATATCAGGGAGCTTCACGGCAGCAAGAATGGAGCTTTCCAAATGGAAAGCAAGGCTAGTACCATCATGCCCCCATTTCCATGGGCACAGGCAGCATACATCTCTGTGGTTTCTAACAAGTCAAAAGAGACACGGAGTACACACTGGTTGCTTCCCTGAATCAACTTCTCGAGGCAGGATTTTCTGCATCTAGTGCACGACCTCACCAAGGAACGCCATAGCTAGGCCTCTGGGCCCGTGCGTCTTCAAGAGCCTGCAGGGCTACAGGAAATACTGTGCTTTAGTTGCAATAGGAACGCAAGCCGTCTTTCTCCTGGGGGCAGGATGACTTCAGGTAGGAGGTCTTAGATGGAAGGAGAAGCCCAGTGTTTTTCTCTGTGCAGCTCAGACTAGGGAATGAGTGCGACTTCCACGGCATGTTGGAAACTGCTAGAACGGTGCTCGTGAACCTGTGCGAGTGCCGTGAATCAAGATATCACAAGAAAGAGTGCAGTGTGTTGCCCATGACTCAGCAGACACAGAGGACCTCCGAGGGCCCAATGGGCCTCGTTGTTGCTCAGCAGGCTTACAGGGGTGTGGAGGTACTCAGGGATCTTGGAACAAAAATGATGCTCACCTGAGAGGCCTACGAGTCCGGAAAAGGGTACTTCCTTTAAAGTAAAGCTGAACAGCGACTTAGAGCGCATGGAAAGACCTGCATGCCTCCCTTTCTGCAGGGCTACTCAGGGCCTTACCTCGAGGCAAGGACTCACGTTGAGATTCCCTTTAGCTCTAGAGCATGGCAAGGTGAGCCCCACCCCGGCCAAAGAAGCTCCGTGTGTAGCCACAGAAAACTCATTTTCTTCACACACCAATGCTAGAGTGGCCAGGGGCCTGTCAACAGCAGAGAATTTCAGGGAGCTTCACGGCAGCAAGAATGGAGCTTTCCAAATGGAAAGCAAGGCTAGTACCATCATGCCCCCATTTCCATGGGCACAGGCAGCATACATCTCTGTGGTTTCTAACAAGTCAAATGAGACACAGAGTACACACTGGTTGCTTCCCTGAATCAACTTCTCGAGGCAGGGTGTTCTGCAACTAGTGAACGGCCTCACCCAGGAAAGCCCTAGCTAGGCCTCCTGGCCCGTGTCTCTTCAAAAGCCTGCAGTGCTAAAGGAAAAACTGTGCTTTAGTTGCAATAAGAACGCAGCCGTCTTTCTCCAGGAGGCAAGGTGACTTCAGCTAGGAGGTCCTGGATGGATGGAGAAGGCTAGTGTTTTTCTCTGTGCAGCTCAAACTAGGGAAGGAGTGCGACTTCCACGGCAAGTTGGAACTTGCTAGAATCGTGCTCGTGAATCTGTGCGATTGCTGGCTAAATCAAGATGTACCAATAAGAGTGCAGTGTGTTGCCCTACACTCGGCATACACACCGTGAGTCGGAAAGCTAGGGGCCTGGATATTGCTTAGAAGGGCCAGGGGAGCCTGAGGGTACTCGGTGTTCTTGCAGGGAACAGGTTTTCCAGGTGAGGCACCTAGGTGTCCTGAAAAGCGTACTGGCGTTAAAATGCTGCAGAGCAGCGACTACGGCCTCATGGAAACTGCTACACGCCTCCGCTTCTGCATAGCATTTCAGGGCCTTACCTCGAGGCAAGTTCTCACGTTGCTTGCACTGTGAGCGACACAGCATGTTAGGATGCTGTATTTCTCCTTGAATAGAGTGACTTCAGGAAAGAGGTCCTCGTTAAATTCTAAGAAGAGTCTTTTCTCAGGGCATTCAAACGAGGGCAATGTCGAAAACTTCCAGGGCATGTTGGACTGCCTAGAAATGTGGTTCTGATGCTGTTCGACTGCTCTGGAAATAGAGCTCTCCTGAAGTAACGTACAGTGTGTTGCCCGAGACTCGGCAGACACAGAGGGCCTCCGATGGACATATGGGACTCAATGCTTCTCAGCAGGCCCACCGGGGTGTGGAGGGAGTCTGTGCTCTTGGACCCAAAATGATGCTCACCTGAGGCGCCTAAAGGTCCTGAAAAGGGTACTTCCTTTACAATAAAGCAGAACCTCCACTAAGAGCTCATGGAAAGAGCTGCATGCCTCCCTTTCTGCAGGGCTACTCAGGTCCTTACCTCGAGGCAAGGACTCACGTTGAGATTCCCTTTAGCTTTAGAGCATGGCAAGGTGAGCCCCACACCGGCCAATGAAGCTCCGTGTGTAGCCAGAGAAAACGCATTTTCTTCCCAGACCCTTGCCTACAGTGGCCTGAGGCCTGTCAACAGCAGAGAATTTCAGGGAGCTTCACGGTAGCAAGAATGGAGCTTTCCAAATGGAAAGCAAGGCTAGTACCATCATGCCCCCATTTCCATGGGCACAGGCAGCATACATCTCTGTGGTTTCTAACAAGTCAAATGAGACACAGAGTACACACTGGTTGCTTCCCTGAATCAACTTCTCGAGGCAGGGTGTTCTGCACCTTGTGAACGGTCTCACCAAGGTACGCCGTAGCAAGGCCTCCGGAACCGTGCCTCTTCAAAAGCCTGCAGTGCTACAGGAAAACCTGTGCTTTAGTTGCAACAGGAACGCAAGCCGTCTTTCTCCTGGAGGCAGGGTGACTTCAGGTAGGAGGTCCTGATTGGAAGGAGAAGCCTAGTGTTTTTCTCTGTGCAGCTCAGACTAGGGAATGAGTGCGACTTCCACGGCATGTTGGAACTTGCAAGAACGTTGCTCTTCAACTTGCGAGTGCTGAGAGTCAAGATATCACAAGAGAGAGTGCAGTGTGTTGACCATGACTCAGCAGACACAGAGGACCTCCGAGGGACCAATGGGCCACTTTTTGCTCAGCAGGCCTACAGGGGTGTGGAGGTACTAAGAGATCTTGGAACAAAAATGATGCTTACCTGAGGGGGCTGGGAGTCCTGAAAAGGGTACTTCCTTTACAGTAAAGCACAACAGCGACTAAGAGCTCATGGAAAGAGCTGCATGCCTCCCTTTCTGCAGGGCTACTCAGGGCCTTACCTCGAGGCAAGGATTCACGTTGAGATTCCCTTTAGCTCTAGAGCATGGCAAGGTGAGCCCCACCCCGGCCAAAGGAGCTCCGTGTTTAGCCAGAGAAAACTCATTTTCTTACCAGACCAATGCCTACAGTGGCCAGGGGCCTGTCAACAGCAGCGAATTTCAGGGAGCTTCACGGCAGCAAGAATGGAGCTTTCCAAACTGAAAGCAAGGTTAGTCCCATCATGCCCCCATTTCCATGGGCACAGGCAGCATACAGCTCTGTGGTTTCTAACAAGTCTAAAGAGACACGGAGTACACACTGGTTGCTTCCCTGAATCTACTTCTCGAGGCAGGGTTTTCGGCATCTAGTGAACGACCTCACCAAGGAAAGCCTTAGCTAGGCCTCTGGCCCCTTGCCTCTTCCAAACCTGCAGTGCTACAGGAAAAACTGTGCTTTAGTTGCAATAGGAACGCAAGCCGTCTTTCTCCTGAGGCAGGGTGACTTCAGGTAGGAGGTCCTGGATGGAAGGAGAAGCCTAGTGTTTTTCTCTGTGCAGCTCAGACCAGGGAATGAGTGCGACTTCCACGGCATGTTGGAACTTGCTAGAATATTGCTCTTGAACCTGTGCGAGTGCTGTGAATCAAGATATCACAAGAAAGAGTGCAGTGTGTTGCCCATGACTCAGCAGACACAGAGGACCTCCGAGGGATGATGGGCCTCGTTGTTGCTCAGCAGGCCTACAGGGGTGTGGAGGTACTCAGGGATCTTGGAACAAAAATGATGCTCACCCGAGAGGCCTAGGAGTCCTGAAAAGGGTCCTTCCTTTAAAGTAAAGCTGAACAGCGACTTAGAGCTAATGGAAAGAGCTGCATGCTTCCCTTTCTGCAGGGCTACTCAGGGCCTTACCTCGAGGCAAAGACTCAAGTTGAGATTCCCTTTAGCTCCAGAGCATGGCAAGGTGAGCCCCACCCCGGCCAATGAAGCTCCGTGTGTAGGCAGAGAAAATTCATTTTCTTCCCTCACTCATGCCTACAGTGGCCAGAGGGCTGTCAACAGCAGAGAATTTCAGGGAGCTTCACGGCAGTAAGAATGGAGCTTTCCAAATGGAAAGGAAGGCTAGTACCATCATGCCCCCATTACCATTGGCACAGGCAGCATACATCTCTGTGGTTTCTAACAAGTCAAAAGAGACACGGAGTACACACTGGTTGCTTCCCTGAATCAACTTCTCGAGGCAGGGTGTTCTGCATCTAGTGAACGACCTCATCAAGGAACGCCCTAGCTAGGCCTCTGGGCCCGTGCCTCTTCAAAAGCCTGCAGTGCTACAGGAAAAACTGTGCTTTAGTTGCAATAAGAACGCACGCAGTGTTTCTCCTGATGGCAGGGTGACTTCAGGTAGGAGGTCTTAGATGGAAGGAGAAGCCTAGTGTTTTAATCTGTGCAGCTCAGACTAGGGAATGAGTGCGACTTCCACGGTATGTTGGAACCTGCTTGAACGGTGCTCGTGAACCTGTGCGAGTGCTGTGAATCAAGATATCACAAGAAACAGTGCAGTGTGTTGCCCATGACTCAGCAGACACAGAGGACCTCCGAGGGACGATGGGCCTCGTTGTTGCTCAGCAGGCTTACAGGGGTGTGGAGGTACTCAGGGATCTTGGAACAAAAATGATGCTCACCCGAGAGGCCTACGAGTCCGGAAAAGGGTACTTCCTTTAAAGTAAAGCTGAACAGCGACTTAGAGCGCATGGAAAGACCTGCATGCCTCCCTTTCTGCAGGGCTACCCAGGGCCTTACCTCGAGGCAAGGACTCACGTTGAGATTCCCTTTAGCTCTAGAGCATGGCAAGGTGAGCCCCACCCCGGCCAAAGAAGCTCCGTGTGTAGCCAGAGAAAACTCATTTTCTTCACACACCAATGCTAGAGTGGCCAGGGGCCTGTCAACAGCAGAGAATATCAGGGAGCTTCACGGCAGCAAGAATGGAGCTTTCCAAATGGAAAGCAAGGCTAGTACCATCATGCCCCCATTTCCATGGGCACAGGCAGCATACATCTCTGTGGTTTCTAACAAGTCAAAAGAGACACGGAGTACACACTGGTTGCTTCCCTGAATCAACTTCTCGAGGCAGGATTTTCTGCATCTAGTGCACGACCTCACCAAGGAACGCCATAGCTAGGCCTCTGGGCCCGTGCGTCTTCAAGAGCCTGCAGGGCTACAGGAAATACTGTGCTTTAGTTGCAATAGGAACGCAAGCCGTCTTTCTCCTGGGGGCAGGATGACTTCAGGTAGGAGGTCTTAGATGGAAGGAGAAGCCCAGTGTTTTTCTCTGTGCAGCTCAGACTAGGGAATGAGTGCGACTTCCACGGCATGTTGGAAACTGCTAGAACGGTGCTCGTGAACCTGTGCGAGTGCCGTGAATCAAGATATCACAAGAAAGAGTGCAGTGTGTTGCCCATGACTCAGCAGACACAGAGGACCTCCGAGGGCCCAATGGGCCTCGTTGTTGCTCAGCAGGCTTACAGGGGTGTGGAGGTACTCAGGGATCTTGGAACAAAAATGATGCTCACCTGAGAGGCCTACGAGTCCGGAAAAGGGTACTTCCTTTAAAGTAAAGCTGAACAGCGACTTAGAGCGCATGGAAAGACCTGCATGCCTCCCTTTCTGCAGGGCTACTCAGGGCCTTACCTCGAGGCAAGGACTCACGTTGAGATTCCCTTTAGCTCTAGAGCATGGCAAGGTGAGCCCCACCCCGGCCAAAGAAGCTCCGTGTGTAGCCACAGAAAACTCATTTTCTTCACACACCAATGCTAGAGTGGCCAGGGGCCTGTCAACAGCAGAGAATTTCAGGGAGCTTCACGGCAGCAAGAATGGAGCTTTCCAAATGGAAAGCAAGGCTAGTACCATCATGCCCCCATTTCCATGGGCACAGGCAGCATACATCTCTGTGGTTTCTAACAAGTCAAATGAGACACAGAGTACACACTGGTTGCTTCACTGAATCAACTTCTCGAGGCAGGGTGTTCTGCAACTAGTGAACGGCCTCACCCAGGAAAGCCCTAGCTAGGCCTCCTGGCCCGTGTCTCTTCAAAAGCCTGCAGTGCTAAAGGAAAAACTGTGCTTTAGTTGCAATAAGAACGCAGCCGTCTTTCTCCAGGAGGCAAGGTGACTTCAGCTAGGAGGTCCTGGATGGATGGAGAAGGCTAGTGTTTTTCTCTGTGCAGCTCAAACTAGGGAAGGAGTGCGACTTCCACGGCAAGTTGGAACTTGCTAGAATCGTGCTCGTGAATCTGTGCGATTGCTGGCTAAATCAAGATGTACCAATAAGAGTGCAGTGTGTTGCCCTACACTCGGCATACACACCGTGAGTCGGAAAGCTAGGGGCCTGGATATTGCTTAGAAGGGCCAGGGGAGCCTGAGGGTACTCGGTGTTCTTGCAGGGAACAGGTTTTCCAGGTGAGGCACCTAGGTGTCCTGAAAAGCGTACTGGCGTTAAAATGCTGCAGAGCAGCGACTACGGCCTCATGGAAACTGCTACACGCCTCTCCTTCTGCATAGCATTTCAGGGCCTTACCTCGAGGCAAGTTCTCACGTTGCTTGCACTGTGAGCGACACAGCATGTTAGGATGCTGTATTTCTCCTTGAATAGAGTGACTTCAGGAAAGAGGTCCTCGTTAAATTCTAAGAAGAGTCTTTTCTCAGGGCATTCAAACGAGGGCAATGTCGAAAACTTCCAGGGCATGTTGGACTGCCTAGAAATGTGGTTCTGATGCTGTTCGACTGCTCTGGAAATAGAGCTCTCCTGAAGTAACGTACAGTGTGTTGCCCGAGACTCGGCAGACACAGAGGGCCTCCGATGGACATATGGGACTCAATGCTTCTCAGCAGGCCCACCGGGGTGTGGAGGGAGTCTGTGCTCTTGGACCCAAAATGATGCTCACCTGAGGCGCCTAAAGGTCCTGAAAAGGGTACTTCCTTTACAATAAAGCAGAACCTCCACTAAGAGCTCATGGAAAGAGCTGCATGCCTCCCTTTCTGCAGGGCTACTCAGGTCCTTACCTCGAGGCAAGGACTCACGTTGAGATTCCCTTTAGCTTTAGAGCATGGCAAGGTGAGCCCCACACCGGCCAATGAAGCTCCGTGTGTAGCCAGAGAAAACGCATTTTCTTCCCAGACCCTTGCCTACAGTGGCCTGAGGCCTGTCAACAGCAGAGAATTTCAGGGAGCTTCACGGTAGCAAGAATGGAGCTTTCCAAATGGAAAGCAAGGCTAGTACCATCATGCCCCCATTTCCATGGGCACAGGCAGCATACATCTCTGTGGTTTCTAACAAGTCAAAAGAGACACAGAGTACACACTGGTTGCTTCCCTGAATCAACTTCTCGAGGCAGGGTGTTCTGCACCTTGTGAACGGTCTCACCAAGGAACGCCGTAGCCAGGCCTCCGGAACCGTGCCTCTTCAAAAGCCTGCAGTGCTACAGGAAAAACTGTGCTTTAGTTGCAACAGGAACGCAAGCCGTCTTTCTCCTGGAGGCAGGGTGACTTCAGGTAGGAGGTCCTGATTGGAAGGAGAAGCCTAGTGTTTTTCTCTGTGCAGCTCAGACTAGGGAATGAGTGCGACTTCCACGGCATGTTGGAACTTGCAAGAACGTTGCTCTTCAACTTGCGAGTGCTGAGAGTCAAGATATCACAAGAGAGAGTGCAGTGTGTTGACCATGACTCAGCAGACACAGAGGACCTCCGAGGGACCAATGGGCCACTTTTTGCTCAGCAGGCCTACAGGGGTGTGGAGGTACTAAGAGATCTTGGAACAAAAATGATGCTTACCTGAGGGGGCTGGGAGTCCTGAAAAGGGTACTTCCTTTACAGTAAAGCACAACAGCGACTAAGAGCTCATGGAAAGAGCTGCATGCCTCCCTTTCTGCAGGGCTACTCAGGGCCTTACCTCGAGGCAAGGATTCACGTTGAGATTCCCTTTAGCTCTAGAGCATGGCAAGGTGAGCCCCACCCCGGCCAAAGGAGCTCCGTGTTTAGCCAGAGAAAACTCATTTTCTTACCAGACCAATGCCTACAGTGGCCAGGGGCCTGTCAACAGCAGCGAATTTCAGGGAGCTTCACGGCAGCAAGAATGGAGCTTTCCAAACTGAAAGCAAGGTTAGTCCCATCATGCCCCCATTTCCATGGGCACAGGCAGCATACAGCTCTGTGGTTTCTAACAAGTCAAAAGAGACACGGAGTCCACACTGGTTGCTTCCCTGAATCAACTTCTCGAGGCAGGGTTTTCGGCATCTAGTGAACGACCTCACCAAGGAAAGCCTTAGCTAGGCCTCTGGCCCCTTGCCTCTTCCAAACCTGCAGTGCTACAGGAAAAAATGTGCTTTAGTTGCAATAGGAACGCAAGCCGTCTTTCTCCTGAGGCAGGGTGACTTCAGGTAGGAGGTCCTGGATGGAAGGAGAAGCCTAGTGTTTTTCTCTGTGCAGCTCAGACCAGGGAATGAGTGCGACTTCCACGGCATGTTGGAACTTGCTAGAACATTGCTCTTGAACCTGTGCGAGTGCTGTGAATCAAGATATCACAAGAAAGAGTGCAGTGTGTTGCCCATGACTCAGCAGACACAGAGGACCTCCGAGCGACGATGGGCCTCGTTGTTGCTCAGCAGGCCTACAGGGGTGTGGAGGTACTCAGGGATCTTGGAACAAAAATGATGCTCACCCGAGAGGCCTAGGAGTCCTGAAAAGGGTCCTTCCTTTAAAGTAAAGCTGAACAGCGACTTAGAGCTAACGGAAAGAGCTGCATGCCTCCCTTTCTGCAGGGCTACTCAGGGCCTTACCTCGAGGCAAAGACTCAAGTTGAGATTCCCTTTAGCTCCAGAGCATGGCAAGGTGAGCCCCACCCCGGCCAATGAAGCTCCGTGTGTAGGCAGAGAAAATTCATTTTCTTCCCACACTCATGGCTACAGTGGCCAGAGGGCTGTCAACAGCAGAGAATTTCAGGGAGCTTCACGGCAGTAAGAATGGAGCTTTCCAAATGGAAAGGAAGGCTAGTACCATCATGCCCCCATAACCTTTGGCACAGGCAGCATACATCTCTGTGGTTTCTAACAAGTCAAAAGAGACACGGAGTACACACTGGTTGCTTCCCTGAATCAACTTCTCGAGGCAGGGTGTTCTGCATCTAGTGAACGACCTCACCAAGGAACGCCCTAGCTAGGCCTCTGGGCCCGTGCCTCTTCAAAAGCCTGCAGTGCTACAGGAAAAACTGTGCTTTAGTTGCAATAAGAACGCACGCAGTCTTTCTCCTGATGGCAGGGTGACTTCAGGTAGGAGGTCTTAGATGGAAGGAGAAGCCTAGTGTTTTTCTCTGTGCAGCTCAGACTAGGGAATGAGTGCGACTTCCACGGCATGTTGGAACCTGCTAGAACGGTGCTCGTGAACCTGTGCGAGTGCTGTGAATCAAGATATCACAAGAAAGAGTGCAGTGTGTTGCCCATGACTCAGCAGACACAGAGGACCTCCGAGGGACGATGGGCCTCGTTGTTGCTCAGCAGGCTTACAGGGGTGTGGAGGTACTCAGGGATCTTGGAACAAAAATGATGCTCACCCGAGAGGCCTACGAGTCCGGAAAAGGGTACTTCCTTTAAAGTAAAGCTGAACAGCGACTTAGAGCGCATGGAAAGACCTGCATGCCTCCCTTTCTGCAGGGCTACCCAGGGCCTTACCTCGAGGCAAGGACTCACGTTGAGATTCCCTTTAGCTCTACAGCATGGCAAGGTGAGCCCCACCCCGGCCAAAGAAGCTCCGTGTGTAGCCAGAGAAAACTCATTTTCTTCCCACACCAATGCTAGAGTGGCCAGGGGCCTGTCAACAGCAGAGAATTTCAGGGAGCTTCACGGCAGCAAGAATGGAGCTTTCCAAATGGAAAGCAAGGCTAGTACCATCATGCCCCCATTTCCATGGGCACAGGCAGCATACATCTCTGTGGTTTCTAACAAGTCAAATGAGACACAGAGTACACACTGGTTGCTTCCCTGAATCAACTTCTCGAGGCAGGGTGTTCTGCAACTAGTGAACGGCCTCACCCAGGAAAGCCCTAGCTAGGCCTCCTGGCCCGTGTCTCTTCAAAAGCCTGCAGTGCTAAAGGAAAAACTGTGCTTTAGTTGCAATAAGAACGCAGCCGTCTTTCTCCAGGAGGCAAGGTGACTTCAGCTAGGAGGTCCTGGATGGATGGAGAAGGCTAGTGTTTTTCTCTGTGCAGCTCAAACTAGGGAAGGAGTGCGACTTCCACGGCAAGTTGGAACTTGCTAGAATCGTGCTCGTGAATCTGTGCGATTGCTGGCTAAATCAAGATGTACCAATAAGAGTGCAGTGTGTTGCCCTACACTCGGCATACACACCGTGAGTCGGAAAGCTAGGGGCCTGGATATTGCTTAGAAGGGCCAGGGGAGCCTGAGGGTACTCGGTGTTCTTGCAGGGAACAGGTTTTCCAGGTGAGGCACCTAGGTGTCCTGAAAAGCGTACTGGCGTTAAAATGCTGCAGAGCAGCGACTACGGCCTCATGGAAACTGCTACACGCCTCCGCTTCTGCATAGCATTTCAGGGCCTTACCTCGAGGCAAGTTCTCACGTTGCTTGCACTGTGAGCGACACAGCATGTTAGGATGCTGTATTTCTCCTTGAATAGAGTGACTTCAGGAAAGAGGTCCTCGTTAAATTCTAAGAAGAGTCTTTTCTCAGGGCATTCAAACGAGGGCAATGTCGAAAACTTCCAGGGCATGTTGGACTGCCTAGAAATGTGGTTCTGATGCTGTTCGACTGCTCTGGAAATAGAGCTCTCCTGAAGTAACGTACAGTGTGTTGCCCGAGACTCGGCAGACACAGAGGGCCTCCGATGGACATATGGGACTCAATGCTTCTCAGCAGGCCCACCGGGGTGTGGAGGGAGTCTGTGCTCTTGGACCCAAAATGATGCTCACCTGAGGCGCCTAAAGGTCCTGAAAAGGGTACTTCCTTTACAATAAAGCAGAACCTCCACTAAGAGCTCATGGAAAGAGCTGCATGCCTCCCTTTCTGCAGGGCTACTCAGGTCCTTACCTCGAGGCAAGGACTCACGTTGAGATTCCCTTTAGCTTTAGAGCATGGCAAGGTGAGCCCCACACCGGCCAATGAAGCTCCGTGTGTAGCCAGAGAAAACGCATTTTCTTCCCAGACCCTTGCCTACAGTGGCCTGAGGCCTGTCAACAGCAGAGAATTTCAGGGAGCTTCACGGTAGCAAGAATGGAGCTTTCCAAATGGAAAGCAAGGCTAGTACCATCATGCCCCCATTTCCATGGGCACAGGCAGCATACATCTCTGTGGTTTCTAACAAGTCAAAAGAGACACAGAGTACACACTGGTTGCTTCCTTGAATCAACTTCTCGAGGCAGGGTGTTCTGCACCTTGTGAACGGTCTCACCAAGGAACGCCGTAGCCAGGCCTCCGGAACCGTGCCTCTTCAAAAGCCTGCAGTGCTACAGGAAAAACTGTGCTTTAGTTGCAACAGGAACGCAAGCCGTCTTTCTCCTGGAGGCAGGGTGACTTCAGGTAGGAGGTCCTGATTGGAAGGAGAAGCCTAGTGTTTTTCTCTGTGCAGCTCAGACTAGGGAATGAGTGCGACTTCCACGGCATGTTGGAACTTGCAAGAACGTTGCTCTTCAACTTGCGAGTGCTGAGAGTCAAGATATCACAAGAGAGAGTGCAGTGTGTTGACCATGACTCAGCAGACACAGAGGACCTCCGAGGGACCAATGGGCCACTTTTTGCTCAGCAGGCCTACAGGGGTGTGGAGGTACTAAGAGATCTTGGAACAAAAATGATGCTTACCTGAGGGGGCTGGGAGTCCTGAAAAGGGTACTTCCTTTACAGTAAAGCACAACAGCGACTAAGAGCTCATGGAAAGAGCTGCATGCCTCCCTTTCTGCAGGGCTACTCAGGGCCTTACCTCGAGGCAAGGATTCACGTTGAGATTCCCTTTAGCTCTAGAGCATGGCAAGGTGAGCCCCACCCCGGCCAAAGGAGCTCCGTGTTTAGCCAGAGAAAACTCATTTTCTTACCAGACCAATGCCTACAGTGGCCAGGGGCCTGTCAACAGCAGCGAATTTCAGGGAGCTTCACGGCAGCAAGAATGGAGCTTTCCAAACTGAAAGCAAGGTTAGTCCCATCATGCCCCCATTTCCATGGGCACAGGCAGCATACAGCTCTGTGGTTTCTAACAAGTCTAAAGAGACACGGAGTACACACTGGTTGCTTCCCTGAATCTACTTCTCGAGGCAGGGTTTTCGGCATCTAGTGAACGACCTCACCAAGGAAAGCCTTAGCTAGGCCTCTGGCCCCTTGCCTCTTCCAAACCTGCAGTGCTACAGGAAAAACTGTGCTTTAGTTGCAATAGGAACGCAAGCCGTCTTTCTCCTGAGGCAGGGTGACTTCAGGTAGGAGGTCCTGGATGGAAGGAGAAGCCTAGTGTTTTTCTCTGTGCAGCTCAGACCAGGGAATGAGTGCGACTTCCACGGCATGTTGGAACTTGCTAGAATATTGCTCTTGAACCTGTGCGAGTGCTGTGAATCAAGATATCACAAGAAAGAGTGCAGTGTGTTGCCCATGACTCAGCAGACACAGAGGACCTCCGAGGGACGATGGGCCTCGTTGTTGCTCAGCAGGCCTACAGGGGTGTGGAGGTACTCAGGGATCTTGGAACAAAAATGATGCTCACCCGAGAGGCCTAGGAGTCCTGAAAAGGGTCCTTCCTTTAAAGTAAAGCTGAACAGCGACTTAGAGCTAATGGAAAGAGCTGCATGCTTCCCTTTCTGCAGGGCTACTCAGGGCCTTACCTCGAGGCAAAGACTCAAGTTGAGATTCCCTTTAGCTCCAGAGCATGGCAAGGTGAGCCCCACCCCGGCCAATGAAGCTCCGTGTGTAGGCAGAGAAAATTCATTTTCTTCCCACACTCATGCCTACAGTGGCCAGAGGGCTGTCAACAGCAGAGAATTTCAGGGAGCTTCACGGCAGTAAGAATGGAGCTTTCCAAATGGAAAGGAAGGCTAGTACCATCATGCCCCCATTATCATTGGCACAGGCAGCATACATCTCTGTGGTTTCTAACAAGTCAAAAGAGACACGGAGTACACACTGGTTGCTTCCCTGAATCAACTTCTCGAGGCAGGGTGTTCTGCATCTAGTGAACGACCTCATCAAGGAACGCCCTAGCTAGGCCTCTGGGCCCGTGCCTCTTCAAAAGCCTGCAGTGCTACAGGAAAAACTGTGCTTTAGTTGCAATAAGAACGCACGCAGTGTTTCTCCTGATGGCAGGGTGACTTCAGGTAGGAGGTCTTAGATGGAAGGAGAAGCCTAGTGTTTTAATCTGTGCAGCTCAGACTAGGGAATGAGTGCGACTTCCACGGCATGTTGGAACCTGCTTGAACGGTGCTCGTGAACCTGTGCGAGTGCTGTGAATCAAGATATCACAAGAAAGAGTGCAGTGTGTTGCCCATGACTCAGCAGACACAGAGGACCTCCGAGGGACGATGGGCCTCGTTGTTGCTCAGCAGGCTTACAGGGGTGTGGAGGTACTCAGGGATCTTGGAACAAAAATGATGCTCACCCGAGAGGCCTACGAGTCCGGAAAAGGGTACTTCCTTTAAAGTAAAGCTGAACAGCGACTTAGAGCGCATGGAAAGACCTGCATGCCTCCCTTTCTGCAGGGCTACCCAGGGCCTTACCTCGAGGCAAGGACTCACGTTGAGATTCCCTTTAGCTCTAGAGCATGGCAAGGTGAGCCCCACCCCGGCCAAAGAAGCTCCGTGTGTAGCCAGAGAAAACTCATTTTCTTCCCACACCAATGCTAGAGTGGCCAGGGGCCTGTCAACAGCAGAGAATATCAGGGAGCTTCACGGCAGCAAGAATGGAGCTTTCCAAATGGAAAGCAAGGCTAGTACCATCATGCCCCCATTTCCATGGGCACAGGCAGCATACATCTCTGTGGTTTCTAACAAGTCAAAAGAGACACGGAGTACACACTGGTTGCTTCCCTGAATCAACTTCTCGAGGCAGGATTTTCTGCATCTAGTGCACGACCTCACCAAGGAACGCCATAGCTAGGCCTCTGGGCCCGTGCGTCTTCAAGAGCCTGCAGGGCTACAGGAAATACTGTGCTTCAGTTGCAATAGGAACGCAAGCCGTCTTTCTCCTGGGGGCAGGATGACTTCAGGTAGGAGGTCTTAGATGGAAGGAGAAGCCCAGTGTTTTTCTCTGTGCAGCTCAGACTAGGGAATGAGTGCGACTTCCACGGCATGTTGGAAACTGCTAGAACGGTGCTCGTGAACCTGTGCGAGTGCCGTGAATCAAGATATCACAAGAAAGAGTGCAGTGTGTTGCCCATGACTCAGCAGACACAGAGGACCTCCGAGGGCCCAATGGGCCTCGTTGTTGCTCAGCAGGCTTACAGGGGTGTGGAGGTACTCAGGGATCTTGGAACAAAAATGATGCTCACCTGAGAGGCCTACGAGTCCAGAAAAGGGTACTTCCTTTAAAGTAAAGCTGAACAGCGACTTAGAGCGCATGGAAAGACCTGCATGCCTCCCTTTCTGCAGGGCTACTCAGGGCCTTACCTCGAGGCAAGGACTCACGTTGAGATTCCCTTTAGCTCTAGAGCATGGCAAGGTGAGCCCCACCCCGGCCAAAGAAGCTCCGTGTGTAGCCACAGAAAACTCATTTTCTTCCCACACCAATGCTAGAGTGGCCAGGGGCCTGTCAACAGCAGAGAATTTCAGGGAGCTTCACGGCAGCAAGAATGGAGCTTTCCAAATGGAAAGCAAGGCTAGTACCATCATGCCCCCATTTCCATGGGCACAGGCAGCATACATCTCTGTGGTTTCTAACAAGTCAAATGAGACACAGAGTACACACTGGTTGCTTCACTGAATCAACTTCTCGAGGCAGGGTGTTCTGCAACTAGTGAACGGCCTCACCCAGGAAAGCCCTAGCTAGGCCTCCTGGCCCGTGTCTCTTCAAAAGCCTGCAGTGCTAAAGGAAAAACTGTGCTTTAGTTGCAATAAGAACGCAGCCGTCTTTCTCCAGGAGGCAAGGTGACTTCAGCTAGGAGGTCCTGGATGGATGGAGAAGGCTAGTGTTTTTCTCTGTGCAGCTCAAACTAGGGAAGGAGTGCGACTTCCACGGCAAGTTGGAACTTGCTAGAATCGTGCTCGTGAATCTGTGCGATTGCTGGCTAAATCAAGATGTACCAATAAGAGTGCAGTGTGTTGCCCTACACTCGGCATACACACCGTGAGTCGGAAAGCTAGGGGCCTGGATATTGCTTAGAAGGGCCAGGGGAGCCTGAGGGTACTCGGTGTTCTTGCAGGGAACAGGTTTTCCAGGTGAGGCACCTAGGTGTCCTGAAAAGCGTACTGGCGTTAAAATGCTGCAGAGCAGCGACTACGGCCTCATGGAAACTGCTACACGCCTCTCCTTCTGCATAGCATTTCAGGGCCTTACCTCGAGGCAAGTTCTCACGTTGCTTGCACTGTGAGCGACACAGCATGTTAGGATGCTGTATTTCTCCTTGAATAGAGTGACTTCAGGAAAGAGGTCCTCGTTAAATTCTAAGAAGAGTCTTTTCTCAGGGCATTCAAACGAGGGCAATGTCGAAAACTTCCAGGGCATGTTGGACTGCCTAGAAATGTGGTTCTGATGCTGTTCGACTGCTCTGGAAATAGAGCTCTCCTGAAGTAACGTACAGTGTGTTGCCCGAGACTCGGCAGACACAGAGGGCCTCCGATGGACATATGGGACTCAATGCTTCTCAGCAGGCACACCGGGGTGTGGAGGGAGTCTGTGCTCTTGGATCCAAAATGATGCTCACCTGAGGCGCCTAAAGGTCCTGAAAAGGGTACTTCCTTTACAATAAAGCAGAACCTCCACTAAGAGCTCATGGAAAGAGCTGCATGCCTCCCTTTCTGCAGGGCTACTCAGGTCCTTACCTCGAGGCAAGGACTCACGTTGAGATTCCCTTTAGCTTTAGAGCATGGCAAGGTGAGCCCCACACCGGCCAATGAAGCTCCGTGTGTAGCCAGAGAAAACGCATTTTCTTCCCAGACCCTTGCCTACAGTGGCCTGAGGCCTGTCAACAGCAGAGAATTTCAGGGAGCTTCACGGTAGCAAGAATGGAGCTTTCCAAATGGAAAGCAAGGCTAGTACCATCATGCCCCCATTTCCATGGGCACAGGCAGCATACATCTCTGTGGTTTCTAACAAGTCAAAAGAGACACAGAGTACACACTGGTTGCTTCCCTGAATCAACTTCTCGAGGCAGGGTGTTCTGCACCTTGTGAACGGTCTCACCAAGGAACGCCGTAGCCAGGCCTCCGGAACCGTGCCTCTTCAAAAGCCTGCAGTGCTACAGGAAAAACTGTGCTTTAGTTGCAACAGGAACGCAAGCTGTCTTTCTCCTGGAGGCAGGGTGACTTCAGGTAGGAGGTCCTGATTGGAAGGAGAAGCCTAGTGTTTTTCTCTGTGCAGCTCAGACTAGGGAATGAGTGCGACTTCCACGGCATGTTGGAACTTGCAAGAACGTTGCTCTTCAACTTGCGAGTGCTGAGAGTCAAGATATCACAAGAGAGAGTGCAGTGTGTTGACCATGACTCAGCAGACACAGAGGACCTCCGAGGGACCAATGGGCCACTTTTTGCTCAGCAGGCCTACAGGGGTGTGGAGGTACTAAGAGATCTTGGAACAAAAATGATGCTTACCTGAGGGGGCTGGGAGTCCTGAAAAGGGTACTTCCTTTACAGTAAAGCACAACAGCGACTAAGAGCTCATGGAAAGAGCTGCATGCCTCCCTTTCTGCAGGGCTACTCAGGGCCTTACCTCGAGGCAAGGATTCACGTTGAGATTCCCTTTAGCTCTAGAGCATGGCAAGGTGAGCCCCACCCCGGCCAAAGGAGCTCCGTGTTTAGCCAGAGAAAACTCATTTTCTTACCAGACCAATGCCTACAGTGGCCAGGGGCCTGTCAACAGCAGCGAATTTCAGGGAGCTTCACGGCAGCAAGAATGGAGCTTTCCAAACTGAAAGCAAGGTTAGTCCCATCATGCCCCCATTTCCATGGGCACAGGCAGCATACAGCTCTGTGGTTTCTAACAAGTCAAAAGAGACACGGAGTCCACACTGGTTGCTTCCCTGAATCAACTTCTCGAGGCAGGGTTTTCGGCATCTAGTGAACGACCTCACCAAGGAAAGCCTTAGCTAGGCCTCTGGCCCCTTGCCTCTTCCAAACCTGCAGTGCTACAGGAAAAACTGTGCTTTAGTTGCAATAGGAACGCAAGCCGTCTTTCTCCTGAGGCAGGGTGACTTCAGGTAGGAGGTCCTGGATGGAAGGAGAAGCCTAGTGTTTTTCTCTGTGCAGCTCAGACCAGGGAATGAGTGCGACTTCCACGGCATGTTGGAACTTGCTAGAACATTGCTCTTGAACCTGTGCGAGTGCTGTGAATCAAGATATCACAAGAAAGAGTGCAGTGTGTTGCCCATGACTCAGCAGACACAGAGGACCTCCGAGGGACGATGGGCCTCGTTGTTGCTCAGCAGGCCTACAGGGGTGTGGAGGTACTCAGGGATCTTGGAACAAAAATGATGCTCACCCGAGAGGCCTAGGAGTCCTGAAAAGGGTACTTCCTTTAAAGTAAAGCTGAACAGCGACTTAGAGCTAACGGAAAGAGCTGCATGCCTCCCTTTCTGCAGGGCTACTCAGGGCCTTACCTCGAGGCAAAGACTCAAGTTGAGATTCCCTTTAGCTCCAGAGCATGGCAAGGTGAGCCCCACACCGGCCAATGAAGCTCCGTGTGTAGGCAGAGAAAATTCATTTTCTTCCCACACTCATGGCTACAGTGGCCAGAGGGCTGTCAACAGCAGAGAATTTCAGGGAGCTTCACGGCAGTAAGAATGGAGCTTTCCAAATGGAAAGGAAGGCTAGTACCATCATGCCCCCATAACCTTTGGCACAGGCAGCATACATCTCTGTGGTTTCTAACAAGTCAAAAGAGACACGGAGTACACACTGGTTGCTTCCCTGAATCAACTTCTCGAGGCAGGGTGTTCTGCATCTAGTGAACGACCTCACCAAGGAACGCCCTAGCTAGGCCTCTGGGCCCGTGCCTCTTCAAAAGCCTGCAGTGCTACAGGAAAAACTGTGCTTTAGTTGCAATAAGAACGCACGCAGTCTTTCTCCTGATGGCAGGGTGACTTCAGGTAGGAGGTCTTAGATGGAAGGAGAAGCCTAGTGTTTTTCTCTGTGCAGCTCAGACTAGGGAATGAGTGCGACTTCCACGGCATGTTGGAACCTGCTAGAACGGTGCTCGTGAACCTGTGCGAGTGCTGTGAATCAAGATATCACAAGAAAGAGTGCAGTGTGTTGCCCATGACTCAGCAGACACAGAGGACCTCCGAGGGACGATGGGCCTCGTTGTTGCTCAGCAGGCTTACAGGGGTGTGGAGGTACTCAGGGATCTTGGAACAAAAATGATGCTCACCCGAGAGGCCTACGAGTCCGGAAAAGGGTACTTCCTTTAAAGTAAAGCTGAACAGCGACTTAGAGCGCATGGAAAGACCTGCATGCCTCCCTTTCTGCAGGGCTACCCAGGGCCTTACCTCGAGGCAAGGACTCACGTTGAGATTCCCTTTAGCTCTACAGCATGGCAAGGTGAGCCCCACCGCGGCCAAAGAAGCTCCGTGTGTAGCCAGAGAAAACTCATTTTCTTCCCACACCAATGCTAGAGTGGCCAGGGGCCTGTCAACAGCAGAGAATTTCAGGGAGCTTCACGGCAGCAAGAATGGAGCTTTCCAAATGGAAAGCAAGGCTAGTACCATCATGCCCCCATTTCCATGGGCACAGGCAGCATACATCTCTGTGGTTTCTAACAAGTCAAAAGAGACACAGAGTACACACTGGTTGCTTCACTGAATCAACTTCTCGAGGCAGGGTGTTCTGCAACTAGTGAACGGCCTCACCCAGGAAAGCCCTAGCTAGGCCTCCTGGCCCGTGTCTCTTCAAAAGCCTGCAGTGCTAAAGGAAAAACTGTGCTTTAGTTGCAATAAGAACGCAGCCGTCTTTCTCCAGGAGGCAAGGTGACTTCAGCTAGGAGGTCCTGGATGGATGGAGAAGGCTAGTGTTTTTCTCTGTGCAGCTCAAACTAGGGAAGGAGTGCGACTTCCACGGCAAGTTGGAACTTGCTAGAATCGTGCTCGTGAATCTGTGCGATTGCTGGCTAAATCAAGATGTACCAATAAGAGTGCAGTGTGTTGCCCTACACTCGGCATACACACCGTGAGTCGGAAAGCTAGGGGCCTGGATATTGCTTAGAAGGGCCAGGGGAGCCTGAGGGTACTCGGTGTTCTTGCAGGGAACAGGTTTTCCAGGTGAGGCACCTAGGTGTCCTGAAAAGCGTACTGGCGTTAAAATGCTGCAGAGCAGCGACTACGGCCTCATGGAAACTGCTACACGCCTCCGCTTCTGCATAGCATTTCAGGGCCTTACCTCGAGGCAAGTTCTCACGTTGCTTGCACTGTGAGCGACACAGCATGTTAGGATGCTGTATTTCTCCTTGAATAGAGTGACTTCAGGAAAGAGGTCCTCGTTAAATTCTAAGAAGAGTCTTTTCTCAGGGCATTCAAACGAGGGCAATGTCGAAAACTTCCAGGGCATGTTGGACTGCCTAGAAATGTGGTTCTGATGCTGTTCGACTGCTCTGGAAATAGAGCTCTCCTGAAGTAACGTACAGTGTGTTGCCCGAGACTCGGCAGACACAGAGGGCCTCCGATGGACATATGGGACTCAATGCTTCTCAGCAGGCCCACCGGGGTGTGGAGGGAGTCTGTGCTCTTGGACCCAAAATGATGCTCACCTGAGGCGCCTAAAGGTCCTGAAAAGGGTACTTCCTTTACAATAAAGCAGAACCTCCACTAAGAGCTCATGGAAAGAGCTGCATGCCTACCTTTCTGCAGGGCTACTCAGGTCCTTACCTCGAGGCAAGGACTCACGTTGAGATTCCCTTTAGCTTTAGAGCATGGCAAGGTGAGCCCCACACCGGCCAATGAAGCTCCGTGTGTAGCCAGAGAAAACGCATTTTCTTCCCAGACCCTTGCCTACAGTGGCCTGAGGCCTGTCAACAGCAGAGAATTTCAGGGAGCCTCACGGTAGCAAGAATGGAGCTTTCCAAATGGAAAGCAAGGCTAGTACCATCATGCCCCCATTTCCATGGGCACAGGCAGCATACATCTCTGTGGTTTCTAACAAGTCAAAAGAGACACAGAGTACACACTGGTTGCTTCCCTGAATCAACTTCTCGAGGCAGGGTGTTCTGCACCTTGTGAACGGTCTCACCAAGGAACGCCGTAGCCAAGCCTCCGGAACCGTGCCTCTTCAAAAGCCTGCAGTGCTACAGGAAAAACTGTGCTTTAGTTGCAACAGGAACGCAAGCCGTCTTTCTCCTGGAGGCAGGGTGACTTCAGGTAGGAGGTCCTGATTGGAAGGAGAAGCCTAGTGTTTTTCTCTGTGCAGCTCAGACTAGGGAATGAGTGCGACTTCCACGGCATGTTGGAACTTGCAAGAACGTTGCTCTTCAACTTGCGAGTGCTGAGAGTCAAGATATCACAAGAGAGAGTGCAGTGTGTTGACCATGACTCAGCAGACACAGAGGACCTCCGAGGGACCAATGGGCCACTTTTTGCTGAGCAGGCCTACAGGGGTGTGGAGGTACTAAGAGATCTTGGAACAAAAATGATGCTTACCTGAGGGGGCTGGGAGTCCTGAAAAGGGTACTTCCTTTACAGTAAAGCACAACAGCGACTAAGAGCTCATGGAAAGAGCTGCATGCCTCCCTTTCTGCAGGGCTACTCAGGGCCTTACCTCGAGGCAAGGATTCACGTTGAGATTCCCTTTAGCTCTAGAGCATGGCAAGGTGAGCCCCACCCCGGCCAAAGGAGCTCCGTGTTTAGCCAGAGAAAACTCATTTTCTTACCAGACCAATGCCTACAGTGGCCAGGGGCCTGTCAACAGCAGCGAATTTCAGGGAGCTTCACGGCAGCAAGAATGGAGCTTTCCAAACTGAAAGCAAGGTTAGTCCCATCATGCCCCCATTTCCATGGGCACAGGCAGCATACAGCTCTGTGGTTTCTAACAAGTCTAAAGAGACACGGAGTACACACTGGTTGCTTCCCTGAATCTACTTCTCGAGGCAGGGTTTTCGGCATCTAGTGAACGACCTCACCAAGGAAAGCCTTAGCTCGGCCTCTGGCCCCTTGCCTCTTCCAAACCTGCAGTGCTACAGGAAAAACTGTGCTTTAGTTGCAATAGGAACGCAAGCCGTCTTTCTCCTGAGGCAGGGTGACTTCAGGTAGGAGGTCCTGGATGGAAGGAGAAGCCTAGTGTTTTTCTCTGTGCAGCTCAGACCAGGGAATGAGTGCGACTTCCACGGCATGTTGGAACTTGCTAGAATATTGCTCTTGAACCTGTGCGAGTGCTGTGAATCAAGATATCACAAGAAAGAGTGCAGTGTGTTGCCCATGACTCAGCAGACACAGAGGACCTCCGAGGGACGATGGGCCTCGTTGTTGCTCAGCAGGCCTACAGGGGTGTGGAGGTACTCAGGGATCTTGGAACAAAAATGATGCTCACCCGAGAGGCCTAGGAGTCCTGAAAAGGGTCCTTCCTTTAAAGTAAAGCTGAACAGCGACTTAGAGCTAATGGAAAGAGCTGCATGCTTCCCTTTCTGCAGGGCTACTCAGGGCCTTACCTCGAGGCAAAGACTCAAGTTGAGATTCCCTTTAGCTCCAGAGCATGGCAAGGTGAGCCCCACCCCGGCCAATGAAGCTCCGTGTGTAGGCAGAGAAAATTCATTTTCTTCCCACACTCATGCCTACAGTGGCCAGAGGGCTTTCAACAACAGAGAATTTCAGGGAGCTTCACGGCAGTAAGAATGGAGCTTTCCAAATGGAAAGGAAGGCTAGTACCATCATGCCCCCATTACCATTGGCACAGGCAGCATACATCTCTGTGGTTTCTAACAAGTCAAAAGAGACACGGAGTACACACTGGTTGCTTCCCTGAATCAACTTCTCGAGGCAGGGTGTTCTGCATCTAGTGAACGACCTCATCAAGGAACGCCCTAGCTAGGCCTCTGGGCCCGTGCCTCTTCAAAAGCCTGCAGTGCTACAGGAAAAACTGTGCTTTAGTTGCAATAAGAACGCACGCAGTGTTTCTCCTGATGGCAGGGTGACTTCAGGTAGGAGGTCTTAGATGGAAGGAGAAGCCTAGTGTTTTAATCTGTGCAGCTCAGACTAGGGAATGAGTGCGACTTCCACGGCATGTTGGAACCTGCTTGAAC
The DNA here is from genome assembly GCF_965194805.1 of Balaenoptera borealis. Lineage (NCBI taxonomy): Eukaryota > Metazoa > Chordata > Mammalia > Artiodactyla > Balaenopteridae > Balaenoptera > Balaenoptera borealis. The sequence goes on along the minus strand of NW_028123848.1, from coordinate 318,655 downwards.
GGTGCTCGTGAACCTGTGCGAGTGCTGTGAATAAAGATATCACAAGAAACAGTGCAGTGTGTTGCCCATGACTCAGCAGACACAGAGGACCTCCGAGGGACGATGGGCCTCGTTGTTGCTCAGCAGGCTTACAGGGGTGTGGAGGTACTCAGGGATCTTGGAACAAAAATGATGCTCACCCGAGAGGCCTACGAGTCCGGAAAAGGGTACTTCCTTTAAAGTAAAGCTGAACAGCGACTTAGAGCGCATGGAAAGACCTGCATGCCTCCCTTTCTGCAGGGCTACCCAGGGCCTTACCTCGAGGCAAGGACTCACGTTGAGATTCCCTTTAGCTCTAGAGCATGGCAAGGTGAGCCCCACCCCGGCCAAAGAAGCTCCGTGTGTAGCCAGAGAAAACTCATTTTCTTCACACACCAATGCTAGAGTGGCCAGGGGCCTGTCAACAGCAGAGAATATCAGGGAGCTTCACGGCAGCAAGAATGGAGCTTTCCAAATGGAAAGCAAGGCTAGTACCATCATGCCCCCATTTCCATGGGCACAGGCAGCATACATCTCTGTGGTTTCTAACAAGTCAAAAGAGACACGGAGTACACACTGGTTGCTTCCCTGAATCAACTTCTCGAGGCAGGATTTTCTGCATCTAGTGCACGACCTCACCAAGGAACGCCATAGCTAGGCCTCTGGGCCCGTGCGTCTTCAAGAGCCTGCAGGGCTACAGGAAATACTGTGCTTCAGTTGCAATAGGAACGCAAGCCGTCTTTCTCCTGGGGGCAGGATGACTTCAGGTAGGAGGTCTTAGATGGAAGGAGAAGCCCAGTGTTTTTCTCTGTGCAGCTCAGACTAGGGAATGAGTGCGACTTCCACGGCATGTTGGAAACTGCTAGAACGGTGCTCGTGAACCTGTGCGAGTGCCGTGAATCAAGATATCACAAGAAAGAGTGCAGTGTGTTGCCCATGACTCAGCAGACACAGAGGACCTCCGAGGGCCCAATGGGCCTCGTTGTTGCTCAGCAGGCTTACAGGGGTGTGGAGGTACTCAGGGATCTTGGAACAAAAATGATGCTCACCTGAGAGGCCTACGAGTCCGGAAAAGGGTACTTCCTTTAAAGTAAAGCTGAACAGCGACTTAGAGCGCATGGAAAGACCTGCATGCCTCCCTTTCTGCAGGGCTACTCAGGGCCTTACCTCGAGGCAAGGACTCACGTTGAGATTCCCTTTAGCTCTAGAGCATGGCAAGGTGAGCCCCACCCCGGCCAAAGAAGCTCCGTGTGTAGCCACAGAAAACTCATTTTCTTCACACACCAATGCTAGAGTGGCCAGGGGCCTGTCAACAGCAGAGAATTTCAGGGAGCTTCACGGCAGCAAGAATGGAGCTTTCCAAATGGAAAGCAAGGCTAGTACCATCATGCCCCCATTTCCATGGGCACAGGCAGCATACATCTCTGTGGTTTCTAACAAGTCAAATGAGACACAGAGTACACACTGGTTGCTTCACTGAATCAACTTCTCGAGGCAGGGTGTTCTGCAACTAGTGAACGGCCTCACCCAGGAAAGCCCTAGCTAGGCCTCCTGGCCCGTGTCTCTTCAAAAGCCTGCAGTGCTAAAGGAAAAACTGTGCTTTAGTTGCAATAAGAACGCAGCCGTCTTTCTCCAGGAGGCAAGGTGACTTCAGCTAGGAGGTCCTGGATGGATGGAGAAGGCTAGTGTTTTTCTCTGTGCAGCTCAAACTAGGGAAGGAGTGCGACTTCCACGGCAAGTTGGAACTTGCTAGAATCGTGCTCGTGAATCTGTGCGATTGCTGGCTAAATCAAGATGTACCAATAAGAGTGCAGTGTGTTGCCCTACACTCGGCATACACACCGTGAGTCGGAAAGCTAGGGGCCTGGATATTGCTTAGAAGGGCCAGGGGAGCCTGAGGGTACTCGGTGTTCTTGCAGGGAACAGGTTTTCCAGGTGAGGCACCTAGGTGTCCTGAAAAGCGTACTGGCGTTAAAATGCTGCAGAGCAGCGACTACGGCCTCATGGAAACTGCTACACGCCTCTCCTTCTGCATAGCATTTCAGGGCCTTACCTCGAGGCAAGTTCTCACGTTGCTTGCACTGTGAGCGACACAGCATGTTAGGATGCTGTATTTCTCCTTGAATAGAGTGACTTCAGGAAAGAGGTCCTCGTTAAATTCTAAGAAGAGTCTTTTCTCAGGGCATTCAAACGAGGGCAATGTCGAAAACTTCCAGGGCATGTTGGACTGCCTAGAAATGTGGTTCTGATGCTGTTCGACTGCTCTGGAAATAGAGCTCTCCTGAAGTAACGTACAGTGTGTTGCCCGAGACTCGGCAGACACAGAGGGCCTCCGATGGACATATGGGACTCAATGCTTCTCAGCAGGCCCACCGGGGTGTGGAGGGAGTCTGTGCTCTTGGACCCAAAATGATGCTCACCTGAGGCGCCTAAAGGTCCTGAAAAGGGTACTTCCTTTACAATAAAGCAGAACCTCCACTAAGAGCTCATGGAAAGAGCTGCATGCCTCCCTTTCTGCAGGGCTACTCAGGTCCTTACCTCGAGGCAAGGACTCACGTTGAGATTCCCTTTAGCTTTAGAGCATGGCAAGGTGAGCCCCACACCGGCCAATGAAGCTCCGTGTGTAGCCAGAGAAAACGCATTTTCTTCCCAGACCCTTGCCTACAGTGGCCTGAGGCCTGTCAACAGCAGAGAATTTCAGGGAGCCTCACGGTAGCAAGAATGGAGCTTTCCAAATGGAAAGCAAGGCTAGTACCATCATGCCCCCATTTCCATGGGCACAGGCAGCATACATCTCTGTGGTTTCTAACAAGTCAAAAGAGACACAGAGTACACACTGGTTGCTTCCCTGAATCAACTTCTCGAGGCAGGGTGTTCTGCACCTTGTGAACGGTCTCACCAAGGAACGCCGTAGCCAGGCCTCCGGAACCGTGCCTCTTCAAAAGCCTGCAGTGCTACAGGAAAAACTGTGCTTTAGTTGCAACAGGAACGCAAGCCGTCTTTCTCCTGGAGGCAGGGTGACTTCAGGTAGGAGGTCCTGATTGGAAGGAGAAGCCTAGTGTTTTTCTCTGTGCAGCTCAGACTAGGGAATGAGTGCGACTTCCACGGCATGTTGGAACTTGCAAGAACGTTGCTCTTCAACTTGCGAGTGCTGAGAGTCAAGATATCACAAGAGAGAGTGCAGTGTGTTGACCATGACTCAGCAGACACAGAGGACCTCCGAGGGACCAATGGGCCACTTTTTGCTGAGCAGGCCTACAGGGGTGTGGAGGTACTAAGAGATCTTGGAACAAAAATGATGCTTACCTGAGGGGGCTGGGAGTCCTGAAAAGGGTACTTCCTTTACAGTAAAGCACAACAGCGACTAAGAGCTCATGGAAAGAGCTGCATGCCTCCCTTTCTGCAGGGCTACTCAGGGCCTTACCTCGAGGCAAGGATTCACGTTGAGATTCCCTTTAGCTCTAGAGCATGGCAAGGTGAGCCCCACCCCGGCCAAAGGAGCTCCGTGTTTAGCCAGAGAAAACTCATTTTCTTACCAGACCAATGCCTACAGTGGCCAGGGGCCTGTCAACAGCAGCGAATTTCAGGGAGCTTCACGGCAGCAAGAATGGAGCTTTCCAAACTGAAAGCAAGGTTAGTCCCATCATGCCCCCATTTCCATGGGCACAGGCAGCATACAGCTCTGTGGTTTCTAACAAGTCAAAAGAGACACGGAGTACACACTGGTTGCTTCCCTGAATCAACTTCTCGAGGCAGGGTTTTCGGCATCTAGTGAACGACCTCACCAAGGAAAGCCTTAGCTAGGCCTCTGGCCCCTTGCCTCTTCCAAACCTGCAGTGCTACAGGAAAAACTGTGCTTTAGTTGCAATAGGAACGCAAGCCGTCTTTCTCCTGAGGCAGGGTGACTTCAGGTAGGAGGTCCTGGATGGAAGGAGAAGCCTAGTGTTTTTCTCTGTGCAGCTCAGACCAGGGAATGAGTGCGACTTCCACGGCATGTTGGAACTTGCTAGAACATTGCTCTTGAACCTGTGCGAGTGCTGTGAATCAAGATATCACAAGAAAGAGTGCAGTGTGTTGCCCATGACTCAGCAGACACAGAGGACCTCCGAGGGACGATGGGCCTCGTTGTTGCTCAGCAGGCCTACAGGGGTGTGGAGGTACTCAGGGATCTTGGAACAAAAATGATGCTCACCCGAGAGGCCTAGGAGTCCTGAAAAGGGTACTTCCTTTAAAGTAAAGCTGAACAGCGACTTAGAGCTAACGGAAAGAGCTGCATGCCTCCCTTTCTGCAGGGCTACTCAGGGCCTTACCTCGAGGCAAAGACTCAAGTTGAGATTCCCTTTAGCTCCAGAGCATGGCAAGGTGAGCCCCACCCCGGCCAATGAAGCTCCGTGTGTAGGCAGAGAAAATTCATTTTCTTCCCACACTCATGGCTACAGTGGCCAGAGGGCTGTCAACAGCAGAGAATTTCAGGGAGCTTCACGGCAGTAAGAATGGAGCTTTCCAAATGGAAAGGAAGGCTAGTACCATCATGCCCCCATAACCTTTGGCACAGGCAGCATACATCTCTGTGGTTTCTAACAAGTCAAAAGAGACACGGAGTACACACTGGTTGCTTCCCTGAATCAACTTCTCGAGGCAGGGTGTTCTGCATCTAGTGAACGACCTCACCAAGGAACGCCCTAGCTAGGCCTCTGGGCCCGTGCCTCTTCAAAAGCCTGCAGTGCTACAGGAAAAACTGTGCTTTAGTTGCAATAAGAACGCACGCAGTCTTTCTCCTGATGGCAGGGTGACTTCAGGTAGGAGGTCTTAGATGGAAGGAGAAGCCTAGTGTTTTTCTCTGTGCAGCTCAGACTAGGGAATGAGTGCGACTTCCACGGCATGTTGGAACCTGCTAGAACGGTGCTCGTGAACCTGTGCGAGTGCTGTGAATCAAGATATCACAAGAAAGAGTGCAGTGTGTTGCCCATGACTCAGCAGACACAGAGGACCTCCGAGGGACGATGGGCCTCGTTGTTGCTCAGCAGGCTTACAGGGGTGTGGAGGTACTCAGGGATCTTGGAACAAAAATGATGCTCACCCGAGAGGCCTACGAGTCCGGAAAAGGGTACTTCCTTTAAAGTAAAGCTGAACAGCGACTTAGAGCGCATGGAAAGACCTGCATGCCTCCCTTTCTGCAGGGCTACCCAGGGCCTTACCTCGAGGCAAGGACTCACGTTGAGATTCCCTTTAGCTCTACAGCATGGCAAGGTGAGCCCCACCCCGGCCAAAGAGCTCCGTGTGTAGCCACAGAAAACTCATTTTCTTCCCACACTAATGCTAGAGTGGCCAGGGGCCTGTCAACAGCAGAGAATTTCAGGGAGCTTCACGGCAGCAAGAATGGAGCTTTCCAAATGGAAAGCAAGGCTAGTACCATCATGCCCCCATTTCCATGGGCACAGGCAGCATACATCTCTGTGGTTTCTAACAAGTCAAATGAGACACAGAGTACACACTGGTTGCTTCACTGAATCAACTTCTCGAGGCAGGGTGTTCTGCAACTAGTGAACGGCCTCACCCAGGAAAGCCCTAGCTAGGCCTCCTGGCCCGTGTCTCTTCAAAAGCCTGCAGTGCTAAAGGAAAAACTGTGCTTTAGTTGCAATAAGAACGCAGCCGTCTTTCTCCAGGAGGCAAGGTGACTTCAGCTAGGAGGTCCTGGATGGATGGAGAAGGCTAGTGTTTTTCTCTGTGCAGCTCAAACTAGGGAAGGAGTGCGACTTCCACGGCAAGTTGGAACTTGCTAGAATCGTGCTCGTGAATCTGTGCGATTGCTGGCTAAATCAAGATGTACCAATAAGAGTGCAGTGTGTTGCCCTACACTCGGCATACACACCGTGAGTCGGAAAGCTAGGGGCCTGGATATTGCTTAGAAGGGCCAGGGGAGCCTGAGGGTACTCGGTGTTCTTGCAGGGAACAGGTTTTCCAGGTGAGGCACCTAGGTGTCCTGAAAAGCGTACTGGCGTTAAAATGCTGCAGAGCAGCGACTACGGCCTCATGGAAACTGCTACACGCCTCTCCTTCTGCATAGCATTTCAGGGCCTTACCTCGAGGCAAGTTCTCACGTTGCTTGCACTGTGAGCGACACAGCATGTTAGGATGCTGTATTTCTCCTTGAATAGAGTGACTTCAGGAAAGAGGTCCTCGTTAAATTCTAAGAAGAGTCTTTTCTCAGGGCATTCAAACGAGGGCAATGTCGAAAACTTCCAGGGCATGTTGGACTGCCTAGAAATGTGGTTCTGATGCTGTTCGACTGCTCTGGAAATAGAGCTCTCCTGAAGTAACGTACAGTGTGTTGCCCGAGACTCGGCAGACACAGAGGGCCTCCGATGGACATATGGGACTCAATGCTTCTCAGCAGGCCCACCGGGGTGTGGAGGGAGTCTGTGCTCTTGGACCCAAAATGATGCTCACCTGAGGCGCCTAAAGGTCCTGAAAAGGGTACTTCCTTTACAATAAAGCAGAACCTCCACTAAGAGCTCATGGAAAGAGCTGCATGCCTCCCTTTCTGCAGGGCTACTCAGGTCCTTACCTCGAGGCAAGGACTCACGTTGAGATTCCCTTTAGCTTTAGAGCATGGCAAGGTGAGCCCCACACCGGCCAATGAAGCTCCGTGTGTAGCCAGAGAAAACGCATTTTCTTCCCAGACCCTTGCCTACAGTGGCCTGAGGCCTGTCAACAGCAGAGAATTTCAGGGAGCCTCACGGTAGCAAGAATGGAGCTTTCCAAATGGAAAGCAAGGCTAGTACCATCATGCCCCCATTTCCATGGGCACAGGCAGCATACATCTCTGTGGTTTCTAACAAGTCAAAAGAGACACAGAGTACACACTGGTTGCTTCCCTGAATCAACTTCTCGAGGCAGGGTGTTCTGCACCTTGTGAACGGTCTCACCAAGGAACGCCGTAGCCAGGCCTCCGGAACCGTGCCTCTTCAAAAGCCTGCAGTGCTACAGGAAAAACTGTGCTTTAGTTGCAACAGGAACGCAAGCCGTCTTTCTCCTGGAGGCAGGGTGACTTCAGGTAGGAGGTCCTGATTGGAAGGAGAAGCCTAGTGTTTTTCTCTGTGCAGCTCAGACTAGGGAATGAGTGCGACTTCCACGGCATGTTGGAACTTGCAAGAACGTTGCTCTTCAACTTGCGAGTGCTGAGAGTCAAGATATCACAAGAGAGAGTGCAGTGTGTTGACCATGACTCAGCAGACACAGAGGACCTCCGAGGGACCAATGGGCCACTTTTTGCTGAGCAGGCCTACAGGGGTGTGGAGGTACTAAGAGATCTTGGAACAAAAATGATGCTTACCTGAGGGGGCTGGGAGTCCTGAAAAGGGTACTTCCTTTACAGTAAAGCACAACAGCGACTAAGAGCTCATGGAAAGAGCTGCATGCCTCCCTTTCTGCAGGGCTACTCAGGGCCTTACCTCGAGGCAAGGATTCACGTTGAGATTCCCTTTAGCTCTAGAGCATGGCAAGGTGAGCCCCACCCCGGCCAAAGGAGCTCCGTGTTTAGCCAGAGAAAACTCATTTTCTTACCAGACCAATGCCTACAGTGGCCAGGGGCCTGTCAACAGCAGCGAATTTCAGGGAGCTTCACGGCAGCAAGAATGGAGCTTTCCAAACTGAAAGCAAGGTTAGTCCCATCATGCCCCCATTTCCATGGGCACAGGCAGCATACAGCTCTGTGGTTTCTAACAAGTCAAAAGAGACACGGAGTACACACTGGTTGCTTCCCTGAATCAACTTCTCGAGGCAGGGTTTTCGGCATCTAGTGAACGACCTCACCAAGGAAAGCCTTAGCTAGGCCTCTGGCCCCTTGCCTCTTCCAAACCTGCAGTGCTACAGGAAAAACTGTGCTTTAGTTGCAATAGGAACGCAAGCCGTCTTTCTCCTGAGGCAGGGTGACTTCAGGTAGGAGGTCCTGGATGGAAGGAGAAGCCTAGTGTTTTTCTCTGTGCAGCTCAGACCAGGGAATGAGTGCGACTTCCACGGCATGTTGGAACTTGCTAGAACATTGCTCTTGAACCTGTGCGAGTGCTGTGAATCAAGATATCACAAGAAAGAGTGCAGTGTGTTGCCCATGACTCAGCAGACACAGAGGACCTCCGAGGGACGATGGGCCTCGTTGTTGCTCAGCAGGCCTACAGGGGTGTGGAGGTACTCAGGGATCTTGGAACAAAAATGATGCTCACCCGAGAGGCCTAGGAGTCCTGAAAAGGGTACTTCCTTTAAAGTAAAGCTGAACAGCGACTTAGAGCTAACGGAAAGAGCTGCATGCCTCCCTTTCTGCAGGGCTACTCAGGGCCTTACCTCGAGGCAAAGACTCAAGTTGAGATTCCCTTTAGCTCCAGAGCATGGCAAGGTGAGCCCCACCCCGGCCAATGAAGCTCCGTGTGTAGGCAGAGAAAATTCATTTTCTTCCCACACTCATGGCTACAGTGGCCAGAGGGCTGTCAACAGCAGAGAATTTCAGGGAGCTTCACGGCAGTAAGAATGGAGCTTTCCAAATGGAAAGGAAGGCTAGTACCATCATGCCCCCATAACCTTTGGCACAGGCAGCATACATCTCTGTGGTTTCTAACAAGTCAAAAGAGACACGGAGTACACACTGGTTGCTTCCCTGAATCAACTTCTCGAGGCAGGGTGTTCTGCATCTAGTGAACGACCTCACCAAGGAACGCCCTAGCTAGGCCTCTGGGCCCGTGCCTCTTCAAAAGCCTGCAGTGCTACAGGAAAAACTGTGCTTTAGTTGCAATAAGAACGCACGCAGTCTTTCTCCTGATGGCAGGGTGACTTCAGGTAGGAGGTCTTAGATGGAAGGAGAAGCCTAGTGTTTTTCTCTGTGCAGCTCAGACTAGGGAATGAGTGCGACTTCCACGGCATGTTGGAACCTGCTAGAACGGTGCTCGTGAACCTGTGCGAGTGCTGTGAATCAAGATATCACAAGAAAGAGTGCAGTGTGTTGCCCATGACTCAGCAGACACAGAGGACCTCCGAGGGACGATGGGCCTCGTTGTTGCTCAGCAGGCTTACAGGGGTGTGGAGGTACTCAGGGATCTTGGAACAAAAATGATGCTCACCCGAGAGGCCTACGAGTCCGGAAAAGGGTACTTCCTTTAAAGTAAAGCTGAACAGCGACTTAGAGCGCATGGAAAGACCTGCATGCCTCCCTTTCTGCAGGGCTACCCAGGGCCTTACCTCGAGGCAAGGACTCACGTTGAGATTCCCTTTAGCTCTACAGCATGGCAAGGTGAGCCCCACCCCGGCCAAAGAGCTCCGTGTGTAGCCACAGAAAACTCATTTTCTTCCCACACTAATGCTAGAGTGGCCAGGGGCCTGTCAACAGCAGAGAATTTCAGGGAGCTTCACGGCAGCAAGAATGGAGCTTTCCAAATGGAAAGCAAGGCTAGTACCATCATGCCCCCATTTCCATGGGCACAGGCAGCATACATCTCTGTGGTTTCTAACAAGTCAAATGAGACACAGAGTACACACTGGTTGCTTCCCTGAATCAACTTCTCGAGGCAGGGTGTTCTGCAACTAGTGAACGGCCTCACCCAGGAAAGCCCTAGCTAGGCCTCCTGGCCCGTGTCTCTTCAAAAGCCTGCAGTGCTAAAGGAAAAACTGTGCTTTAGTTGCAATAAGAACGCAGCCGTCTTTCTCCAGGAGGCAAGGTGACTTCAGCTAGGAGGTCCTGGATGGATGGAGAAGGCTAGTGTTTTTCTCTGTGCAGCTCAAACTAGGGAAGGAGTGCGACTTCCACGGCAAGTTGGAACTTGCTAGAATCGTGCTCGTGAATCTGTGCGATTGCTGGCTAAATCAAGATGTACCAATAAGAGTGCAGTGTGTTGCCCTACACTCGGCATACACACCGTGAGTCGGAAAGCTAGGGGCCTGGATATTGCTTAGAAGGGCCAGGGGAGCCTGAGGGTACTCGGTGTTCTTGCAGGGAACAGGTTTTCCAGGTGAGGCACCTAGGTGTCCTGAAAAGCGTACTGGCGTTAAAATGCTGCAGAGCAGCGACTACGGCCTCATGGAAACTGCTACACGCCTCCGCTTCTGCATAGCATTTCAGGGCCTTACCTCGAGGCAAGTTCTCACGTTGCTTGCACTGTGAGCGACACAGCATGTTAGGATGCTGTATTTCTCCTTGAATAGAGTGACTTCAGGAAAGAGGTCCTCGTTAAATTCTAAGAAGAGTCTTTTCTCAGGGCATTCAAACGAGGGCAATGTCGAAAACTTCCAGGGCATGTTGGACTGCCTAGAAATGTGGTTCTGATGCTGTTCGACTGCTCTGGAAATAGAGCTCTCCTGAAGTAACGTACAGTGTGTTGCCCGAGACTCGGCAGACACAGAGGGCCTCCGATGGACATATGGGACTCAATGCTTCTCAGCAGGCCCACCGGGGTGTGGAGGGAGTCTGTGCTCTTGGACCCAAAATGATGCTCACCTGAGGCGCCTAAAGGTCCTGAAAAGGGTACTTCCTTTACAATAAAGCAGAACCTCCACTAAGAGCTCATGGAAAGAGCTGCATGCCTCCCTTTCTGCAGGGCTACTCAGGTCCTTACCTCGAGGCAAGGACTCACGTTGAGATTCCCTTTAGCTTTAGAGCATGGCAAGGTGAGCCCCACACCGGCCAATGAAGCTCCGTGTGTAGCCAGAGAAAACGCATTTTCTTCCCAGACCCTTGCCTACAGTGGCCTGAGGCCTGTCAACAGCAGAGAATTTCAGGGAGCCTCACGGTAGCAAGAATGGAGCTTTCCAAATGGAAAGCAAGGCTAGTACCATCATGCCCCCATTTCCATGGGCACAGGCAGCATACATCTCTGTGGTTTCTAACAAGTCAAAAGAGACACAGAGTACACACTGGTTGCTTCCCTGAATCAACTTCTCGAGGCAGGGTGTTCTGCACCTTGTGAACGGTCTCACCAAGGAACGCCGTAGCCAGGCCTCCGGAACCGTGCCTCTTCAAAAGCCTGCAGTGCTACAGGAAAAACTGTGCTTTAGTTGCAACAGGAACGCAAGCCGTCTTTCTCCTGGAGGCAGGGTGACTTCAGGTAGGAGGTCCTGATTGGAAGGAGAAGCCTAGTGTTTTTCTCTGTGCAGCTCAGACTAGGGAATGAGTGCGACTTCCACGGCATGTTGGAACTTGCAAGAACGTTGCTCTTCAACTTGCGAGTGCTGAGAGTCAAGATATCACAAGAGAGAGTGCAGTGTGTTGACCATGACTCAGCAGACACAGAGGACCTCCGAGGGACCAATGGGCCACTTTTTGCTCAGCAGGCCTACAGGGGTGTGGAGGTACTAAGAGATCTTGGAACAAAAATGATGCTTACCTGAGGGGGCTGGGAGTCCTGAAAAGGGTACTTCCTTTACAGTAAAGCACAACAGCGACTAAGAGCTCATGGAAAGAGCTGCATGCCTCCCTTTCTGCAGGGCTACTCAGGGCCTTACCTCGAGGCAAGGATTCACGTTGAGATTCCCTTTAGCTCTAGAGCATGGCAAGGTGAGCCCCACCCCGGCCAAAGGAGCTCCGTGTTTAGCCAGAGAAAACTCATTTTCTTACCAGACCAATGCCTACAGTGGCCAGGGGCCTGTCAACAGCAGCGAATTTCAGGGAGCTTCACGGCAGCAAGAATGGAGCTTTCCAAACTGAAAGCAAGGTTAGTCCCATCATGCCCCCATTTCCATGGGCACAGGCAGCATACAGCTCTGTGGTTTCTAACAAGTCTAAAGAGACACGGAGTACACACTGGTTGCTTCCCTGAATCTACTTCTCGAGGCAGGGTTTTCGGCATCTAGTGAACGACCTCACCAAGGAAAGCCTTAGCTAGGCCTCTGGCCCCTTGCCTCTTCCAAACCTGCAGTGCTACAGGAAAAACTGTGCTTTAGTTGCAATAGGAACGCAAGCCGTCTTTCTCCTGAGGCAGGGTGACTTCAGGTAGGAGGTCCTGGATGGAAGGAGAAGCCTAGTGTTTTTCTCTGTGCAGCTCAGACCAGGGAATGAGTGCGACTTCCACGGCATGTTGGAACTTGCTAGAATATTGCTCTTGAACCTGTGCGAGTGCTGTGAATCAAGATATCACAAGAAAGAGTGCAGTGTGTTGCCCATGACTCAGCAGACACAGAGGACCTCCGAGGGACGATGGGCCTCGTTGTTGCTCAGCAGGCCTACAGGGGTGTGGAGGTACTCAGGGATCTTGGAACAAAAATGATGCTCACCCGAGAGGCCTAGGAGTCCTGAAAAGGGTACTTCCTTTAAAGTAAAGCTGAACAGCGACTTAGAGCTAATGGAAAGAGCTGCATGCTTCCCTTTCTGCAGGGCTACTCAGGGCCTTACCTCGAGGCAAAGACTCAAGTTGAGATTCCCTTTAGCTCCAGAGCATGGCAAGGTGAGCCCCACCCCGGCCAATGAAGCTCCGTGTGTAGGCAGAGAAAATTCATTTTCTTCCCTCACTCATGCCTACAGTGGCCAGAGGGCTGTCAACAGCAGAGAATTTCAGGGAGCTTCACGGCAGTAAGAATGGAGCTTTCCAAATGGAAAGGAAGGCTAGTACCATCATGCCCCCATTACCATTGGCACAGGCAGCATACATCTCTGTGGTTTCTAACAAGTCAAAAGAGACACGGAGTACACACTGGTTGCTTCCCTGAATCAACTTCTCGAGGCAGGGTGTTCTGCATCTAGTGAACGACCTCATCAAGGAACGCCCTAGCTAGGCCTCTGGGCCCGTGCCTCTTCAAAAGCCTGCAGTGCTACAGGAAAAACTGTGCTTTAGTTGCAATAAGAACGCACGCAGTGTTTCTCCTGATGGCAGGGTGACTTCAGGTAGGAGGTCTTAGATGGAAGGAGAAGCCTAGTGTTTTAATCTGTGCAGCTCAGACTAGGGAATGAGTGCGAATTCCACGGCATGTTGGAACCTGCTTGAACGGTGCTCGTGAACCTGTGCGAGTGCTGTGAATCAAGATATCACAAGAAACAGTGCAGTGTGTTGCCCATGACTCAGCAGACACAGAGGACCTCCGAGGGACGATGGGCCTCGTTGTTGCTCAGCAGGCTTACAGGGGTGTGGAGGTACTCAGGGATCTTGGAACAAAAATGATGCTCACCCGAGAGGCCTACGAGTCCGGAAAAGGGTACTTCCTTTAAAGTAAAGCTGAACAGCGACTTAGAGCGCATGGAAAGACCTGCATGCCTCCCTTTCTGCAGGGCTACCCAGGGCCTTACCTCGAGGCAAGGACTCACGTTGAGATTCCCTTTAGCTCTAGAGCATGGCAAGGTGAGCCCCACCCCGGCCAAAGAAGCTCCGTGTGTAGCCAGAGAAAACTCATTTTCTTCACACACCAATGCTAGAGTGGCCAGGGGCCTGTCAACAGCAGAGAATATCAGGGAGCTTCACGGCAGCAAGAATGGAGCTTTCCAAATGGAAAGCAAGGCTAGTACCATCATGCCCCCATTTCCATGGGCACAGGCAGCATACATCTCTGTGGTTTCTAACAAGTCAAAAGAGACACGGAGTACACACTGGTTGCTTCCCTGAATCAACTTCTCGAGGCAGGATTTTCTGCATCTAGTGCACGACCTCACCAAGGAACGCCCTAGCTAGGCCTCTGGGCCCGTGCGTCTTCAAGAGCCTGCAGGGCTACAGGAAATACTGTGCTTCAGTTGCAATAGGAACGCAAGCCGTCTTTCTCCTGGGGGCAGGATGACTTCAGGTAGGAGGTCTTAGATGGAAGGAGAAGCCCAGTGTTTTTCTCTGTGCAGCTCAGACTAGGGAATGAGTGCGACTTCCACGGCATGTTGGAAACTGCTAGAACGGTGCTCGTGAACCTGTGCGAGTGCCGTGAATCAAGATATCACAAGAAAGAGTGCAGTGTGTTGCCCATGACTCAGCAGACACAGAGGACCTCCGAGGGCCCAATGGGCCTCGTTGTTGCTCAGCAGGCTTACAGGGGTGTGGAGGTACTCAGGGATCTTGGAACAAAAATGATGCTCACCTGAGAGGCCTACGAGTCCAGAAAAGGGTACTTCCTTTAAAGTAAAGCTGAACAGCGACTTAGAGCGCATGGAAAGACCTGCATGCCTCCCTTTCTGCAGGGCTACTCAGGGCCTTACCTCGAGGCAAGGACTCACGTTGAGATTCCCTTTAGCTCTAGAGCATGGCAAGGTGAGCCCCACCCCGGCCAAAGAAGCTCCGTGTGTAGCCACAGAAAACTCATTTTCTTCCCACACCAATGCTAGAGTGGCCAGGGGCCTGTCAACAGCAGAGAATTTCAGGGAGCTTCACGGCAGCAAGAATGGAGCTTTCCAAATGGAAAGCAAGGCTAGTACCATCATGCCCCCATTTCCATGGGCACAGGCAGCATACATCTCTGTGGTTTCTAACAAGTCAAATGAGACACAGAGTACACACTGGTTGCTTCACTGAATCAACTTCTCGAGGCAGGGTGTTCTGCAACTAGTGAACGGCCTCACCCAGGAAAGCCCTAGCTAGGCCTCCTGGCCCGTGTCTCTTCAAAAGCCTGCAGTGCTAAAGGAAAAACTGTGCTTTAGTTGCAATAAGAACGCAGCCGTCTTTCTCCAGGAGGCAAGGTGACTTCAGCTAGGAGGTCCTGGATGGATGGAGAAGGCTAGTGTTTTTCTCTGTGCAGCTCAAACTAGGGAAGGAGTGCGACTTCCACGGCAAGTTGGAACTTGCTAGAATCGTGCTCGTGAATCTGTGCGATTGCTGGCTAAATCAAGATGTACCAATAAGAGTGCAGTGTGTTGCCCTACACTCGGCATACACACCGTGAGTCGGAAAGCTAGGGGCCTGGATATTGCTTAGAAGGGCCAGGGGAGCCTGAGGGTACTCGGTGTTCTTGCAGGGAACAGGTTTTCCAGGTGAGGCACCTAGGTGTCCTGAAAAGCGTACTGGCGTTAAAATGCTGCAGAGCAGCGACTACGGCCTCATGGAAACTGCTACACGCCTCTCCTTCTGCATAGCATTTCAGGGCCTTACCTCGAGGCAAGTTCTCACGTTGCTTGCACTGTGAGCGACACAGCATGTTAGGATGCTGTATTTCTCCTTGAATAGAGTGACTTCAGGAAAGAGGTCCTCGTTAAATTCTAAGAAGAGTCTTTTCTCAGGGCATTCAAACGAGGGCAATGTCGAAAACTTCCAGGGCATGTTGGACTGCCTAGAAATGTGGTTCTGATGCTGTTCGACTGCTCTGCAAATAGAGCTCTCCTGAAGTAACGTACAGTGTGTTGCCCGAGACTCGGCAGACACAGAGGGCCTCCGATGGACATATGGGACTCAATGCTTCTCAGCAGGCCCACCGGGGTGTGGAGGGAGTCTGTGCTCTTGGACCCAAAATGATGCTCACCTGAGGCGCCTAAAGGTCCTGAAAAGGGTACTTCCTTTACAATAAAGCAGAACCTCCACTAAGAGCTCATGGAAAGAGCTGCATGCCTCCCTTTCTGCAGGGCTACTCAGGTCCTTACCTCGAGGCAAGGACTCACGTTGAGATTCCCTTTAGCTTTAGAGCATGGCAAGGTGAGCCCCACACCGGCCAATGAAGCTCCGTGTGTAGCCAGAGAAAACGCATTTTCTTCCCAGACCCTTGCCTACAGTGGCCTGAGGCCTGTCAACAGCAGAGAATTTCAGGGAGCCTCACGGTAGCAAGAATGGAGCTTTCCAAATGGAAAGCAAGGCTAGTACCATCATGCCCCCATTTCCATGGGCACAGGCAGCATACATCTCTGTGGTTTCTAACAAGTCAAAAGAGACACAGAGTACACACTGGTTGCTTCCCTGAATCAACTTCTCGAGGCAGGGTGTTCTGCACCTTGTGAACGGTCTCACCAAGGAACGCCGTAGCCAGGCCTCCGGAACCGTGCCTCTTCAAAAGCCTGCAGTGCTACAGGAAAAACTGTGCTTTAGTTGCAACAGGAACGCAAGCCGTCTTTCTCCTGGAGGCAGGGTGACTTCAGGTAGGAGGTCCTGATTGGAAGGAGAAGCCTAGTGTTTTTCTCTGTGCAGCTCAGACTAGGGAATGAGTGCGACTTCCACGGCATGTTGGAACTTGCAAGAACGTTGCTCTTCAACTTGCGAGTGCTGAGAGTCAAGATATCACAAGAGAGAGTGCAGTGTGTTGACCATGACTCAGCAGACACAGAGGACCTCCGAGGGACCAATGGGCCACTTTTTGCTCAGCAGGCCTACAGGGGTGTGGAGGTACTAAGAGATCTTGGAACAAAAATGATGCTTACCTGAGGGGGCTGGGAGTCCTGAAAAGGGTACTTCCTTTACAGTAAAGCACAACAGCGACTAAGAGCTCATGGAAAGAGCTGCATGCCTCCCTTTCTGCAGGGCTACTCAGGGCCTTACCTCGAGGCAAGGATTCACGTTGAGATTCCCTTTAGCTCTAGAGCATGGCAAGGTGAGCCCCACCCCGGCCAAAGGAGCTCCGTGTTTAGCCAGAGAAAACTCATTTTCTTACCAGACCAATGCCTACAGTGGCCAGGGGCCTGTCAACAGCAGCGAATTTCAGGGAGCTTCACGGCAGCAAGAATGGAGCTTTCCAAACTGAAAGCAAGGTTAGTCCCATCATGCCCCCATTTCCATGGGCACAGGCAGCATACAGCTCTGTGGTTTCTAACAAGTCAAAAGAGACACGGAGTACACACTGGTTGCTTCCCTGAATCAACTTCTCGAGGCAGGGTTTTAGGCATCTAGTGAACGACCTCACCAAGGAAAGCCTTAGCTAGGCCTCTGGCCCCTTGCCTCTTCCAAACCTGCAGTGCTACAGGAAAAACTGTGCTTTAGTTGCAATAGGAACGCAAGCCGTCTTTCTCCTGAGGCAGGGTGACTTCAGGTAGGAGGTCCTGGATGGAAGGAGAAGCCTAGTGTTTTTCTCTGTGCAGCTCAGACCAGGGAATGAGTGCGACTTCCACGGCATGTTGGAACTTGCTAGAACATTGCTCTTGAACCTGTGCGAGTGCTGTGAATCAAGATATCACAAGAAAGAGTGCAGTGTGTTGCCCATGACTCAGCAGACACAGAGGACCTCCGAGGGACGATGGGCCTCGTTGTTGCTCAGCAGGCCTACAGGGGTGTGGAGGTACTCAGGGATCTTGGAACAAAAATGATGCTCACCCGAGAGGCCTAGGAGTCCTGAAAAGGGTACTTCCTTTAAAGTAAAGCTGAACAGCGACTTAGAGCTAACGGAAAGAGCTGCATGCCTCCCTTTCTGCAGGGCTACTCAGGGCCTTACCTCGAGGCAAAGACTCAAGTTGAGATTCCCTTTAGCTCCAGAGCATGGCAAGGTGAGCCCCACCCCGGCCAATGAAGCTCCGTGTGTAGGCAGAGAAAATTCATTTTCTTCCCACACTCATGGCTACAGTGGCCAGAGGGCTGTCAACAGCAGAGAATTTCAGGGAGCTTCACGGCAGTAAGAATGGAGCTTTCCAAATGGAAAGGAAGGCTAGTACCATCATGCCCCCATAACCTTTGGCACAGGCAGCATACATCTCTGTGGTTTCTAACAAGTCAAAAGAGACACGGAGTACACACTGGTTGCTTCCCTGAATCAACTTCTCGAGGCAGGGTGTTCTGCATCTAGTGAACGACCTCACCAAGGAACGCCCTAGCTAGGCCTCTGGGCCCGTGCCTCTTCAAAAGCCTGCAGTGCTACAGGAAAAACTGTGCTTTAGTTGCAATAAGAACGCACGCAGTCTTTCTCCTGATGGCAGGGTGACTTCAGGTAGGAGGTCTTAGATGGAAGGAGAAGCCTAGTGTTTTTCTCTGTGCAGCTCAGACTAGGGAATGAGTGCGACTTCCACGGCATGTTGGAACCTGCTAGAACGGTGCTCGTGAACCTGTGCGAGTGCTGTGAATCAAGATATCACAAGAAAGAGTGCAGTGTGTTGCCCATGACTCAGCAGACACAGAGGACCTCCGAGGGACGATGGGCCTCGTTGTTGCTCAGCAGGCTTACAGGGGTGTGGAGGTACTCAGGGATCTTGGAACAAAAATGATGCTCACCCGAGAGGCCTACGAGTCCGGAAAAGGGTACTTCCTTGAAAGTAAAGCTGAACAGCGACTTAGAGCGCATGGAAAGACCTGCATGCCTCCCTTTCTGCAGGGCTACCCAGGGCCTTACCTCGAGGCAAGGACTCACGTTGAGATTCCCTTTAGCTCTACAGCATGGCAAGGTGAGCCCCACCCCGGCCAAAGAAGCTCCGTGTGTAGCCAGAGAAAACTCATTTTCTTCCCACACTAATGCTAGAGTGGCCAGGGGCCTGTCAACAGCAGAGAATTTCAGGGAGCTTCACGGCAGCAAGAATGGAGCTTTCCAAATGGAAAGCAAGGCTAGTACCATCATGCCCCCATTTCCATGGGCACAGGCAGCATACATCTCTGTGGTTTCTAACAAGTCAAAAGAGACACGGAGTACACACTGGTTGCTTCCCTGAATCAACTTCTCGAGGCAGGATTTTCTGCATCTAGTGCACGACCTCACCAAGGAACGCCATAGCTAGGCCTCTGGGCCCGTGCGTCTTCAAGAGCCTGCAGGGCTACAGGAAATACTGTGCTTCAGTTGCAATAGGAACGCAAGCCGTCTTTCTCCTGGGGGCAGGATGACTTCAGGTAGGAGGTCTTAGATGGAAGGAGAAGCCCAGTGTTTTTCTCTGTGCAGCTCAGACTAGGGAATGAGTGCGACTTCCACGGCATGTTGGAAACTGCTAGAACGGTGCTCGTGAACCTGTGCGAGTGCCGTGAATCAAGATATCACAAGAAAGAGTGCAGTGTGTTGCCCATGACTCAGCAGACACAGAGGACCTCCGAGGGCCCAATGGGCCTCGTTGTTGCTCAGCAGGCTTACAGGGGTGTGGAGGTACTCAGGGATCTTGGAACAAAAATGATGCTCACCTGAGAGGCCTACGAGTCCAGAAAAGGGTACTTCCTTTAAAGTAAAGCTGAACAGCGACTTAGAGCGCATGGAAAGACCTGCATGCCTCCCTTTCTGCAGGGCTACTCAGGGCCTTACCTCGAGGCAAGGACTCACGTTGAGATTCCCTTTAGCTCTAGAGCATGGCAAGGTGAGCCCCACCCCGGCCAAAGAAGCTCCGTGTGTAGCCACAGAAAACTCATTTTCTTCCCACACCAATGCTAGAGTGGCCAGGGGCCTGTCAACAGCAGAGAATTTCAGGGAGCTTCACGGCAGCAAGAATGGAGCTTTCCAAATGGAAAGCAAGGCTAGTACCATCATGCCCCCATTTCCATGGGCACAGGCAGCATACATCTCTGTGGTTTCTAACAAGTCAAATGAGACACAGAGTACACACTGGTTGCTTCACTGAATCAACTTCTCGAGGCAGGGTGTTCTGCAACTAGTGAACGGCCTCACCCAGGAAAGCCCTAGCTAGGCCTCCTGGCCCGTGTCTCTTCAAAAGCCTGCAGTGCTAAAGGAAAAACTGTGCTTTAGTTGCAATAAGAACGCAGCCGTCTTTCTCCAGGAGGCAAGGTGACTTCAGCTAGGAGGTCCTGGATGGATGGAGAAGGCTAGTGTTTTTCTCTGTGCAGCTCAAACTAGGGAAGGAGTGCGACTTCCACGGCAAGTTGGAACTTGCTAGAATCGTGCTCGTGAATCTGTGCGATTGCTGGCTAAATCAAGATGTACCAATAAGAGTGCAGTGTGTTGCCCTACACTCGGCATACACACCGTGAGTCGGAAAGCTAGGGGCCTGGATATTGCTTAGAAGGGCCAGGGGAGCCTGAGGGTACTCGGTGTTCTTGCAGGGAACAGGTTTTCCAGGTGAGGCACCTAGGTGTCCTGAAAAGCGTACTGGCGTTAAAATGCTGCAGAGCAGCGACTACGGCCTCATGGAAACTGCTACACGCCTCCGCTTCTGCATAGCATTTCAGGGCCTTACCTCGAGGCAAGTTCTCACGTTGCTTGCACTGTGAGCGACACAGCATGTTAGGATGCTGTATTTCTCCTTGAATAGAGTGACTTCAGGAAAGAGGTCCTCGTTAAATTCTAAGAAGAGTCTTTTCTCAGGGCATTCAAACGAGGGCAATGTCGAAAACTTCCAGGGCATGTTGGACTGCCTAGAAATGTGGTTCTGATGCTGTTCGACTGCTCTGGAAATAGAGCTCTCCTGAAGTAACGTACAGTGTGTTGCCCGAGACTCGGCAGACACAGAGGGCCTCCGATGGACATATGGGACTCAATGCTTCTCAGCAGGCCCACCGGGGTGTGGAGGGAGTCTGTGCTCTTGGACCCAAAATGATGCTCACCTGAGGCGCCTAAAGGTCCTGAAAAGGGTACTTCCTTTACAATAAAGCAGAACCTCCACTAAGAGCTCATGGAAAGAGCTGCATGCCTCCCTTTCTGCAGGGCTACTCAGGTCCTTACCTCGAGGCAAGGACTCACGTTGAGATTCCCTTTAGCTTTAGAGCATGGCAAGGTGAGCCCCACACCGGCCAATGAAGCTCCGTGTGTAGCCAGAGAAAACGCATTTTCTTCCCAGACCCTTGCCTACAGTGGCCTGAGGCCTGTCAACAGCAGAGAATTTCAGGGAGCCTCACGGTAGCAAGAATGGAGCTTTCCAAATGGAAAGCAAGGCTAGTACCATCATGCCCCCATTTCCATGGGCACAGGCAGCATACATCTCTGTGGTTTCTAACAAGTCAAAAGAGACACAGAGTACACACTGGTTGCTTCCCTGAATCAACTTCTCGAGGCAGGGTGTTCTGCACCTTGTGAACGGTCTCACCAAGGAACGCCGTAGCCAGGCCTCCGGAACCGTGCCTCTTCAAAAGCCTGCAGTGCTACAGGAAAAACTGTGCTTTAGTTGCAACAGGAACGCAAGCCGTCTTTCTCCTGGAGGCAGGGTGACTTCAGGTAGGAGGTCCTGATTGGAAGGAGAAGCCTAGTGTTTTTCTCTGTGCAGCTCAGACTAGGGAATGAGTGCGACTTCCACGGCATGTTGGAACTTGCAAGAACGTTGCTCTTCAACTTGCGAGTGCTGAGAGTCAAGATATCACAAGAGAGAGTGCAGTGTGTTGACCATGACTCAGCAGACACAGAGGACCTCCGAGGGACCAATGGGCCACTTTTTGCTCAGCAGGCCTACAGGGGTGTGGAGGTACTAAGAGATCTTGGAACAAAAATGATGCTTACCTGAGGGGGCTGGGAGTCCTGAAAAGGGTACTTCCTTTACAGTAAAGCACAACAGCGACTAAGAGCTCATGGAAAGAGCTGCATGCCTCCCTTTCTGCAGGGCTACTCAGGGCCTTACCTCGAGGCAAGGATTCACGTTGAGATTCCCTTTAGCTCTAGAGCATGGCAAGGTGAGCCCCACCCCGGCCAAAGGAGCTCCGTGTTTAGCCAGAGAAAACTCATTTTCTTACCAGACCAATGCCTACAGTGGCCAGGGGCCTGTCAACAGCAGCGAATTTCAGGGAGCTTCACGGCAGCAAGAATGGAGCTTTCCAAACTGAAAGCAAGGTTAGTCCCATCATGCCCCCATTTCCATGGGCACAGGCAGCATACAGCTCTGTGGTTTCTAACAAGTCAAAAGAGACACGGAGTACACACTGGTTGCTTCCCTGAATCAACTTCTCGAGGCAGGGTTTTCGGCATCTAGTGAACGACCTCACCAAGGAAAGCCTTAGCTAGGCCTCTGGCCCCTTGCCTCTTCCAAACCTGCAGTGCTACAGGAAAAACTGTGCTTTAGTTGCAATAGGAACGCAAGCCGTCTTTCTCCTGAGGCAGGGTGACTTCAGGTAGGAGGTCCTGGATGGAAGGAGAAGCCTAGTGTTTTTCTCTGTGCAGCTCAGACCAGGGAATGAGTGCGACTTCCACGGCATGTTGGAACTTGCTAGAACATTGCTCTTGAACCTGTGCGAGTGCTGTGAATCAAGATATCACAAGAAAGAGTGCAGTGTGTTGCCCATGACTCAGCAGACACAGAGGACCTCCGAGGGACGATGGGCCTCGTTGTTGCTCAGCAGGCCTACAGGGGTGTGGAGGTACTCAGGGATCTTGGAACAAAAATGATGCTCACCCGAGAGGCCTAGGAGTCCTGAAAAGGGTACTTCCTTTAAAGTAAAGCTGAACAGCGACTTAGAGCTAACGGAAAGAGCTGCATGCCTCCCTTTCTGCAGGGCTACTCAGGGCCTTACCTCGAGGCAAAGACTCAAGTTGAGATTCCCTTTAGCTCCAGAGCATGGCAAGGTGAGCCCCACCCCGGCCAATGAAGCTCCGTGTGTAGGCAGAGAAAATTCATTTTCTTCCCACACTCATGGCTACAGTGGCCAGAGGGCTGTCAACAGCAGAGAATTTCAGGGAGCTTCACGGCAGTAAGAATGGAGCTTTCCAAATGGAAAGGAAGGCTAGTACCATCATGCCCCCATAACCTTTGGCACAGGCAGCATACATCTCTGTGGTTTCTAACAAGTCAAAAGAGACACGGAGTACACACTGGTTGCTTCCCTGAATCAACTTCTCGAGGCAGGGTGTTCTGCATCTAGTGAACGACCTCACCAAGGAACGCCCTAGCTAGGCCTCTGGGCCCGTGCCTCTTCAAAAGCCTGCAGTGCTACAGGAAAAACTGTGCTTTAGTTGCAATAAGAACGCACGCAGTCTTTCTCCTGATGGCAGGGTGACTTCAGGTAGGAGGTCTTAGATGGAAGGAGAAGCCTAGTGTTTTTCTCTGTGCAGCTCAGACTAGGGAATGAGTGCGACTTCCACGGCATGTTGGAACCTGCTAGAACGGTGCTCGTGAACCTGTGCGAGTGCTGTGAATCAAGATATCACAAGAAAGAGTGCAGTGTGTTGCCCATGACTCAGCAGACACAGAGGACCTCCGAGGGACGATGGGCCTCGTTGTTGCTCAGCAGGCTTACAGGGGTGTGGAGGTACTCAGGGATCTTGGAACAAAAATGATGCTCACCCGAGAGGCCTACGAGTCCGGAAAAGGGTACTTCCTTTAAAGTAAAGCTGAACAGCGACTTAGAGCGCATGGAAAGACCTGCATGCCTCCCTTTCTGCAGGGCTACCCAGGGCCTTACCTCGAGGCAAGGACTCACGTTGAGATTCCCTTTAGCTCTAGAGCATGGCAAGGTGAGCCCCACCCCGGCCAAAGAAGCTCCGTGTGTAGCCAGAGAAAACTCATTTTCTTCCCACACTAATGCTAGAGTGGCCAGGGGCCTGTCAACAGCAGAGAATTTCAGGGAGCTTCACGGCAGCAAGAATGGAGCTTTCCAAATGGAAAGCAAGGCTAGTACCATCATGCCCCCATTTCCATGGGCACAGGCAGCATACATCTCTGTGGTTTCTAACAAGTCAAATGAGACACAGAGTACACACTGGTTGCTTCCCTGAATCAACTTCTCGAGGCAGGGTGTTCTGCAACTAGTGAACGGCCTCACCCAGGAAAGCCCTAGCTAGGCCTCCTGGCCCGTGTCTCTTCAAAAGCCTGCAGTGCTAAAGGAAAAACTGTGCTTTAGTTGCAATAAGAACGCAGCCGTCTTTCTCCAGGAGGCAAGGTGACTTCAGCTAGGAGGTCCTGGATGGATGGAGAAGGCTAGTGTTTTTCTCTGTGCAGCTCAAACTAGGGAAGGAGTGCGACTTCCACGGCAAGTTGGAACTTGCTAGAATCGTGCTCGTGAATCTGTGCGATTGCTGGCTAAATCAAGATGTACCAATAAGAGTGCAGTGTGTTGCCCTACACTCGGCATACACACCGTGAGTCGGAAAGCTAGGGGCCTGGATATTGCTTAGAAGGGCCAGGGGAGCCTGAGGGTACTCGGTGTTCTTGCAGGGAACAGGTTTTCCAGGTGAGGCACCTAGGTGTCCTGAAAAGCGTACTGGCGTTAAAATGCTGCAGAGCAGCGACTACGGCCTCATGGAAACTGCTACACGCCTCCGCTTCTGCATAGCATTTCAGGGCCTTACCTCGAGGCAAGTTCTCACGTTGCTTGCACTGTGAGCGACACAGCATGTTAGGATGCTGTATTTCTCCTTGAATAGAGTGACTTCAGGAAAGAGGTCCTCGTTAAATTCTAAGAAGAGTCTTTTCTCAGGGCATTCAAACGAGGGCAATGTCGAAAACTTCCAGGGCATGTTGGACTGCCTAGAAATGTGGTTCTGATGCTGTTCGACTGCTCTGGAAATAGAGCTCTCCTGAAGTAACGTACAGTGTGTTGCCCGAGACTCGGCAGACACAGAGGGCCTCCGATGGACATATGGGACTCAATGCTTCTCAGCAGGCCCACCGGGGTGTGGAGGGAGTCTGTGCTCTTGGACCCAAAATGATGCTCACCTGAGGCGCCTAAAGGTCCTGAAAAGGGTACTTCCTTTACAATAAAGCAGAACCTCCACTAAGAGCTCATGGAAAGAGCTGCATGCCTCCCTTTCTGCAGGGCTACTCAGGTCCTTACCTCGAGGCAAGGACTCACGTTGAGATTCCCTTTAGCTTTAGAGCATGGCAAGGTGAGCCCCACACCGGCCAATGAAGCTCCGTGTGTAGCCAGAGAAAACGCATTTTCTTCCCAGACCCTTGCCTACAGTGGCCTGAGGCCTGTCAACAGCAGAGAATTTCAGGGAGCCTCACGGCAGCAAGAATGGAGCTTTCCAAATGGAAAGCAAGGCTAGGACCATCATGCCCCCATTTCCATGGGCACAGGCAGCATACATCTCTGTGGTTTCTAACAAGTCAAAAGAGACACAGAGTACACACTGGTTGCTTCCCTGAATCAACTTCTCGAGGCAGGGTGTTCTGCACCTTGTGAACGGTCTCACCAAGGAACGCCGTAGCCAGGCCTCCGGAACCGTGCCTCTTCAAAAGCCTGCAGTGCTACAGGAAAAACTGTGCTTTAGTTGCAACAGGAACGCAAGCCGTCTTTCTCCTGGAGGCAGGGTGACTTCAGGTAGGAGGTCCTGATTGGAAGGAGAAGCCTAGTGTTTTTCTCTGTGCAGCTCAGACTAGGGAATGAGTGCGACTTCCACGGCATGTTGGAACTTGCAAGAACGTTGCTCTTCAACTTGCGAGTGCTGAGAGTCAAGATATCACAAGAGAGAGTGCAGTGTGTTGACCATGACTCAGCAGACACAGAGGACCTCCGAGGGACCAATGGGCCACTTTTTGCTCAGCAGGCCTACAGGGGTGTGGAGGTACTAAGAGATCTTGGAACAAAAATGATGCTTACCTGAGGGGGCTGGGAGTCCTGAAAAGGGTACTTCCTTTACAGTAAAGCACAACAGCGACTAAGAGCTCATGGAAAGAGCTGCATGCCTCCCTTTCTGCAGGGCTACTCAGGGCCTTACCTCGAGGCAAGGATTCACGTTGAGATTCCCTTTAGCTCTAGAGCATGGCAAGGTGAGCCCCACCCCGGCCAAAGGAGCTCCGTGTTTAGCCAGAGAAAACTCATTTTCTTACCAGACCAATGCCTACAGTGGCCAGGGGCCTGTCAACAGCAGCGAATTTCAGGGAGCTTCACGGCAGCAAGAATGGAGCTTTCCAAACTGAAAGCAAGGTTAGTCCCATCATGACCCCATTTCCATGGGCACAGGCAGCATACAGCTCTGTGGTTTCTAACAAGTCTAAAGAGACACGGAGTACACACTGGTTGCTTCCCTGAATCTACTTCTCGAGGCAGGGTTTTCGGCATCTAGTGAACGACCTCACCAAGGAAAGCCTTAGCTAGGCCTCTGGCCCCTTGCCTCTTCCAAACCTGCAGTGCTACAGGAAAAACTGTGCTTTAGTTGCAATAGGAACGCAAGCCGTCTTTCTCCTGAGGCAGGGTGACTTCAGGTAGGAGGTCCTGGATGGAAGGAGAAGCCTAGTGTTTTTCTCTGTGCAGCTCAGACCAGGGAATGAGTGCGACTTCCACGGCATGTTGGAACTTGCTAGAATATTGCTCTTGAACCTGTGCGAGTGCTGTGAATCAAGATATCACAAGAAAGAGTGCAGTGTGTTGCCCATGACTCAGCAGACACAGAGGACCTCCGAGGGACGATGGGCCTCGTTGTTGCTCAGCAGGCCTACAGGGGTGTGGAGGTACTCAGGGATCTTGGAACAAAAATGATGCTCACCCGAGAGGCCTAGGAGTCCTGAAAAGGGTCCTTCCTTTAAAGTAAAGCTGAACAGCGACTTAGAGCTAATGGAAAGAGCTGCATGCTTCCCTTTCTGCAGGGCTACTCAGGGCCTTACCTCGAGGCAAAGACTCAAGTTGAGATTCCCTTTAGCTCCAGAGCATGGCAAGGTGAGCCCCACCCCGGCCAATGAAGCTCCGTGTGAAGGCAGAGAAAATTCATTTTCTTCCCACACTCATGCCTACAGTGGCCAGAGGGCTGTCAACAGCAGAGAATTTCAGGGAGCTTCACGGCAGTAAGAATGGAGCTTTCCAAATGGAAAGGAAGGCTAGTACCATCATGCCCCCATTACCATTGGCACAGGCAGCATACATCTCTGTGGTTTCTAACAAGTCAAAAGAGACACGGAGTACACACTGGTTGCTTCCCTGAATCAACTTCTCGAGGCAGGGTGTTCTGCATCTAGTGAACGACCTCACCAAGGAACGCCCTAGCTAGGCCTCTGGGCCCGTGCCTTTCAAAAGCCTGCAGTGCTACAGGAAAAACTGTGCTTTAGTTGCAATAAGAACGCACGCAGTGTTTCTCCTGATGGCAGGGTGACTTCAGGTAGGAGGTCTTAGATGGAAGGAGAAGCCTAGTGTTTTAATCTGTGCAGCTCAGACTAGGGAATGAGTGCGACTTCCACGGCATGTTGGAACCTGCTAGAACGGTGCTCGTGAACCTGTGCGAGTGCTGTGAATCAAGATATCACAAGAAACAGTGCAGTGTGTTGCCCATGACTCAGCAGACACAGAGGACCTCCGAGGGACGATGGGCCTCGTTGTTGCTCAGCAGGCTTACAGGGGTGTGGAGGTACTCAGGGATCTTGGAACAAAAATGATGCTCACCCGAGAGGCCTACGAGTCCGGAAAAGGGTACTTCCTTTAAAGTAAAGCTGAACAGCGACTTAGAGCGCATGGAAAGACCTGCATGCCTCCCTTTCTGCAGGGCTACCCAGGGCCTTACCTCGAGGCAAGGACTCACGTTGAGATTCCCTTTAGCTCTAGAGCATGGCAAGGTGAGCCCCACCCCGGCCAAAGAAGCTCCGTGTGTAGCCAGAGAAAACTCATTTTCTTCACACACCAATGCTAGAGTGGCCAGGGGCCTGTCAACAGCAGAGAATATCAGGGAGCTTCACGGCAGCAAGAATGGAGCTTTCCAAATGGAAAGCAAGGCTAGTACCATCATGCCCCCATTTCCATGGGCACAGGCAGCATACATCTCTGTGGTTTCTAACAAGTCAAATGAGACACAGAGTACACACTGGTTGCTTCCCTGAATCAACTTCTCGAGGCAGGGTGTTCTGCAACTAGTGAACGGCCTCACCCAGGAAAGCCCTAGCTAGGCCTCCTGGCCCGTGTCTCTTCAAAAGCCTGCAGTGCTAAAGGAAAAACTGTGCTTTAGTTGCAATAAGAACGCAGCCGTCTTTCTCCAGGAGGCAAGGTGACTTCAGCTAGGAGGTCCTGGATGGATGGAGAAGGCTAGTGTTTTTCTCTGTGCAGCTCAAACTAGGGAAGGAGTGCGACTTCCACGGCAAGTTGGAACTTGCTAGAATCGTGCTCGTGAATCTGTGCGATTGCTGGCTAAATCAAGATGTACCAATAAGAGTGCAGTGTGTTGCCCTACACTCGGCATACACACCGTGAGTCGGAAAGCTAGGGGCCTGGATATTGCTTAGAAGGGCCAGGGGAGCCTGAGGGTACTCGGTGTTCTTGCAGGGAACAGGTTTTCCAGGTGAGGCACCTAGGTGTCCTGAAAAGCGTACTGGCGTTAAAATGCTGCAGAGCAGCGACTACGGCCTCATGGAAACTGCTACACGCCTCCGCTTCTGCATAGCATTTCAGGGCCTTACCTCGAGGCAAGTTCTCACGTTGCTTGCACTGTGAGCGACACAGCATGTTAGGATGCTGTATTTCTCCTTGAATAGAGTGACTTCAGGAAAGAGGTCCTCGTTAAATTCTAAGAAGAGTCTTTTCTCAGGGCATTCAAACGAGGGCAATGTCGAAAACTTCCAGGGCATGTTGGACTGCCTAGAAATGTGGTTCTGATGCTGTTCGACTGCTCTGGAAATAGAGCTCTCCTGAAGTAACGTACAGTGTGTTGCCCGAGACTCGGCAGACACAGAGGGCCTCCGATGGACATATGGGACTCAATGCTTCTCAGCAGGCCCACCGGGGTGTGGAGGGAGTCTGTGCTCTTGGACCCAAAATGATGCTCACCTGAGGCGCCTAAAGGTCCTGAAAAGGGTACTTCCTTTACAATAAAGCAGAACCTCCACTAAGAGCTCATGGAAAGAGCTGCATGCCTCCCTTTCTGCAGGGCTACTCAGGTCCTTACCTCGAGGCAAGGACTCACGTTGAGATTCCCTTTAGCTTTAGAGCATGGCAAGGTGAGCCCCACACCGGCCAATGAAGCTCCGTGTGTAGCCAGAGAAAACGCATTTTCTTCCCAGACCCTTGCCTACAGTGGCCTGAGGCCTGTCAACAGCAGAGAATTTCAGGGAGCCTCACGGCAGCAAGAATGGAGCTTTCCAAATGGAAAGCAAGGCTAGGACCATCATGCCCCCATTTCCATGGGCACAGGCAGCATACATCTCTGTGGTTTCTAACAAGTCAAAAGAGACACAGAGTACACACTGGTTGCTTCCCTGAATCAACTTCTCGAGGCAGGGTGTTCTGCACCTTGTGAACGGTCTCACCAAGGAACGCCGTAGCCAGGCCTCCGGAACCGTGCCTCTTCAAAAGCCTGCAGTGCTACAGGAAAAACTGTGCTTTAGTTGCAACAGGAACGCAAGCCGTCTTTCTCCTGGAGGCAGGGTGACTTCAGGTAGGAGGTCCTGATTGGAAGGAGAAGCCTAGTGTTTTTCTCTGTGCAGCTCAGACTAGGGAATGAGTGCGACTTCCACGGCATGTTGGAACTTGCAAGAACGTTGCTCTTCAACTTGCGAGTGCTGAGAGTCAAGATATCACAAGAGAGAGTGCAGTGTGTTGACCATGACTCAGCAGACACAGAGGACCTCCGAGGGACCAATGGGCCACTTTTTGCTCAGCAGGCCTACAGGGGTGTGGAGGTACTAAGAGATCTTGGAACAAAAATGATGCTTACCTGAGGGGGCTGGGAGTCCTGAAAAGGGTACTTCCTTTACAGTAAAGCACAACAGCGACTAAGAGCTCATGGAAAGAGCTGCATGCCTCCCTTTCTGCAGGGCTACTCAGGGCCTTACCTCGAGGCAAGGATTCACGTTGAGATTCCCTTTAGCTCTAGAGCATGGCAAGGTGAGCCCCACCCCGGCCAAAGGAGCTCCGTGTTTAGCCAGAGAAAACTCATTTTCTTACCAGACCAATGCCTACAGTGGCCAGGGGCCTGTCAACAGCAGCGAATTTCAGGGAGCTTCACGGCAGCAAGAATGGAGCTTTCCAAACTGAAAGCAAGGTTAGTCCCATCATGCCCCCATTTCCATGGGCACAGGCAGCATACAGCTCTGTGGTTTCTAACAAGTCAAAAGAGACACGGAGTACACACTGGTTGCTTCCCTGAATCTACTTCTCGAGGCAGGGTTTTCGGCATCTAGTGAACGACCTCACCAAGGAAAGCCTTAGCTAGGCCTCTGGCCCCTTGCCTCTTCCAAACCTGCAGTGCTACAGGAAAAACTGTGCTTTAGTTGCAATAGGAACGCAAGCCGTCTTTCTCCTGAGGCAGGGTGACTTCAGGTAGGAGGTCCTGGATGGAAGGAGAAGCCTAGTGTTTTTCTCTGTGCAGCTCAGACCAGGGAATGAGTGCGACTTCCACGGCATGTTGGAACTTGCTAGAATATTGCTCTTGAACCTGTGCGAGTGCTGTGAATCAAGATATCACAAGAAAGAGTGCAGTGTGTTGCCCATGACTCAGCAGACACAGAGGACCTCCGAGGGACGATGGGCCTCGTTGTTGCTCAGCAGGCCTACAGGGGTGTGGAGGTACTCAGGGATCTTGGAACAAAAATGATGCTCACCCGAGAGGCCTAGGAGTCCTGAAAAGGGTCCTTCCTTTAAAGTAAAGCTGAACAGCGACTTAGAGCTAATGGAAAGAGCTGCATGCTTCCCTTTCTGCAGGGCTACTCAGGGCCTTACCTCGAGGCAAAGACTCAAGTTGAGATTCCCTTTAGCTCCAGAGCATGGCAAGGTGAGCCCCACCCCGGCCAATGAAGCTCCGTGTGTAGGCAGAGAAAATTCATTTTCTTCCCACACTCATGCCTACAGTGGCCAGAGGGCTGTCAACAGCAGAGAATTTCAGGGAGCTTCACGGCAGTAAGAATGGAGCTTTCCAAATGGAAAGGAAGGCTAGTACCATCATGCCCCCATTACCATTGGCACAGGCAGCATACATCTCTGTGGTTTCTAACAAGTCAAAAGAGACACGGAGTACACACTGGTTGCTTCCCTGAATCAACTTCTCGAGGCAGGGTGTTCTGCATCTAGTGAACGACCTCACCAAGGAACGCCCTAGCTAGGCCTCTGGGCCCGTGCCTTTCAAAAGCCTGCAGTGCTACAGGAAAAACTGTGCTTTAGTTGCAATAAGAACGCACGCAGTGTTTCTCCTGATGGCAGGGTGACTTCAGGTAGGAGGTCTTAGATGGAAGGAGAAGCCTAGTGTTTTAATCTGTGCAGCTCAGACTAGGGAATGAGTGCGACTTCCACGGCATGTTGGAACCTGCTAGAACGGTGCTCGTGAACCTGTGCGAGTGCTGTGAATCAAGATATCACAAGAAACAGTGCAGTGTGTTGCCCATGACTCAGCAGACACAGAGGACCTCCGAGGGACGATTGGCCTCGTTGTTGCTCAGCAGGCTTACAGGGGTGTGGAGGTACTCAGGGATCTTGGAACAAAAATGATGCTCACCCGAGAGGCCTACGAGTCCGGAAAAGGGTACTTCCTTTAAAGTAAAGCTGAACAGCGACTTAGAGCGCATGGAAAGACCTGCATGCCTCCCTTTCTGCAGGGCTACCCAGGGCCTTACCTCGAGGCAAGGACTCACGTTGAGATTCCCTTTAGCTCTAGAGCATGGCAAGGTGAGCCCCACCCCGGCCAAAGAAGCTCCGTGTGTAGCCAGAGAAAACTCATTTTCTTCACACACCAATGCTAGAGTGGCCAGGGGCCTGTCAACAGCAGAGAATATCAGGGAGCTTCACGGCAGCAAGAATGGAGCTTTCCAAATGGAAAGCAAGGCTAGTACCATCATGCCCCCATTTCCATGGGCACAGGCAGCATACATCTCTGTGGTTTCTAACAAGTCAAATGAGACACAGAGTACACACTGGTTGCTTCCCTGAATCAACTTCTCGAGGCAGGGTGTTCTGCAACTAGTGAACGGCCTCACCCAGGAAAGCCCTAGCTAGGCCTCCTGGCCCGTGTCTCTTCAAAAGCCTGCAGTGCTAAAGGAAAAACTGTGCTTTAGTTGCAATAAGAACGCAGCCGTCTTTCTCCAGGAGGCAAGGTGACTTCAGCTAGGAGGTCCTGGATGGATGGAGAAGGCTAGTGTTTTTCTCTGTGCAGCTCAAACTAGGGAAGGAGTGCGACTTCCACGGCAAGTTGGAACTTGCTAGAATCGTGCTCGTGAATCTGTGCGATTGCTGGCTAAATCAAGATGTACCAATAAGAGTGCAGTGTGTTGCCCTACACTCGGCATACACACCGTGAGTCGGAAAGCTAGGGGCCTGGATATTGCTTAGAAGGGCCAGGGGAGCCTGAGGGTACTCGGTGTTCTTGCAGGGAACAGGTTTTCCAGGTGAGGCACCTAGGTGTCCTGAAAAGCGTACTGGCGTTAAAATGCTGCAGAGCAGCGACTACGGCCTCATGGAAACTGCTACACGCCTCCCCTTCTGCATAGCATTTCAGGGCCTTCCCTCGAGGCAAGTTCTCACGTTGCTTGCACTGTGAGCGACACAGCATGTTAGGATGCTGTATTTCTCCTTGAATAGAGTGACTTCAGGAAAGAGGTCCTCGTTAAATTCTAAGAAGAGTCTTTTCTCAGGGCATTCAAACGAGGGCAATGTCGAAAACTTCCAGGGCATGTTGGACTGCCTAGAAATGTGGTTCTGATGCTGTTCGACTGCTCTGGAAATAGAGCTCTCCTGAAGTAACGTACAGTGTGTTGCCCGAGACTCGGCAGACACAGAGGGCCTCCGATGGACATATGGGACTCAATGCTTCTCAGCAGGCCCACCAGGGTGTGGAGGGAGTCTGTGCTCTTGGACCCAAAATGATGCTCACCTGAGGCGCCTAAAGGTCCTGAAAAGGGTACTTCCTTTACAATAAAGCAGAACCTCCACTAAGAGCTCATGGAAAGAGCTGCATGCCTCCCTTTCTGCAGGGTTACTCAGGTCCTTACCTCGAGGCAAGGACTCACGTTGAGATTCCCTTTAGCTTTAGAGCATGGCAAGGTGAGCCCCACACCGGCCAATGAAGCTCCGTGTGTAGCCAGAGAAAACGCATTTTCTTCCCAGACCCTTGCCTACAGTGGCCTGAGGCCTGTCAACAGCAGAGAATTTCAGGGAGCTTCACGGTAGCAAGAATGGAGCTTTCCAAATGGAAAGCAAGGCTAGTACCATCATGCCCCCATTTCCATGGGCACAGGCAGCATACATCTCTGTGGTTTCTAACAAGTCAAATGAGACACAGAGTACACACTGGTTGCTTCCCTGAATCAACTTCTCGAGGCAGGGTGTTCTGCACCTTGTGAACGGTCTCACCAAGGAACGCCGTAGCCAGGCCTCCGGAACCGTGCCTCTTCAAAAGCCTGCAGTGCTACAGGAAAAACTGTGCTTTAGTTGCAACAGGAACGCAAGCCGTCTTTCTCCTGGAGGCAGGGTGACTTCAGGTAGGAGGTCCTGATTGGAAGGAGAAGCCTAGTGTTTTTCTCTGTGCAGCTCAGACTAGGGAATGAGTGCGACTTCCACGGCATGTTGGAACTTGCAAGAACGTTGCTCTTCAACTTGCGAGTGCTGAGAGTCAAGATATCACAAGAGAGAGTGCAGTGTGTTGACCATGACTCAGCAGACACAGAGGACCTCCGAGGGACCAATGGGCCACTTTTTGCTGAGCAGGCCTACAGGGGTGTGGAGGTACTAAGAGATCTTGGAACAAAAATGATGCTTACCTGAGGGGGCTGGGAGTCCTGAAAAGGGTACTTCCTTTACAGTAAAGCACAACAGCGACTAAGAGCTCATGGAAAGAGCTGCATGCCTCCCTTTCTGCAGGGCTACTCAGGGCCTTACCTCGAGGCAAGGATTCACGTTGAGATTCCCTTTAGCTCTAGAGCATGGCAAGGTGAGCCCCACCCCGGCCAAAGGAGCTCCGTGTTTAGCCAGAGAAAACTCATTTTCTTACCAGACCAATGCCTACAGTGGCCAGGGGCCTGTCAACAGCAGCGAATTTCAGGGAGCTTCACGGCAGCAAGAATGGAGCTTTCCAAACTGAAAGCAAGGTTAGTCCCATCATGCCCCCATTTCCATGGGCACAGGCAGCATACAGCTCTGTGGTTTCTAACAAGTCAAAAGAGACACGGAGTCCACACTGGTTGCTTCCCTGAATCAACTTCTCGAGGCAGGGTTTTCGGCATCTAGTGAACGACCTCACCAAGGAAAGCCTTAGCTAGGCCTCTGGCCCCTTGCCTCTTCCAAACCTGCAGTGCTACAGGAAAAACTGTGCTTTAGTTGCAATAGGAACGCAAGCCGTCTTTCTCCTGAGGCAGGGTGACTTCAGGTAGGAGGTCCTGGATGGAGGGAGAAGCCTAGTGTTTTTCTCTGTGCAGCTCAGACCAGGGAATGAGTGCGACTTCCACGGCATGTTGGAACTTGCTAGAACATTGCTCTTGAACCTGTGCGAGTGCTGTGAATCAAGATATCACAAGAAAGAGTGCAGTGTGTTGCCCATGACTCAGCAGACACAGAGGACCTCCGAGGGACGATGGGCCTCGTTGTTGCTCAGCAGGCCTACAGGGGTGTGGAGGTACTCAGGGATCTTGGAACAAAAATGATGCTCACCCGAGAGGCCTAGGAGTCCTGAAAAGGTCCTTCCTTTAAAGTAAAGCTGAACAGCGACTTAGAGCTAATGGAAAGAGCTGCATGCCTCCCTTTCTGCAGGGCTACTCAGGGCCTTACCTCGAGGCAAAGACTCAAGTTGAGATTCCCTTTAGCTCCAGAGCATGGCAAGGTGAGCCCCACCCCGGCCAATGAAGCTCCGTGTGTAGGCAGAGAAAATTCATTTTCTTCCCACACTCATGCCTACAGTGGCCAGAGGGCTGTCAACAGCAGAGAATTTCAGGGAGCTTCACGGCAGTAAGAATGGAGCTTTCCAAATGGAAAGGAAGGCTAGTACCATCATGCCCCCATTACCATTGGCACAGGCAGCATACATCTCTGTGGTTTCTAACAAGTCAAAAGAGACACGGAGTACACACTGGTTGCTTCCCTGAATCAACTTCTCGAGGCAGGGTGTTCTGCATCTAGTGAACGACCTCACCAAGGAACGCCCTAGCTAGGCCTCTGGGCCCGTGCCTTTCAAAAGCCTGCAGTGCTACAGGAAAAACTGTGCTTTAGTTGCAATAAGAACGCACGCAGTGTTTCTCCTGATGGCAGGGTGACTTCAGGTAGGAGGTCTTAGATGGAAGGAGAAGCCTAGTGTTTTAATCTGTGCAGCTCAGACTAGGGAATGAGTGCGACTTCCACGGCATGTTGGAACCTGCTAGAACGGTGCTCGTGAACCTGTGCGAGTGCTGTGAATCAAGATATCACAAGAAACAGTGCAGTGTGTTGCCCATGACTCAGCAGACACAGAGGACCTCCGAGGGACGATTGGCCTCGTTGTTGCTCAGCAGGCTTACAGGGGTGTGGAGGTACTCAGGGATCTTGGAACAAAAATGATGCTCACCCGAGAGGCCTACGAGTCCGGAAAAGGGTACTTCCTTTAAAGTAAAGCTGAACAGCGACTTAGAGCGCATGGAAAGACCTGCATGCCTCCCTTTCTGCAGGGCTACCCAGGGCCTTACCTCGAGGCAAGGACTCACGTTGAGATTCCCTTTAGCTCTAGAGCATGGCAAGGTGAGCCCCACCCCGGCCAAAGAAGCTCCGTGTGTAGCCAGAGAAAACTCATTTTCTTCCCACACCAATGCTAGAGTGGCCA
Organism: Balaenoptera borealis; assembly: GCF_965194805.1. NCBI lineage: Eukaryota > Metazoa > Chordata > Mammalia > Artiodactyla > Balaenopteridae > Balaenoptera > Balaenoptera borealis. The sequence continues at coordinate 283,318 of NW_028123848.1, read as the reverse complement.
GGGGCCTGTCAACAGCAGAGAATATCAGGGAGCTTCACGGCAGCAAGAATGGAGCTTTCCAAATGGAAAGCAAGGCTAGTACCATCATGCCCCCATTTCCATGGGCACAGGCAGCATACATCTCTGTGGTTTCTAACAAGTCAAATGAGACACAGAGTACACACTGGTTGCTTCCCTGAATCAACTTCTCGAGGCAGGGTGTTCTGCAACTAGTGAACGGCCTCACCCAGGAAAGCCCTAGCTAGGCCTCCTGGCCCGTGTCTCTTCAAAAGCCTGCAGTGCTAAAGGAAAAACTGTGCTTTAGTTGCAATAAGAACGCAGCCGTCTTTCTCCAGGAGGCAAGGTGACTTCAGCTAGGAGGTCCTGGATGGATGGAGAAGGCTAGTGTTTTTCTCTGTGCAGCTCAAACTAGGGAAGGAGTGCGACTTCCACGGCAAGTTGGAACTTGCTAGAATCGTGCTCGTGAATCTGTGCGATTGCTGGCTAAATCAAGATGTACCAATAAGAGTGCAGTGTGTTGCCCTACACTCGGCATACACACCGTGAGTCGGAAAGCTAGGGGCCTGGATATTGCTTAGAAGGGCCAGGGGAGCCTGAGGGTACTCGGTGTTCTTGCAGGGAACAGGTTTTCCAGGTGAGGCACCTAGGTGTCCTGAAAAGCGTACTGGCGTTAAAATGCTGCAGAGCAGCGACTACGGCCTCATGGAAACTGCTACACGCCTCCCCTTCTGCATAGCATTTCAGGGCCTTCCCTCGAGGCAAGTTCTCACGTTGCTTGCACTGTGAGCGACACAGCATGTTAGGATGCTGTATTTCTCCTTGAATAGAGTGACTTCAGGAAAGAGGTCCTCGTTAAATTCTAAGAAGAGTCTTTTCTCAGGGCATTCAAACGAGGGCAATGTCGAAAACTTCCAGGGCATGTTGGACGGCCTAGAAATGTGGTTCTGATGCTGTTCGACTGCTCTGGAAATAGAGCTCTCCTGAAGTAACGTACAGTGTGTTGCCCGAGACTCGGCAGACACAGAGGGCCTCCGATGGACATATGGGACTCAATGCTTCTCAGCAGGCCCACCAGGGTGTGGAGGGAGTCTGTGCTCTTGGACCCAAAATGATGCTCACCTGAGGCGCCTAAAGGTCCTGAAAAGGGTACTTCCTTTACAATAAAGCAGAACCTCCACTAAGAGCTCATGGAAAGAGCTGCATGCCTCCCTTTCTGCAGGGTTACTCAGGTCCTTACCTCGAGGCAAGGACTCACGTTGAGATTCCCTTTAGCTTTAGAGCATGGCAAGGTGAGCCCCACACCGGCCAATGAAGCTCCGTGTGTAGCCAGAGAAAACGCATTTTCTTCCCAGACCCTTGCCTACAGTGGCCTGAGGCCTGTCAACAGCAGAGAATTTCAGGGAGCTTCACGGTAGCAAGAATGGAGCTTTCCAAATGGAAAGCAAGGCTAGTACCATCATGCCCCCATTTCCATGGGCACAGGCAGCATACATCTCTGTGGTTTCTAACAAGTCAAATGAGACACAGAGTACACACTGGTTGCTTCCCTGAATCAACTTCTCGAGGCAGGGTGTTCTGCACCTTGTGAACGGTCTCACCAAGGAACGCCGTAGCCAGGCCTCCGGAACCGTGCCTCTTCAAAAGCCTGCAGTGCTACAGGAAAAACTGTGCTTTAGTTGCAACAGGAACGCAAGCCGTCTTTCTCCTGGAGGCAGGGTGACTTCAGGTAGGAGGTCCTGATTGGAAGGAGAAGCCTAGTGTTTTTCTCTGTGCAGCTCAGACTAGGGAATGAGTGCGACTTCCACGGCATGTTGGAACTTGCAAGAACGTTGCTCTTCAACTTGCGAGTGCTGAGAGTCAAGATATCACAAGAGAGAGTGCAGTGTGTTGACCATGACTCAGCAGACACAGAGGACCTCCGAGGGACCAATGGGCCACTTTTTGCTGAGCAGGCCTACAGGGGTGTGGAGGTACTAAGAGATCTTGGAACAAAAATGATGCTTACCTGAGGGGGCTGGGAGTCCTGAAAAGGGTACTTCCTTTACAGTAAAGCACAACAGCGACTAAGAGCTCATGGAAAGAGCTGCATGCCTCCCTTTCTGCAGGGCTACTCAGGGCCTTACCTCGAGGCAAGGATTCACGTTGAGATTCCCTTTAGCTCTAGAGCATGGCAAGGTGAGCCCCACCCCGGCCAAAGGAGCTCCGTGTTTAGCCAGAGAAAACTCATTTTCTTACCAGACCAATGCCTACAGTGGCCAGGGGCCTGTCAACAGCAGCGAATTTCAGGGAGCTTCACGGCAGCAAGAATGGAGCTTTCCAAACTGAAAGCAAGGTTAGTCCCATCATGCCCCCATTTCCATGGGCACAGGCAGCATACAGCTCTGTGGTTTCTAACAAGTCAAAAGAGACACGGAGTCCACACTGGTTGCTTCCCTGAATCAACTTCTCGAGGCAGGGTTTTCGGCATCTAGTGAACGACCTCACCAAGGAAAGCCTTAGCTAGGCCTCTGGCCCCTTGCCTCTTCCAAACCTGCAGTGCTACAGGAAAAACTGTGCTTTAGTTGCAATAGGAACGCAAGCCGTCTTTCTCCTGAGGCAGGGTGACTTCAGGTAGGAGGTCCTGGATGGAGGGAGAAGCCTAGTGTTTTTCTCTGTGCAGCTCAGACCAGGGAATGAGTGCGACTTCCACGGCATGTTGGAACTTGCTAGAACATTGCTCTTGAACCTGTGCGAGTGCTGTGAATCAAGATATCACAAGAAAGAGTGCAGTGTGTTGCCCATGACTCAGCAGACACAGAGGACCTCCGAGGGACGATGGGCCTCGTTGTTGCTCAGCAGGCCTACAGGGGTGTGGAGGTACTCAGGGATCTTGGAACAAAAATGATGCTCACCCGAGAGGCCTAGGAGTCCTGAAAAGGTCCTTCCTTTAAAGTAAAGCTGAACAGCGACTTAGAGCTAATGGAAAGAGCTGCATGCCTCCCTTTCTGCAGGGCTACTCAGGGCCTTACCTCGAGGCAAAGACTCAAGTTGAGATTCCCTTTAGCTCCAGAGCATGGCAAGGTGAGCCCCACCCCGGCCAATGAAGCTCCGTGTGTAGGCAGAGAAAATTCATTTTCTTCCCACACTCATGCCTACAGTGGCCAGAGGGCTGTCAACAGCAGAGAATTTCAGGGAGCTTCACGGCAGTAAGAATGGAGCTTTCCAAATGGAAAGGAAGGCTAGTACCATCATGCCCCCATTACCATTGGCACAGGCAGCATACATCTCTGTGGTTTCTAACAAGTCAAAAGAGACACGGAGTACACACTGGTTGCTTCCCTGAATCAACTTCTCGAGGCAGGGTGTTCTGCATCTAGTGAACGACCTCACCAAGGAACGCCCTAGCTAGGCCTCTGGGCCCGTGCCTCTTCAAAAGTCTGCAGTGCTACAGGAAAAACTGTGCTTTAGTTGCAATAAGAACGCACGCAGTGTTTCTCCTGATGGCAGGGTGACTTCAGGTAGGAGGTCTTAGATGGAAGGAGAAGCCTAGTGTTTTTCTCTGTGCAGCTCAGACTAGGGAATGAGTGCGACTTCCACGGCATGTTGGAACCTGCTAGAACGGTGCTCGTGAACCTGTGCGAGTGCTGTGAATCAAGATATCACAAGAAACAGTGCAGTGTGTTGCCCATGACTCAGCAGACACAGAGGACCTCCGAGGGACGATGGGCCTCGTTGTTGCTCAGCAGGCTTACAGGGGTGTGGAGGTACTCAGGGATCTTGGAACAAAAATGATGCTCACCCGAGAGGCCTACGAGTCCGGAAAAGGGTACTTCCTTTAAAGTAAAGCTGAACAGCGACTTAGAGCGCATGGAAAGACCTGCATGCCTCCCTTTCTGCAGGGCTACCCAGGGCCTTACCTCGAGGCAAGGACTCACGTTGAGATTCCCTTTAGCTCTAGAGCATGGCAAGGTGAGCCCCACCCCGGCCAAAGAAGCTCCGTGTGTAGCCAGAGAAAACTCATTTTCTTCCCACACCAATGCTAGAGTGGCCAGGGGCCTGTCAACAGCAGAGAATATCAGGGAGCTTCACGGCAGCAAGAATGGAGCTTTCCAAATGGAAAGCAAGGCTAGTACCATCATGCCCCCATTTCCATGGGCACAGGCAGCATACATCTCTGTGGTTTCTAACAAGTCAAATGAGACACAGAGTACACACTGGTTGCTTCCCTGAATCAACTTCTCGAGGCAGGGTGTTCTGCAACTAGTGAACGGCCTCACCCAGGAAAGCCCTAGCTAGGCCTCCTGGCCCGTGTCTCTTCAAAAGCCTGCAGTGCTAAAGGAAAAACTGTGCTTTAGTTGCAATAAGAACGCAGCCGTCTTTCTCCAGGAGGCAAGGTGACTTCAGCTAGGAGGTCCTGGATGGATGGAGAAGGCTAGTGTTTTTCTCTGTGCAGCTCAAACTAGGGAAGGAGTGCGACTTCCACGGCAAGTTGGAACTTGCTAGAATCGTGCTCGTGAATCTGTGCGATTGCTGGCTAAATCAAGATGTTCCAATAAGAGTGCAGTGTGTTGCCCTACACTCGGCATACACACCGTGAGTCGGAAAGCTAGGGGCCTGGATATTGCTTAGAAGGGCCAGGGGAGCCTGAGGGTACTCGGTGTTCTTGCAGGGAACAGGTTTTCCAGGTGAGGCACCTAGGTGTCCTGAAAAGCGTACTGGCGTTAAAATGCTGCAGAGCAGCGACTACGGCCTCATGGAAACTGCTACACGCCTCCCCTTCTGCATAGCATTTCAGGGCCTTACCTCGAGGCAAGTTCTCACGTTGCTTGCACTGTGAGCGACACAGCATGTTAGGATGCTGTATTTCTCCTTGAATAGAGTGACTTCAGGAAAGAGGTCCTCATTAAATTCTAAGAAGAGTGTTTTCTCAGGGCATTCAAACGAGGGCAATGTCGAAAACTTCCAGGGCATGTTGGACTGCCTAGAAATGTGGTTCTGATGCTGTTCGACTGCTCTGGAAATAGAGCTCTCCTGAAGTAACGTACAGTGTGTTGCCCGAGACTCGGCAGACACAGAGGGCCTCCGATGGACATATGGGACTCAATGCTTCTCAGCAGGCCCACCGGGGTGTGGAGGGAGTCTGTGCTCTTGGACCCAAAATGATGCTCACCTGAGGCGCCTAAAGGTCCTGAAAAGGGTACTTCCTTTACAATAAAGCAGAACCTCCACTAAGAGCTCATGGAAAGAGCTGCATGCCTCCCTTTCTGCAGGGCTACTCAGGTCCTTACCTCGAGGCAAGGACTCACGTTGAGATTCCCTTTAGCTTTAGAGCATGGCAAGGTGAGCCCCACACCGGCCAATGAAGCTCCGTGTGTAGCCAGAGAAAACGCATTTTCTTCCCAGACCCTTGCCTACAGTGGCCTGAGGCCTGTCAACAGCAGAGAATTTCAGGGAGCTTCACGGTAGCAAGAATGGAGCTTTCCAAATGGAAAGCAAGGCTAGTACCATCATGCCCCCATTTCCATGGGCACAGGCAGCATACATCTCTGTGGTTTCTAACAAGTCAAAAGAGACACAGAGTACACACTGGTTGCTTCCCTGAATCAACTTCTCGAGGCAGGGTGTTCTGCACCTTGTGAACGGTCTCACCAAGGAACGCCGTAGCAAGGCCTCCGGAACCGTGCCTCTTCAAAAGCCTGCAGTGCTACAGGAAAAACTGTGCTTTAGTTGCAACAGGAACGCAAGCCGTCTTTCTCCTGGAGGCAGGGTGACTTCAGGTAGGAGGTCCTGATTGGAAGGAGAAGCCTAGTGTTTTTCTCTGTGCAGCTCAGACTAGGGAATGAGTGCGACTTCCACGGCATGTTGGAACTTGCAAGAACGTTGCTCTTCAACTTGCGAGTGCTGAGAGTCAAGATATCACAAGAGAGAGTGCAGTGTGTTGACCATGACTCAGCAGACACAGAGGACCTCCGAGGGACCAATGGGCCACTTTTTGCTCAGCAGGCCTACAGGGGTGTGGAGGTACTAAGAGATCTTGGAACAAAAATGATGCTTACCTGAGGGGGCTGGGAGTCCTGAAAAGGGTACTTCCTTTACAGTAAAGCACAACAGCGACTAAGAGCTCATGGAAAGAGCTGCATGCCTCCCTTTCTGCAGGGCTACTCAGGGCCTTACCTCGAGGCAAGGATTCACGTTGAGATTCCCTTTAGCTCTAGAGCATGGCAAGGTGAGCCCCACCCCGGCCAAAGGAGCTCCGTGTTTAGCCAGAGAAAACTCATTTTCTTACCAGACCAATGCCTACAGTGGCCAGGGGCCTGTCAACAGCAGCGAATTTCAGGGAGCTTCACGGCAGCAACAATGGAGCTTGCCAAACTGAAAGCAAGGTTAGTCCCATCATGCCCCCATTTCCATGGGCACAGGCAGCATACAGCTCTGTGGTTTCTAACAAGTCAAAAGAGACACGGAGTCCACACTGGTTGCTTCCCTGAATCAACTTCTCGAGGCAGGGTTTTCGGCATCTAGTGAACGACCTCACCAAGGAAAGCCTTAGCTAGGCCTCTGGCCCCTTGCCTCTTCCAAACCTGCAGTGCTACAGGAAAAACTGTGCTTTAGTTGCAATAGGAACGCAAGCCGTCTTTCTCCTGAGGCAGGGTGACTTCAGGTAGGAGGTCCTGGATGGAAGGAGAAGCCTAGTGTTTTTCTCTGTGCAGCTCAGACCAGGGAATGAGTGCGACTTCCACGGCATGTTGGAACTTGCTAGAACATTGCTCTTGAACCTGTGCGAGTGCTGTGAATCAAGATATCACAAGAAAGAGTGCAGTGTGTTGCCCATGACTCAGCAGACACAGAGGACCTCCAAGGGACGATGGGCCTCGTTGTTGCTCAGCAGGCCTACAGGGGTGTGGAGGTACTCAGGGATCTTGGAACAAAAATGATGCTCACCCGAGAGGCCTAGGAGTCCTGAAAAGGGTACTTCCTTTAAAGTAAAGCTGAACAGCGACTTAGAGCTAACGGAAAGAGCTGCATGCCTCCCTTTCTGCAGGGCTACTCAGGGCCTTACCTCGAGGCAAAGACTCAAGTTGAGATTCCCTTTAGCTCCAGAGCATGGCAAGGTGAGCCCCACCCCGGCCAATGAAGCTCCGTGTGTAGGCAGAGAAAATTCATTTTCTTCCCACACTCATGGCTACAGTGGCCAGAGGGCTGTCAACAGCAGAGAATTTCAGGGAGCTTCACGGCAGTAAGAATGGAGCTTTCCAAATGGAAAGGAAGGCTAGTACCATCATGCCCCCATAACCATTGGCACAGGCAGCATACATCTTTGTGGTTTCTAACAAGTCAAAAGAGACACGGAGTACACACTGGTTGCTTCCCTGAATCAACTTCTCGAGGCAGGGTGTTCTGCATCTAGTGCACGACCTCACCAAGGAACGCCCTAGCTAGGCCTCTGGGCCCGTGCGTCTTCAAGAGCCTGCAGGGCTACAGGAAATACTGTGCTTTAGTTGCAATAAGAACGCACGCAGTCTTTCTCCTGATGGCAGGGTGACTTCAGGTAGGAGGTCTTAGATGGAAGGAGAAGCCTAGTGTTTTTCTCTGTGCAGCTCAGACTAGGGAATGAGTGCGACTTCCACGGCATGTTGGAACCTGCTTGAACGGTGCTCGTGAACCTGTGCGAGTGCTGTGAATAAAGATATCACAAGAAACAGTGCAGTGTGTTGCCCATGACTCAGCAGACACAGAGGACCTCCGAGGGACGATGGGCCTCGTTGTTGCTCAGCAGGCTTACAGGGGTGTGGAGGTACTCAGGGATCTTGGAACAAAAATGATGCTCACCCGAGAGGCCTACGAGTCCGGAAAAGGGTACTTCCTTTAAAGTAAAGCTGAACAGCGACTTAGAGCGCATGGAAAGACCTGCATGCCTCCCTTTCTGCAGGGCTACCGAGGGCCTTACCTCGAGGCAAGGACTCACGTTGGGATTCCCTTTAGCTCTACAGCATGGCAAGGTGAGACCCACCCCGGCCAAAGAAGCTCCGTGTGTAGCCAGAGAAAACTCATTTTCTTCCCACACCAATGCTAGAGTGGCCAGGGGCCTGTCAACAGCAGAGAATATCAGGGAGCTTCACGGCAGCAAGAATGGAGCTTTCCAAATGGAAAGCAAGGCTAGTACCATCATGCCCCCATTTCCATGGGCACAGGCAGCATACATCTCTGTGGTTTCTAACAAGTCAAAAGAGACACGGAGTACACACTGGTTGCTTCCCTGAATCAACTTCTCGAGGCAGGATTTTCTGCATCTAGTGCACGACCTCACCAAGGAACGCCCTAGCTAGGCCTCTGGGCCCGTGCGTCTTCAAGAGCCTGCAGGGCTACAGGAAATACTGTGCTTTAGTTGCAATAGGAACGCAAGCCGTCTTTCTCCTGGGGGCAGGATGACTTCAGGTAGGAGGTCTTAGATGGAAGGAGAAGCCCAGTGTTTTTCTCTGTGCAGCTCAGACTAGGGAATGAGTGCGACTTCCACGGCATGTTGGAAACTGCTAGAACGGTGCTCGTGAACCTGTGCGAGTGCCGTGAATCAAGATATCACAAGAAAGAGTGCAGTGTGTTGCCCATGACTCAGCAGACACAGAGGACCTCCGAGGGCCCAATGGGCCTCGTTGTTGCTCAGCAGGCTTACAGGGGTGTGGAGGTACTCAGGGATCTTGGAACAAAAATGATGCTCACCTGAGAGGCCTACGAGTCCGGAAAAGGGTACTTCCTTTAAAGTAAAGCTGAACAGCGACTTAGAGCGCATGGAAAGACCTGCATGCCTCCCTTTCTGCAGGGCTACTCAGGGCCTTACCTCGAGGCAAGGACTCACGTTGAGATTCCCTTTAGCTCTAGAGCATGGCAAGGTGAGCCCCACCCCGGCCAAAGAAGCTCCGTGTGTAGCCACAGAAAACTCATTTTCTTCCCACACCAATGCTAGAGTGGCCAGGGGCCTGTCAACAGCAGAGAATTTCAGGGAGCTTCACGGCAGCAAGAATGGAGCTTTCCAAATGGAAAGCAAGGCTAGTACCATCACGCCCCCATTTCCATGGGCACAGGCAGCATACATCTCTGTGGTTTCTAACAAGTCAAATGAGACACAGAGTACACACTGGTTGCTTCCCTGAATCAACTTCTCGAGGCAGGGTGTTCTGCAACTAGTGAACGGCCTCACCCAGGAAAGCCCTAGCTAGGCCTCCTGGCCCGTGTCTCTTCAAAAGCCTGCAGTGCTAAAGGAAAAACTGTGCTTTAGTTGCAATAAGAACGCAGCCGTCTTTCTCCAGGAGGCAAGGTGACTTCAGCTAGGAGGTCCTGGATGGATGGAGAAGGCTAGTGTTTTTCTCTGTGCAGCTCAAACTAGGGAAGGAGTGCGACTTCCACGGCAAGTTGGAACTTGCTAGAATCGTGCTCGTGAATCTGTGCGATTGCTGGCTAAATCAAGATGTTCCAATAAGAGTGCAGTGTGTTGCCCTACACTCGGCATACACACCGTGAGTCGGAAAGCTAGGGGCCTGGATATTGCTTAGAAGGGCCAGGGGAGCCTGAGGGTACTCGGTGTTCTTGCAGGGAACAGGTTTTCCAGGTGAGGCACCTAGGTGTCCTGAAAAGCGTACTGGCGTTAAAATGCTGCAGAGCAGCGACTACGGCCTCATGGAAACTGCTACACGCCTCCCCTTCTGCATAGCATTTCAGGGCCTTACCTCGAGGCAAGTTCTCACGTTGCTTGCACTGTGAGCGACACAGCATGTTAGGATGCTGTATTTCTCCTTGAATAGAGTGACTTCAGGAAAGAGGTCCTCATTATATTCTAAGAAGAGTGTTTTCTCAGGGCATTCAAACGAGGGCAATGTCGAAAACTTCCAGGGCATGTTGGACTGCCTAGAAATGTGGTTCTGATGCTGTTCGACTGCTCTGGAAATAGAGCTCTCCTGAAGTAACGTACAGTGTGTTGCCCGAGACTCGGCAGACACAGAGGGCCTCCGATGGACATATGGGACTCAATGCTTCTCAGCAGGCCCACCGGGGTGTGGAGGGAGTCTGTGCTCTTGGACCCAAAATGATGCTCACCTGAGGCGCCTAAAGGTCCTGAAAAGGGTACTTCCTTTACAATAAAGCAGAACCTCCACTAAGAGCTCATGGAAAGAGCTGCATGCCTCCCTTTCTGCAGGGCTACTCAGGTCCTTACCTCGAGGCAAGGACTCACGTTGAGATTCCCTTTAGCTTTAGAGCATGGCAAGGTGAGCCCCACACCGGCCAATGAAGCTCCGTGTGTAGCCAGAGAAAACGCATTTTCTTCCCAGACCCTTGCCTACAGTGGCCTGAGGCCTGTCAACAGCAGAGAATTTCAGGGAGCTTCACGGTAGCAAGAATGGAGCTTTCCAAATGGAAAGCAAGGCTAGTACCATCATGCCCCCATTTCCATGGGCACAGGCAGCATACATCTCTGTGGTTTCTAACAAGTCAAATGAGACACAGAGTACACACTGGTTGCTTCCCTGAATCAACTTCTCGAGGCAGGGTGTTCTGCACCTTGTGAACGGTCTCACCAAGGAACGCCGTAGCCAGGCCTCCGGAACCGTGCCTCTTCAAAAGCCTGCAGTGCTACAGGAAAACCTGTGCTTTAGTTGCAACAGGAACGCAAGCCGTCTTTCTCCTGGAGGCAGGGTGACTTCAGGTAGGAGGTCCTGATTGGAAGGAGAAGCCTAGTGTTTTTCTCTGTGCAGCTCAGACTAGGGAATGAGTGCGACTTCCACGGCATGTTGGAACTTGCAAGAACGTTGCTCTTCAACTTGCGAGTGCTGAGAGTCAAGATATCACAAGAGAGAGTGCAGTGTGTTGACCATGACTCAGCAGACACAGAGGACCTCCGAGGGACCAATGGGCCACTTTTTGCTCAGCAGGCCTACAGGGGTGTGGAGGTACTAAGAGATCTTGGAACAAAAATGATGCTTACCTGAGGGGGCTGGGAGTCCTGAAAAGGGTACTTCCTTTACAGTAAAGCACAACAGCGACTAAGAGCTCATGGAAAGAGCTGCATGCCTCCCTTTCTGCAGGGCTACTCAGGGCCTTACCTCGAGGCAAGGATTCACGTTGAGATTCCCTTTAGCTCTAGAGCATGGCAAGGTGAGCCCCACCCCGGCCAAAGGAGCTCTGTGTTTAGCCAGAGAAAACTCATTTTCTTACCAGACCAATGCCTACAGTGGCCAGGGGCCTGTCAACAGCAGCGAATTTCAGGGAGCTTCACGGCAGCAAGAATGGAGCTTTCCAAACTGAAAGCAAGGTTAGTCCCATCATGCCCCCATTTCCATGGGCACAGGCAGCATACAGCTCTGTGGTTTCTAACAAGTCTAAAGAGACACGGAGTACACACTGGTTGCTTCCCTGAATCTACTTCTCGAGGCAGGGTTTTCGGCATCTAGTGAACGACCTCACCAAGGAAAGCCTTAGCTAGGCCTCTGGCCCCTTGCCTCTTCCAAACCTGCAGTGCTACAGGAAAAACTGTGCTTTAGTTGCAATAGGAACGCAAGCCGTCTTTCTCCTGAGGCAGGGTGACTTCAGGTAGGAGGTCCTGGATGGAAGGAGAAGCCTAGTGTTTTTCTCTGTGCAGCTCAGACCAGGGAATGAGTGCGACTTCCACGGCATGTTGGAACTTGCTAGAATATTGCTCTTGAACCTGTGCGAGTGCTGTGAATCAAGATATCACAAGAAAGAGTGCAGTGTGTTGCCCATGACTCAGCAGACACAGAGGACCTCCGAGGGACGATGGGCCTCGTTGTTGCTCAGCAGGCCTACAGGGGTGTGGAGGTACTCAGGGATCTTGGAACAAAAATGATGCTCACCCGAGAGGCCTAGGAGTCCTGAAAAGGGTCCTTCCTTTAAAGTAAAGCTGAACAGCGACTTAGAGCTAATGGAAAGAGCTGCATGCTTCCCTTTCTGCAGTGCTACTCAGGGCCTTACCTCGAGGCAAAGACTCAAGTTGAGATTCCCTTTAGCTCCAGAGCATGGCAAGGTGAGCCCCACCCCGGCCAATGAAGCTCCGTGTGTAGGCAGAGAAAATTCATTTTCTTCCCTCACTCATGCCTACAGTGGCCAGAGGGCTGTCAACAGCAGAGAATTTCAGGGAGCTTCACGGCAGTAAGAATGGAGCTTTCCAAATGGAAAGGAAGGCTAGTACCATCATGCCCCCATTACCATTGGCACAGGCAGCATACATCTCTGTGGTTTCTAACAAGTCAAAAGAGACACGGAGTACACACTGGTTGCTTCCCTGAATCAACTTCTCGAGGCAGGGTGTTCTGCATCTAGTGAACGACCTCATCAAGGAACGCCCTAGCTAGGCCTCTGGGCCCGTGCCTCTTCAAAAGCCTGCAGTGCTACAGGAAAAACTGTGCTTTAGTTGCAATAAGAACGCACGCAGTGTTTCTCCTGATGGCAGGGTGACTTCAGGTAGGAGGTCTTAGATGGAAGGAGAAGCCTAGTGTTTTAATCTGTGCAGCTCAGACTAGGGAATGAGTGCGACTTCCACGGCATGTTGGAACCTGCTAGAACGGTGCTCGTGAACCTGTGCGAGTGCTGTGAATCAAGATATCACAAGAAACAGTGCAGTGTGTTGCCCATGACTCAGCAGACACAGAGGACCTCCGAGGGACGATGGGCCTCGTTGTTGCTCAGCAGGCTTACAGGGGTGTGGAGGTACTCAGGGATCTTGGAACAAAAATGATGCTCACCCGAGAGGCCTACGAGTCCGGAAAAGGGTACTTCCTTTAAAGTAAAGCTGAACAGCGACTTAGAGCGCATGGAAAGACCTGCATGCCTCCCTTTCTGCAGGGCTACCCAGGGCCTTACCTCGAGGCAAGGACTCACGTTGAGATTCCCTTTAGCTCTAGAGCATGGCAAGGTGAGCCCCACCCCGGCCAAAGAAGCTCCGTGTGTAGCCAGAGAAAACTCATTTTCTTCCCACACCAATGCTAGAGTGGCCAGGGGCCTGTCAACAGCAGAGAATATCAGGGAGCTTCACGGCAGCAAGAATGGAGCTTTCCAAATGGAAAGCAAGGCTAGTACCATCATGCCCCCATTTCCATGGGCACAGGCAGCATACATCTCTGTGGTTTCTAACAAGTCAAATGAGACACAGAGTACACACTGGTTGCTTCCCTGAATCAACTTCTCGAGGCAGGGTGTTCTGCAACTAGTGAACGGCCTCACCCAGGAAAGCCCTAGCTAGGCCTCCTGGCCCGTGTCTCTTCAAAAGCCTGCAGTGCTAAAGGAAAAACTGTGCTTTAGTTGCAATAAGAACGCAGCCGTCTTTCTCCAGGAGGCAAGGTGACTTCAGCTAGGAGGTCCTGGATGGATGGAGAAGGCTAGTGTTTTTCTCTGTGCAGCTCAAACTAGGGAAGGAGTGCGACTTCCACGGCAAGTTGGAACTTGCTAGAATCGTGCTCGTGAATCTGTGCGATTGCTGGCTAAATCAAGATGTTCCAATAAGAGTGCAGTGTGTTGCCCTACACTCGGCATACACACCGTGAGTCGGAAAGCTAGGGGCCTGGATATTTCTTAGAAGGGCCAGGGGAGCCTGAGGGTACTCGGTGTTCTTGCAGGGAACAGGTTTTCCAGGTGAGGCACCTAGGTGTCCTGAAAAGCGTACTGGCGTTAAAATGCTGCAGAGCAGCGACTACGGCCTCATGGAAACTGCTACACGCCTCCCCTTCTGCATAGCATTTCAGGGCCTTCCCTCGAGGCAAGTTCTCACGTTGCTTGCACTGTGAGCGACACAGCATGTTAGGATGCTGTATTTCTCCTTGAATAGAGTGACTTCAGGAAAGAGGTCCTCATTAAATTCTAAGAAGAGTGTTTTCTCAGGGCATTCAAACGAGGGCAATGTCGAAAACTTCCAGGGCATGTTGGACTGCCTAGAAATGTGGTTCTGATGCTGTTCGACTGCTCTGGAAATAGAGCTCTCCTGAAGTAACGTACAGTGTGTTGCCCGAGACTCGGCAGACACAGAGGGCCTCCGATGGACATATGGGACTCAATGCTTCTCAGCAGGCCCACCGGGGTGTGGAGGGAGTCTGTGCTCTTGGACCCAAAATGATGCTCACCTGAGGCGCCTAAAGGTCCTGAAAAGGGTACTTCCTTTACAATAAAGCAGAACCTCCACTAAGAGCTCATGGAAAGAGCTGCATGCCTCCCTTTCTGCAGGGCTACTCAGGTCCTTACCTCGAGGCAAGGACTCACGTTGAGATTCCCTTTAGCTTTAGAGCATGGCAAGGTGAGCCCCACACCGGCCAATGAAGCTCCGTGTGTAGCCAGAGAAAACGCATTTTCTTCCCAGACCCTTGCCTACAGTGGCCTGAGGCCTGTCAACAGCAGAGAATTTCAGGGAGCTTCACGGTAGCAAGAATGGAGCTTTCCAAATGGAAAGCAAGGCTAGTACCATCATGCCCCCATTTCCATGGGCACAGGCAGCATACATCTCTGTGGTTTCTAACAAGTCAAAAGAGACACAGAGTACACACTGGTTGCTTCCCTGAATCAACTTCTCGAGGCAGGGTGTTCTGCACCTTGTGAACGGTCTCACCAAGGAACGCCGTAGCCAGGCCTCCGGAACCGTGCCTCTTCAAAAGCCTGCAGTGCTACAGGAAAAACTGTGCTTTAGTTGCAACAGGAACGCAAGCCGTCTTTCTCCTGGAGGCAGGGTGACTTCAGGTAGGAGGTCCTGATTGGAAGGAGAAGCCTAGTGTTTTTCTCTGTGCAGCTCAGACTAGGGAATGAGTGCGACTTCCACGGCATGTTGGAACTTGCAAGAACGTTGCTCTTCAACTTGCGAGTGCTGAGAGTCAAGATATCACAAGAGAGAGTGCAGTGTGTTGACCATGACTCAGCAGACACAGAGGACCTCCGAGGGACCAATGGGCCACTTTTTGCTCAGCAGGCCTACAGGGGTGTGGAGGTACTAAGAGATCTTGGAACAAAAATGATGCTTACCTGAGGGGGCTGGGAGTCCTGAAAAGGGTACTTCCTTTACAGTAAAGCACAACAGCGACTAAGAGCTCATGGAAAGAGCTGCATGCCTCCCTTTCTGCAGGGCTACTCAGGGCCTTACCTCGAGGCAAGGATTCACGTTGAGATTCCCTTTAGCTCTAGAGCATGGCAAGGTGAGCCCCACCCCGGCCAAAGGAGCTCCGTGTTTAGCCAGAGAAAACTCATTTTCTTACCAGACCAATGCCTACAGTGGCCAGGGGCCTGTCAACAGCAGCGAATTTCAGGGAGCTTCACGGCAGCAAGAATGGAGCTTTCCAAACTGAAAGCAAGGTTAGTCCCATCATGCCCCCATTTCCATGGGCACAGGCAGCATACAGCTCTGTGGTTTCTAACAAGTCAAAAGAGACACGGAGTCCACACTGGTTGCTTCCCTGAATCAACTTCTCGAGGCAGGGTTTTCGGCATCTAGTGAACGACCTCACCAAGGAAAGCCTTAGCTAGGCCTCTGGCCCCTTGCCTCTTCCAAACCTGCAGTGCTACAGGAAAAACTGTGCTTTAGTTGCAATAGGAACGCAAGCCGTCTTTCTCCTGAGGCAGGGTGACTTCAGGTAGGAGGTCCTGGATGGAAGGAGAAGCCTAGTGTTTTTCTCTGTGCAGCTCAGACCAGGGAATGAGTGCGACTTCCACGGCATGTTGGAACTTGCTAGAACATTGCTCTTGAACCTGTGCGAGTGCTGTGAATCAAGATATCACAAGAAAGAGTGCAGTGTGTTGCCCATGACTCAGCAGACACAGAGGACCTCCGAGGGACGATGGGCCTCGTTGTTGCTCAGCAGGCCTACAGGGGTGTGGAGGTACTCAGGGATCTTGGAACAAAAATGATGCTCACCCGAGAGGCCTAGGAGTCCTGAAAAGGGTACTTCCTTTAAAGTAAAGCTGAACAGCGACTTAGAGCTAACGGAAAGAGCTGCATGCCTCCCTTTCTGCAGGGCTACTCAGGGCCTTACCTCGAGGCAAAGACTCAAGTTGAGATTCCCTTTAGCTCCAGAGCATGGCAAGGTGAGCCCCACCCCGGCCAATGAAGCTCCGTGTGTAGGCAGAGAAAATTCATTTTCTTCCCACACTCATGGCTACAGTGGCCAGAGGGCTGTCAACAGCAGAGAATTTCAGGGAGCTTCACGGCAGTAAGAATGGAGCTTTCCAAATGGAAAGGAAGGCTAGTACCATCATGCCCCCATAACCATTGGCACAGGCAGCATACATCTCTGTGGTTTCTAACAAGTCAAAAGAGACACGGAGTACACACTGGTTGCTTCCCTGAATCAACTTCTCGAGGCAGGGTGTTCTGCATCTAGTGCACGACCTCACCAAGGAACGCCCTAGCTAGGCCTCTGGGCCCGTGCGTCTTCAAGAGCCTGCAGGGCTACAGGAAATACTGTGCTTTAGTTGCAATAAGAACGCACGCAGTCTTTCTCCTGATGGCAGGGTGACTTCAGGTAGGAGGTCTTAGATGGAAGGAGAAGCCTAGTGTTTTTCTCTGTGCAGCTCAGACTAGGGAATGAGTGCGACTTCCACGGCATGTTGGAACCTGCTAGAACGGTGCTCGTGAACCTGTGCGAGTGCTGTGAATCAAGATATCACAAGAAAGAGTGCAGTGTGTTGCCCATGACTCAGCAGACACAGAGGACCTCCGAGGGACGATGGGCCTCGTTGTTGCTCAGCAGGCTTACAGGGGTGTGGAGGTACTCAGGGATCTTGGAACAAAAATGATGCTCACCCGAGAGGCCTACGAGTCCGGAAAAGGGTACTTCCTTTAAAGTAAAGCTGAACAGCGACTTAGAGCGCATGGAAAGACCTGCATGCCTCCCTTTCTGCAGGGCTACCGAGGGCCTTACCTCGAGGCAAGGACTCACGTTGGGATTCCCTTTAGCTCTACAGCATGGCAAGGTGAGCCCCACCCCAGCCAAAGAAGCTCCGTGTGTAGCCAGAGAAAACTCATTTTCTTCCCACACCAATGCTAGAGTGGCCAGGGGCCTGTCAACAGCAGAGAATATCAGGGAGCTTCACGGCAGCAAGAATGGAGCTTTCCAAATGGAAAGCAAGGCTACTACCATCATGCCCCCATTTCCATGGGCACAGGCAGCATACATCTCTGTGGTTTCTAACAAGTCAAAAGAGACACGGAGTACACACTGGTTGCTTCCCTGAATCAACTTCTCGAGGCAGGATTTTCTGCATCTAGTGCACGACCTCACCAAGGAACGCCCTAGCTAGGCCTCTGGGCCCGTGCGTCTTCAAGAGCCTGCAGGGCTGCAGGAAATACTGTGCTTTAGTTGCAATAGGAACGCAAGCCGTCTTTCTCCTGGGGGCAGGATGACTTCAGGTAGGAGGTCTTAGATGGAAGGAGAAGCCCAGTGTTTTTCTCTGTGCAGCTCAGACTAGGGAATGAGTGCGACTTCCACGGCATGTTGGAAACTGCTAGAACGGTGCTCGTGAACCTGTGCGAGTGCCGTGAATCAAGATATCACAAGAAAGAGTGCAGTGTGTTGCCCATGACTCAGCAGACACAGAGGACCTCCGAGGGCCCAATGGGCCTCGTTGTTGCTCAGCAGGCTTACAGGGGTGTGGAGGTACTCAGGGATCTTGGAACAAAAATGATGCTCACCTGAGAGGCCTACGAGTCCGGAAAAGGGTACTTCCTTTAAAGTAAAGCTGAACAGCGACTTAGAGCGCATGGAAAGACCTGCATGCCTCCCTTTCTGCAGGGCTACTCAGGGCCTTACCTCGAGGCAAGGACTCACGTTGAGATTCCCTTTAGCTCTAGAGCATGGCAAGGTGAGCCCCACCCCGGCCAAAGAAGCTCCGTGTGTAGCCACAGAAAACTCATTTTCTTCCCACACCAATGCTAGAGTGGCCAGGGGCCTGTCAACAGCAGAGAATTTCAGGGAGCTTCACGGCAGCAAGAATGGAGCTTTCCAAATGGAAAGCAAGGCTAGTACCATCACGCCCCCATTTCCATGGGCACAGGCAGCATACATCTCTGTGGTTTCTAACAAGTCTAATGAGACACAGAGTACACACTGGTTGCTTCCCTGAATCAACTTCTCGAGGCAGGGTGTTCTGCAACTAGTGAACGGCCTCACCCAGGAAAGCCCTAGCTAGGCCTCCTGGCCCGTGTCTCTTCAAAAGCCTGCAGTGCTAAAGGAAAAACTGTGCTTTAGTTGCAATAAGAACGCAGCCGTCGTTCTCCAGGAGGCAAGGTGACTTCAGCTAGGAGGTCCTGGATGGATGGAGAAGGCTAGTGTTTTTCTCTGTGCAGCTCAAACTAGGGAAGGAGTGCGACTTCCACGGCAAGTTGGAACTTGCTAGAATCGTGCTCGTGAATCTGTGCGATTGCTGGCTAAATCAAGATGTTCCAATAAGAGTGCAGTGTGTTGCCCTACACTCGGCATACACACCGTGAGTCGGAAAGCTAGGGGCCTGGATATTGCTTAGAAGGGCCAGGGGAGCCTGAGGGTACTCGGTGTTCTTGCAGGGAACAGGTTTTCCAGGTGAGGCACCTAGGTGTCCTGAAAAGCGTACTGGCGTTAAAATGCTGCAGAGCAGCGACTACGGCCTCATGGAAACTGCTACACGCCTCCCCTTCTGCATAGCATTTCAGGGCCTTACCTCGAGGCAAGTTCTCACGTTGCTTGCACTGTGAGCGACACAGCATGTTAGGATGCTGTATTTCTCCTTGAATAGAGTGACTTCAGGAAAGAGGTCCTCGTTAAATTCTAAGAAGAGTGTTTTCTCAGGGCATTCAAACGAGGGCAATGTCGAAAACTTCCAGGGCATGTTGGACTGCCTAGAAATGTGGTTCTGATGCTGTTCGACTGCTCTGGAAATAGAGCTCTCCTGAAGTAACGTACAGTGTGTTGCCCGAGACTCGGCAGACACAGAGGGCCTCCGATGGACATATGGGACTCAATGCTTCTCAGCAGGCCCACCGGGGTGTGGAGGGAGTCTGTGCTCTTGGACCCAAAATGATGCTCACCTGAGGCGCCTAAAGGTCCTGAAAAGGGTACTTCCTTTACAATAAAGCAGAACCTCCACTAAGAGCTCATGGAAAGAGCTGCATGCCTCCCTTTCTGCAGGGCTACTCAGGTCCTTACCTCGAGGCAAGGACTCACGTTGAGATTCCCTTTAGCTTTAGAGCATGGCAAGGTGAGCCCCACACCGGCCAATGAAGCTCCGTGTGTAGCCAGAGAAAACGCATTTTCTTCCCAGACCCTTGCCTACAGTGGCCTGAGGCCTGTCAACAGCAGAGAATTTCAGGGAGCTTCACGGTAGCAAGAATGGAGCTTTCCAAATGGAAAGCAAGGCTAGTACCATCATGCCCCCATTTCCATGGGCACAGGCAGCATACATCTCTGTGGTTTCTAACAAGTCAAATGAGACACAGAGTACACACTGGTTGCTTCCCTGAATCAACTTCTCGAGGCAGGGTGTTCTGCACCTTGTGAACGGTCTCACCAAGGAACGCCGTAGCAAGGCCTCCGGAACCGTGCCTCTTCAAAAGCCTGCAGTGCTACAGGAAAACCTGTGCTTTAGTTGCAACAGGAACGCAAGCCGTCTTTCTCCTGGAGGCAGGTTGACTTCAGGTAGGAGGTGCTGATTGGAAGGAGAAGCCTAGTGTTTTTCTCTGTGCAGCTCAGATTAGGGAATGAGTGCGACTTCCACGGCATGTTGGAACTTGCAAGAACGTTGCTCTTCAACTTGCGAGTGCTGAGAGTCAAGATATCACAAGAGAGAGTGCAGTGTGTTGACCATGACTCAGCAGACACAGAGGACCTCCGAGGGACCAATGGGCCACTTTTTGCTCAGCAGGCCTACAGGGGTGTGGAGGTACTAAGAGATCTTGGAACAAAAATGATGCTTACCTGAGGGGGCTGGGAGTCCTGAAAAGGGTACTTCCTTTACAGTAAAGCACAACAGCGACTAAGAGCTCATGGAAAGAGCTGCATGCCTCCCTTTCTGCAGGGCTACTCAGGGCCTTACCTCGAGGCAAGGATTCACGTTGAGATTCCCTTTAGCTCTAGAGCATGGCAAGGTGAGCCCCACCCCGGCCAAAGGAGCTCCGTGTTTAGCCAGAGAAAACTCATTTTCTTACCAGACCAATGCCTACAGTGGCCAGGGGCCTGTCAACAGCAGCGAATTTCAGGGAGCTTCACGGCAGCAAGAATGGAGCTTTCCAAACTGAAAGCAAGGTTAGTCCCATCATGCCCCCATTTCCATGGGCACAGGCAGCATACAGCTCTGTGGTTTCTAACAAGTCTAAAGAGACACGGAGTACACACTGGTTGCTTCCCTGAATCTACTTCTCGAGGCAGGGTTTTCGGCATCTAGTGAACGACCTCACCAAGGAAAGCCTTAGCTAGGCCTCTGGCCCCTTGCCTCTTCCAAACCTGCAGTGCTACAGGAAAAACTGTGCTTTAGTTGCAATAGGAACGCAAGCCGTCTTTCTCCTGAGGCAGGGTGACTTCAGGTAGGAGGTCCTGGATGGAAGGAGAAGCCTAGTGTTTTTCTCTGTGCAGCTCAGACCAGGGAATGAGTGCGACTTCCACGGCATGTTGGAACTTGCTAGAATATTGCTCTTGAACCTGTGCGAGTGCTGTGAATCAAGATATCACAAGAAAGAGTGCAGTGTGTTGCCCATGACTCAGCAGACACAGAGGACCTCCGAGGGACGATGGGCCTCGTTGTTGCTCAGCAGGCCTACAGGGGTGTGGAGGTACTCAGGGATCTTGGAACAAAAATGATGCTCACCCGAGAGGCCTAGGAGTCCTGAAAAGGGTCCTTCCTTTAAAGTAAAGCTGAACAGCGACTTAGAGCTAATGGAAAGAGCTGCATGCTTCCCTTTCTGCAGGGCTACTCAGGGCCTTACCTCGAGGCAAAGACTCAAGTTGAGATTCCCTTTAGCTCCAGAGCATGGCAAGGTGAGCCCCACCCCGGCCAATGAAGCTCCGTGTGTAGGCAGAGAAAATTCATTTTCTTCCCTCACTCATGCCTACAGTGGCCAGAGGGCTGTCAACAGCAGAGAATTTCAGGGAGCTTCACGGCAGTAAGAATGGAGCTTTCCAAATGGAAAGGAAGGCTAGTACCATCATGCCCCCATTACCATTGGCACAGGCAGCATACATCTCTGTGGTTTCTAACAAGTCAAAAGAGACACGGAGTACACACTGGTTGCTTCCCTGAATCAACTTCTCGAGGCAGGGTGTTCTGCATCTAGTGAACGACCTCATCAAGGAACGCCCTAGCTAGGCCTCTGGGCCCGTGCCTCTTCAAAAGCCTGCAGTGCTACAGGAAAAACTGTGCTTTAGTTGCAATAAGAACGCACGCAGTGTTTCTCCTGATGGCAGGGTGACTTCAGGTAGGAGGTCTTAGATGGAAGGAGAAGCCTAGTGTTTTAATCTGTGCAGCTCAGACTAGGGAATGAGTGCGACTTCCACGGTATGTTGGAACCTGCTTGAACGGTGCTCGTGAACCTGTGCGAGTGCTGTGAATCAAGATATCACAAGAAACAGTGCAGTGTGTTGCCCATGACTCAGCAGACACAGAGGACCTCCGAGGGACGATGGGCCTCGTTGTTGCTCAGCAGGCTTACAGGGGTGTGGAGGTACTCAGGGATCTTGGAACAAAAATGATGCTCACCCGAGAGGCCTACGAGTCCGGAAAAGGGTACTTCCTTTAAAGTAAAGCTGAACAGCGACTTAGAGCGCATGGAAAGACCTGCATGCCTCCCTTTCTGCAGGGCTACCCAGGGCCTTACCTCGAGGCAAGGACTCACGTTGAGATTCCCTTTAGCTCTAGAGCATGGCAAGGTGAGCCCCACCCCGGCCAAAGAAGCTCCGTGTGTAGCCAGAGAAAACTCATTTTCTTCACACACCAATGCTAGAGTGGCCAGGGGCCTGTCAACAGCAGAGAATATCAGGGAGCTTCACGGCAGCAAGAATGGAGCTTTCCAAATGGAAAGCAAGGCTAGTACCATCATGCCCCCATTTCCATGGGCACAGGCAGCATACATCTCTGTGGTTTCTAACAAGTCAAAAGAGACACGGAGTACACACTGGTTGCTTCCCTGAATCAACTTCTCGAGGCAGGATTTTCTGCATCTAGTGCACGACCTCACCAAGGAACGCCATAGCTAGGCCTCTGGGCCCGTGCGTCTTCAAGAGCCTGCAGGGCTACAGGAAATACTGTGCTTTAGTTGCAATAGGAACGCAAGCCGTCTTTCTCCTGGGGGCAGGATGACTTCAGGTAGGAGGTCTTAGATGGAAGGAGAAGCCCAGTGTTTTTCTCTGTGCAGCTCAGACTAGGGAATGAGTGCGACTTCCACGGCATGTTGGAAACTGCTAGAACGGTGCTCGTGAACCTGTGCGAGTGCCGTGAATCAAGATATCACAAGAAAGAGTGCAGTGTGTTGCCCATGACTCAGCAGACACAGAGGACCTCCGAGGGCCCAATGGGCCTCGTTGTTGCTCAGCAGGCTTACAGGGGTGTGGAGGTACTCAGGGATCTTGGAACAAAAATGATGCTCACCCGAGAGGCCTACGAGTCCGGAAAAGGGTACTTCCTTTAAAGTAAAGCTGAACAGCGACTTAGAGCGCATGGAAAGACCTGCATGCCTCCCTTTCTGCAGGGCTATTCAGGGCCTTACCTCGAGGCAAGGACTCACGTTGAGATTCCCTTTAGCTCTACAGCATGGCAAGGTGAGCCCCACCCCGGCCAAAGAAGCTCCGTGTGTAGCCAGAGAAAACTCATTTTCTTCCCACACCAATGCTAGAGTGGCCAGGGGCCTGTCAACAGCAGAGAATTTCAGGGAGCTTCACGGCAGCAAGAATGGAGCTTTCCAAATGGAAAGCAAGGCTAGTACCATCATGCCCCCATTTCCATGGGCACAGGCAGCATACATCTCTGTGGTTTCTAACAAGTCAAATGAGACACAGAGTACACACTGGTTGCTTCCCTGAATCAACTTCTCGAGGCAGGGTGTTCTGCAACTAGTGAACGGCCTCACCCAGGAAAGCCCTAGCTAGGCCTCCTGGCCCGTGTCTCTTCAAAAGCCTGCAGTGCTAAAGGAAAAACTGTGCTTTAGTTGCAATAAGAACGCAGCCGTCTTTCTCCAGGAGGCAAGGTGACTTCAGCTAGGAGGTCCTGGATGGATGGAGAAGGCTAGTGTTTTTCTCTGTGCAGCTCAAACTAGGGAAGGAGTGCGACTTCCACGGCAAGTTGGAACTTGCTAGAATCGTGCTCGTGAATCTGTGCGATTGCTGGCTAAATCAAGATGTACCAATAAGAGTGCAGTGTGTTGCCCTACACTCGGCATACACACCGTGAGTCGGAAAGCTAGGGGCCTGGATATTGCTTAGAAGGGCCAGGGGAGCCTGAGGGTACTCGGTGTTCTTGCAGGGAACAGGTTTTCCAGGTGAGGCACCTAGGTGTCCTGAAAAGCGTACTGGCGTTAAAATGCTGCAGAGCAGCGACTACGGCCTCATGGAAACTGCTACACGCCTCCGCTTCTGCATAGCATTTCAGGGCCTTACCTCGAGGCAAGTTCTCACGTTGCTTGCACTGTGAGCGACACAGCATGTTAGGATGCTGTATTTCTCCTTGAATAGAGTGACTTCAGGAAAGAGGTCCTCGTTAAATTCTAAGAAGAGTCTTTTCTCAGGGCATTCAAACGAGGGCAATGTCGAAAACTTCCAGGGCATGTTGGACTGCCTAGAAATGTGGTTCTGATGCTGTTCGACTGCTCTGGAAATAGAGCTCTCCTGAAGTAACGTACAGTGTGTTGCCCGAGACTCGGCAGACACAGAGGGCCTCCGATGGACATATGGGACTCAATGCTTCTCAGCAGGCCCACCGGGGTGTGGAGGGAGTCTGTGCTCTTGGACCCAAAATGATGCTCACCTGAGGCGCCTAAAGGTCCTGAAAAGGGTACTTCCTTTACAATAAAGCAGAACCTCCACTAAGAGCTCATGGAAAGAGCTGCATGCCTCCCTTTCTGCAGGGCTACTCAGGTCCTTACCTCGAGGCAAGGACTCACGTTGAGATTCCCTTTAGCTTTAGAGCATGGCAAGGTGAGCCCCACACCGGCCAATGAAGCTCCGTGTGTAGCCAGAGAAAACGCATTTTCTTCCCAGACCCTTGCCTACAGTGGCCTGAGGCCTGTCAACAGCAGAGAATTTCAGGGAGCTTCACGGTAGCAAGAATGGAGCTTTCCAAATGGAAAGCAAGGCTAGTACCATCATGCCCCCATTTCCATGGGCACAGGCAGCATACATCTCTGTGGTTTCTAACAAGTCAAATGAGACACAGAGTACACACTGGTTGCTTCCCTGAATCAACTTCTCGAGGCAGGGTGTTCTGCACCTTGTGAACGGTCTCACCAAGGTACGCCGTAGCAAGGCCTCCGGAACCGTGCCTCTTCAAAAGCCTGCAGTGCTACAGGAAAACCTGTGCTTTAGTTGCAACAGGAACGCAAGCCGTCTTTCTCCTGGAGGCAGGGTGACTTCAGGTAGGAGGTCCTGATTGGAAGGAGAAGCCTAGTGTTTTTCTCTGTGCAGCTCAGACTAGGGAATGAGTGCGACTTCCACGGCATGTTGGAACTTGCAAGAACGTTGCTCTTCAACTTGCGAGTGCTGAGAGTCAAGATATCACAAGAGAGAGTGCAGTGTGTTGACCATGACTCAGCAGACACAGAGGACCTCCGAGGGACCAATGGGCCACTTTTTGCTCAGCAGGCCTACAGGGGTGTGGAGGTACTAAGAGATCTTGGAACAAAAATGATGCTTACCTGAGGGGGCTGGGAGTCCTGAAAAGGGTACTTCCTTTACAGTAAAGCACAACAGCGACTAAGAGCTCATGGAAAGAGCTGCATGCCTCCCTTTCTGCAGGGCTACTCAGGGCCTTACCTCGAGGCAAGGATTCACGTTGAGATTCCCTTTAGCTCTAGAGCATGGCAAGGTGAGCCCCACCCCGGCCAAAGGAGCTCCGTGTTTAGCCAGAGAAAACTCATTTTCTTACCAGACCAATGCCTACAGTGGCCAGGGGCCTGTCAACAGCAGCGAATTTCAGGGAGCTTCACGGCAGCAAGAATGGAGCTTTCCAAACTGAAAGCAAGGTTAGTCCCATCATGCCCCCATTTCCATGGGCACAGGCAGCATACAGCTCTGTGGTTTCTAACAAGTCTAAAGAGACACGGAGTACACACTGGTTGCTTCCCTGAATCTACTTCTCGAGGCAGGGTTTTCGGCATCTAGTGAACGACCTCACCAAGGAAAGCCTTAGCTAGGCCTCTGGCCCCTTGCCTCTTCCAAACCTGCAGTGCTACAGGAAAAACTGTGCTTTAGTTGCAATAGGAACGCAAGCCGTCTTTCTCCTGAGGCAGGGTGACTTCAGGTAGGAGGTCCTGGATGGAAGGAGAAGCCTAGTGTTTTTCTCTGTGCAGCTCAGACCAGGGAATGAGTGCGACTTCCACGGCATGTTGGAACTTGCTAGAATATTGCTCTTGAACCTGTGCGAGTGCTGTGAATCAAGATATCACAAGAAAGAGTGCAGTGTGTTGCCCATGACTCAGCAGACACAGAGGACCTCCGAGGGATGATGGGCCTCGTTGTTGCTCAGCAGGCCTACAGGGGTGTGGAGGTACTCAGGGATCTTGGAACAAAAATGATGCTCACCCGAGAGGCCTAGGAGTCCTGAAAAGGGTCCTTCCTTTAAAGTAAAGCTGAACAGCGACTTAGAGCTAATGGAAAGAGCTGCATGCTTCCCTTTCTGCAGGGCTACTCAGGGCCTTACCTCGAGGCAAAGACTCAAGTTGAGATTCCCTTTAGCTCCAGAGCATGGCAAGGTGAGCCCCACCCCGGCCAATGAAGCTCCGTGTGTAGGCAGAGAAAATTCATTTTCTTCCCTCACTCATGCCTACAGTGGCCAGAGGGCTGTCAACAGCAGAGAATTTCAGGGAGCTTCACGGCAGTAAGAATGGAGCTTTCCAAATGGAAAGGAAGGCTAGTACCATCATGCCCCCATTACCATTGGCACAGGCAGCATACATCTCTGTGGTTTCTAACAAGTCAAAAGAGACACGGAGTACACACTGGTTGCTTCCCTGAATCAACTTCTCGAGGCAGGGTGTTCTGCATCTAGTGAACGACCTCATCAAGGAACGCCCTAGCTAGGCCTCTGGGCCCGTGCCTCTTCAAAAGCCTGCAGTGCTACAGGAAAAACTGTGCTTTAGTTGCAATAAGAACGCACGCAGTGTTTCTCCTGATGGCAGGGTGACTTCAGGTAGGAGGTCTTAGATGGAAGGAGAAGCCTAGTGTTTTAATCTGTGCAGCTCAGACTAGGGAATGAGTGCGACTTCCACGGTATGTTGGAACCTGCTTGAACGGTGCTCGTGAACCTGTGCGAGTGCTGTGAATCAAGATATCACAAGAAACAGTGCAGTGTGTTGCCCATGACTCAGCAGACACAGAGGACCTCCGAGGGACGATGGGCCTCGTTGTTGCTCAGCAGGCTTACAGGGGTGTGGAGGTACTCAGGGATCTTGGAACAAAAATGATGCTCACCCGAGAGGCCTACGAGTCCGGAAAAGGGTACTTCCTTTAAAGTAAAGCTGAACAGCGACTTAGAGCGCATGGAAAGACCTGCATGCCTCCCTTTCTGCAGGGCTACCCAGGGCCTTACCTCGAGGCAAGGACTCACGTTGAGATTCCCTTTAGCTCTAGAGCATGGCAAGGTGAGCCCCACCCCGGCCAAAGAAGCTCCGTGTGTAGCCAGAGAAAACTCATTTTCTTCACACACCAATGCTAGAGTGGCCAGGGGCCTGTCAACAGCAGAGAATATCAGGGAGCTTCACGGCAGCAAGAATGGAGCTTTCCAAATGGAAAGCAAGGCTAGTACCATCATGCCCCCATTTCCATGGGCACAGGCAGCATACATCTCTGTGGTTTCTAACAAGTCAAAAGAGACACGGAGTACACACTGGTTGCTTCCCTGAATCAACTTCTCGAGGCAGGATTTTCTGCATCTAGTGCACGACCTCACCAAGGAACGCCATAGCTAGGCCTCTGGGCCCGTGCGTCTTCAAGAGCCTGCAGGGCTACAGGAAATACTGTGCTTTAGTTGCAATAGGAACGCAAGCCGTCTTTCTCCTGGGGGCAGGATGACTTCAGGTAGGAGGTCTTAGATGGAAGGAGAAGCCCAGTGTTTTTCTCTGTGCAGCTCAGACTAGGGAATGAGTGCGACTTCCACGGCATGTTGGAAACTGCTAGAACGGTGCTCGTGAACCTGTGCGAGTGCCGTGAATCAAGATATCACAAGAAAGAGTGCAGTGTGTTGCCCATGACTCAGCAGACACAGAGGACCTCCGAGGGCCCAATGGGCCTCGTTGTTGCTCAGCAGGCTTACAGGGGTGTGGAGGTACTCAGGGATCTTGGAACAAAAATGATGCTCACCTGAGAGGCCTACGAGTCCGGAAAAGGGTACTTCCTTTAAAGTAAAGCTGAACAGCGACTTAGAGCGCATGGAAAGACCTGCATGCCTCCCTTTCTGCAGGGCTACTCAGGGCCTTACCTCGAGGCAAGGACTCACGTTGAGATTCCCTTTAGCTCTAGAGCATGGCAAGGTGAGCCCCACCCCGGCCAAAGAAGCTCCGTGTGTAGCCAGAGAAAACTCATTTTCTTCACACACCAATGCTAGAGTGGCCAGGGGCCTGTCAACAGCAGAGAATATCAGGGAGCTTCACGGCAGCAAGAATGGAGCTTTCCAAATGGAAAGCAAGGCTAGTACCATCATGCCCCCATTTCCATGGGCACAGGCAGCATACATCTCTGTGGTTTCTAACAAGTCAAATGAGACACAGAGTACACACTGGTTGCTTCACTGAATCAACTTCTCGAGGCAGGGTGTTCTGCAACTAGTGAACGGCCTCACCCAGGAAAGCCCTAGCTAGGCCTCCTGGCCCGTGTCTCTTCAAAAGCCTGCAGTGCTAAAGGAAAAACTGTGCTTTAGTTGCAATAAGAACGCAGCCGTCTTTCTCCAGGAGGCAAGGTGACTTCAGCTAGGAGGTCCTGGATGGATGGAGAAGGCTAGTGTTTTTCTCTGTGCAGCTCAAACTAGGGAAGGAGTGCGACTTCCACGGCAAGTTGGAACTTGCTAGAATCGTGCTCGTGAATCTGTGCGATTGCTGGCTAAATCAAGATGTACCAATAAGAGTGCAGTGTGTTGCCCTACACTCGGCATACACACCGTGAGTCGGAAAGCTAGGGGCCTGGATATTGCTTAGAAGGGCCAGGGGAGCCTGAGGGTACTCGGTGTTCTTGCAGGGAACAGGTTTTCCAGGTGAGGCACCTAGGTGTCCTGAAAAGCGTACTGGCGTTAAAATGCTGCAGAGCAGCGACTACGGCCTCATGGAAACTGCTACACGCCTCCGCTTCTGCATAGCATTTCAGGGCCTTACCTCGAGGCAAGTTCTCACGTTGCTTGCACTGTGAGCGACACAGCATGTTAGGATGCTGTATTTCTCCTTGAATAGAGTGACTTCAGGAAAGAGGTCCTCGTTAAATTCTAAGAAGAGTCTTTTCTCAGGGCATTCAAACGAGGGCAATGTCGAAAACTTCCAGGGCATGTTGGACTGCCTAGAAATGTGGTTCTGATGCTGTTCGACTGCTCTGGAAATAGAGCTCTCCTGAAGTAACGTACAGTGTGTTGCCCGAGACTCGGCAGACACAGAGGGCCTCCGATGGACATATGGGACTCAATGCTTCTCAGCAGGCCCACCGGGGTGTGGAGGGAGTCTGTGCTCTTGGACCCAAAATGATGCTCACCTGAGGCGCCTAAAGGTCCTGAAAAGGGTACTTCCTTTACAATAAAGCAGAACCTCCACTAAGAGCTCATGGAAAGAGCTGCATGCCTCCCTTTCTGCAGGGCTACTCAGGTCCTTACCTCGAGGCAAGGACTCACGTTGAGATTCCCTTTAGCTTTAGAGCATGGCAAGGTGAGCCCCACACCGGCCAATGAAGCTCCGTGTGTAGCCAGAGAAAACGCATTTTCTTCCCAGACCCTTGCCTACAGTGGCCTGAGGCCTGTCAACAGCAGAGAATTTCAGGGAGCTTCACGGTAGCAAGAATGGAGCTTTCCAAATGGAAAGCAAGGCTAGTACCATCATGCCCCCATTTCCATGGGCACAGGCAGCATACATCTCTGTGGTTTCTAACAAGTCAAAAGAGACACAGAGTACACACTGGTTGCTTCCCTGAATCAACTTCTCGAGGCAGGGTGTTCTGCACCTTGTGAACGGTCTCACCAAGGAACGCCGTGGCCAGGCCTCCGGAACCGTGCCTCTTCAAAAGCCTGCAGTGCTACAGGAAAAACTGTGCTTTAGTTGCAACAGGAACGCAAGCCGTCTTTCTCCTGGAGGCAGGGTGACTTCAGGTAGGAGGTCCTGATTGGAAGGAGAAGCCTAGTGTTTTTCTCTGTGCAGCTCAGACTAGGGAATGAGTGCGACTTCCACGGCATGTTGGAACTTGCAAGAACGTTGCTCTTCAACTTGCGAGTGCTGAGAGTCAAGATATCACAAGAGAGAGTGCAGTGTGTTGACCATGACTCAGCAGACACAGAGGACCTCCGAGGGACCAATGGGCCACTTTTTGCTCAGCAGGCCTACAGGGGTGTGGAGGTACTAAGAGATCTTGGAACAAAAATGATGCTTACCTGAGGGGGCTGGGAGTCCTGAAAAGGGTACTTCCTTTACAGTAAAGCACAACAGCGACTAAGAGCTCATGGAAAGAGCTGCATGCCTCCCTTTCTGCAGGGCTACTCAGGGCCTTACCTCGAGGCAAGGATTCACGTTGAGATTCCCTTTAGCTCTAGAGCATGGCAAGGTGAGCCCCACCCCGGCCAAAGGAGCTCCGTGTTTAGCCAGAGAAAACTCATTTTCTTACCAGACCAATGCCTACAGTGGCCAGGGGCCTGTCAACAGCAGCGAATTTCAGGGAGCTTCACGGCAGCAAGAATGGAGCTTTCCAAACTGAAAGCAAGGTTAGTCCCATCATGCCCCCATTTCCATGGGCACAGGCAGCATACAGCTCTGTGGTTTCTAACAAGTCAAAAGAGACACGGAGTCCACACTGGTTGCTTCCCTGAATCAACTTCTCGAGGCAGGGTTTTCGGCATCTAGTGAACGACCTCACCAAGGAAAGCCTTAGCTAGGCCTCTGGCCCCTTGCCTCTTCCAAACCTGCAGTGCTACAGGAAAAAATGTGCTTTAGTTGCAATAGGAACGCAAGCCGTCTTTCTCCTGAGGCAGGGTGACTTCAGGTAGGAGGTCCTGGATGGAAGGAGAAGCCTAGTGTTTTTCTCTGTGCAGCTCAGACCAGGGAATGAGTGCGACTTCCACGGCATGTTGGAACTTGCTAGAACATTGCTCTTGAACCTGTGCGAGTGCTGTGAATCAAGATATCACAAGAAAGAGTGCAGTGTGTTGCCCATGACTCAGCAGACACAGAGGACCTCCGAGCGACGATGGGCCTCGTTGTTGCTCAGCAGGCCTACAGGGGTGTGGAGGTACTCAGGGATCTTGGAACAAAAATGATGCTCACCCGAGAGGCCTAGGAGTCCTGAAAAGGGTCCTTCCTTTAAAGTAAAGCTGAACAGCGACTTAGAGCTAACGGAAAGAGCTGCATGCCTCCCTTTCTGCAGGGCTACTCAGGGCCTTACCTCGAGGCAAAGACTCAAGTTGAGATTCCCTTTAGCTCCAGAGCATGGCAAGGTGAGCCCCACCCCGGCCAATGAAGCTCCGTGTGTAGGCAGAGAAAATTCATTTTATTCCCACACTCATGGCTACAGTGGCCAGAGGGCTGTCAACAGCAGAGAATTTCAGGGAGCTTCACGGCAGTAAGAATGGAGCTTTCCAAATGGAAAGGAAGGCTAGTACCATCATGCCCCCATAACCTTTGGCACAGGCAGCATACATCTCTGTGGTTTCTAACAAGTCAAAAGAGACACGGAGTACACACTGGTTGCTTCCCTGAATCAACTTCTCGAGGCAGGGTGTTCTGCATCTAGTGAACGACCTCACCAAGGAACGCCCTAGCTAGGCCTCTGGGCCCGTGCCTCTTCAAAAGCCTGCAGTGCTACAGGAAAAACTGTGCTTTAGTTGCAATAAGAACGCACGCAGTCTTTCTCCTGATGGCAGGGTGACTTCAGGTAGGAGGTCTTAGATGGAAGGAGAAGCCTAGTGTTTTTCTCTGTGCAGCTCAGACTAGGGAATGAGTGCGACTTCCACGGCATGTTGGAACCTGCTAGAACGGTGCTCGTGAACCTGTGCGAGTGCTGTGAATCAAGATATCACAAGAAAGAGTGCAGTGTGTTGCCCATGACTCAGCAGACACAGAGGACCTCCGAGGGACGATGGGCCTCGTTGTTGCTCAGCAGGCTTACAGGGGTGTGGAGGTACTCAGGGATCTTGGAACAAAAATGATGCTCACCCGAGAGGCCTACGAGTCCGGAAAAGGGTACTTCCTTTAAAGTAAAGCTGAACAGCGACTTAGAGCGCATGGAAAGACCTGCATGCCTCCCTTTCTGCAGGGCTACCCAGGGCCTTACCTCGAGGCAAGGACTCACGTTGAGATTCCCTTTAGCTCTACAGCATGGCAAGGTGAGCCCCACCCCGGCCAAAGAAGCTCCGTGTGTAGCCAGAGAAAACTCATTTTCTTCCCACACCAATGCTAGAGTGGCCAGGGGCCTGTCAACAGCAGAGAATTTCAGGGAGCTTCACGGCAGCAAGAATGGAGCTTTCCAAATGGAAAGCAAGGCTAGTACCATCATGCCCCCATTTCCATGGGCACAGGCAGCATACATCTCTGTGGTTTCTAACAAGTCAAATGAGACACAGAGTACACACTGGTTGCTTCCCTGAATCAACTTCTCGAGGCAGGGTGTTCTGCAACTAGTGAACGGCCTCACCCAGGAAAGCCCTAGCTAGGCCTCCTGGCCCGTGTCTCTTCAAAAGCCTGCAGTGCTAAAGGAAAAACTGTGCTTTAGTTGCAATAAGAACGCAGCCGTCTTTCTCCAGGAGGCAAGGTGACTTCAGCTAGGAGGTCCTGGATGGATGGAGAAGGCTAGTGTTTTTCTCTGTGCAGCTCAAACTAGGGAAGGAGTGCGACTTCCACGGCAAGTTGGAACTTGCTAGAATCGTGCTCGTGAATCTGTGCGATTGCTGGCTAAATCAAGATGTACCAATAAGAGTGCAGTGTGTTGCCCTACACTCGGCATACACACCGTGAGTCGGAAAGCTAGGGGCCTGGATATTGCTTAGAAGGGCCAGGGGAGCCTGAGGGTACTCGGTGTTCTTGCAGGGAACAGGTTTTCCAGGTGAGGCACCTAGGTGTCCTGAAAAGCGTACTGGCGTTAAAATGCTGCAGAGCAGCGACTACGGCCTCATGGAAACTGCTACACGCCTCCGCTTCTGCATAGCATTTCAGGGCCTTACCTCGAGGCAAGTTCTCACGTTGCTTGCACTGTGAGCGACACAGCATGTTAGGATGCTGTATTTCTCCTTGAATAGAGTGACTTCAGGAAAGAGGTCCTCGTTAAATTCTAAGAAGAGTCTTTTCTCAGGGCATTCAAACGAGGGCAATGTCGAAAACTTCCAGGGCATGTTGGACTGCCTAGAAATGTGGTTCTGATGCTGTTCGACTGCTCTGGAAATAGAGCTCTCCTGAAGTAACGTACAGTGTGTTGCCCGAGACTCGGCAGACACAGAGGGCCTCCGATGGACATATGGGACTCAATGCTTCTCAGCAGGCCCACCGGGGTGTGGAGGGAGTCTGTGCTCTTGGACCCAAAATGATGCTCACCTGAGGCGCCTAAAGGTCCTGAAAAGGGTACTTCCTTTACAATAAAGCAGAACCTCCACTAAGAGCTCATGGAAAGAGCTGCATGCCTCCCTTTCTGCAGGGCTACTCAGGTCCTTACCTCGAGGCAAGGACTCACGTTGAGATTCCCTTTAGCTTTAGAGCATGGCAAGGTGAGCCCCACACCGGCCAATGAAGCTCCGTGTGTAGCCAGAGAAAACGCATTTTCTTCCCAGACCCTTGCCTACAGTGGCCTGAGGCCTGTCAACAGCAGAGAATTTCAGGGAGCTTCACGGTAGCAAGAATGGAGCTTTCCAAATGGAAAGCAAGGCTAGTACCATCATGCCCCCATTTCCATGGGCACAGGCAGCATACATCTCTGTGGTTTCTAACAAGTCAAAAGAGACACAGAGTACACACTGGTTGCTTCCTTGAATCAACTTCTCGAGGCAGGGTGTTCTGCACCTTGTGAACGGTCTCACCAAGGAACGCCGTAGCCAGGCCTCCGGAACCGTGCCTCTTCAAAAGCCTGCAGTGCTACAGGAAAAACTGTGCTTTAGTTGCAACAGGAACGCAAGCCGTCTTTCTCCTGGAGGCAGGGTGACTTCAGGTAGGAGGTCCTGATTGGAAGGAGAAGCCTAGTGTTTTTCTCTGTGCAGCTCAGACTAGGGAATGAGTGCGACTTCCACGGCATGTTGGAACTTGCAAGAACGTTGCTCTTCAACTTGCGAGTGCTGAGAGTCAAGATATCACAAGAGAGAGTGCAGTGTGTTGACCATGACTCAGCAGACACAGAGGACCTCCGAGGGACCAATGGGCCACTTTTTGCTCAGCAGGCCTACAGGGGTGTGGAGGTACTAAGAGATCTTGGAACAAAAATGATGCTTACCTGAGGGGGCTGGGAGTCCTGAAAAGGGTACTTCCTTTACAGTAAAGCACAACAGCGACTAAGAGCTCATGGAAAGAGCTGCATGCCTCCCTTTCTGCAGGGCTACTCAGGGCCTTACCTCGAGGCAAGGATTCACGTTGAGATTCCCTTTAGCTCTAGAGCATGGCAAGGTGAGCCCCACCCCGGCCAAAGGAGCTCCGTGTTTAGCCAGAGAAAACTCATTTTCTTACCAGACCAATGCCTACAGTGGCCAGGGGCCTGTCAACAGCAGCGAATTTCAGGGAGCTTCACGGCAGCAAGAATGGAGCTTTCCAAACTGAAAGCAAGGTTAGTCCCATCATGCCCCCATTTCCATGGGCACAGGCAGCATACAGCTCTGTGGTTTCTAACAAGTCTAAAGAGACACGGAGTACACACTGGTTGCTTCCCTGAATCTACTTCTCGAGGCAGGGTTTTCGGCATCTAGTGAACGACCTCACCAAGGAAAGCCTTAGCTAGGCCTCTGGCCCCTTGCCTCTTCCAAACCTGCAGTGCTACAGGAAAAACTGTGCTTTAGTTGCAATAGGAACGCAAGCCGTCTTTCTCCTGAGGCAGGGTGACTTCAGGTAGGAGGTCCTGGATGGAAGGAGAAGCCTAGTGTTTTTCTCTGTGCAGCTCAGACCAGGGAATGAGTGCGACTTCCACGGCATGTTGGAACTTGCTAGAATATTGCTCTTGAACCTGTGCGAGTGCTGTGAATCAAGATATCACAAGAAAGAGTGCAGTGTGTTGCCCATGACTCAGCAGACACAGAGGACCTCCGAGGGACGATGGGCCTCGTTGTTGCTCAGCAGGCCTACAGGGGTGTGGAGGTACTCAGGGATCTTGGAACAAAAATGATGCTCACCCGAGAGGCCTAGGAGTCCTGAAAAGGGTCCTTCCTTTAAAGTAAAGCTGAACAGCGACTTAGAGCTAATGGAAAGAGCTGCATGCTTCCCTTTCTGCAGGGCTACTCAGGGCCTTACCTCGAGGCAAAGACTCAAGTTGAGATTCCCTTTAGCTCCAGAGCATGGCAAGGTGAGCCCCACCCCGGCCAATGAAGCTCCGTGTGTAGGCAGAGAAAATTCATTTTCTTCCCACACTCATGCCTACAGTGGCCAGAGGGCTATCAACAGCAGAGAATTTCAGGGAGCTTCACGGCAGTAAGAATGGAGCTTTCCAAATGGAAAGGAAGGCTAGTACCATCATGCCCCCATTATCATTGGCACAGGCAGCATACATCTCTGTGGTTTCTAACAAGTCAAAAGAGACACGGAGTACACACTGGTTGCTTCCCTGAATCAACTTCTCGAGGCAGGGTGTTCTGCATCTAGTGAACGACCTCATCAAGGAACGCCCTAGCTAGGCCTCTGGGCCCGTGCCTCTTCAAAAGCCTGCAGTGCTACAGGAAAAACTGTGCTTTAGTTGCAATAAGAACGCACGCAGTGTTTCTCCTGATGGCAGGGTGACTTCAGGTAGGAGGTCTTAGATGGAAGGAGAAGCCTAGTGTTTTAATCTGTGCAGCTCAGACTAGGGAATGAGTGCGACTTCCACGGCATGTTGGAACCTGCTTGAACGGTGCTCGTGAACCTGTGCGAGTGCTGTGAATCAAGATATCACAAGAAAGAGTGCAGTGTGTTGCCCATGACTCAGCAGACACAGAGGACCTCCGAGGGACGATGGGCCTCGTTGTTGCTCAGCAGGCTTACAGGGGTGTGGAGGTACTCAGGGATCTTGGAACAAAAATGATGCTCACCCGAGAGGCCTACGAGTCCGGAAAAGGGTACTTCCTTTAAAGTAAAGCTGAACAGCGACTTAGAGCGCATGGAAAGACCTGCATGCCTCCCTTTCTGCAGGGCTACCCAGGGCCTTACCTCGAGGCAAGGACTCACGTTGAGATTCCCTTTAGCTCTAGAGCATGGCAAGGTGAGCCCCACCCCGGCCAAAGAAGCTCCGTGTGTAGCCAGAGAAAACTCATTTTCTTCCCACACCAATGCTAGAGTGGCCAGGGGCCTGTCAACAGCAGAGAATATCAGGGAGCTTCACGGCAGCAAGAATGGAGCATTCCAAATGGAAAGCAAGGCTAGTACCATCATGCCCCCATTTCCATGGGCACAGGCAGCATACATCTCTGTGGTTTCTAACAAGTCAAAAGAGACACGGAGTACACACTGGTTGCTTCCCTGAATCAACTTCTCGAGGCAGGATTTTCTGCATCTAGTGCACGACCTCACCAAGGAACGCCATAGCTAGGCCTCTGGGCCCGTGCGTCTTCAAGAGCCTGCAGGGCTACAGGAAATACTGTGCTTCAGTTGCAATAGGAACGCAAGCCGTCTTTCTCCTGGGGGCAGGATGACTTCAGGTAGGAGGTCTTAGATGGAAGGAGAAGCCCAGTGTTTTTCTCTGTGCAGCTCAGACTAGGGAATGAGTGCGACTTCCACGGCATGTTGGAAACTGCTAGAACGGTGCTCGTGAACCTGTGCGAGTGCCGTGAATCAAGATATCACAAGAAAGAGTGCAGTGTGTTGCCCATGACTCAGCAGACACAGAGGACCTCCGAGGGCCCAATGGGCCTCGTTGTTGCTCAGCAGGCTTACAGGGGTGTGGAGGTACTCAGGGATCTTGGAACAAAAATGATGCTCACCTGAGAGGCCTACGAGTCCGGAAAAGGGTACTTCCTTTAAAGTAAAGCTGAACAGCGACTTAGAGCGCATGGAAAGACCTGCATGCCTCCCTTTCTGCAGGGCTACTCAGGGCCTTACCTCGAGGCAAGGACTCACGTTGAGATTCCCTTTAGCTCTAGAGCATGGCAAGGTGAGCCCCACCCCGGCCAAAGAAGCTCCGTGTGTAGCCACAGAAAACTCATTTTCTTCACACACCAATGCTAGAGTGGCCAGGGGCCTGTCAACAGCAGAGAATTTCAGGGAGCTTCACGGCAGCAAGAATGGAGCTTTCCAAATGGAAAGCAAGGCTAGTACCATCATGCCCCCATTTCCATGGGCACAGGCAGCATACATCTCTGTGGTTTCTAACAAGTCAAATGAGACACAGAGTACACACTGGTTGCTTCACTGAATCAACTTCTCGAGGCAGGGTGTTC
This sequence comes from Balaenoptera borealis, assembly GCF_965194805.1. Classification (NCBI taxonomy): domain Eukaryota; kingdom Metazoa; phylum Chordata; class Mammalia; order Artiodactyla; family Balaenopteridae; genus Balaenoptera; species Balaenoptera borealis. The sequence continues at coordinate 246,427 of NW_028123848.1, read as the reverse complement.
TGCAACTAGTGAACGGCCTCACCCAGGAAAGCCCTAGCTAGGCCTCCTGGCCCGTGTCTCTTCAAAAGCCTGCAGTGCTAAAGGAAAAACTGTGCTTTAGTTGCAATAAGAACGCAGCCGTCTTTCTCCAGGAGGCAAGGTGACTTCAGCTAGGAGGTCCTGGATGGATGGAGAAGGCTAGTGTTTTTCTCTGTGCAGCTCAAACTAGGGAAGGAGTGCGACTTCCACGGCAAGTTGGAACTTGCTAGAATCGTGCTCGTGAATCTGTGCGATTGCTGGCTAAATCAAGATGTACCAATAAGAGTGCAGTGTGTTGCCCTACACTCGGCATACACACCGTGAGTCGGAAAGCTAGGGGCCTGGATATTGCTTAGAAGGGCCAGGGGAGCCTGAGGGTACTCGGTGTTCTTGCAGGGAACAGGTTTTCCAGGTGAGGCACCTAGGTGTCCTGAAAAGCGTACTGGCGTTAAAATGCTGCAGAGCAGCGACTACGGCCTCATGGAAACTGCTACACGCCTCCGCTTCTGCATAGCATTTCAGGGCCTTACCTCGAGGCAAGTTCTCACGTTGCTTGCACTGTGAGCGACACAGCATGTTAGGATGCTGTATTTCTCCTTGAATAGAGTGACTTCAGGAAAGAGGTCCTCGTTAAATTCTAAGAAGAGTCTTTTCTCAGGGCATTCAAACGAGGGCAATGTCGAAAACTTCCAGGGCATGTTGGACTGCCTAGAAATGTGGTTCTGATGCTGTTCGACTGCTCTGGAAATAGAGCTCTCCTGAAGTAACGTACAGTGTGTTGCCCGAGACTCGGCAGACACAGAGGGCCTCCGATGGACATATGGGACTCAATGCTTCTCAGCAGGCCCACCGGGGTGTGGAGGGAGTCTGTGCTCTTGGACCCAAAATGATGCTCACCTGAGGCGCCTAAAGGTCCTGAAAAGGGTACTTCCTTTACAATAAAGCAGAACCTCCACTAAGAGCTCATGGAAAGAGCTGCATGCCTCCCTTTCTGCAGGGCTACTCAGGTCCTTACCTCGAGGCAAGGACTCACGTTGAGATTCCCTTTAGCTTTAGAGCATGGCAAGGTGAGCCCCACACCGGCCAATGAAGCTCCGTGTGTAGCCAGAGAAAACGCATTTTCTTCCCAGACCCTTGCCTACAGTGGCCTGAGGCCTGTCAACAGCAGAGAATTTCAGGGAGCTTCACGGTAGCAAGAATGGAGCTTTCCAAATGGAAAGCAAGGCTAGTACCATCATGCCCCCATTTCCATGGGCACAGGCAGCATACATCTCTGTGGTTTCTAACAAGTCAAAAGAGACACAGAGTACACACTGGTTGCTTCCCTGAATCAACTTCTCGAGGCAGGGTGTTCTGCACCTTGTGAACGGTCTCACCAAGGAACGCCGTAGCCAGGCCTCCGGAACCGTGCCTCTTCAAAAGCCTGCAGTGCTACAGGAAAAACTGTGCTTTAGTTGCAACAGGAACGCAAGCCGTCTTTCTCCTGGAGGCAGGGTGACTTCAGGTAGGAGGTCCTGATTGGAAGGAGAAGCCTAGTGTTTTTCTCTGTGCAGCTCAGACTAGGGAATGAGTGCGACTTCCACGGCATGTTGGAACTTGCAAGAACGTTGCTCTTCAACTTGCGAGTGCTGAGAGTCAAGATATCACAAGAGAGAGTGCAGTGTGTTGACCATGACTCAGCAGACACAGAGGACCTCCGAGGGACCAATGGGCCACTTTTTGCTCAGCAGGCCTACAGGGGTGTGGAGGTACTAAGAGATCTTGGAACAAAAATGATGCTTACCTGAGGGGGCTGGGAGTCCTGAAAAGGGTACTTCCTTTACAGTAAAGCACAACAGCGACTAAGAGCTCATGGAAAGAGCTGCATGCCTCCCTTTCTGCAGGGCTACTCAGGGCCTTACCTCGAGGCAAGGATTCACGTTGAGATTCCCTTTAGCTCTAGAGCATGGCAAGGTGAGCCCCACCCCGGCCAAAGGAGCTCCGTGTTTAGCCAGAGAAAACTCATTTTCTTACCAGACCAATGCCTACAGTGGCCAGGGGCCTGTCAACAGCAGCGAATTTCAGGGAGCTTCACGGCAGCAAGAATGGAGCTTTCCAAACTGAAAGCAAGGTTAGTCCCATCATGCCCCCATTTCCATGGGCACAGGCAGCATACAGCTCTGTGGTTTCTAACAAGTCAAAAGAGACACGGAGTCCACACTGGTTGCTTCCCTGAATCAACTTCTCGAGGCAGGGTTTTCGGCATCTAGTGAACGACCTCACCAAGGAAAGCCTTAGCTAGGCCTCTGGCCCCTTGCCTCTTCCAAACCTGCAGTGCTACAGGAAAAAATGTGCTTTAGTTGCAATAGGAACGCAAGCCGTCTTTCTCCTGAGGCAGGGTGACTTCAGGTAGGAGGTCCTGGATGGAAGGAGAAGCCTAGTGTTTTTCTCTGTGCAGCTCAGACCAGGGAATGAGTGCGACTTCCACGGCATGTTGGAACTTGCTAGAACATTGCTCTTGAACCTGTGCGAGTGCTGTGAATCAAGATATCACAAGAAAGAGTGCAGTGTGTTGCCCATGACTCAGCAGACACAGAGGACCTCCGAGCGACGATGGGCCTCGTTGTTGCTCAGCAGGCCTACAGGGGTGTGGAGGTACTCAGGGATCTTGGAACAAAAATGATGCTCACCCGAGAGGCCTAGGAGTCCTGAAAAGGGTCCTTCCTTTAAAGTAAAGCTGAACAGCGACTTAGAGCTAACGGAAAGAGCTGCATGCCTCCCTTTCTGCAGGGCTACTCAGGGCCTTACCTCGAGGCAAAGACTCAAGTTGAGATTCCCTTTAGCTCCAGAGCATGGCAAGGTGAGCCCCACCCCGGCCAATGAAGCTCCGTGTGTAGGCAGAGAAAATTCATTTTATTCCCACACTCATGGCTACAGTGGCCAGAGGGCTGTCAACAGCAGAGAATTTCAGGGAGCTTCACGGCAGTAAGAATGGAGCTTTCCAAATGGAAAGGAAGGCTAGTACCATCATGCCCCCATAACCTTTGGCACAGGCAGCATACATCTCTGTGGTTTCTAACAAGTCAAAAGAGACACGGAGTACACACTGGTTGCTTCCCTGAATCAACTTCTCGAGGCAGGGTGTTCTGCATCTAGTGAACGACCTCACCAAGGAACGCCCTAGCTAGGCCTCTGGGCCCGTGCCTCTTCAAAAGCCTGCAGTGCTACAGGAAAAACTGTGCTTTAGTTGCAATAAGAACGCACGCAGTCTTTCTCCTGATGGCAGGGTGACTTCAGGTAGGAGGTCTTAGATGGAAGGAGAAGCCTAGTGTTTTTCTCTGTGCAGCTCAGACTAGGGAATGAGTGCGACTTCCACGGCATGTTGGAACCTGCTAGAACGGTGCTCGTGAACCTGTGCGAGTGCTGTGAATCAAGATATCACAAGAAAGAGTGCAGTGTGTTGCCCATGACTCAGCAGACACAGAGGACCTCCGAGGGACGATGGGCCTCGTTGTTGCTCAGCAGGCTTACAGGGGTGTGGAGGTACTCAGGGATCTTGGAACAAAAATGATGCTCACCCGAGAGGCCTACGAGTCCGGAAAAGGGTACTTCCTTTAAAGTAAAGCTGAACAGCGACTTAGAGCGCATGGAAAGACCTGCATGCCTCCCTTTCTGCAGGGCTACCCAGGGCCTTACCTCGAGGCAAGGACTCACGTTGAGATTCCCTTTAGCTCTACAGCATGGCAAGGTGAGCCCCACCCCGGCCAAAGAAGCTCCGTGTGTAGCCAGAGAAAACTCATTTTCTTCCCACACCAATGCTAGAGTGGCCAGGGGCCTGTCAACAGCAGAGAATTTCAGGGAGCTTCACGGCAGCAAGAATGGAGCTTTCCAAATGGAAAGCAAGGCTAGTACCATCATGCCCCCATTTCCATGGGCACAGGCAGCATACATCTCTGTGGTTTCTAACAAGTCAAATGAGACACAGAGTACACACTGGTTGCTTCCCTGAATCAACTTCTCGAGGCAGGGTGTTCTGCAACTAGTGAACGGCCTCACCCAGGAAAGCCCTAGCTAGGCCTCCTGGCCCGTGTCTCTTCAAAAGCCTGCAGTGCTAAAGGAAAAACTGTGCTTTAGTTGCAATAAGAACGCAGCCGTCTTTCTCCAGGAGGCAAGGTGACTTCAGCTAGGAGGTCCTGGATGGATGGAGAAGGCTAGTGTTTTTCTCTGTGCAGCTCAAACTAGGGAAGGAGTGCGACTTCCACGGCAAGTTGGAACTTGCTAGAATCGTGCTCGTGAATCTGTGCGATTGCTGGCTAAATCAAGATGTACCAATAAGAGTGCAGTGTGTTGCCCTACACTCGGCATACACACCGTGAGTCGGAAAGCTAGGGGCCTGGATATTGCTTAGAAGGGCCAGGGGAGCCTGAGGGTACTCGGTGTTCTTGCAGGGAACAGGTTTTCCAGGTGAGGCACCTAGGTGTCCTGAAAAGCGTACTGGCGTTAAAATGCTGCAGAGCAGCGACTACGGCCTCATGGAAACTGCTACACGCCTCCGCTTCTGCATAGCATTTCAGGGCCTTACCTCGAGGCAAGTTCTCACGTTGCTTGCACTGTGAGCGACACAGCATGTTAGGATGCTGTATTTCTCCTTGAATAGAGTGACTTCAGGAAAGAGGTCCTCGTTAAATTCTAAGAAGAGTCTTTTCTCAGGGCATTCAAACGAGGGCAATGTCGAAAACTTCCAGGGCATGTTGGACTGCCTAGAAATGTGGTTCTGATGCTGTTCGACTGCTCTGGAAATAGAGCTCTCCTGAAGTAACGTACAGTGTGTTGCCCGAGACTCGGCAGACACAGAGGGCCTCCGATGGACATATGGGACTCAATGCTTCTCAGCAGGCCCACCGGGGTGTGGAGGGAGTCTGTGCTCTTGGACCCAAAATGATGCTCACCTGAGGCGCCTAAAGGTCCTGAAAAGGGTACTTCCTTTACAATAAAGCAGAACCTCCACTAAGAGCTCATGGAAAGAGCTGCATGCCTCCCTTTCTGCAGGGCTACTCAGGTCCTTACCTCGAGGCAAGGACTCACGTTGAGATTCCCTTTAGCTTTAGAGCATGGCAAGGTGAGCCCCACACCGGCCAATGAAGCTCCGTGTGTAGCCAGAGAAAACGCATTTTCTTCCCAGACCCTTGCCTACAGTGGCCTGAGGCCTGTCAACAGCAGAGAATTTCAGGGAGCTTCACGGTAGCAAGAATGGAGCTTTCCAAATGGAAAGCAAGGCTAGTACCATCATGCCCCCATTTCCATGGGCACAGGCAGCATACATCTCTGTGGTTTCTAACAAGTCAAAAGAGACACAGAGTACACACTGGTTGCTTCCTTGAATCAACTTCTCGAGGCAGGGTGTTCTGCACCTTGTGAACGGTCTCACCAAGGAACGCCGTAGCCAGGCCTCCGGAACCGTGCCTCTTCAAAAGCCTGCAGTGCTACAGGAAAAACTGTGCTTTAGTTGCAACAGGAACGCAAGCCGTCTTTCTCCTGGAGGCAGGGTGACTTCAGGTAGGAGGTCCTGATTGGAAGGAGAAGCCTAGTGTTTTTCTCTGTGCAGCTCAGACTAGGGAATGAGTGCGACTTCCACGGCATGTTGGAACTTGCAAGAACGTTGCTCTTCAACTTGCGAGTGCTGAGAGTCAAGATATCACAAGAGAGAGTGCAGTGTGTTGACCATGACTCAGCAGACACAGAGGACCTCCGAGGGACCAATGGGCCACTTTTTGCTCAGCAGGCCTACAGGGGTGTGGAGGTACTAAGAGATCTTGGAACAAAAATGATGCTTACCTGAGGGGGCTGGGAGTCCTGAAAAGGGTACTTCCTTTACAGTAAAGCACAACAGCGACTAAGAGCTCATGGAAAGAGCTGCATGCCTCCCTTTCTGCAGGGCTACTCAGGGCCTTACCTCGAGGCAAGGATTCACGTTGAGATTCCCTTTAGCTCTAGAGCATGGCAAGGTGAGCCCCACCCCGGCCAAAGGAGCTCCGTGTTTAGCCAGAGAAAACTCATTTTCTTACCAGACCAATGCCTACAGTGGCCAGGGGCCTGTCAACAGCAGCGAATTTCAGGGAGCTTCACGGCAGCAAGAATGGAGCTTTCCAAACTGAAAGCAAGGTTAGTCCCATCATGCCCCCATTTCCATGGGCACAGGCAGCATACAGCTCTGTGGTTTCTAACAAGTCTAAAGAGACACGGAGTACACACTGGTTGCTTCCCTGAATCTACTTCTCGAGGCAGGGTTTTCGGCATCTAGTGAACGACCTCACCAAGGAAAGCCTTAGCTAGGCCTCTGGCCCCTTGCCTCTTCCAAACCTGCAGTGCTACAGGAAAAACTGTGCTTTAGTTGCAATAGGAACGCAAGCCGTCTTTCTCCTGAGGCAGGGTGACTTCAGGTAGGAGGTCCTGGATGGAAGGAGAAGCCTAGTGTTTTTCTCTGTGCAGCTCAGACCAGGGAATGAGTGCGACTTCCACGGCATGTTGGAACTTGCTAGAATATTGCTCTTGAACCTGTGCGAGTGCTGTGAATCAAGATATCACAAGAAAGAGTGCAGTGTGTTGCCCATGACTCAGCAGACACAGAGGACCTCCGAGGGACGATGGGCCTCGTTGTTGCTCAGCAGGCCTACAGGGGTGTGGAGGTACTCAGGGATCTTGGAACAAAAATGATGCTCACCCGAGAGGCCTAGGAGTCCTGAAAAGGGTCCTTCCTTTAAAGTAAAGCTGAACAGCGACTTAGAGCTAATGGAAAGAGCTGCATGCTTCCCTTTCTGCAGGGCTACTCAGGGCCTTACCTCGAGGCAAAGACTCAAGTTGAGATTCCCTTTAGCTCCAGAGCATGGCAAGGTGAGCCCCACCCCGGCCAATGAAGCTCCGTGTGTAGGCAGAGAAAATTCATTTTCTTCCCACACTCATGCCTACAGTGGCCAGAGGGCTATCAACAGCAGAGAATTTCAGGGAGCTTCACGGCAGTAAGAATGGAGCTTTCCAAATGGAAAGGAAGGCTAGTACCATCATGCCCCCATTATCATTGGCACAGGCAGCATACATCTCTGTGGTTTCTAACAAGTCAAAAGAGACACGGAGTACACACTGGTTGCTTCCCTGAATCAACTTCTCGAGGCAGGGTGTTCTGCATCTAGTGAACGACCTCATCAAGGAACGCCCTAGCTAGGCCTCTGGGCCCGTGCCTCTTCAAAAGCCTGCAGTGCTACAGGAAAAACTGTGCTTTAGTTGCAATAAGAACGCACGCAGTGTTTCTCCTGATGGCAGGGTGACTTCAGGTAGGAGGTCTTAGATGGAAGGAGAAGCCTAGTGTTTTAATCTGTGCAGCTCAGACTAGGGAATGAGTGCGACTTCCACGGCATGTTGGAACCTGCTTGAACGGTGCTCGTGAACCTGTGCGAGTGCTGTGAATCAAGATATCACAAGAAAGAGTGCAGTGTGTTGCCCATGACTCAGCAGACACAGAGGACCTCCGAGGGACGATGGGCCTCGTTGTTGCTCAGCAGGCTTACAGGGGTGTGGAGGTACTCAGGGATCTTGGAACAAAAATGATGCTCACCCGAGAGGCCTACGAGTCCGGAAAAGGGTACTTCCTTTAAAGTAAAGCTGAACAGCGACTTAGAGCGCATGGAAAGACCTGCATGCCTCCCTTTCTGCAGGGCTACCCAGGGCCTTACCTCGAGGCAAGGACTCACGTTGAGATTCCCTTTAGCTCTAGAGCATGGCAAGGTGAGCCCCACCCCGGCCAAAGAAGCTCCGTGTGTAGCCAGAGAAAACTCATTTTCTTCCCACACCAATGCTAGAGTGGCCAGGGGCCTGTCAACAGCAGAGAATATCAGGGAGCTTCACGGCAGCAAGAATGGAGCATTCCAAATGGAAAGCAAGGCTAGTACCATCATGCCCCCATTTCCATGGGCACAGGCAGCATACATCTCTGTGGTTTCTAACAAGTCAAAAGAGACACGGAGTACACACTGGTTGCTTCCCTGAATCAACTTCTCGAGGCAGGATTTTCTGCATCTAGTGCACGACCTCACCAAGGAACGCCATAGCTAGGCCTCTGGGCCCGTGCGTCTTCAAGAGCCTGCAGGGCTACAGGAAATACTGTGCTTCAGTTGCAATAGGAACGCAAGCCGTCTTTCTCCTGGGGGCAGGATGACTTCAGGTAGGAGGTCTTAGATGGAAGGAGAAGCCCAGTGTTTTTCTCTGTGCAGCTCAGACTAGGGAATGAGTGCGACTTCCACGGCATGTTGGAAACTGCTAGAACGGTGCTCGTGAACCTGTGCGAGTGCCGTGAATCAAGATATCACAAGAAAGAGTGCAGTGTGTTGCCCATGACTCAGCAGACACAGAGGACCTCCGAGGGCCCAATGGGCCTCGTTGTTGCTCAGCAGGCTTACAGGGGTGTGGAGGTACTCAGGGATCTTGGAACAAAAATGATGCTCACCTGAGAGGCCTACGAGTCCAGAAAAGGGTACTTCCTTTAAAGTAAAGCTGAACAGCGACTTAGAGCGCATGGAAAGACCTGCATGCCTCCCTTTCTGCAGGGCTACTCAGGGCCTTACCTCGAGGCAAGGACTCACGTTGAGATTCCCTTTAGCTCTAGAGCATGGCAAGGTGAGCCCCACCCCGGCCAAAGAAGCTCCGTGTGTAGCCACAGAAAACTCATTTTCTTCCCACACCAATGCTAGAGTGGCCAGGGGCCTGTCAACAGCAGAGAATTTCAGGGAGCTTCACGGCAGCAAGAATGGAGCTTTCCAAATGGAAAGCAAGGCTAGTACCATCATGCCCCCATTTCCATGGGCACAGGCAGCATACATCTCTGTGGTTTCTAACAAGTCAAATGAGACACAGAGTACACACTGGTTGCTTCACTGAATCAACTTCTCGAGGCAGGGTGTTCTGCAACTAGTGAACGGCCTCACCCAGGAAAGCCCTAGCTAGGCCTCCTGGCCCGTGTCTCTTCAAAAGCCTGCAGTGCTAAAGGAAAAACTGTGCTTTAGTTGCAATAAGAACGCAGCCGTCTTTCTCCAGGAGGCAAGGTGACTTCAGCTAGGAGGTCCTGGATGGATGGAGAAGGCTAGTGTTTTTCTCTGTGCAGCTCAAACTAGGGAAGGAGTGCGACTTCCACGGCAAGTTGGAACTTGCTAGAATCGTGCTCGTGAATCTGTGCGATTGCTGGCTAAATCAAGATGTACCAATAAGAGTGCAGTGTGTTGCCCTACACTCGGCATACACACCGTGAGTCGGAAAGCTAGGGGCCTGGATATTGCTTAGAAGGGCCAGGGGAGCCTGAGGGTACTCGGTGTTCTTGCAGGGAACAGGTTTTCCAGGTGAGGCACCTAGGTGTCCTGAAAAGCGTACTGGCGTTAAAATGCTGCAGAGCAGCGACTACGGCCTCATGGAAACTGCTACACGCCTCTCCTTCTGCATAGCATTTCAGGGCCTTACCTCGAGGCAAGTTCTCACGTTGCTTGCACTGTGAGCGACACAGCATGTTAGGATGCTGTATTTCTCCTTGAATAGAGTGACTTCAGGAAAGAGGTCCTCGTTAAATTCTAAGAAGAGTCTTTTCTCAGGGCATTCAAACGAGGGCAATGTCGAAAACTTCCAGGGCATGTTGGACTGCCTAGAAATGTGGTTCTGATGCTGTTCGACTGCTCTGGAAATAGAGCTCTCCTGAAGTAACGTACAGTGTGTTGCCCGAGACTCGGCAGACACAGAGGGCCTCCGATGGACATATGGGACTCAATGCTTCTCAGCAGGCACACCGGGGTGTGGAGGGAGTCTGTGCTCTTGGATCCAAAATGATGCTCACCTGAGGCGCCTAAAGGTCCTGAAAAGGGTACTTCCTTTACAATAAAGCAGAACCTCCACTAAGAGCTCATGGAAAGAGCTGCATGCCTCCCTTTCTGCAGGGCTACTCAGGTCCTTACCTCGAGGCAAGGACTCACGTTGAGATTCCCTTTAGCTTTAGAGCATGGCAAGGTGAGCCCCACACCGGCCAATGAAGCTCCGTGTGTAGCCAGAGAAAACGCATTTTCTTCCCAGACCCTTGCCTACAGTGGCCTGAGGCCTGTCAACAGCAGAGAATTTCAGGGAGCTTCACGGTAGCAAGAATGGAGCTTTCCAAATGGAAAGCAAGGCTAGTACCATCATGCCCCCATTTCCATGGGCACAGGCAGCATACATCTCTGTGGTTTCTAACAAGTCAAAAGAGACACAGAGTACACACTGGTTGCTTCCCTGAATCAACTTCTCGAGGCAGGGTGTTCTGCACCTTGTGAACGGTCTCACCAAGGAACGCCGTAGCCAGGCCTCCGGAACCGTGCCTCTTCAAAAGCCTGCAGTGCTACAGGAAAAACTGTGCTTTAGTTGCAACAGGAACGCAAGCTGTCTTTCTCCTGGAGGCAGGGTGACTTCAGGTAGGAGGTCCTGATTGGAAGGAGAAGCCTAGTGTTTTTCTCTGTGCAGCTCAGACTAGGGAATGAGTGCGACTTCCACGGCATGTTGGAACTTGCAAGAACGTTGCTCTTCAACTTGCGAGTGCTGAGAGTCAAGATATCACAAGAGAGAGTGCAGTGTGTTGACCATGACTCAGCAGACACAGAGGACCTCCGAGGGACCAATGGGCCACTTTTTGCTGAGCAGGCCTACAGGGGTGTGGAGGTACTAAGAGATCTTGGAACAAAAATGATGCTTACCTGAGGGGGCTGGGAGTCCTGAAAAGGGTACTTCCTTTACAGTAAAGCACAACAGCGACTAAGAGCTCATGGAAAGAGCTGCATGCCTCCCTTTCTGCAGGGCTACTCAGGGCCTTACCTCGAGGCAAGGATTCACGTTGAGATTCCCTTTAGCTCTAGAGCATGGCAAGGTGAGCCCCACCCCGGCCAAAGGAGCTCCGTGTTTAGCCAGAGAAAACTCATTTTCTTACCAGACCAATGCCTACAGTGGCCAGGGGCCTGTCAACAGCAGCGAATTTCAGGGAGCTTCACGGCAGCAAGAATGGAGCTTTCCAAACTGAAAGCAAGGTTAGTCCCATCATGCCCCCATTTCCATGGGCACAGGCAGCATACAGCTCTGTGGTTTCTAACAAGTCAAAAGAGACACGGAGTCCACACTGGTTGCTTCCCTGAATCAACTTCTCGAGGCAGGGTTTTCGGCATCTAGTGAACGACCTCACCAAGGAAAGCCTTAGCTAGGCCTCTGGCCCCTTGCCTCTTCCAAACCTGCAGTGCTACAGGAAAAACTGTGCTTTAGTTGCAATAGGAACGCAAGCCGTCTTTCTCCTGAGGCAGGGTGACTTCAGGTAGGAGGTCCTGGATGGAAGGAGAAGCCTAGTGTTTTTCTCTGTGCAGCTCAGACCAGGGAATGAGTGCGACTTCCACGGCATGTTGGAACTTGCTAGAACATTGCTCTTGAACCTGTGCGAGTGCTGTGAATCAAGATATCACAAGAAAGAGTGCAGTGTGTTGCCCATGACTCAGCAGACACAGAGGACCTCCGAGGGACGATGGGCCTCGTTGTTGCTCAGCAGGCCTACAGGGGTGTGGAGGTACTCAGGGATCTTGGAACAAAAATGATGCTCACCCGAGAGGCCTAGGAGTCCTGAAAAGGGTACTTCCTTTAAAGTAAAGCTGAACAGCGACTTAGAGCTAACGGAAAGAGCTGCATGCCTCCCTTTCTGCAGGGCTACTCAGGGCCTTACCTCGAGGCAAAGACTCAAGTTGAGATTCCCTTTAGCTCCAGAGCATGGCAAGGTGAGCCCCACACCGGCCAATGAAGCTCCGTGTGTAGGCAGAGAAAATTCATTTTCTTCCCACACTCATGGCTACAGTGGCCAGAGGGCTGTCAACAGCAGAGAATTTCAGGGAGCTTCACGGCAGTAAGAATGGAGCTTTCCAAATGGAAAGGAAGGCTAGTACCATCATGCCCCCATAACCTTTGGCACAGGCAGCATACATCTCTGTGGTTTCTAACAAGTCAAAAGAGACACGGAGTACACACTGGTTGCTTCCCTGAATCAACTTCTCGAGGCAGGGTGTTCTGCATCTAGTGAACGACCTCACCAAGGAACGCCCTAGCTAGGCCTCTGGGCCCGTGCCTCTTCAAAAGCCTGCAGTGCTACAGGAAAAACTGTGCTTTAGTTGCAATAAGAACGCACGCAGTCTTTCTCCTGATGGCAGGGTGACTTCAGGTAGGAGGTCTTAGATGGAAGGAGAAGCCTAGTGTTTTTCTCTGTGCAGCTCAGACTAGGGAATGAGTGCGACTTCCACGGCATGTTGGAACCTGCTAGAACGGTGCTCGTGAACCTGTGCGAGTGCTGTGAATCAAGATATCACAAGAAAGAGTGCAGTGTGTTGCCCATGACTCAGCAGACACAGAGGACCTCCGAGGGACGATGGGCCTCGTTGTTGCTCAGCAGGCTTACAGGGGTGTGGAGGTACTCAGGGATCTTGGAACAAAAATGATGCTCACCCGAGAGGCCTACGAGTCCGGAAAAGGGTACTTCCTTTAAAGTAAAGCTGAACAGCGACTTAGAGCGCATGGAAAGACCTGCATGCCTCCCTTTCTGCAGGGCTACCCAGGGCCTTACCTCGAGGCAAGGACTCACGTTGAGATTCCCTTTAGCTCTACAGCATGGCAAGGTGAGCCCCACCGCGGCCAAAGAAGCTCCGTGTGTAGCCAGAGAAAACTCATTTTCTTCCCACACCAATGCTAGAGTGGCCAGGGGCCTGTCAACAGCAGAGAATTTCAGGGAGCTTCACGGCAGCAAGAATGGAGCTTTCCAAATGGAAAGCAAGGCTAGTACCATCATGCCCCCATTTCCATGGGCACAGGCAGCATACATCTCTGTGGTTTCTAACAAGTCAAAAGAGACACAGAGTACACACTGGTTGCTTCACTGAATCAACTTCTCGAGGCAGGGTGTTCTGCAACTAGTGAACGGCCTCACCCAGGAAAGCCCTAGCTAGGCCTCCTGGCCCGTGTCTCTTCAAAAGCCTGCAGTGCTAAAGGAAAAACTGTGCTTTAGTTGCAATAAGAACGCAGCCGTCTTTCTCCAGGAGGCAAGGTGACTTCAGCTAGGAGGTCCTGGATGGATGGAGAAGGCTAGTGTTTTTCTCTGTGCAGCTCAAACTAGGGAAGGAGTGCGACTTCCACGGCAAGTTGGAACTTGCTAGAATCGTGCTCGTGAATCTGTGCGATTGCTGGCTAAATCAAGATGTACCAATAAGAGTGCAGTGTGTTGCCCTACACTCGGCATACACACCGTGAGTCGGAAAGCTAGGGGCCTGGATATTGCTTAGAAGGGCCAGGGGAGCCTGAGGGTACTCGGTGTTCTTGCAGGGAACAGGTTTTCCAGGTGAGGCACCTAGGTGTCCTGAAAAGCGTACTGGCGTTAAAATGCTGCAGAGCAGCGACTACGGCCTCATGGAAACTGCTACACGCCTCCGCTTCTGCATAGCATTTCAGGGCCTTACCTCGAGGCAAGTTCTCACGTTGCTTGCACTGTGAGCGACACAGCATGTTAGGATGCTGTATTTCTCCTTGAATAGAGTGACTTCAGGAAAGAGGTCCTCGTTAAATTCTAAGAAGAGTCTTTTCTCAGGGCATTCAAACGAGGGCAATGTCGAAAACTTCCAGGGCATGTTGGACTGCCTAGAAATGTGGTTCTGATGCTGTTCGACTGCTCTGGAAATAGAGCTCTCCTGAAGTAACGTACAGTGTGTTGCCCGAGACTCGGCAGACACAGAGGGCCTCCGATGGACATATGGGACTCAATGCTTCTCAGCAGGCCCACCGGGGTGTGGAGGGAGTCTGTGCTCTTGGACCCAAAATGATGCTCACCTGAGGCGCCTAAAGGTCCTGAAAAGGGTACTTCCTTTACAATAAAGCAGAACCTCCACTAAGAGCTCATGGAAAGAGCTGCATGCCTCCCTTTCTGCAGGGCTACTCAGGTCCTTACCTCGAGGCAAGGACTCACGTTGAGATTCCCTTTAGCTTTAGAGCATGGCAAGGTGAGCCCCACACCGGCCAATGAAGCTCCGTGTGTAGCCAGAGAAAACGCATTTTCTTCCCAGACCCTTGCCTACAGTGGCCTGAGGCCTGTCAACAGCAGAGAATTTCAGGGAGCCTCACGGTAGCAAGAATGGAGCTTTCCAAATGGAAAGCAAGGCTAGTACCATCATGCCCCCATTTCCATGGGCACAGGCAGCATACATCTCTGTGGTTTCTAACAAGTCAAAAGAGACACAGAGTACACACTGGTTGCTTCCCTGAATCAACTTCTCGAGGCAGGGTGTTCTGCACCTTGTGAACGGTCTCACCAAGGAACGCCGTAGCCAAGCCTCCGGAACCGTGCCTCTTCAAAAGCCTGCAGTGCTACAGGAAAAACTGTGCTTTAGTTGCAACAGGAACGCAAGCCGTCTTTCTCCTGGAGGCAGGGTGACTTCAGGTAGGAGGTCCTGATTGGAAGGAGAAGCCTAGTGTTTTTCTCTGTGCAGCTCAGACTAGGGAATGAGTGCGACTTCCACGGCATGTTGGAACTTGCAAGAACGTTGCTCTTCAACTTGCGAGTGCTGAGAGTCAAGATATCACAAGAGAGAGTGCAGTGTGTTGACCATGACTCAGCAGACACAGAGGACCTCCGAGGGACCAATGGGCCACTTTTTGCTGAGCAGGCCTACAGGGGTGTGGAGGTACTAAGAGATCTTGGAACAAAAATGATGCTTACCTGAGGGGGCTGGGAGTCCTGAAAAGGGTACTTCCTTTACAGTAAAGCACAACAGCGACTAAGAGCTCATGGAAAGAGCTGCATGCCTCCCTTTCTGCAGGGCTACTCAGGGCCTTACCTCGAGGCAAGGATTCACGTTGAGATTCCCTTTAGCTCTAGAGCATGGCAAGGTGAGCCCCACCCCGGCCAAAGGAGCTCCGTGTTTAGCCAGAGAAAAC
The DNA here is from genome assembly GCF_965194805.1 of Balaenoptera borealis. Taxonomy (NCBI): domain Eukaryota; kingdom Metazoa; phylum Chordata; class Mammalia; order Artiodactyla; family Balaenopteridae; genus Balaenoptera; species Balaenoptera borealis. Next base: position 231,427 of record NW_028123848.1, on the reverse strand, counting down.
TCATTTTCTTACCAGACCAATGCCTACAGTGGCCAGGGGCCTGTCAACAGCAGCGAATTTCAGGGAGCTTCACGGCAGCAAGAATGGAGCTTTCCAAACTGAAAGCAAGGTTAGTCCCATCATGCCCCCATTTCCATGGGCACAGGCAGCATACAGCTCTGTGGTTTCTAACAAGTCTAAAGAGACACGGAGTACACACTGGTTGCTTCCCTGAATCTACTTCTCGAGGCAGGGTTTTCGGCATCTAGTGAACGACCTCACCAAGGAAAGCCTTAGCTCGGCCTCTGGCCCCTTGCCTCTTCCAAACCTGCAGTGCTACAGGAAAAACTGTGCTTTAGTTGCAATAGGAACGCAAGCCGTCTTTCTCCTGAGGCAGGGTGACTTCAGGTAGGAGGTCCTGGATGGAAGGAGAAGCCTAGTGTTTTTCTCTGTGCAGCTCAGACCAGGGAATGAGTGCGACTTCCACGGCATGTTGGAACTTGCTAGAATATTGCTCTTGAACCTGTGCGAGTGCTGTGAATCAAGATATCACAAGAAAGAGTGCAGTGTGTTGCCCATGACTCAGCAGACACAGAGGACCTCCGAGGGACGATGGGCCTCGTTGTTGCTCAGCAGGCCTACAGGGGTGTGGAGGTACTCAGGGATCTTGGAACAAAAATGATGCTCACCCGAGAGGCCTAGGAGTCCTGAAAAGGGTCCTTCCTTTAAAGTAAAGCTGAACAGCGACTTAGAGCTAATGGAAAGAGCTGCATGCTTCCCTTTCTGCAGGGCTACTCAGGGCCTTACCTCGAGGCAAAGACTCAAGTTGAGATTCCCTTTAGCTCCAGAGCATGGCAAGGTGAGCCCCACCCCGGCCAATGAAGCTCCGTGTGTAGGCAGAGAAAATTCATTTTCTTCCCACACTCATGCCTACAGTGGCCAGAGGGCTTTCAACAGCAGAGAATTTCAGGGAGCTTCACGGCAGTAAGAATGGAGCTTTCCAAATGGAAAGGAAGGCTAGTACCATCATGCCCCCATTACCATTGGCACAGGCAGCATACATCTCTGTGGTTTCTAACAAGTCAAAAGAGACACGGAGTACACACTGGTTGCTTCCCTGAATCAACTTCTCGAGGCAGGGTGTTCTGCATCTAGTGAACGACCTCATCAAGGAACGCCCTAGCTAGGCCTCTGGGCCCGTGCCTCTTCAAAAGCCTGCAGTGCTACAGGAAAAACTGTGCTTTAGTTGCAATAAGAACGCACGCAGTGTTTCTCCTGATGGCAGGGTGACTTCAGGTAGGAGGTCTTAGATGGAAGGAGAAGCCTAGTGTTTTAATCTGTGCAGCTCAGACTAGGGAATGAGTGCGACTTCCACGGCATGTTGGAACCTGCTTGAACGGTGCTCGTGAACCTGTGCGAGTGCTGTGAATAAAGATATCACAAGAAACAGTGCAGTGTGTTGCCCATGACTCAGCAGACACAGAGGACCTCCGAGGGACGATGGGCCTCGTTGTTGCTCAGCAGGCTTACAGGGGTGTGGAGGTACTCAGGGATCTTGGAACAAAAATGATGCTCACCCGAGAGGCCTACGAGTCCGGAAAAGGGTACTTCCTTTAAAGTAAAGCTGAACAGCGACTTAGAGCGCATGGAAAGACCTGCATGCCTCCCTTTCTGCAGGGCTACCCAGGGCCTTACCTCGAGGCAAGGACTCACGTTGAGATTCCCTTTAGCTCTAGAGCATGGCAAGGTGAGCCCCACCCCGGCCAAAGAAGCTCCGTGTGTAGCCAGAGAAAACTCATTTTCTTCACACACCAATGCTAGAGTGGCCAGGGGCCTGTCAACAGCAGAGAATATCAGGGAGCTTCACGGCAGCAAGAATGGAGCTTTCCAAATGGAAAGCAAGGCTAGTACCATCATGCCCCCATTTCCATGGGCACAGGCAGCATACATCTCTGTGGTTTCTAACAAGTCAAATGAGACACAGAGTACACACTGGTTGCTTCCCTGAATCAACTTCTCGAGGCAGGGTGTTCTGCACCTTGTGAACGGTCTCACCAAGGAACGCCGTAGCAAGGCCTCCGGAACCGTGCCTCTTCAAAAGCCTGCAGTGCTACAGGAAAACCTGTGCTTTAGTTGCAACAGGAACGCAAGCCGTCTTTCTCCTGGAGGCAGGGTGACTTCAGGTAGGAGGTGCTGATTGGAAGGAGAAGCCTAGTGTTTTTCTCTGTGCAGCTCAGACTAGGGAATGAGTGCGACTTCCACGGCATGTTGGAACTTGCAAGAACGTTGCTCTTCAACTTGCGAGTGCTGAGAGTCAAGATATCACAAGAGAGAGTGCAGTGTGTTGACCATGACTCAGCAGACACAGAGGACCTCCGAGGGACCAATGGGCCACTTTTTGCTGAGCAGGCCTACAGGGGTGTGGAGGTACTAAGAGATCTTGGAACAAAAATGATGCTTACCTGAGGGGGCTGGGAGTCCTGAAAAGGGTACTTCCTTTACAGTAAAGCACAACAGCGACTAAGAGCTCATGGAAAGAGCTGCATGCCTCCCTTTCTGCAGGGCTACTCAGGGCCTTACCTCGAGGCAAGGATTCACGTTGAGATTCCCTTTAGCTCTAGAGCATGGCAAGGTGAGCCCCACCCCGGCCAAAGGAGCTCCGTGTTTAGCCAGAGAAAACTCATTTTCTTACCAGACCAATGCCTACAGTGGCCAGGGGCCTGTCAACAGCAGCGAATTTCAGGGAGCTTCACGGCAGCAAGAATGGAGCTTTCCAAACTGAAAGCAAGGTTAGTCCCATCATGCCCCCATTTCCATGGGCACAGGCAGCATACAGCTCTGTGGTTTCTAACAAGTCTAAAGAGACACGGAGTACACACTGGTTGCTTCCCTGAATCTACTTCTCGAGGCAGGGTTTTCGGCATCTAGTGAACGACCTCACCAAGGAAAGCCTTAGCTCGGCCTCTGGCCCCTTGCCTCTTCCAAACCTGCAGTGCTACAGGAAAAACTGTGCTTTAGTTGCAATAGGAACGCAAGCCGTCTTTCTCCTGAGGCAGGGTGACTTCAGGTAGGAGGTCCTGGATGGAAGGAGAAGCCTAGTGTTTTTCTCTGTGCAGCTCAGACCAGGGAATGAGTGCGACTTCCACGGCATGTTGGAACTTGCTAGAATATTGCTCTTGAACCTGTGCGAGTGCTGTGAATCAAGATATCACAAGAAAGAGTGCAGTGTGTTGCCCATGACTCAGCAGACACAGAGGACCTCCGAGGGACGATGGGCCTCGTTGTTGCTCAGCAGGCCTACAGGGGTGTGGAGGTACTCAGGGATCTTGGAACAAAAATGATGCTCACCCGAGAGGCCTAGGAGTCCTGAAAAGGGTCCTTCCTTTAAAGTAAAGCTGAACAGCGACTTAGAGCTAATGGAAAGAGCTGCATGCTTCCCTTTCTGCAGGGCTACTCAGGGCCTTACCTCGAGGCAAAGACTCAAGTTGAGATTCCCTTTAGCTCCAGAGCATGGCAAGGTGAGCCCCACCCCGGCCAATGAAGCTCCGTGTGTAGGCAGAGAAAATTCATTTTCTTCCCACACTCATGCCTACAGTGGCCAGAGGGCTTTCAACAGCAGAGAATTTCAGGGAGCTTCACGGCAGTAAGAATGGAGCTTTCCAAATGGAAAGGAAGGCTAGTACCATCATGCCCCCATTACCATTGGCACAGGCAGCATACATCTCTGTGGTTTCTAACAAGTCAAAAGAGACACGGAGTACACACTGGTTGCTTCCCTGAATCAACTTCTCGAGGCAGGGTGTTCTGCATCTAGTGAACGACCTCATCAAGGAACGCCCTAGCTAGGCCTCTGGGCCCGTGCCTCTTCAAAAGCCTGCAGTGCTACAGGAAAAACTGTGCTTTAGTTGCAATAAGAACGCACGCAGTGTTTCTCCTGATGGCAGGGTGACTTCAGGTAGGAGGTCTTAGATGGAAGGAGAAGCCTAGTGTTTTAATCTGTGCAGCTCAGACTAGGGAATGAGTGCGACTTCCACGGCATGTTGGAACCTGCTTGAACGGTGCTCGTGAACCTGTGCGAGTGCTGTGAATAAAGATATCACAAGAAACAGTGCAGTGTGTTGCCCATGACTCAGCAGACACAGAGGACCTCCGAGGGACGATGGGCCTCGTTGTTGCTCAGCAGGCTTACAGGGGTGTGGAGGTACTCAGGGATCTTGGAACAAAAATGATGCTCACCCGAGAGGCCTACGAGTCCGGAAAAGGGTACTTCCTTTAAAGTAAAGCTGAACAGCGACTTAGAGCGCATGGAAAGACCTGCATGCCTCCCTTTCTGCAGGGCTACCCAGGGCCTTACCTCGAGGCAAGGACTCACGTTGAGATTCCCTTTAGCTCTAGAGCATGGCAAGGTGAGCCCCACCCCGGCCAAAGAAGCTCCGTGTGTAGCCAGAGAAAACTCATTTTCTTCACACACCAATGCTAGAGTGGCCAGGGGCCTGTCAACAGCAGAGAATATCAGGGAGCTTCACGGCAGCAAGAATGGAGCTTTCCAAATGGAAAGCAAGGCTAGTACCATCATGCCCCCATTTCCATGGGCACAGGCAGCATACATCTCTGTGGTTTCTAACAAGTCAAAAGAGACACGGAGTACACACTGGTTGCTTCCCTGAATCAACTTCTCGAGGCAGGATTTTCTGCATCTAGTGCACGACCTCACCAAGGAACGCCATAGCTAGGCCTCTGGGCCCGTGCGTCTTCAAGAGCCTGCAGGGCTACAGGAAATACTGTGCTTCAGTTGCAATAGGAACGCAAGCCGTCTTTCTCCTGGGGGCAGGATGACTTCAGGTAGGAGGTCTTAGATGGAAGGAGAAGCCCAGTGTTTTTCTCTGTGCAGCTCAGACTAGGGAATGAGTGCGACTTCCACGGCATGTTGGAAACTGCTAGAACGGTGCTCGTGAACCTGTGCGAGTGCCGTGAATCAAGATATCACAAGAAAGAGTGCAGTGTGTTGCCCATGACTCAGCAGACACAGAGGACCTCCGAGGGCCCAATGGGCCTCGTTGTTGCTCAGCAGGCTTACAGGGGTGTGGAGGTACTCAGGGATCTTGGAACAAAAATGATGCTCACCTGAGAGGCCTACGAGTCCGGAAAAGGGTACTTCCTTTAAAGTAAAGCTGAACAGCGACTTAGAGCGCATGGAAAGACCTGCATGCCTCCCTTTCTGCAGGGCTACTCAGGGCCTTACCTCGAGGCAAGGACTCACGTTGAGATTCCCTTTAGCTCTAGAGCATGGCAAGGTGAGCCCCACCCCGGCCAAAGAAGCTCCGTGTGTAGCCACAGAAAACTCATTTTCTTCACACACCAATGCTAGAGTGGCCAGGGGCCTGTCAACAGCAGAGAATTTCAGGGAGCTTCACGGCAGCAAGAATGGAGCTTTCCAAATGGAAAGCAAGGCTAGTACCATCATGCCCCCATTTCCATGGGCACAGGCAGCATACATCTCTGTGGTTTCTAACAAGTCAAATGAGACACAGAGTACACACTGGTTGCTTCACTGAATCAACTTCTCGAGGCAGGGTGTTCTGCAACTAGTGAACGGCCTCACCCAGGAAAGCCCTAGCTAGGCCTCCTGGCCCGTGTCTCTTCAAAAGCCTGCAGTGCTAAAGGAAAAACTGTGCTTTAGTTGCAATAAGAACGCAGCCGTCTTTCTCCAGGAGGCAAGGTGACTTCAGCTAGGAGGTCCTGGATGGATGGAGAAGGCTAGTGTTTTTCTCTGTGCAGCTCAAACTAGGGAAGGAGTGCGACTTCCACGGCAAGTTGGAACTTGCTAGAATCGTGCTCGTGAATCTGTGCGATTGCTGGCTAAATCAAGATGTACCAATAAGAGTGCAGTGTGTTGCCCTACACTCGGCATACACACCGTGAGTCGGAAAGCTAGGGGCCTGGATATTGCTTAGAAGGGCCAGGGGAGCCTGAGGGTACTCGGTGTTCTTGCAGGGAACAGATTTTCCAGGTGAGGCACCTAGGTGTCCTGAAAAGCGTACTGGCGTTAAAATGCTGCAGAGCAGCGACTACGGCCTCATGGAAACTGCTACACGCCTCTCCTTCTGCATAGCATTTCAGGGCCTTACCTCGAGGCAAGTTCTCACGTTGCTTGCACTGTGAGCGACACAGCATGTTAGGATGCTGTATTTCTCCTTGAATAGAGTGACTTCAGGAAAGAGGTCCTCGTTAAATTCTAAGAAGAGTCTTTTCTCAGGGCATTCAAACGAGGGCAATGTCGAAAACTTCCAGGGCATGTTGGACTGCCTAGAAATGTGGTTCTGATGCTGTTCGACTGCTCTGGAAATAGAGCTCTCCTGAAGTAACGTACAGTGTGTTGCCCGAGACTCGGCAGACACAGAGGGCCTCCGATGGACATATGGGACTCAATGCTTCTCAGCAGGCCCACCGGGGTGTGGAGGGAGTCTGTGCTCTTGGACCCAAAATGATGCTCACCTGAGGCGCCTAAAGGTCCTGAAAAGGGTACTTCCTTTACAATAAAGCAGAACCTCCACTAAGAGCTCATGGAAAGAGCTGCATGCCTCCCTTTCTGCAGGGCTACTCAGGTCCTTACCTCGAGGCAAGGACTCACGTTGAGATTCCCTTTAGCTTTAGAGCATGGCAAGGTGAGCCCCACACCGGCCAATGAAGCTCCGTGTGTAGCCAGAGAAAACGCATTTTCTTCCCAGACCCTTGCCTACAGTGGCCTGAGGCCTGTCAACAGCAGAGAATTTCAGGGAGCCTCACGGTAGCAAGAATGGAGCTTTCCAAATGGAAAGCAAGGCTAGTACCATCATGCCCCCATTTCCATGGGCACAGGCAGCATACATCTCTGTGGTTTCTAACAAGTCAAAAGAGACACAGAGTACACACTGGTTGCTTCCCTGAATCAACTTCTCGAGGCAGGGTGTTCTGCACCTTGTGAACGGTCTCACCAAGGAACGCCGTAGCCAGGCCTCCGGAACCGTGCCTCTTCAAAAGCCTGCAGTGCTACAGGAAAAACTGTGCTTTAGTTGCAACAGGAACGCAAGCCGTCTTTCTCCTGGAGGCAGGGTGACTTCAGGTAGGAGGTCCTGATTGGAAGGAGAAGCCTAGTGTTTTTCTCTGTGCAGCTCAGACTAGGGAATGAGTGCGACTTCCACGGCATGTTGGAACTTGCAAGAACGTTGCTCTTCAACTTGCGAGTGCTGAGAGTCAAGATATCACAAGAGAGAGTGCAGTGTGTTGACCATGACTCAGCAGACACAGAGGACCTCCGAGGGACCAATGGGCCACTTTTTGCTGAGCAGGCCTACAGGGGTGTGGAGGTACTAAGAGATCTTGGAACAAAAATGATGCTTACCTGAGGGGGCTGGGAGTCCTGAAAAGGGTACTTCCTTTACAGTAAAGCACAACAGCGACTAAGAGCTCATGGAAAGAGCTGCATGCCTCCCTTTCTGCAGGGCTACTCAGGGCCTTACCTCGAGGCAAGGATTCACGTTGAGATTCCCTTTAGCTCTAGAGCATGGCAAGGTGAGCCCCACCCCGGCCAAAGGAGCTCCGTGTTTAGCCAGAGAAAACTCATTTTCTTACCAGACCAATGCCTACAGTGGCCAGGGGCCTGTCAACAGCAGCGAATTTCAGGGAGCTTCACGGCAGCAAGAATGGAGCTTTCCAAACTGAAAGCAAGGTTAGTCCCATCATGCCCCCATTTCCATGGGCACAGGCAGCATACAGCTCTGTGGTTTCTAACAAGTCAAAAGAGACACGGAGTCCACACTGGTTGCTTCCCTGAATCAACTTCTCGAGGCAGGGTTTTCGGCATCTAGTGAACGACCTCACCAAGGAAAGCCTTAGCTAGGCCTCTGGCCCCTTGCCTCTTCCAAACCTGCAGTGCTACAGGAAAAACTGTGCTTTAGTTGCAATAGGAACGCAAGCCGTCTTTCTCCTGAGGCAGGGTGACTTCAGGTAGGAGGTCCTGGATGGAAGGAGAAGCCTAGTGTTTTTCTCTGTGCAGCTCAGACCAGGGAATGAGTGCGACTTCCACGGCATGTTGGAACTTGCTAGAACATTGCTCTTGAACCTGTGCGAGTGCTGTGAATCAAGATATCACAAGAAAGAGTGCAGTGTGTTGCCCATGACTCAGCAGACACAGAGGACCTCCGAGGGACGATGGGCCTCGTTGTTGCTCAGCAGGCCTACAGGGGTGTGGAGGTACTCAGGGATCTTGGAACAAAAATGATGCTCACCCGAGAGGCCTAGGAGTCCTGAAAAGGGTACTTCCTTTAAAGTAAAGCTGAACAGCGACTTAGAGCTAACGGAAAGAGCTGCATGCCTCCCTTTCTGCAGGGCTACTCAGGGCCTTACCTCGAGGCAAAGACTCAAGTTGAGATTCCCTTTAGCTCCAGAGCATGGCAAGGTGAGCCCCACCCCGGCCAATGAAGCTCCGTGTGTAGGCAGAGAAAATTCATTTTCTTCCCACACTCATGGCTACAGTGGCCAGAGGGCTGTCAACAGCAGAGAATTTCAGGGAGCTTCACGGCAGTAAGAATGGAGCTTTCCAAATGGAAAGGAAGGCTAGTACCATCATGCCCCCATAACCTTTGGCACAGGCAGCATACATCTCTGTGGTTTCTAACAAGTCAAAAGAGACACGGAGTACACACTGGTTGCTTCCCTGAATCAACTTCTCGAGGCAGGGTGTTCTGCATCTAGTGAACGACCTCACCAAGGAACGCCCTAGCTAGGCCTCTGGGCCCGTGCCTCTTCAAAAGCCTGCAGTGCTACAGGAAAAACTGTGCTTTAGTTGCAATAAGAACGCACGCAGTCTTTCTCCTGATGGCAGGGTGACTTCAGGTAGGAGGTCTTAGATGGAAGGAGAAGCCTAGTGTTTTTCTCTGTGCAGCTCAGACTAGGGAATGAGTGCGACTTCCACGGCATGTTGGAACCTGCTAGAACGGTGCTCGTGAACCTGTGCGAGTGCTGTGAATCAAGATATCACAAGAAAGAGTGCAGTGTGTTGCCCATGACTCAGCAGACACAGAGGACCTCCGAGGGACGATGGGCCTCGTTGTTGCTCAGCAGGCTTACAGGGGTGTGGAGGTACTCAGGGATCTTGGAACAAAAATGATGCTCACCCGAGAGGCCTACGAGTCCGGAAAAGGGTACTTCCTTTAAAGTAAAGCTGAACAGCGACTTAGAGCGCATGGAAAGACCTGCATGCCTCCCTTTCTGCAGGGCTACCCAGGGCCTTACCTCGAGGCAAGGACTCACGTTGAGATTCCCTTTAGCTCTACAGCATGGCAAGGTGAGCCCCACCCCGGCCAAAGAGCTCCGTGTGTAGCCACAGAAAACTCATTTTCTTCCCACACTAATGCTAGAGTGGCCAGGGGCCTGTCAACAGCAGAGAATTTCAGGGAGCTTCACGGCAGCAAGAATGGAGCTTTCCAAATGGAAAGCAAGGCTAGTACCATCATGCCCCCATTTCCATGGGCACAGGCAGCATACATCTCTGTGGTTTCTAACAAGTCAAATGAGACACAGAGTACACACTGGTTGCTTCACTGAATCAACTTCTCGAGGCAGGGTGTTCTGCAACTAGTGAACGGCCTCACCCAGGAAAGCCCTAGCTAGGCCTCCTGGCCCGTGTCTCTTCAAAAGCCTGCAGTGCTAAAGGAAAAACTGTGCTTTAGTTGCAATAAGAACGCAGCCGTCTTTCTCCAGGAGGCAAGGTGACTTCAGCTAGGAGGTCCTGGATGGATGGAGAAGGCTAGTGTTTTTCTCTGTGCAGCTCAAACTAGGGAAGGAGTGCGACTTCCACGGCAAGTTGGAACTTGCTAGAATCGTGCTCGTGAATCTGTGCGATTGCTGGCTAAATCAAGATGTACCAATAAGAGTGCAGTGTGTTGCCCTACACTCGGCATACACACCGTGAGTCGGAAAGCTAGGGGCCTGGATATTGCTTAGAAGGGCCAGGGGAGCCTGAGGGTACTCGGTGTTCTTGCAGGGAACAGGTTTTCCAGGTGAGGCACCTAGGTGTCCTGAAAAGCGTACTGGCGTTAAAATGCTGCAGAGCAGCGACTACGGCCTCATGGAAACTGCTACACGCCTCTCCTTCTGCATAGCATTTCAGGGCCTTACCTCGAGGCAAGTTCTCACGTTGCTTGCACTGTGAGCGACACAGCATGTTAGGATGCTGTATTTCTCCTTGAATAGAGTGACTTCAGGAAAGAGGTCCTCGTTAAATTCTAAGAAGAGTCTTTTCTCAGGGCATTCAAACGAGGGCAATGTCGAAAACTTCCAGGGCATGTTGGACTGCCTAGAAATGTGGTTCTGATGCTGTTCGACTGCTCTGGAAATAGAGCTCTCCTGAAGTAACGTACAGTGTGTTGCCCGAGACTCGGCAGACACAGAGGGCCTCCGATGGACATATGGGACTCAATGCTTCTCAGCAGGCCCACCGGGGTGTGGAGGGAGTCTGTGCTCTTGGACCCAAAATGATGCTCACCTGAGGCGCCTAAAGGTCCTGAAAAGGGTACTTCCTTTACAATAAAGCAGAACCTCCACTAAGAGCTCATGGAAAGAGCTGCATGCCTCCCTTTCTGCAGGGCTACTCAGGTCCTTACCTCGAGGCAAGGACTCACGTTGAGATTCCCTTTAGCTTTAGAGCATGGCAAGGTGAGCCCCACACCGGCCAATGAAGCTCCGTGTGTAGCCAGAGAAAACGCATTTTCTTCCCAGACCCTTGCCTACAGTGGCCTGAGGCCTGTCAACAGCAGAGAATTTCAGGGAGCCTCACGGTAGCAAGAATGGAGCTTTCCAAATGGAAAGCAAGGCTAGTACCATCATGCCCCCATTTCCATGGGCACAGGCAGCATACATCTCTGTGGTTTCTAACAAGTCAAAAGAGACACAGAGTACACACTGGTTGCTTCCCTGAATCAACTTCTCGAGGCAGGGTGTTCTGCACCTTGTGAACGGTCTCACCAAGGAACGCCGTAGCCAGGCCTCCGGAACCGTGCCTCTTCAAAAGCCTGCAGTGCTACAGGAAAAACTGTGCTTTAGTTGCAACAGGAACGCAAGCCGTCTTTCTCCTGGAGGCAGGGTGACTTCAGGTAGGAGGTCCTGATTGGAAGGAGAAGCCTAGTGTTTTTCTCTGTGCAGCTCAGACTAGGGAATGAGTGCGACTTCCACGGCATGTTGGAACTTGCAAGAACGTTGCTCTTCAACTTGCGAGTGCTGAGAGTCAAGATATCACAAGAGAGAGTGCAGTGTGTTGACCATGACTCAGCAGACACAGAGGACCTCCGAGGGACCAATGGGCCACTTTTTGCTGAGCAGGCCTACAGGGGTGTGGAGGTACTAAGAGATCTTGGAACAAAAATGATGCTTACCTGAGGGGGCTGGGAGTCCTGAAAAGGGTACTTCCTTTACAGTAAAGCACAACAGCGACTAAGAGCTCATGGAAAGAGCTGCATGCCTCCCTTTCTGCAGGGCTACTCAGGGCCTTACCTCGAGGCAAGGATTCACGTTGAGATTCCCTTTAGCTCTAGAGCATGGCAAGGTGAGCCCCACCCCGGCCAAAGGAGCTCCGTGTTTAGCCAGAGAAAACTCATTTTCTTACCAGACCAATGCCTACAGTGGCCAGGGGCCTGTCAACAGCAGCGAATTTCAGGGAGCTTCACGGCAGCAAGAATGGAGCTTTCCAAACTGAAAGCAAGGTTAGTCCCATCATGCCCCCATTTCCATGGGCACAGGCAGCATACAGCTCTGTGGTTTCTAACAAGTCAAAAGAGACACGGAGTCCACACTGGTTGCTTCCCTGAATCAACTTCTCGAGGCAGGGTTTTCGGCATCTAGTGAACGACCTCACCAAGGAAAGCCTTAGCTAGGCCTCTGGCCCCTTGCCTCTTCCAAACCTGCAGTGCTACAGGAAAAACTGTGCTTTAGTTGCAATAGGAACGCAAGCCGTCTTTCTCCTGAGGCAGGGTGACTTCAGGTAGGAGGTCCTGGATGGAAGGAGAAGCCTAGTGTTTTTCTCTGTGCAGCTCAGACCAGGGAATGAGTGCGACTTCCACGGCATGTTGGAACTTGCTAGAACATTGCTCTTGAACCTGTGCGAGTGCTGTGAATCAAGATATCACAAGAAAGAGTGCAGTGTGTTGCCCATGACTCAGCAGACACAGAGGACCTCCGAGGGACGATGGGCCTCGTTGTTGCTCAGCAGGCCTACAGGGGTGTGGAGGTACTCAGGGATCTTGGAACAAAAATGATGCTCACCCGAGAGGCCTAGGAGTCCTGAAAAGGGTACTTCCTTTAAAGTAAAGCTGAACAGCGACTTAGAGCTAACGGAAAGAGCTGCATGCCTCCCTTTCTGCAGGGCTACTCAGGGCCTTACCTCGAGGCAAAGACTCAAGTTGAGATTCCCTTTAGCTCCAGAGCATGGCAAGGTGAGCCCCACCCCGGCCAATGAAGCTCCGTGTGTAGGCAGAGAAAATTCATTTTCTTCCCACACTCATGGCTACAGTGGCCAGAGGGCTGTCAACAGCAGAGAATTTCAGGGAGCTTCACGGCAGTAAGAATGGAGCTTTCCAAATGGAAAGGAAGGCTAGTACCATCATGCCCCCATAACCTTTGGCACAGGCAGCATACATCTCTGTGGTTTCTAACAAGTCAAAAGAGACACGGAGTACACACTGGTTGCTTCCCTGAATCAACTTCTCGAGGCAGGGTGTTCTGCATCTAGTGAACGACCTCACCAAGGAACGCCCTAGCTAGGCCTCTGGGCCCGTGCCTCTTCAAAAGCCTGCAGTGCTACAGGAAAAACTGTGCTTTAGTTGCAATAAGAACGCACGCAGTCTTTCTCCTGATGGCAGGGTGACTTCAGGTAGGAGGTCTTAGATGGAAGGAGAAGCCTAGTGTTTTTCTCTGTGCAGCTCAGACTAGGGAATGAGTGCGACTTCCACGGCATGTTGGAACCTGCTAGAACGGTGCTCGTGAACCTGTGCGAGTGCTGTGAATCAAGATATCACAAGAAAGAGTGCAGTGTGTTGCCCATGACTCAGCAGACACAGAGGACCTCCGAGGGACGATGGGCCTCGTTGTTGCTCAGCAGGCTTACAGGGGTGTGGAGGTACTCAGGGATCTTGGAACAAAAATGATGCTCACCCGAGAGGCCTACGAGTCCGGAAAAGGGTACTTCCTTTAAAGTAAAGCTGAACAGCGACTTAGAGCGCATGGAAAGACCTGCATGCCTCCCTTTCTGCAGGGCTACCCAGGGCCTTACCTCGAGGCAAGGACTCACGTTGAGATTCCCTTTAGCTCTACAGCATGGCAAGGTGAGCCCCACCCCGGCCAAAGAGCTCCGTGTGTAGCCACAGAAAACTCATTTTCTTCCCACACTAATGCTAGAGTGGCCAGGGGCCTGTCAACAGCAGAGAATTTCAGGGAGCTTCACGGCAGCAAGAATGGAGCTTTCCAAATGGAAAGCAAGGCTAGTACCATCATGCCCCCATTTCCATGGGCACAGGCAGCATACATCTCTGTGGTTTCTAACAAGTCAAATGAGACACAGAGTACACACTGGTTGCTTCCCTGAATCAACTTCTCGAGGCAGGGTGTTCTGCAACTAGTGAACGGCCTCACCCAGGAAAGCCCTAGCTAGGCCTCCTGGCCCGTGTCTCTTCAAAAGCCTGCAGTGCTAAAGGAAAAACTGTGCTTTAGTTGCAATAAGAACGCAGCCGTCTTTCTCCAGGAGGCAAGGTGACTTCAGCTAGGAGGTCCTGGATGGATGGAGAAGGCTAGTGTTTTTCTCTGTGCAGCTCAAACTAGGGAAGGAGTGCGACTTCCACGGCAAGTTGGAACTTGCTAGAATCGTGCTCGTGAATCTGTGCGATTGCTGGCTAAATCAAGATGTACCAATAAGAGTGCAGTGTGTTGCCCTACACTCGGCATACACACCGTGAGTCGGAAAGCTAGGGGCCTGGATATTGCTTAGAAGGGCCAGGGGAGCCTGAGGGTACTCGGTGTTCTTGCAGGGAACAGGTTTTCCAGGTGAGGCACCTAGGTGTCCTGAAAAGCGTACTGGCGTTAAAATGCTGCAGAGCAGCGACTACGGCCTCATGGAAACTGCTACACGCCTCCGCTTCTGCATAGCATTTCAGGGCCTTACCTCGAGGCAAGTTCTCACGTTGCTTGCACTGTGAGCGACACAGCATGTTAGGATGCTGTATTTCTCCTTGAATAGAGTGACTTCAGGAAAGAGGTCCTCGTTAAATTCTAAGAAGAGTCTTTTCTCAGGGCATTCAAACGAGGGCAATGTCGAAAACTTCCAGGGCATGTTGGACTGCCTAGAAATGTGGTTCTGATGCTGTTCGACTGCTCTGGAAATAGAGCTCTCCTGAAGTAACGTACAGTGTGTTGCCCGAGACTCGGCAGACACAGAGGGCCTCCGATGGACATATGGGACTCAATGCTTCTCAGCAGGCCCACCGGGGTGTGGAGGGAGTCTGTGCTCTTGGACCCAAAATGATGCTCACCTGAGGCGCCTAAAGGTCCTGAAAAGGGTACTTCCTTTACAATAAAGCAGAACCTCCACTAAGAGCTCATGGAAAGAGCTGCATGCCTCCCTTTCTGCAGGGCTACTCAGGTCCTTACCTCGAGGCAAGGACTCACGTTGAGATTCCCTTTAGCTTTAGAGCATGGCAAGGTGAGCCCCACACCGGCCAATGAAGCTCCGTGTGTAGCCAGAGAAAACGCATTTTCTTCCCAGACCCTTGCCTACAGTGGCCTGAGGCCTGTCAACAGCAGAGAATTTCAGGGAGCCTCACGGTAGCAAGAATGGAGCTTTCCAAATGGAAAGCAAGGCTAGTACCATCATGCCCCCATTTCCATGGGCACAGGCAGCATACATCTCTGTGGTTTCTAACAAGTCAAAAGAGACACAGAGTACACACTGGTTGCTTCCCTGAATCAACTTCTCGAGGCAGGGTGTTCTGCACCTTGTGAACGGTCTCACCAAGGAACGCCGTAGCCAGGCCTCCGGAACCGTGCCTCTTCAAAAGCCTGCAGTGCTACAGGAAAAACTGTGCTTTAGTTGCAACAGGAACGCAAGCCGTCTTTCTCCTGGAGGCAGGGTGACTTCAGGTAGGAGGTCCTGATTGGAAGGAGAAGCCTAGTGTTTTTCTCTGTGCAGCTCAGACTAGGGAATGAGTGCGACTTCCACGGCATGTTGGAACTTGCAAGAACGTTGCTCTTCAACTTGCGAGTGCTGAGAGTCAAGATATCACAAGAGAGAGTGCAGTGTGTTGACCATGACTCAGCAGACACAGAGGACCTCCGAGGGACCAATGGGCCACTTTTTGCTCAGCAGGCCTACAGGGGTGTGGAGGTACTAAGAGATCTTGGAACAAAAATGATGCTTACCTGAGGGGGCTGGGAGTCCTGAAAAGGGTACTTCCTTTACAGTAAAGCACAACAGCGACTAAGAGCTCATGGAAAGAGCTGCATGCCTCCCTTTCTGCAGGGCTACTCAGGGCCTTACCTCGAGGCAAGGATTCACGTTGAGATTCCCTTTAGCTCTAGAGCATGGCAAGGTGAGCCCCACCCCGGCCAAAGGAGCTCCGTGTTTAGCCAGAGAAAACTCATTTTCTTACCAGACCAATGCCTACAGTGGCCAGGGGCCTGTCAACAGCAGCGAATTTCAGGGAGCTTCACGGCAGCAAGAATGGAGCTTTCCAAACTGAAAGCAAGGTTAGTCCCATCATGCCCCCATTTCCATGGGCACAGGCAGCATACAGCTCTGTGGTTTCTAACAAGTCAAAAGAGACACGGAGTCCACACTGGTTGCTTCCCTGAATCAACTTCTCGAGGCAGGGTTTTCGGCATCTAGTGAACGACCTCACCAAGGAAAGCCTTAGCTAGGCCTCTGGCCCCTTGCCTCTTCCAAACCTGCAGTGCTACAGGAAAAACTGTGCTTTAGTTGCAATAGGAACGCAAGCCGTCTTTCTCCTGAGGCAGGGTGACTTCAGGTAGGAGGTCCTGGATGGAAGGAGAAGCCTAGTGTTTTTCTCTGTGCAGCTCAGACCAGGGAATGAGTGCGACTTCCACGGCATGTTGGAACTTGCTAGAATATTGCTCTTGAACCTGTGCGAGTGCTGTGAATCAAGATATCACAAGAAAGAGTGCAGTGTGTTGCCCATGACTCAGCAGACACAGAGGACCTCCGAGGGACGATGGGCCTCGTTGTTGCTCAGCAGGCCTACAGGGGTGTGGAGGTACTCAGGGATCTTGGAACAAAAATGATGCTCACCCGAGAGGCCTAGGAGTCCTGAAAAGGGTACTTCCTTTAAAGTAAAGCTGAACAGCGACTTAGAGCTAATGGAAAGAGCTGCATGCTTCCCTTTCTGCAGGGCTACTCAGGGCCTTACCTCGAGGCAAAGACTCAAGTTGAGATTCCCTTTAGCTCCAGAGCATGGCAAGGTGAGCCCCACCCCGGCCAATGAAGCTCCGTGTGTAGGCAGAGAAAATTCATTTTCTTCCCTCACTCATGCCTACAGTGGCCAGAGGGCTGTCAACAGCAGAGAATTTCAGGGAGCTTCACGGCAGTAAGAATGGAGCTTTCCAAATGGAAAGGAAGGCTAGTACCATCATGCCCCCATTACCATTGGCACAGGCAGCATACATCTCTGTGGTTTCTAACAAGTCAAAAGAGACACGGAGTACACACTGGTTGCTTCCCTGAATCAACTTCTCGAGGCAGGGTGTTCTGCATCTAGTGAACGACCTCATCAAGGAACGCCCTAGCTAGGCCTCTGGGCCCGTGCCTCTTCAAAAGCCTGCAGTGCTACAGGAAAAACTGTGCTTTAGTTGCAATAAGAACGCACGCAGTGTTTCTCCTGATGGCAGGGTGACTTCAGGTAGGAGGTCTTAGATGGAAGGAGAAGCCTAGTGTTTTAATCTGTGCAGCTCAGACTAGGGAATGAGTGCGACTTCCACGGCATGTTGGAACCTGCTTGAACGGTGCTCGTGAACCTGTGCGAGTGCTGTGAATAAAGATATCACAAGAAACAGTGCAGTGTGTTGCCCATGACTCAGCAGACACAGAGGACCTCCGAGGGACGATGGGCCTCGTTGTTGCTCAGCAGGCTTACAGGGGTGTGGAGGTACTCAGGGATCTTGGAACAAAAATGATGCTCACCCGAGAGGCCTACGAGTCCGGAAAAGGGTACTTCCTTTAAAGTAAAGCTGAACAGCGACTTAGAGCGCATGGAAAGACCTGCATGCCTCCCTTTCTGCAGGGCTACCCAGGGCCTTACCTCGAGGCAAGGACTCACGTTGAGATTCCCTTTAGCTCTAGAGCATGGCAAGGTGAGCCCCACCCCGGCCAAAGAAGCTCCGTGTGTAGCCAGAGAAAACTCATTTTCTTCACACACCAATGCTAGAGTGGCCAGGGGCCTGTCAACAGCAGAGAATATCAGGGAGCTTCACGGCAGCAAGAATGGAGCTTTCCAAATGGAAAGCAAGGCTAGTACCATCATGCCCCCATTTCCATGGGCACAGGCAGCATACATCTCTGTGGTTTCTAACAAGTCAAAAGAGACACGGAGTACACACTGGTTGCTTCCCTGAATCAACTTCTCGAGGCAGGATTTTCTGCATCTAGTGCACGACCTCACCAAGGAACGCCATAGCTAGGCCTCTGGGCCCGTGCGTCTTCAAGAGCCTGCAGGGCTACAGGAAATACTGTGCTTCAGTTGCAATAGGAACGCAAGCCGTCTTTCTCCTGGGGGCAGGATGACTTCAGGTAGGAGGTCTTAGATGGAAGGAGAAGCCCAGTGTTTTTCTCTGTGCAGCTCAGACTAGGGAATGAGTGCGACTTCCACGGCATGTTGGAAACTGCTAGAACGGTGCTCGTGAACCTGTGCGAGTGCCGTGAATCAAGATATCACAAGAAAGAGTGCAGTGTGTTGCCCATGACTCAGCAGACACAGAGGACCTCCGAGGGCCCAATGGGCCTCGTTGTTGCTCAGCAGGCTTACAGGGGTGTGGAGGTACTCAGGGATCTTGGAACAAAAATGATGCTCACCTGAGAGGCCTACGAGTCCGGAAAAGGGTACTTCCTTTAAAGTAAAGCTGAACAGCGACTTAGAGCGCATGGAAAGACCTGCATGCCTCCCTTTCTGCAGGGCTACTCAGGGCCTTACCTCGAGGCAAGGACTCACGTTGAGATTCCCTTTAGCTCTAGAGCATGGCAAGGTGAGCCCCACCCCGGCCAAAGAAGCTCCGTGTGTAGCCACAGAAAACTCATTTTCTTCACACACCAATGCTAGAGTGGCCAGGGGCCTGTCAACAGCAGAGAATTTCAGGGAGCTTCACGGCAGCAAGAATGGAGCTTTCCAAATGGAAAGCAAGGCTAGTACCATCATGCCCCCATTTCCATGGGCACAGGCAGCATACATCTCTGTGGTTTCTAACAAGTCAAATGAGACACAGAGTACACACTGGTTGCTTCACTGAATCAACTTCTCGAGGCAGGGTGTTCTGCAACTAGTGAACGGCCTCACCCAGGAAAGCCCTAGCTAGGCCTCCTGGCCCGTGTCTCTTCAAAAGCCTGCAGTGCTAAAGGAAAAACTGTGCTTTAGTTGCAATAAGAACGCAGCCGTCTTTCTCCAGGAGGCAAGGTGACTTCAGCTAGGAGGTCCTGGATGGATGGAGAAGGCTAGTGTTTTTCTCTGTGCAGCTCAAACTAGGGAAGGAGTGCGACTTCCACGGCAAGTTGGAACTTGCTAGAATCGTGCTCGTGAATCTGTGCGATTGCTGGCTAAATCAAGATGTACCAATAAGAGTGCAGTGTGTTGCCCTACACTCGGCATACACACCGTGAGTCGGAAAGCTAGGGGCCTGGATATTGCTTAGAAGGGCCAGGGGAGCCTGAGGGTACTCGGTGTTCTTGCAGGGAACAGGTTTTCCAGGTGAGGCACCTAGGTGTCCTGAAAAGCGTACTGGCGTTAAAATGCTGCAGAGCAGCGACTACGGCCTCATGGAAACTGCTACACGCCTCTCCTTCTGCATAGCATTTCAGGGCCTTACCTCGAGGCAAGTTCTCACGTTGCTTGCACTGTGAGCGACACAGCATGTTAGGATGCTGTATTTCTCCTTGAATAGAGTGACTTCAGGAAAGAGGTCCTCGTTAAATTCTAAGAAGAGTCTTTTCTCAGGGCATTCAAACGAGGGCAATGTCGAAAACTTCCAGGGCATGTTGGACTGCCTAGAAATGTGGTTCTGATGCTGTTCGACTGCTCTGGAAATAGAGCTCTCCTGAAGTAACGTACAGTGTGTTGCCCGAGACTCGGCAGACACAGAGGGCCTCCGATGGACATATGGGACTCAATGCTTCTCAGCAGGCCCACCGGGGTGTGGAGGGAGTCTGTGCTCTTGGACCCAAAATGATGCTCACCTGAGGCGCCTAAAGGTCCTGAAAAGGGTACTTCCTTTACAATAAAGCAGAACCTCCACTAAGAGCTCATGGAAAGAGCTGCATGCCTCCCTTTCTGCAGGGCTACTCAGGTCCTTACCTCGAGGCAAGGACTCACGTTGAGATTCCCTTTAGCTTTAGAGCATGGCAAGGTGAGCCCCACACCGGCCAATGAAGCTCCGTGTGTAGCCAGAGAAAACGCATTTTCTTCCCAGACCCTTGCCTACAGTGGCCTGAGGCCTGTCAACAGCAGAGAATTTCAGGGAGCCTCACGGTAGCAAGAATGGAGCTTTCCAAATGGAAAGCAAGGCTAGTACCATCATGCCCCCATTTCCATGGGCACAGGCAGCATACATCTCTGTGGTTTCTAACAAGTCAAAAGAGACACAGAGTACACACTGGTTGCTTCCCTGAATCAACTTCTCGAGGCAGGGTGTTCTGCACCTTGTGAACGGTCTCACCAAGGAACGCCGTAGCCAGGCCTCCGGAACCGTGCCTCTTCAAAAGCCTGCAGTGCTACAGGAAAAACTGTGCTTTAGTTGCAACAGGAACGCAAGCCGTCTTTCTCCTGGAGGCAGGGTGACTTCAGGTAGGAGGTCCTGATTGGAAGGAGAAGCCTAGTGTTTTTCTCTGTGCAGCTCAGACTAGGGAATGAGTGCGACTTCCACGGCATGTTGGAACTTGCAAGAACGTTGCTCTTCAACTTGCGAGTGCTGAGAGTCAAGATATCACAAGAGAGAGTGCAGTGTGTTGACCATGACTCAGCAGACACAGAGGACCTCCGAGGGACCAATGGGCCACTTTTTGCTGAGCAGGCCTACAGGGGTGTGGAGGTACTAAGAGATCTTGGAACAAAAATGATGCTTACCTGAGGGGGCTGGGAGTCCTGAAAAGGGTACTTCCTTTACAGTAAAGCACAACAGCGACTAAGAGCTCATGGAAAGAGCTGCATGCCTCCCTTTCTGCAGGGCTACTCAGGGCCTTACCTCGAGGCAAGGATTCACGTTGAGATTCCCTTTAGCTCTAGAGCATGGCAAGGTGAGCCCCACCCCGGCCAAAGGAGCTCCGTGTTTAGCCAGAGAAAACTCATTTTCTTACCAGACCAATGCCTACAGTGGCCAGGGGCCTGTCAACAGCAGCGAATTTCAGGGAGCTTCACGGCAGCAAGAATGGAGCTTTCCAAACTGAAAGCAAGGTTAGTCCCATCATGCCCCCATTTCCATGGGCACAGGCAGCATACAGCTCTGTGGTTTCTAACAAGTCAAAAGAGACACGGAGTCCACACTGGTTGCTTCCCTGAATCAACTTCTCGAGGCAGGGTTTTCGGCATCTAGTGAACGACCTCACCAAGGAAAGCCTTAGCTAGGCCTCTGGCCCCTTGCCTCTTCCAAACCTGCAGTGCTACAGGAAAAACTGTGCTTTAGTTGCAATAGGAACGCAAGCCGTCTTTCTCCTGAGGCAGGGTGACTTCAGGTAGGAGGTCCTGGATGGAAGGAGAAGCCTAGTGTTTTTCTCTGTGCAGCTCAGACCAGGGAATGAGTGCGACTTCCACGGCATGTTGGAACTTGCTAGAACATTGCTCTTGAACCTGTGCGAGTGCTGTGAATCAAGATATCACAAGAAAGAGTGCAGTGTGTTGCCCATGACTCAGCAGACACAGAGGACCTCCGAGGGACGATGGGCCTCGTTGTTGCTCAGCAGGCCTACAGGGGTGTGGAGGTACTCAGGGATCTTGGAACAAAAATGATGCTCACCCGAGAGGCCTAGGAGTCCTGAAAAGGGTACTTCCTTTAAAGTAAAGCTGAACAGCGACTTAGAGCTAACGGAAAGAGCTGCATGCCTCCCTTTCTGCAGGGCTACTCAGGGCCTTACCTCGAGGCAAAGACTCAAGTTGAGATTCCCTTTAGCTCCAGAGCATGGCAAGGTGAGCCCCACCCCGGCCAATGAAGCTCCGTGTGTAGGCAGAGAAAATTCATTTTCTTCCCACACTCATGGCTACAGTGGCCAGAGGGCTGTCAACAGCAGAGAATTTCAGGGAGCTTCACGGCAGTAAGAATGGAGCTTTCCAAATGGAAAGGAAGGCTAGTACCATCATGCCCCCATAACCTTTGGCACAGGCAGCATACATCTCTGTGGTTTCTAACAAGTCAAAAGAGACACGGAGTACACACTGGTTGCTTCCCTGAATCAACTTCTCGAGGCAGGGTGTTCTGCATCTAGTGAACGACCTCACCAAGGAACGCCCTAGCTAGGCCTCTGGGCCCGTGCCTCTTCAAAAGCCTGCAGTGCTACAGGAAAAACTGTGCTTTAGTTGCAATAAGAACGCACGCAGTCTTTCTCCTGATGGCAGGGTGACTTCAGGTAGGAGGTCTTAGATGGAAGGAGAAGCCTAGTGTTTTTCTCTGTGCAGCTCAGACTAGGGAATGAGTGCGACTTCCACGGCATGTTGGAACCTGCTAGAACGGTGCTCGTGAACCTGTGCGAGTGCTGTGAATCAAGATATCACAAGAAAGAGTGCAGTGTGTTGCCCATGACTCAGCAGACACAGAGGACCTCCGAGGGACGATGGGCCTCGTTGTTGCTCAGCAGGCTTACAGGGGTGTGGAGGTACTCAGGGATCTTGGAACAAAAATGATGCTCACCCGAGAGGCCTACGAGTCCGGAAAAGGGTACTTCCTTTAAAGTAAAGCTGAACAGCGACTTAGAGCGCATGGAAAGACCTGCATGCCTCCCTTTCTGCAGGGCTACCCAGGGCCTTACCTCGAGGCAAGGACTCACGTTGAGATTCCCTTTAGCTCTACAGCATGGCAAGGTGAGCCCCACCCCGGCCAAAGAGCTCCGTGTGTAGCCACAGAAAACTCATTTTCTTCCCACACTAATGCTAGAGTGGCCAGGGGCCTGTCAACAGCAGAGAATTTCAGGGAGCTTCACGGCAGCAAGAATGGAGCTTTCCAAATGGAAAGCAAGGCTAGTACCATCATGCCCCCATTTCCATGGGCACAGGCAGCATACATCTCTGTGGTTTCTAACAAGTCAAATGAGACACAGAGTACACACTGGTTGCTTCACTGAATCAACTTCTCGAGGCAGGGTGTTCTGCAACTAGTGAACGGCCTCACCCAGGAAAGCCCTAGCTAGGCCTCCTGGCCCGTGTCTCTTCAAAAGCCTGCAGTGCTAAAGGAAAAACTGTGCTTTAGTTGCAATAAGAACGCAGCCGTCTTTCTCCAGGAGGCAAGGTGACTTCAGCTAGGAGGTCCTGGATGGATGGAGAAGGCTAGTGTTTTTCTCTGTGCAGCTCAAACTAGGGAAGGAGTGCGACTTCCACGGCAAGTTGGAACTTGCTAGAATCGTGCTCGTGAATCTGTGCGATTGCTGGCTAAATCAAGATGTACCAATAAGAGTGCAGTGTGTTGCCCTACACTCGGCATACACACCGTGAGTCGGAAAGCTAGGGGCCTGGATATTGCTTAGAAGGGCCAGGGGAGCCTGAGGGTACTCGGTGTTCTTGCAGGGAACAGGTTTTCCAGGTGAGGCACCTAGGTGTCCTGAAAAGCGTACTGGCGTTAAAATGCTGCAGAGCAGCGACTACGGCCTCATGGAAACTGCTACACGCCTCCGCTTCTGCATAGCATTTCAGGGCCTTACCTCGAGGCAAGTTCTCACGTTGCTTGCACTGTGAGCGACACAGCATGTTAGGATGCTGTATTTCTCCTTGAATAGAGTGACTTCAGGAAAGAGGTCCTCGTTAAATTCTAAGAAGAGTCTTTTCTCAGGGCATTCAAACGAGGGCAATGTCGAAAACTTCCAGGGCATGTTGGACTGCCTAGAAATGTGGTTCTGATGCTGTTCGACTGCTCTGGAAATAGAGCTCTCCTGAAGTAACGTACAGTGTGTTGCCCGAGACTCGGCAGACACAGAGGGCCTCCGATGGACATATGGGACTCAATGCTTCTCAGCAGGCCCACCGGGGTGTGGAGGGAGTCTGTGCTCTTGGACCCAAAATGATGCTCACCTGAGGCGCCTAAAGGTCCTGAAAAGGGTACTTCCTTTACAATAAAGCAGAACCTCCACTAAGAGCTCATGGAAAGAGCTGCATGCCTCCCTTTCTGCAGGGCTACTCAGGTCCTTACCTCGAGGCAAGGACTCACGTTGAGATTCCCTTTAGCTTTAGAGCATGGCAAGGTGAGCCCCACACCGGCCAATGAAGCTCCGTGTGTAGCCAGAGAAAACGCATTTTCTTCCCAGACCCTTGCCTACAGTGGCCTGAGGCCTGTCAACAGCAGAGAATTTCAGGGAGCCTCACGGTAGCAAGAATGGAGCTTTCCAAATGGAAAGCAAGGCTAGTACCATCATGCCCCCATTTCCATGGGCACAGGCAGCATACATCTCTGTGGTTTCTAACAAGTCAAAAGAGACACAGAGTACACACTGGTTGCTTCCCTGAATCAACTTCTCGAGGCAGGGTGTTCTGCACCTTGTGAACGGTCTCACCAAGGAACGCCGTAGCCAGGCCTCCGGAACCGTGCCTCTTCAAAAGCCTGCAGTGCTACAGGAAAAACTGTGCTTTAGTTGCAACAGGAACGCAAGCCGTCTTTCTCCTGGAGGCAGGGTGACTTCAGGTAGGAGGTCCTGATTGGAAGGAGAAGCCTAGTGTTTTTCTCTGTGCAGCTCAGACTAGGGAATGAGTGCGACTTCCACGGCATGTTGGAACTTGCAAGAACGTTGCTCTTCAACTTGCGAGTGCTGAGAGTCAAGATATCACAAGAGAGAGTGCAGTGTGTTGACCATGACTCAGCAGACACAGAGGACCTCCGAGGGACCAATGGGCCACTTTTTGCTGAGCAGGCCTACAGGGGTGTGGAGGTACTAAGAGATCTTGGAACAAAAATGATGCTTACCTGAGGGGGCTGGGAGTCCTGAAAAGGGTACTTCCTTTACAGTAAAGCACAACAGCGACTAAGAGCTCATGGAAAGAGCTGCATGCCTCCCTTTCTGCAGGGCTACTCAGGGCCTTACCTCGAGGCAAGGATTCACGTTGAGATTCCCTTTAGCTCTAGAGCATGGCAAGGTGAGCCCCACCCCGGCCAAAGGAGCTCCGTGTTTAGCCAGAGAAAACTCATTTTCTTACCAGACCAATGCCTACAGTGGCCAGGGGCCTGTCAACAGCAGCGAATTTCAGGGAGCTTCACGGCAGCAAGAATGGAGCTTTCCAAACTGAAAGCAAGGTTAGTCCCATCATGCCCCCATTTCCATGGGCACAGGCAGCATACAGCTCTGTGGTTTCTAACAAGTCAAAAGAGACACGGAGTACACACTGGTTGCTTCCCTGAATCAACTTCTCGAGGCAGGGTTTTCGGCATCTAGTGAACGACCTCACCAAGGAAAGCCTTAGCTAGGCCTCTGGCCCCTTGCCTCTTCCAAACCTGCAGTGCTACAGGAAAAACTGTGCTTTAGTTGCAATAGGAACGCAAGCCGTCTTTCTCCTGAGGCAGGGTGACTTCAGGTAGGAGGTCCTGGATGGAAGGAGAAGCCTAGTGTTTTTCTCTGTGCAGCTCAGACCAGGGAATGAGTGCGACTTCCACGGCATGTTGGAACTTGCTAGAACATTGCTCTTGAACCTGTGCGAGTGCTGTGAATCAAGATATCACAAGAAAGAGTGCAGTGTGTTGCCCATGACTCAGCAGACACAGAGGACCTCCGAGGGACGATGGGCCTCGTTGTTGCTCAGCAGGCCTACAGGGGTGTGGAGGTACTCAGGGATCTTGGAACAAAAATGATGCTCACCCGAGAGGCCTAGGAGTCCTGAAAAGGGTACTTCCTTTAAAGTAAAGCTGAACAGCGACTTAGAGCTAACGGAAAGAGCTGCATGCCTCCCTTTCTGCAGGGCTACTCAGGGCCTTACCTCGAGGCAAAGACTCAAGTTGAGATTCCCTTTAGCTCCAGAGCATGGCAAGGTGAGCCCCACCCCGGCCAATGAAGCTCCGTGTGTAGGCAGAGAAAATTCATTTTCTTCCCACACTCATGGCTACAGTGGCCAGAGGGCTGTCAACAGCAGAGAATTTCAGGGAGCTTCACGGCAGTAAGAATGGAGCTTTCCAAATGGAAAGGAAGGCTAGTACCATCATGCCCCCATAACCTTTGGCACAGGCAGCATACATCTCTGTGGTTTCTAACAAGTCAAAAGAGACACGGAGTACACACTGGTTGCTTCCCTGAATCAACTTCTCGAGGCAGGGTGTTCTGCATCTAGTGAACGACCTCACCAAGGAACGCCCTAGCTAGGCCTCTGGGCCCGTGCCTCTTCAAAAGCCTGCAGTGCTACAGGAAAAACTGTGCTTTAGTTGCAATAAGAACGCACGCAGTCTTTCTCCTGATGGCAGGGTGACTTCAGGTAGGAGGTCTTAGATGGAAGGAGAAGCCTAGTGTTTTTCTCTGTGCAGCTCAGACTAGGGAATGAGTGCGACTTCCACGGCATGTTGGAACCTGCTAGAACGGTGCTCGTGAACCTGTGCGAGTGCTGTGAATCAAGATATCACAAGAAAGAGTGCAGTGTGTTGCCCATGACTCAGCAGACACAGAGGACCTCCGAGGGACGATAGGCCTCGTTGTTGCTCAGCAGGCTTACAGGGGTGTGGAGGTACTCAGGGATCTTGGAACAAAAATGATGCTCACCCGAGAGGCCTACGAGTCCGGAAAAGGGTACTTCCTTTAAAGTAAAGCTGAACAGCGACTTAGAGCGCATGGAAAGACCTGCATGCCTCCCTTTCTGCAGGGCTACCCAGGGCCTTACCTCGAGGCAAGGACTCACGTTGAGATTCCCTTTAGCTCTACAGCATGGCAAGGTGAGCCCCACCCCGGCCAAAGAGCTCCGTGTGTAGCCACAGAAAACTCATTTTCTTCCCACACTAATGCTAGAGTGGCCAGGGGCCTGTCAACAGCAGAGAATTTCAGGGAGCTTCACGGCAGCAAGAATGGAGCTTTCCAAATGGAAAGCAAGGCTAGTACCATCATGCCCCCATTTCCATGGGCACAGGCAGCATACATCTCTGTGGTTTCTAACAAGTCAAATGAGACACAGAGTACACACTGGTTGCTTCCCTGAATCAACTTCTCGAGGCAGGGTGTTCTGCAACTAGTGAACGGCCTCACCCAGGAAAGCCCTAGCTAGGCCTCCTGGCCCGTGTCTCTTCAAAAGCCTGCAGTGCTAAAGGAAAAACTGTGCTTTAGTTGCAATAAGAACGCAGCCGTCTTTCTCCAGGAGGCAAGGTGACTTCAGCTAGGAGGTCCTGGATGGATGGAGAAGGCTAGTGTTTTTCTCTGTGCAGCTCAAACTAGGGAAGGAGTGCGACTTCCACGGCAAGTTGGAACTTGCTAGAATCGTGCTCGTGAATCTGTGCGATTGCTGGCTAAATCAAGATGTACCAATAAGAGTGCAGTGTGTTGCCCTACACTCGGCATACACACCGTGAGTCGGAAAGCTAGGGGCCTGGATATTGCTTAGAAGGGCCAGGGGAGCCTGAGGGTACTCGGTGTTCTTGCAGGGAACAGGTTTTCCAGGTGAGGCACCTAGGTGTCCTGAAAAGCGTACTGGCGTTAAAATGCTGCAGAGCAGCGACTACGGCCTCATGGAAACTGCTACACGCCTCCGCTTCTGCATAGCATTTCAGGGCCTTACCTCGAGGCAAGTTCTCACGTTGCTTGCACTGTGAGCGACACAGCATGTTAGGATGCTGTATTTCTCCTTGAATAGAGTGACTTCAGGAAAGAGGTCCTCGTTAAATTCTAAGAAGAGTCTTTTCTCAGGGCATTCAAACGAGGGCAATGTCGAAAACTTCCAGGGCATGTTGGACTGCCTAGAAATGTGGTTCTGATGCTGTTCGACTGCTCTGGAAATAGAGCTCTCCTGAAGTAACGTACAGTGTGTTGCCCGAGACTCGGCAGACACAGAGGGCCTCCGATGGACATATGGGACTCAATGCTTCTCAGCAGGCCCACCGGGGTGTGGAGGGAGTCTGTGCTCTTGGACCCAAAATGATGCTCACCTGAGGCGCCTAAAGGTCCTGAAAAGGGTACTTCCTTTACAATAAAGCAGAACCTCCACTAAGAGCTCATGGAAAGAGCTGCATGCCTCCCTTTCTGCAGGGCTACTCAGGTCCTTACCTCGAGGCAAGGACTCACGTTGAGATTCCCTTTAGCTTTAGAGCATGGCAAGGTGAGCCCCACACCGGCCAATGAAGCTCCGTGTGTAGCCAGAGAAAACGCATTTTCTTCCCAGACCCTTGCCTACAGTGGCCTGAGGCCTGTCAACAGCAGAGAATTTCAGGGAGCCTCACGGTAGCAAGAATGGAGCTTTCCAAATGGAAAGCAAGGCTAGTACCATCATGCCCCCATTTCCATGGGCACAGGCAGCATACATCTCTGTGGTTTCTAACAAGTCAAAAGAGACACAGAGTACACACTGGTTGCTTCCCTGAATCAACTTCTCGAGGCAGGGTGTTCTGCACCTTGTGAACGGTCTCACCAAGGAACGCCGTAGCCAGGCCTCCGGAACCGTGCCTCTTCAAAAGCCTGCAGTGCTACAGGAAAAACTGTGCTTTAGTTGCAACAGGAACGCAAGCCGTCTTTCTCCTGGAGGCAGGGTGACTTCAGGTAGGAGGTCCTGATTGGAAGGAGAAGCCTAGTGTTTTTCTCTGTGCAGCTCAGACTAGGGAATGAGTGCGACTTCCACGGCATGTTGGAACTTGCAAGAACGTTGCTCTTCAACTTGCGAGTGCTGAGAGTCAAGATATCACAAGAGAGAGTGCAGTGTGTTGACCATGACTCAGCAGACACAGAGGACCTCCGAGGGACCAATGGGCCACTTTTTGCTCAGCAGGCCTACAGGGGTGTGGAGGTACTAAGAGATCTTGGAACAAAAATGATGCTTACCTGAGGGGGCTGGGAGTCCTGAAAAGGGTACTTCCTTTACAGTAAAGCACAACAGCGACTAAGAGCTCATGGAAAGAGCTGCATGCCTCCCTTTCTGCAGGGCTACTCAGGGCCTTACCTCGAGGCAAGGATTCACGTTGAGATTCCCTTTAGCTCTAGAGCATGGCAAGGTGAGCCCCACCCCGGCCAAAGGAGCTCCGTGTTTAGCCAGAGAAAACTCATTTTCTTACCAGACCAATGCCTACAGTGGCCAGGGGCCTGTCAACAGCAGCGAATTTCAGGGAGCTTCACGGCAGCAAGAATGGAGCTTTCCAAACTGAAAGCAAGGTTAGTCCCATCATGCCCCCATTTCCATGGGCACAGGCAGCATACAGCTCTGTGGTTTCTAACAAGTCTAAAGAGACACGGAGTACACACTGGTTGCTTCCCTGAATCTACTTCTCGAGGCAGGGTTTTCGGCATCTAGTGAACGACCTCACCAAGGAAAGCCTTAGCTAGGCCTCTGGCCCCTTGCCTCTTCCAAACCTGCAGTGCTACAGGAAAAACTGTGCTTTAGTTGCAATAGGAACGCAAGCCGTCTTTCTCCTGAGGCAGGGTGACTTCAGGTAGGAGGTCCTGGATGGAAGGAGAAGCCTAGTGTTTTTCTCTGTGCAGCTCAGACCAGGGAATGAGTGCGACTTCCACGGCATGTTGGAACTTGCTAGAATATTGCTCTTGAACCTGTGCGAGTGCTGTGAATCAAGATATCACAAGAAAGAGTGCAGTGTGTTGCCCATGACTCAGCAGACACAGAGGACCTCCGAGGGACGATGGGCCTCGTTGTTGCTCAGCAGGCCTACAGGGGTGTGGAGGTACTCAGGGATCTTGGAACAAAAATGATGCTCACCCGAGAGGCCTAGGAGTCCTGAAAAGGGTACTTCCTTTAAAGTAAAGCTGAACAGCGACTTAGAGCTAATGGAAAGAGCTGCATGCTTCCCTTTCTGCAGGGCTACTCAGGGCCTTACCTCGAGGCAAAGACTCAAGTTGAGATTCCCTTTAGCTCCAGAGCATGGCAAGGTGAGCCCCACCCCGGCCAATGAAGCTCCGTGTGTAGGCAGAGAAAATTCATTTTCTTCCCTCACTCATGCCTACAGTGGCCAGAGGGCTGTCAACAGCAGAGAATTTCAGGGAGCTTCACGGCAGTAAGAATGGAGCTTTCCAAATGGAAAGGAAGGCTAGTACCATCATGCCCCCATTACCATTGGCACAGGCAGCATACATCTCTGTGGTTTCTAACAAGTCAAAAGAGACACGGAGTACACACTGGTTGCTTCCCTGAATCAACTTCTCGAGGCAGGGTGTTCTGCATCTAGTGAACGACCTCATCAAGGAACGCCCTAGCTAGGCCTCTGGGCCCGTGCCTCTTCAAAAGCCTGCAGTGCTACAGGAAAAACTGTGCTTTAGTTGCAATAAGAACGCACGCAGTGTTTCTCCTGATGGCAGGGTGACTTCAGGTAGGAGGTCTTAGATGGAAGGAGAAGCCTAGTGTTTTAATCTGTGCAGCTCAGACTAGGGAATGAGTGCGAATTCCACGGCATGTTGGAACCTGCTTGAACGGTGCTCGTGAACCTGTGCGAGTGCTGTGAATCAAGATATCACAAGAAACAGTGCAGTGTGTTGCCCATGACTCAGCAGACACAGAGGACCTCCGAGGGACGATGGGCCTCGTTGTTGCTCAGCAGGCTTACAGGGGTGTGGAGGTACTCAGGGATCTTGGAACAAAAATGATGCTCACCCGAGAGGCCTACGAGTCCGGAAAAGGGTACTTCCTTTAAAGTAAAGCTGAACAGCGACTTAGAGCGCATGGAAAGACCTGCATGCCTCCCTTTCTGCAGGGCTACCCAGGGCCTTACCTCGAGGCAAGGACTCACGTTGAGATTCCCTTTAGCTCTAGAGCATGGCAAGGTGAGCCCCACCCCGGCCAAAGAAGCTCCGTGTGTAGCCAGAGAAAACTCATTTTCTTCACACACCAATGCTAGAGTGGCCAGGGGCCTGTCAACAGCAGAGAATATCAGGGAGCTTCACGGCAGCAAGAATGGAGCTTTCCAAATGGAAAGCAAGGCTAGTACCATCATGCCCCCATTTCCATGGGCACAGGCAGCATACATCTCTGTGGTTTCTAACAAGTCAAAAGAGACACGGAGTACACACTGGTTGCTTCCCTGAATCAACTTCTCGAGGCAGGATTTTCTGCATCTAGTGCACGACCTCACCAAGGAACGCCATAGCTAGGCCTCTGGGCCCGTGCGTCTTCAAGAGCCTGCAGGGCTACAGGAAATACTGTGCTTCAGTTGCAATAGGAACGCAAGCCGTCTTTCTCCTGGGGGCAGGATGACTTCAGGTAGGAGGTCTTAGATGGAAGGAGAAGCCCAGTGTTTTTCTCTGTGCAGCTCAGACTAGGGAATGAGTGCGACTTCCACGGCATGTTGGAAACTGCTAGAACGGTGCTCGTGAACCTGTGCGAGTGCCGTGAATCAAGATATCACAAGAAAGAGTGCAGTGTGTTGCCCATGACTCAGCAGACACAGAGGACCTCCGAGGGCCCAATGGGCCTCGTTGTTGCTCAGCAGGCTTACAGGGGTGTGGAGGTACTCAGGGATCTTGGAACAAAAATGATGCTCACCTGAGAGGCCTACGAGTCCAGAAAAGGGTACTTCCTTTAAAGTAAAGCTGAACAGCGACTTAGAGCGCATGGAAAGACCTGCATGCCTCCCTTTCTGCAGGGCTACTCAGGGCCTTACCTCGAGGCAAGGACTCACGTTGAGATTCCCTTTAGCTCTAGAGCATGGCAAGGTGAGCCCCACCCCGGCCAAAGAAGCTCCGTGTGTAGCCACAGAAAACTCATTTTCTTCCCACACCAATGCTAGAGTGGCCAGGGGCCTGTCAACAGCAGAGAATTTCAGGGAGCTTCACGGCAGCAAGAATGGAGCTTTCCAAATGGAAAGCAAGGCTAGTACCATCATGCCCCCATTTCCATGGGCACAGGCAGCATACATCTCTGTGGTTTCTAACAAGTCAAATGAGACACAGAGTACACACTGGTTGCTTCACTGAATCAACTTCTCGAGGCAGGGTGTTCTGCAACTAGTGAACGGCCTCACCCAGGAAAGCCCTAGCTAGGCCTCCTGGCCCGTGTCTCTTCAAAAGCCTGCAGTGCTAAAGGAAAAACTGTGCTTTAGTTGCAATAAGAACGCAGCCGTCTTTCTCCAGGAGGCAAGGTGACTTCAGCTAGGAGGTCCTGGATGGATGGAGAAGGCTAGTGTTTTTCTCTGTGCAGCTCAAACTAGGGAAGGAGTGCGACTTCCACGGCAAGTTGGAACTTGCTAGAATCGTGCTCGTGAATCTGTGCGATTGCTGGCTAAATCAAGATGTACCAATAAGAGTGCAGTGTGTTGCCCTACACTCGGCATACACACCGTGAGTCGGAAAGCTAGGGGCCTGGATATTGCTTAGAAGGGCCAGGGGAGCCTGAGGGTACTCGGTGTTCTTGCAGGGAACAGGTTTTCCAGGTGAGGCACCTAGGTGTCCTGAAAAGCGTACTGGCGTTAAAATGCTGCAGAGCAGCGACTACGGCCTCATGGAAACTGCTACACGCCTCTCCTTCTGCATAGCATTTCAGGGCCTTACCTCGAGGCAAGTTCTCACGTTGCTTGCACTGTGAGCGACACAGCATGTTAGGATGCTGTATTTCTCCTTGAATAGAGTGACTTCAGGAAAGAGGTCCTCGTTAAATTCTAAGAAGAGTCTTTTCTCAGGGCATTCAAACGAGGGCAATGTCGAAAACTTCCAGGGCATGTTGGACTGCCTAGAAATGTGGTTCTGATGCTGTTCGACTGCTCTGGAAATAGAGCTCTCCTGAAGTAACGTACAGTGTGTTGCCCGAGACTCGGCAGACACAGAGGGCCTCCGATGGACATATGGGACTCAATGCTTCTCAGCAGGCCCACCGGGGTGTGGAGGGAGTCTGTGCTCTTGGACCCAAAATGATGCTCACCTGAGGCGCCTAAAGGTCCTGAAAAGGGTACTTCCTTTACAATAAAGCAGAACCTCCACTAAGAGCTCATGGAAAGAGCTGCATGCCTCCCTTTCTGCAGGGCTACTCAGGTCCTTACCTCGAGGCAAGGACTCACGTTGAGATTCCCTTTAGCTTTAGAGCATGGCAAGGTGAGCCCCACACCGGCCAATGAAGCTCCGTGTGTAGCCAGAGAAAACGCATTTTCTTCCCAGACCCTTGCCTACAGTGGCCTGAGGCCTGTCAACAGCAGAGAATTTCAGGGAGCCTCACGGTAGCAAGAATGGAGCTTTCCAAATGGAAAGCAAGGCTAGTACCATCATGCCCCCATTTCCATGGGCACAGGCAGCATACATCTCTGTGGTTTCTAACAAGTCAAAAGAGACACAGAGTACACACTGGTTGCTTCCCTGAATCAACTTCTCGAGGCAGGGTGTTCTGCACCTTGTGAACGGTCTCACCAAGGAACGCCGTAGCCAGGCCTCCGGAACCGTGCCTCTTCAAAAGCCTGCAGTGCTACAGGAAAAACTGTGCTTTAGTTGCAACAGGAACGCAAGCCGTCTTTCTCCTGGAGGCAGGGTGACTTCAGGTAGGAGGTCCTGATTGGAAGGAGAAGCCTAGTGTTTTTCTCTGTGCAGCTCAGACTAGGGAATGAGTGCGACTTCCACGGCATGTTGGAACTTGCAAGAACGTTGCTCTTCAACTTGCGAGTGCTGAGAGTCAAGATATCACAAGAGAGAGTGCAGTGTGTTGACCATGACTCAGCAGACACAGAGGACCTCCGAGGGACCAATGGGCCACTTTTTGCTCAGCAGGCCTACAGGGGTGTGGAGGTACTAAGAGATCTTGGAACAAAAATGATGCTTACCTGAGGGGGCTGGGAGTCCTGAAAAGGGTACTTCCTTTACAGTAAAGCACAACAGTGACTAAGAGCTCATGGAAAGAGCTGCATGCCTCCCTTTCTGCAGGGCTACTCAGGGCCTTACCTCGAGGCAAGGATTCACGTTGAGATTCCCTTTAGCTCTAGAGCATGGCAAGGTGAGCCCCACCCCGGCCAAAGGAGCTCCGTGTTTAGCCAGAGAAAACTCATTTTCTTACCAGACCAATGCCTACAGTGGCCAGGGGCCTGTCAACAGCAGCGAATTTCAGGGAGCTTCACGGCAGCAAGAATGGAGCTTTCCAAACTGAAAGCAAGGTTAGTCCCATCATGCCCCCATTTCCATGGGCACAGGCAGCATACAGCTCTGTGGTTTCTAACAAGTCAAAAGAGACACGGAGTACACACTGGTTGCTTCCCTGAATCAACTTCTCGAGGCAGGGTTTTAGGCATCTAGTGAACGACCTCACCAAGGAAAGCCTTAGCTAGGCCTCTGGCCCCTTGCCTCTTCCAAACCTGCAGTGCTACAGGAAAAACTGTGCTTTAGTTGCAATAGGAACGCAAGCCGTCTTTCTCCTGAGGCAGGGTGACTTCAGGTAGGAGGTCCTGGATGGAAGGAGAAGCCTAGTGTTTTTCTCTGTGCAGCTCAGACCAGGGAATGAGTGCGACTTCCACGGCATGTTGGAACTTGCTAGAACATTGCTCTTGAACCTGTGCGAGTGCTGTGAATCAAGATATCACAAGAAAGAGTGCAGTGTGTTGCCCATGACTCAGCAGACACAGAGGACCTCCGAGGGACGATGGGTCTCGTTGTTGCTCAGCAGGCCTACAGGGGTGTGGAGGTATTCAGGGATCTTGGAACAAAAATGATGCTCACCCGAGAGGCCTAGGAGTCCTGAAAAGGGTACTTCCTTTAAAGTAAAGCTGAACAGCGACTTAGAGCTAACGGAAAGAGCTGCATGCCTCCCTTTCTGCAGGGCTACTCAGGGCCTTACCTCGAGGCAAAGACTCAAGTTGAGATTCCCTTTAGCTCCAGAGCATGGCAAGGTGAGCCCCACCCCGGCCAATGAAGCTCCGTGTGTAGGCAGAGAAAATTCATTTTCTTCCCACACTCATGGCTACAGTGGCCAGAGGGCTGTCAACAGCAGAGAATTTCAGGGAGCTTCACGGCAGTAAGAATGGAGCTTTCCAAATGGAAAGGAAGGCTAGTACCATCATGCCCCCATAACCTTTGGCACAGGCAGCATACATCTCTGTGGTTTCTAACAAGTCAAAAGAGACACGGAGTACACACTGGTTGCTTCCCTGAATCAACTTCTCGAGGCAGGGTGTTCTGCATCTAGTGAACGACCTCACCAAGGAACGCCCTAGCTAGGCCTCTGGGCCCGTGCCTCTTCAAAAGCCTGCAGTGCTACAGGAAAAACTGTGCTTTAGTTGCAATAAGAACGCACGCAGTCTTTCTCCTGATGGCAGGGTGACTTCAGGTAGGAGGTCTTAGATGGAAGGAGAAGCCTAGTGTTTTTCTCTGTGCAGCTCAGACTAGGGAATGAGTGCGACTTCCACGGCATGTTGGAACCTGCTAGAACGGTGCTCGTGAACCTGTGCGAGTGCTGTGAATCAAGATATCACAAGAAAGAGTGCAGTGTGTTGCCCATGACTCAGCAGACACAGAGGACCTCCGAGGGACGATGGGCCTCGTTGTTGCTCAGCAGGCTTACAGGGGTGTGGAGGTACTCAGGGATCTTGGAACAAAAATGATGCTCACCCGAGAGGCCTACGAGTCCGGAAAAGGGTACTTCCTTTAAAGTAAAGCTGAACAGCGACTTAGAGCGCATGGAAAGACCTGCATGCCTCCCTTTCTGCAGGGCTACCCAGGGCCTTACCTCGAGGCAAGG
The DNA here is from genome assembly GCF_965194805.1 of Balaenoptera borealis. Taxonomy (NCBI): domain Eukaryota; kingdom Metazoa; phylum Chordata; class Mammalia; order Artiodactyla; family Balaenopteridae; genus Balaenoptera; species Balaenoptera borealis. The sequence continues at coordinate 196,205 of NW_028123848.1, read as the reverse complement.
ACTCACGTTGAGATTCCCTTTAGCTCTAGAGCATGGCAAGGTGAGCCCCACCCCGGCCAAAGAAGCTCCGTGTGTAGCCAGAGAAAACTCATTTTCTTCCCACACCAATGCTAGAGTGGCCAGGGACCTGTCAACAGCAGAGAATATCAGGGAGCTTCACGGCAGCAAGAATGGAGCTTTCCAAATGGAAAGCAAGGCTAGTACCATCATGCCCCCATTTCCATGGGCACAGGCAGCATACATCTCTGTGGTTTCTAACAAGTCAAAAGAGACACGGAGTACACACTGGTTGCTTCCCTGAATCAACTTCTCGAGGCAGGATTTTCTGCATCTAGTGCACGACCTCACCAAGGAACGCCATAGCTAGGCCTCTGGGCCCGTGCGTCTTCAAGAGCCTGCAGGGCTACAGGAAATACTGTGCTTCAGTTGCAATAGGAACGCAAGCCGTCTTTCTCCTGGGGGCAGGATGACTTCAGGTAGGAGGTCTTAGATGGAAGGAGAAGCCCAGTGTTTTTCTCTGTGCAGCTCAGACTAGGGAATGAGTGCGACTTCCACGGCATGTTGGAAACTGCTAGAACGGTGCTCGTGAACCTGTGCGAGTGCCGTGAATCAAGATATCACAAGAAAGAGTGCAGTGTGTTGCCCATGACTCAGCAGACACAGAGGACCTCCGAGGGCCCAATGGGCCTCGTTGTTGCTCAGCAGGCTTACAGGGGTGTGGAGGTACTCAGGGATCTTGGAACAAAAATGATGCTCACCTGAGAGGCCTACGAGTCCAGAAAAGGGTACTTCCTTTAAAGTAAAGCTGAACAGCGACTTAGAGCGCATGGAAAGACCTGCATGCCTCCCTTTCTGCAGGGCTACTCAGGGCCTTACCTCGAGGCAAGGACTCACGTTGAGATTCCCTTTAGCTCTAGAGCATGGCAAGGTGAGCCCCACCCCGGCCAAAGAAGCTCCGTGTGTAGCCACAGAAAACTCATTTTCTTCCCACACCAATGCTAGAGTGGCCAGGGGCCTGTCAACAGCAGAGAATTTCAGGGAGCTTCACGGCAGCAAGAATGGAGCTTTCCAAATGGAAAGCAAGGCTAGTACCATCATGCCCCCATTTCCATGGGCACAGGCAGCATACATCTCTGTGGTTTCTAACAAGTCAAATGAGACACAGAGTACACACTGGTTGCTTCACTGAATCAACTTCTCGAGGCAGGGTGTTCTGCAACTAGTGAACGGCCTCACCCAGGAAAGCCCTAGCTAGGCCTCCTGGCCCGTGTCTCTTCAAAAGCCTGCAGTGCTAAAGGAAAAACTGTGCTTTAGTTGCAATAAGAACGCAGCCGTCTTTCTCCAGGAGGCAAGGTGACTTCAGCTAGGAGGTCCTGGATGGATGGAGAAGGCTAGTGTTTTTCTCTGTGCAGCTCAAACTAGGGAAGGAGTGCGACTTCCACGGCAAGTTGGAACTTGCTAGAATCGTGCTCGTGAATCTGTGCGATTGCTGGCTAAATCAAGATGTACCAATAAGAGTGCAGTGTGTTGCCCTACACTCGGCATACACACCGTGAGTCGGAAAGCTAGGGGCCTGGATATTGCTTAGAAGGGCCAGGGGAGCCTGAGGGTACTCGGTGTTCTTGCAGGGAACAGGTTTTCCAGGTGAGGCACCTAGGTGTCCTGAAAAGCGTACTGGCGTTAAAATGCTGCAGAGCAGCGACTACGGCCTCATGGAAACTGCTACACGCCTCCGCTTCTGCATAGCATTTCAGGGCCTTACCTCGAGGCAAGTTCTCACGTTGCTTGCACTGTGAGCGACACAGCATGTTAGGATGCTGTATTTCTCCTTGAATAGAGTGACTTCAGGAAAGAGGTCCTCGTTAAATTCTAAGAAGAGTCTTTTCTCAGGGCATTCAAACGAGGGCAATGTCGAAAACTTCCAGGGCATGTTGGACTGCCTAGAAATGTGGTTCTGATGCTGTTCGACTGCTCTGGAAATAGAGCTCTCCTGAAGTAACGTACAGTGTGTTGCCCGAGACTCGGCAGACACAGAGGGCCTCCGATGGACATATGGGACTCAATGCTTCTCAGCAGGCCCACCGGGGTGTGGAGGGAGTCTGTGCTCTTGGACCCAAAATGATGCTCACCTGAGGCGCCTAAAGGTCCTGAAAAGGGTACTTCCTTTACAATAAAGCAGAACCTCCACTAAGAGCTCATGGAAAGAGCTGCATGCCTCCCTTTCTGCAGGGCTACTCAGGTCCTTACCTCGAGGCAAGGACTCACGTTGAGATTCCCTTTAGCTTTAGAGCATGGCAAGGTGAGCCCCACACCGGCCAATGAAGCTCCGTGTGTAGCCAGAGAAAACGCATTTTCTTCCCAGACCCTTGCCTACAGTGGCCTGAGGCCTGTCAACAGCAGAGAATTTCAGGGAGCCTCACGGTAGCAAGAATGGAGCTTTCCAAATGGAAAGCAAGGCTAGTACCATCATGCCCCCATTTCCATGGGCACAGGCAGCATACATCTCTGTGGTTTCTAACAAGTCAAAAGAGACACAGAGTACACACTGGTTGCTTCCCTGAATCAACTTCTCGAGGCAGGGTGTTCTGCACCTTGTGAACGGTCTCACCAAGGAACGCCGTAGCCAGGCCTCCGGAACCGTGCCTCTTCAAAAGCCTGCAGTGCTACAGGAAAAACTGTGCTTTAGTTGCAACAGGAACGCAAGCCGTCTTTCTCCTGGAGGCAGGGTGACTTCAGGTAGGAGGTCCTGATTGGAAGGAGAAGCCTAGTGTTTTTCTCTGTGCAGCTCAGACTAGGGAATGAGTGCGACTTCCACGGCATGTTGGAACTTGCAAGAACGTTGCTCTTCAACTTGCGAGTGCTGAGAGTCAAGATATCACAAGAGAGAGTGCAGTGTGTTGACCATGACTCAGCAGACACAGAGGACCTCCGAGGGACCAATGGGCCACTTTTTGCTCAGCAGGCCTACAGGGGTGTGGAGGTACTAAGAGATCTTGGAACAAAAATGATGCTTACCTGAGGGGGCTGGGAGTCCTGAAAAGGGTACTTCCTTTACAGTAAAGCACAACAGTGACTAAGAGCTCATGGAAAGAGCTGCATGCCTCCCTTTCTGCAGGGCTACTCAGGGCCTTACCTCGAGGCAAGGATTCACGTTGAGATTCCCTTTAGCTCTAGAGCATGGCAAGGTGAGCCCCACCCCGGCCAAAGGAGCTCCGTGTTTAGCCAGAGAAAACTCATTTTCTTACCAGACCAATGCCTACAGTGGCCAGGGGCCTGTCAACAGCAGCGAATTTCAGGGAGCTTCACGGCAGCAAGAATGGAGCTTTCCAAACTGAAAGCAAGGTTAGTCCCATCATGCCCCCATTTCCATGGGCACAGGCAGCATACAGCTCTGTGGTTTCTAACAAGTCAAAAGAGACACGGAGTACACACTGGTTGCTTCCCTGAATCAACTTCTCGAGGCAGGGTTTTAGGCATCTAGTGAACGACCTCACCAAGGAAAGCCTTAGCTAGGCCTCTGGCCCCTTGCCTCTTCCAAACCTGCAGTGCTACAGGAAAAACTGTGCTTTAGTTGCAATAGGAACGCAAGCCGTCTTTCTCCTGAGGCAGGGTGACTTCAGGTAGGAGGTCCTGGATGGAAGGAGAAGCCTAGTGTTTTTCTCTGTGCAGCTCAGACCAGGGAATGAGTGCGACTTCCACGGCATGTTGGAACTTGCTAGAACATTGCTCTTGAACCTGTGCGAGTGCTGTGAATCAAGATATCACAAGAAAGAGTGCAGTGTGTTGCCCATGACTCAGCAGACACAGAGGACCTCCGAGGGACGATGGGTCTCGTTGTTGCTCAGCAGGCCTACAGGGGTGTGGAGGTATTCAGGGATCTTGGAACAAAAATGATGCTCACCCGAGAGGCCTAGGAGTCCTGAAAAGGGTACTTCCTTTAAAGTAAAGCTGAACAGCGACTTAGAGCTAACGGAAAGAGCTGCATGCCTCCCTTTCTGCAGGGCTACTCAGGGCCTTACCTCGAGGCAAAGACTCAAGTTGAGATTCCCTTTAGCTCCAGAGCATGGCAAGGTGAGCCCCACCCCGGCCAATGAAGCTCCGTGTGTAGGCAGAGAAAATTCATTTTCTTCCCACACTCATGGCTACAGTGGCCAGAGGGCTGTCAACAGCAGAGAATTTCAGGGAGCTTCACGGCAGTAAGAATGGAGCTTTCCAAATGGAAAGGAAGGCTAGTACCATCATGCCCCCATAACCTTTGGCACAGGCAGCATACATCTCTGTGGTTTCTAACAAGTCAAAAGAGACACGGAGTACACACTGGTTGCTTCCCTGAATCAACTTCTCGAGGCAGGGTGTTCTGCATCTAGTGAACGACCTCACCAAGGAACGCCCTAGCTAGGCCTCTGGGCCCGTGCCTCTTCAAAAGCCTGCAGTGCTACAGGAAAAACTGTGCTTTAGTTGCAATAAGAACGCACGCAGTCTTTCTCCTGATGGCAGGGTGACTTCAGGTAGGAGGTCTTAGATGGAAGGAGAAGCCTAGTGTTTTTCTCTGTGCAGCTCAGACTAGGGAATGAGTGCGACTTCCACGGCATGTTGGAACCTGCTAGAACGGTGCTCGTGAACCTGTGCGAGTGCTGTGAATCAAGATATCACAAGAAAGAGTGCAGTGTGTTGCCCATGACTCAGCAGACACAGAGGACCTCCGAGGGACGATGGGCCTCGTTGTTGCTCAGCAGGCTTACAGGGGTGTGGAGGTACTCAGGGATCTTGGAACAAAAATGATGCTCACCCGAGAGGCCTACGAGTCCGGAAAAGGGTACTTCCTTTAAAGTAAAGCTGAACAGCGACTTAGAGCGCATGGAAAGACCTGCATGCCTCCCTTTCTGCAGGGCTACCCAGGGCCTTACCTCGAGGCAAGGACTCACGTTGAGATTCCCTTTAGCTCTAGAGCATGGCAAGGTGAGCCCCACCCCGGCCAAAGAAGCTCCGTGTGTAGCCAGAGAAAACTCATTTTCTTCCCACACCAATGCTAGAGTGGCCAGGGACCTGTCAACAGCAGAGAATATCAGGGAGCTTCACGGCAGCAAGAATGGAGCTTTCCAAATGGAAAGCAAGGCTAGTACCATCATGCCCCCATTTCCATGGGCACAGGCAGCATACATCTCTGTGGTTTCTAACAAGTCAAAAGAGACACGGAGTACACACTGGTTGCTTCCCTGAATCAACTTCTCGAGGCAGGATTTTCTGCATCTAGTGCACGACCTCACCAAGGAACGCCATAGCTAGGCCTCTGGGCCCGTGCGTCTTCAAGAGCCTGCAGGGCTACAGGAAATACTGTGCTTCAGTTGCAATAGGAACGCAAGCCGTCTTTCTCCTGGGGGCAGGATGACTTCAGGTAGGAGGTCTTAGATGGAAGGAGAAGCCCAGTGTTTTTCTCTGTGCAGCTCAGACTAGGGAATGAGTGCGACTTCCACGGCATGTTGGAAACTGCTAGAACGGTGCTCGTGAACCTGTGCGAGTGCCGTGAATCAAGATATCACAAGAAAGAGTGCAGTGTGTTGCCCATGACTCAGCAGACACAGAGGACCTCCGAGGGCCCAATGGGCCTCGTTGTTGCTCAGCAGGCTTACAGGGGTGTGGAGGTACTCAGGGATCTTGGAACAAAAATGATGCTCACCTGAGAGGCCTACGAGTCCAGAAAAGGGTACTTCCTTTAAAGTAAAGCTGAACAGCGACTTAGAGCGCATGGAAAGACCTGCATGCCTCCCTTTCTGCAGGGCTACTCAGGGCCTTACCTCGAGGCAAGGACTCACGTTGAGATTCCCTTTAGCTCTAGAGCATGGCAAGGTGAGCCCCACCCCGGCCAAAGAAGCTCCGTGTGTAGCCACAGAAAACTCATTTTCTTCCCACACCAATGCTAGAGTGGCCAGGGGCCTGTCAACAGCAGAGAATTTCAGGGAGCTTCACGGCAGCAAGAATGGAGCTTTCCAAATGGAAAGCAAGGCTAGTACCATCATGCCCCCATTTCCATGGGCACAGGCAGCATACATCTCTGTGGTTTCTAACAAGTCAAATGAGACACAGAGTACACACTGGTTGCTTCACTGAATCAACTTCTCGAGGCAGGGTGTTCTGCAACTAGTGAACGGCCTCACCCAGGAAAGCCCTAGCTAGGCCTCCTGGCCCGTGTCTCTTCAAAAGCCTGCAGTGCTAAAGGAAAAACTGTGCTTTAGTTGCAATAAGAACGCAGCCGTCTTTCTCCAGGAGGCAAGGTGACTTCAGCTAGGAGGTCCTGGATGGATGGAGAAGGCTAGTGTTTTTCTCTGTGCAGCTCAAACTAGGGAAGGAGTGCGACTTCCACGGCAAGTTGGAACTTGCTAGAATCGTGCTCGTGAATCTGTGCGATTGCTGGCTAAATCAAGATGTACCAATAAGAGTGCAGTGTGTTGCCCTACACTCGGCATACACACCGTGAGTCGGAAAGCTAGGGGCCTGGATATTGCTTAGAAGGGCCAGGGGAGCCTGAGGGTACTCGGTGTTCTTGCAGGGAACAGGTTTTCCAGGTGAGGCACCTAGGTGTCCTGAAAAGCGTACTGGCGTTAAAATGCTGCAGAGCAGCGACTACGGCCTCATGGAAACTGCTACACGCCTCCGCTTCTGCATAGCATTTCAGGGCCTTACCTCGAGGCAAGTTCTCACGTTGCTTGCACTGTGAGCGACACAGCATGTTAGGATGCTGTATTTCTCCTTGAATAGAGTGACTTCAGGAAAGAGGTCCTCGTTAAATTCTAAGAAGAGTCTTTTCTCAGGGCATTCAAACGAGGGCAATGTCGAAAACTTCCAGGGCATGTTGGACTGCCTAGAAATGTGGTTCTGATGCTGTTCGACTGCTCTGGAAATAGAGCTCTCCTGAAGTAACGTACAGTGTGTTGCCCGAGACTCGGCAGACACAGAGGGCCTCCGATGGACATATGGGACTCAATGCTTCTCAGCAGGCCCACCGGGGTGTGGAGGGAGTCTGTGCTCTTGGACCCAAAATGATGCTCACCTGAGGCGCCTAAAGGTCCTGAAAAGGGTACTTCCTTTACAATAAAGCAGAACCTCCACTAAGAGCTCATGGAAAGAGCTGCATGCCTCCCTTTCTGCAGGGCTACTCAGGTCCTTACCTCGAGGCAAGGACTCACGTTGAGATTCCCTTTAGCTTTAGAGCATGGCAAGGTGAGCCCCACACCGGCCAATGAAGCTCCGTGTGTAGCCAGAGAAAACGCATTTTCTTCCCAGACCCTTGCCTACAGTGGCCTGAGGCCTGTCAACAGCAGAGAATTTCAGGGAGCCTCACGGTAGCAAGAATGGAGCTTTCCAAATGGAAAGCAAGGCTAGTACCATCATGCCCCCATTTCCATGGGCACAGGCAGCATACATCTCTGTGGTTTCTAACAAGTCAAAAGAGACACAGAGTACACACTGGTTGCTTCCCTGAATCAACTTCTCGAGGCAGGGTGTTCTGCACCTTGTGAACGGTCTCACCAAGGAACGCCGTAGCCAGGCCTCCGGAACCGTGCCTCTTCAAAAGCCTGCAGTGCTACAGGAAAAACTGTGCTTTAGTTGCAACAGGAACGCAAGCCGTCTTTCTCCTGGAGGCAGGGTGACTTCAGGTAGGAGGTCCTGATTGGAAGGAGAAGCCTAGTGTTTTTCTCTGTGCAGCTCAGACTAGGGAATGAGTGCGACTTCCACGGCATGTTGGAACTTGCAAGAACGTTGCTCTTCAACTTGCGAGTGCTGAGAGTCAAGATATCACAAGAGAGAGTGCAGTGTGTTGACCATGACTCAGCAGACACAGAGGACCTCCGAGGGACCAATGGGCCACTTTTTGCTCAGCAGGCCTACAGGGGTGTGGAGGTACTAAGAGATCTTGGAACAAAAATGATGCTTACCTGAGGGGGCTGGGAGTCCTGAAAAGGGTACTTCCTTTACAGTAAAGCACAACAGCGACTAAGAGCTCATGGAAAGAGCTGCATGCCTCCCTTTCTGCAGGGCTACTCAGGGCCTTACCTCGAGGCAAGGATTCACGTTGAGATTCCCTTTAGCTCTAGAGCATGGCAAGGTGAGCCCCACCCCGGCCAAAGGAGCTCCGTGTTTAGCCAGAGAAAACTCATTTTCTTACCAGACCAATGCCTACAGTGGCCAGGGGCCTGTCAACAGCAGCGAATTTCAGGGAGCTTCACGGCAGCAAGAATGGAGCTTTCCAAACTGAAAGCAAGGTTAGTCCCATCATGCCCCCATTTCCATGGGCACAGGCAGCATACAGCTCTGTGGTTTCTAACAAGTCAAAAGAGACACGGAGTACACACTGGTTGCTTCCCTGAATCAACTTCTCGAGGCAGGGTTTTAGGCATCTAGTGAACGACCTCACCAAGGAAAGCCTTAGCTAGGCCTCTGGCCCCTTGCCTCTTCCAAACCTGCAGTGCTACAGGAAAAACTGTGCTTTAGTTGCAATAGGAACGCAAGCCGTCTTTCTCCTGAGGCAGGGTGACTTCAGGTAGGAGGTCCTGGATGGAAGGAGAAGCCTAGTGTTTTTCTCTGTGCAGCTCAGACCAGGGAATGAGTGCGACTTCCACGGCATGTTGGAACTTGCTAGAACATTGCTCTTGAACCTGTGCGAGTGCTGTGAATCAAGATATCACAAGAAAGAGTGCAGTGTGTTGCCCATGACTCAGCAGACACAGAGGACCTCCGAGGGACGATGGGCCTCGTTGTTGCTCAGCAGGCCTACAGGGGTGTGGAGGTACTCAGGGATCTTGGAACAAAAATGATGCTCACCCGAGAGGCCTAGGAGTCCTGAAAAGGGTACTTCCTTTAAAGTAAAGCTGAACAGCGACTTAGAGCTAACGGAAAGAGCTGCATGCCTCCCTTTCTGCAGGGCTACTCAGGGCCTTACCTCGAGGCAAAGACTCAAGTTGAGATTCCCTTTAGCTCCAGAGCATGGCAAGGTGAGCCCCACCCCGGCCAATGAAGCTCCGTGTGTAGGCAGAGAAAATTCATTTTCTTCCCACACTCATGGCTACAGTGGCCAGAGGGCTGTCAACAGCAGAGAATTTCAGGGAGCTTCACGGCAGTAAGAATGGAGCTTTCCAAATGGAAAGGAAGGCTAGTACCATCATGCCCCCATAACCTTTGGCACAGGCAGCATACATCTCTGTGGTTTCTAACAAGTCAAAAGAGACACGGAGTACACACTGGTTGCTTCCCTGAATCAACTTCTCGAGGCAGGGTGTTCTGCATCTAGTGAACGACCTCACCAAGGAACGCCCTAGCTAGGCCTCTGGGCCCGTGCCTCTTCAAAAGCCTGCAGTGCTACAGGAAAAACTGTGCTTTAGTTGCAATAAGAACGCACGCAGTCTTTCTCCTGATGGCAGGGTGACTTCAGGTAGGAGGTCTTAGATGGAAGGAGAAGCCTAGTGTTTTTCTCTGTGCAGCTCAGACTAGGGAATGAGTGCGACTTCCACGGCATGTTGGAACCTGCTAGAACGGTGCTCGTGAACCTGTGCGAGTGCTGTGAATCAAGATATCACAAGAAAGAGTGCAGTGTGTTGCCCATGACTCAGCAGACACAGAGGACCTCCGAGGGACGATGGGCCTCGTTGTTGCTCAGCAGGCTTACAGGGGTGTGGAGGTACTCAGGGATCTTGGAACAAAAATGATGCTCACCCGAGAGGCCTACGAGTCCGGAAAAGGGTACTTCCTTTAAAGTAAAGCTGAACAGCGACTTAGAGCGCATGGAAAGACCTGCATGCCTCCCTTTCTGCAGGGCTACCCAGGGCCTTACCTCGAGGCAAGGACTCACGTTGAGATTCCCTTTAGCTCTAGAGCATGGCAAGGTGAGCCCCACCCCGGCCAAAGAAGCTCCGTGTGTAGCCAGAGAAAACTCATTTTCTTCCCACACCAATGCTAGAGTGGCCAGGGACCTGTCAACAGCAGAGAATATCAGGGAGCTTCACGGCAGCAAGAATGGAGCTTTCCAAATGGAAAGCAAGGCTAGTACCATCATGCCCCCATTTCCATGGGCACAGGCAGCATACATCTCTGTGGTTTCTAACAAGTCAAAAGAGACACGGAGTACACACTGGTTGCTTCCCTGAATCAACTTCTCGAGGCAGGATTTTCTGCATCTAGTGCACGACCTCACCAAGGAACGCCATAGCTAGGCCTCTGGGCCCGTGCGTCTTCAAGAGCCTGCAGGGCTACAGGAAATACTGTGCTTCAGTTGCAATAGGAACGCAAGCCGTCTTTCTCCTGGGGGCAGGATGACTTCAGGTAGGAGGTCTTAGATGGAAGGAGAAGCCCAGTGTTTTTCTCTGTGCAGCTCAGACTAGGGAATGAGTGCGACTTCCACGGCATGTTGGAAACTGCTAGAACGGTGCTCGTGAACCTGTGCGAGTGCCGTGAATCAAGATATCACAAGAAAGAGTGCAGTGTGTTGCCCATGACTCAGCAGACACAGAGGACCTCCGAGGGCCCAATGGGCCTCGTTGTTGCTCAGCAGGCTTACAGGGGTGTGGAGGTACTCAGGGATCTTGGAACAAAAATGATGCTCACCTGAGAGGCCTACGAGTCCAGAAAAGGGTACTTCCTTTAAAGTAAAGCTGAACAGCGACTTAGAGCGCATGGAAAGACCTGCATGCCTCCCTTTCTGCAGGGCTACTCAGGGCCTTACCTCGAGGCAAGGACTCACGTTGAGATTCCCTTTAGCTCTAGAGCATGGCAAGGTGAGCCCCACCCCGGCCAAAGAAGCTCCGTGTGTAGCCAGAGAAAACTCATTTTCTTCCCACACCAATGCTAGAGTGGCCAGGGGCCTGTCAACAGCAGAGAATTTCAGGGAGCTTCACGGCAGCAAGAATGGAGCTTTCCAAATGGAAAGCAAGGCTAGTACCATCATGCCCCCATTTCCATGGGCACAGGCAGCATACATCTCTGTGGTTTCTAACAAGTCAAATGAGACACAGAGTACACACTGGTTGCTTCACTGAATCAACTTCTCGAGGCAGGGTGTTCTGCAACTAGTGAACGGCCTCACCCAGGAAAGCCCTAGCTAGGCCTCCTGGCCCGTGTCTCTTCAAAAGCCTGCAGTGCTAAAGGAAAAACTGTGCTTTAGTTGCAATAAGAACGCAGCCGTCTTTCTCCAGGAGGCAAGGTGACTTCAGCTAGGAGGTCCTGGATGGATGGAGAAGGCTAGTGTTTTTCTCTGTGCAGCTCAAACTAGGGAAGGAGTGCGACTTCCACGGCAAGTTGGAACTTGCTAGAATCGTGCTCGTGAATCTGTGCGATTGCTGGCTAAATCAAGATGTACCAATAAGAGTGCAGTGTGTTGCCCTACACTCGGCATACACACCGTGAGTCGGAAAGCTAGGGGCCTGGATATTGCTTAGAAGGGCCAGGGGAGCCTGAGGGTACTCGGTGTTCTTGCAGGGAACAGGTTTTCCAGGTGAGGCACCTAGGTGTCCTGAAAAGCGTACTGGCGTTAAAATGCTGCAGAGCAGCGACTACGGCCTCATGGAAACTGCTACACGCCTCCGCTTCTGCATAGCATTTCAGGGCCTTACCTCGAGGCAAGTTCTCACGTTGCTTGCACTGTGAGCGACACAGCATGTTAGGATGCTGTATTTCTCCTTGAATAGAGTGACTTCAGGAAAGAGGTCCTCGTTAAATTCTAAGAAGAGTCTTTTCTCAGGGCATTCAAACGAGGGCAATGTCGAAAACTTCCAGGGCATGTTGGACTGCCTAGAAATGTGGTTCTGATGCTGTTCGACTGCTCTGGAAATAGAGCTCTCCTGAAGTAACGTACAGTGTGTTGCCCGAGACTCGGCAGACACAGAGGGCCTCCGATGGACATATGGGACTCAATGCTTCTCAGCAGGCCCACCGGGGTGTGGAGGGAGTCTGTGCTCTTGGACCCAAAATGATGCTCACCTGAGGCGCCTAAAGGTCCTGAAAAGGGTACTTCCTTTACAATAAAGCAGAACCTCCACTAAGAGCTCATGGAAAGAGCTGCATGCCTCCCTTTCTGCAGGGCTACTCAGGTCCTTACCTCGAGGCAAGGACTCACGTTGAGATTCCCTTTAGCTTTAGAGCATGGCAAGGTGAGCCCCACACCGGCCAATGAAGCTCCGTGTGTAGCCAGAGAAAACGCATTTTCTTCCCAGACCCTTGCCTACAGTGGCCTGAGGCCTGTCAACAGCAGAGAATTTCAGGGAGCCTCACGGTAGCAAGAATGGAGCTTTCCAAATGGAAAGCAAGGCTAGTACCATCATGCCCCCATTTCCATGGGCACAGGCAGCATACATCTCTGTGGTTTCTAACAAGTCAAAAGAGACACAGAGTACACACTGGTTGCTTCCCTGAATCAACTTCTCGAGGCAGGGTGTTCTGCACCTTGTGAACGGTCTCACCAAGGAACGCCGTAGCCAGGCCTCCGGAACCGTGCCTCTTCAAAAGCCTGCAGTGCTACAGGAAAAACTGTGCTTTAGTTGCAACAGGAACGCAAGCCGTCTTTCTCCTGGAGGCAGGGTGACTTCAGGTAGGAGGTCCTGATTGGAAGGAGAAGCCTAGTGTTTTTCTCTGTGCAGCTCAGACTAGGGAATGAGTGCGACTTCCACGGCATGTTGGAACTTGCAAGAACGTTGCTCTTCAACTTGCGAGTGCTGAGAGTCAAGATATCACAAGAGAGAGTGCAGTGTGTTGACCATGACTCAGCAGACACAGAGGACCTCCGAGGGACCAATGGGCCACTTTTTGCTCAGCAGGCCTACAGGGGTGTGGAGGTACTAAGAGATCTTGGAACAAAAATGATGCTTACCTGAGGGGGCTGGGAGTCCTGAAAAGGGTACTTCCTTTACAGTAAAGCACAACAGCGACTAAGAGCTCATGGAAAGAGCTGCATGCCTCCCTTTCTGCAGGGCTACTCAGGGCCTTACCTCGAGGCAAGGATTCACGTTGAGATTCCCTTTAGCTCTAGAGCATGGCAAGGTGAGCCCCACCCCGGCCAAAGGAGCTCCGTGTTTAGCCAGAGAAAACTCATTTTCTTACCAGACCAATGCCTACAGTGGCCAGGGGCCTGTCAACAGCAGCGAATTTCAGGGAGCTTCACGGCAGCAAGAATGGAGCTTTCCAAACTGAAAGCAAGGTTAGTCCCATCATGCCCCCATTTCCATGGGCACAGGCAGCATACAGCTCTGTGGTTTCTAACAAGTCAAAAGAGACACGGAGTACACACTGGTTGCTTCCCTGAATCAACTTCTCGAGGCAGGGTTTTAGGCATCTAGTGAACGACCTCACCAAGGAAAGCCTTAGCTAGGCCTCTGGCCCCTTGCCTCTTCCAAACCTGCAGTGCTACAGGAAAAACTGTGCTTTAGTTGCAATAGGAACGCAAGCCGTCTTTCTCCTGAGGCAGGGTGACTTCAGGTAGGAGGTCCTGGATGGAAGGAGAAGCCTAGTGTTTTTCTCTGTGCAGCTCAGACCAGGGAATGAGTGCGACTTCCACGGCATGTTGGAACTTGCTAGAACATTGCTCTTGAACCTGTGCGAGTGCTGTGAATCAAGATATCACAAGAAAGAGTGCAGTGTGTTGCCCATGACTCAGCAGACACAGAGGACCTCCGAGGGACGATGGGCCTCGTTGTTGCTCAGCAGGCCTACAGGGGTGTGGAGGTACTCAGGGATCTTGGAACAAAAATGATGCTCACCCGAGAGGCCTAGGAGTCCTGAAAAGGGTACTTCCTTTAAAGTAAAGCTGAACAGCGACTTAGAGCTAACGGAAAGAGCTGCATGCCTCCCTTTCTGCAGGGCTACTCAGGGCCTTACCTCGAGGCAAAGACTCAAGTTGAGATTCCCTTTAGCTCCAGAGCATGGCAAGGTGAGCCCCACCCCGGCCAATGAAGCTCCGTGTGTAGGCAGAGAAAATTCATTTTCTTCCCACACTCATGGCTACAGTGGCCAGAGGGCTGTCAACAGCAGAGAATTTCAGGGAGCTTCACGGCAGTAAGAATGGAGCTTTCCAAATGGAAAGGAAGGCTAGTACCATCATGCCCCCATAACCTTTGGCACAGGCAGCATACATCTCTGTGGTTTCTAACAAGTCAAAAGAGACACGGAGTACACACTGGTTGCTTCCCTGAATCAACTTCTCGAGGCAGGGTGTTCTGCATCTAGTGCACGACCTCACCAAGGAACGCCCTAGCTAGGCCTCTGGGCCCGTGCCTCTTCAAAAGCCTGCAGTGCTACAGGAAAAACTGTGCTTTAGTTGCAATAAGAACGCACGCAGTCTTTCTCCTGATGGCAGGGTGACTTCAGGTAGGAGGTCTTAGATGGAAGGAGAAGCCTAGTGTTTTTCTCTGTGCAGCTCAGACTAGGGAATGAGTGCGACTTCCACGGCATGTTGGAACCTGCTAGAACGGTGCTCGTGAACCTGTGCGAGTGCTGTGAATCAAGATATCACAAGAAAGAGTGCAGTGTGTTGCCCATGACTCAGCAGACACAGAGGACCTCCGAGGGACGATGGGCCTCGTTGTTGCTCAGCAGGCTTACAGGGGTGTGGAGGTACTCAGGGATCTTGGAACAAAAATGATGCTCACCCGAGAGGCCTACGAGTCCGGAAAAGGGTACTTCCTTTAAAGTAAAGCTGAACAGCGACTTAGAGCGCATGGAAAGACCTGCATGCCTCCCTTTCTGCAGGGCTACCCAGGGCCTTACCTCGAGGCAAGGACTCACGTTGAGATTCCCTTTAGCTCTACAGCATGGCAAGGTGAGCCCCACCCCGGCCAAAGAAGCTCCGTGTGTAGCCAGAGAAAACTCATTTTCTTCCCACACTAATGCTAGAGTGGCCAGGGGCCTGTCAACAGCAGAGAATTTCAGGGAGCTTCACGGCAGCAAGAATGGAGCTTTCCAAATGGAAAGCAAGGCTAGTACCATCATGCCCCCATTTCCATGGGCACAGGCAGCATACATCTCTGTGGTTTCTAACAAGTCAAATGAGACACAGAGTACACACTGGTTGCTTCCCTGAATCAACTTCTCGAGGCAGGGTGTTCTGCAACTAGTGAACGGCCTCACCCAGGAAAGCCCTAGCTAGGCCTCCTGGCCCGTGTCTCTTCAAAAGCCTGCAGTGCTAAAGGAAAAACTGTGCTTTAGTTGCAATAAGAACGCAGCCGTCTTTCTCCAGGAGGCAAGGTGACTTCAGCTAGGAGGTCCTGGATGGATGGAGAAGGCTAGTGTTTTTCTCTGTGCAGCTCAAACTAGGGAAGGAGTGCGACTTCCACGGCAAGTTGGAACTTGCTAGAATCGTGCTCGTGAATCTGTGCGATTGCTGGCTAAATCAAGATGTACCAATAAGAGTGCAGTGTGTTGCCCTACACTCGGCATACACACCGTGAGTCGGAAAGCTAGGGGCCTGGATATTGCTTAGAAGGGCCAGGGGAGCCTGAGGGTACTCGGTGTTCTTGCAGGGAACAGGTTTTCCAGGTGAGGCACCTAGGTGTCCTGAAAAGCGTACTGGCGTTAAAATGCTGCAGAGCAGCGACTACGGCCTCATGGAAACTGCTACACGCCTCCGCTTCTGCATAGCATTTCAGGGCCTTACCTCGAGGCAAGTTCTCACGTTGCTTGCACTGTGAGCGACACAGCATGTTAGGATGCTGTATTTCTCCTTGAATAGAGTGACTTCAGGAAAGAGGTCCTCGTTAAATTCTAAGAAGAGTCTTTTCTCAGGGCATTCAAACGAGGGCAATGTCGAAAACTTCCAGGGCATGTTGGACTGCCTAGAAATGTGGTTCTGATGCTGTTCGACTGCTCTGGAAATAGAGCTCTCCTGAAGTAACGTACAGTGTGTTGCCCGAGACTCGGCAGACACAGAGGGCCTCCGATGGACATATGGGACTCAATGCTTCTCAGCAGGCCCACCGGGGTGTGGAGGGAGTCTGTGCTCTTGGACCCAAAATGATGCTCACCTGAGGCGCCTAAAGGTCCTGAAAAGGGTACTTCCTTTACAATAAAGCAGAACCTCCACTAAGAGCTCATGGAAAGAGCTGCATGCCTCCCTTTCTGCAGGGCTACTCAGGTCCTTACCTCGAGGCAAGGACTCACGTTGAGATTCCCTTTAGCTTTAGAGCATGGCAAGGTGAGCCCCACACCGGCCAATGAAGCTCCGTGTGTAGCCAGAGAAAACGCATTTTCTTCCCAGACCCTTGCCTACAGTGGCCTGAGGCCTGTCAACAGCAGAGAATTTCAGGGAGCCTCACGGCAGCAAGAATGGAGCTTTCCAAATGGAAAGCAAGGCTAGGACCATCATGCCCCCATTTCCATGGGCACAGGCAGCATACATCTCTGTGGTTTCTAACAAGTCAAAAGAGACACAGAGTACACACTGGTTGCTTCCCTGAATCAACTTCTCGAGGCAGGGTGTTCTGCACCTTGTGAACGGTCTCACCAAGGAACGCCGTAGCCAGGCCTCCGGAACCGTGCCTCTTCAAAAGCCTGCAGTGCTACAGGAAAAACTGTGCTTTAGTTGCAACAGGAACGCAAGCCGTCTTTCTCCTGGAGGCAGGGTGACTTCAGGTAGGAGGTCCTGATTGGAAGGAGAAGCCTAGTGTTTTTCTCTGTGCAGCTCAGACTAGGGAATGAGTGCGACTTCCACGGCATGTTGGAACTTGCAAGAACGTTGCTCTTCAACTTGCGAGTGCTGAGAGTCAAGATATCACAAGAGAGAGTGCAGTGTGTTGACCATGACTCAGCAGACACAGAGGACCTCCGAGGGACCAATGGGCCACTTTTTGCTCAGCAGGCCTACAGGGGTGTGGAGGTACTAAGAGATCTTGGAACAAAAATGATGCTTACCTGAGGGGGCTGGGAGTCCTGAAAAGGGTACTTCCTTTACAGTAAAGCACAACAGCGACTAAGAGCTCATGGAAAGAGCTGCATGCCTCCCTTTCTGCAGGGCTACTCAGGGCCTTACCTCGAGGCAAGGATTCACGTTGAGATTCCCTTTAGCTCTAGAGCATGGCAAGGTGAGCCCCACCCCGGCCAAAGGAGCTCCGTGTTTAGCCAGAGAAAACTCATTTTCTTACCAGACCAATGCCTACAGTGGCCAGGGGCCTGTCAACAGCAGCGAATTTCAGGGAGCTTCACGGCAGCAAGAATGGAGCTTTCCAAACTGAAAGCAAGGTTAGTCCCATCATGACCCCATTTCCATGGGCACAGGCAGCATACAGCTCTGTGGTTTCTAACAAGTCTAAAGAGACACGGAGTACACACTGGTTGCTTCCCTGAATCTACTTCTCGAGGCAGGGTTTTCGGCATCTAGTGAACGACCTCACCAAGGAAAGCCTTAGCTAGGCCTCTGGCCCCTTGCCTCTTCCAAACCTGCAGTGCTACAGGAAAAACTGTGCTTTAGTTGCAATAGGAACGCAAGCCGTCTTTCTCCTGAGGCAGGGTGACTTCAGGTAGGAGGTCCTGGATGGAAGGAGAAGCCTAGTGTTTTTCTCTGTGCAGCTCAGACCAGGGAATGAGTGCGACTTCCACGGCATGTTGGAACTTGCTAGAATATTGCTCTTGAACCTGTGCGAGTGCTGTGAATCAAGATATCACAAGAAAGAGTGCAGTGTGTTGCCCATGACTCAGCAGACACAGAGGACCTCCGAGGGACGATGGGCCTCGTTGTTGCTCAGCAGGCCTACAGGGGTGTGGAGGTACTCAGGGATCTTGGAACAAAAATGATGCTCACCCGAGAGGCCTAGGAGTCCTGAAAAGGGTCCTTCCTTTAAAGTAAAGCTGAACAGCGACTTAGAGCTAATGGAAAGAGCTGCATGCTTCCCTTTCTGCAGGGCTACTCAGGGCCTTACCTCGAGGCAAAGACTCAAGTTGAGATTCCCTTTAGCTCCAGAGCATGGCAAGGTGAGCCCCACCCCGGCCAATGAAGCTCCGTGTGTAGGCAGAGAAAATTCATTTTCTTCCCACACTCATGCCTACAGTGGCCAGAGGGCTGTCAACAGCAGAGAATTTCAGGGAGCTTCACGGCAGTAAGAATGGAGCTTTCCAAATGGAAAGGAAGGCTAGTACCATCATGCCCCCATTACCATTGGCACAGGCAGCATACATCTCTGTGGTTTCTAACAAGTCAAAAGAGACACGGAGTACACACTGGTTGCTTCCCTGAATCAACTTCTCGAGGCAGGGTGTTCTGCATCTAGTGAACGACCTCACCAAGGAACGCCCTAGCTAGGCCTCTGGGCCCGTGCCTTTCAAAAGCCTGCAGTGCTACAGGAAAAACTGTGCTTTAGTTGCAATAAGAACGCACGCAGTGTTTCTCCTGATGGCAGGGTGACTTCAGGTAGGAGGTCTTAGATGGAAGGAGAAGCCTAGTGTTTTAATCTGTGCAGCTCAGACTAGGGAATGAGTGCGACTTCCACGGCATGTTGGAACCTGCTAGAACGGTGCTCGTGAACCTGTGCGAGTGCTGTGAATCAAGATATCACAAGAAACAGTGCAGTGTGTTGCCCATGACTCAGCAGACACAGAGGACCTCCGAGGGACGATTGGCCTCGTTGTTGCTCAGCAGGCTTACAGGGGTGTGGAGGTACTCAGGGATCTTGGAACAAAAATGATGCTCACCCGAGAGGCCTACGAGTCCGGAAAAGGGTACTTCCTTTAAAGTAAAGCTGAACAGCGACTTAGAGCGCATGGAAAGACCTGCATGCCTCCCTTTCTGCAGGGCTACCCAGGGCCTTACCTCGAGGCAAGGACTCACGTTGAGATTCCCTTTAGCTCTAGAGCATGGCAAGGTGAGCCCCACCCCGGCCAAAGAAGCTCCGTGTGTAGCCAGAGAAAACTCATTTTCTTCACACACCAATGCTAGAGTGGCCAGGGGCCTGTCAACAGCAGAGAATATCAGGGAGCTTCACGGCAGCAAGAATGGAGCTTTCCAAATGGAAAGCAAGGCTAGTACCATCATGCCCCCATTTCCATGGGCACAGGCAGCATACATCTCTGTGGTTTCTAACAAGTCAAATGAGACACAGAGTACACACTGGTTGCTTCCCTGAATCAACTTCTCGAGGCAGGGTGTTCTGCAACTAGTGAACGGCCTCACCCAGGAAAGCCCTAGCTAGGCCTCCTGGCCCGTGTCTCTTCAAAAGCCTGCAGTGCTAAAGGAAAAACTGTGCTTTAGTTGCAATAAGAACGCAGCCGTCTTTCTCCAGGAGGCAAGGTGACTTCAGCTAGGAGGTCCTGGATGGATGGAGAAGGCTAGTGTTTTTCTCTGTGCAGCTCAAACTAGGGAAGGAGTGCGACTTCCACGGCAAGTTGGAACTTGCTAGAATCGTGCTCGTGAATCTGTGCGATTGCTGGCTAAATCAAGATGTACCAATAAGAGTGCAGTGTGTTGCCCTACACTCGGCATACACACCGTGAGTCGGAAAGCTAGGGGCCTGGATATTGCTTAGAAGGGCCAGGGGAGCCTGAGGGTACTCGGTGTTCTTGCAGGGAACAGGTTTTCCAGGTGAGGCACCTAGGTGTCCTGAAAAGCGTACTGGCGTTAAAATGCTGCAGAGCAGCGACTACGGCCTCATGGAAACTGCTACACGCCTCCCCTTCTGCATAGCATTTCAGGGCCTTCCCTCGAGGCAAGTTCTCACGTTGCTTGCACTGTGAGCGACACAGCATGTTAGGATGCTGTATTTCTCCTTGAATAGAGTGACTTCAGGAAAGAGGTCCTCGTTAAATTCTAAGAAGAGTCTTTTCTCAGGGCATTCAAACGAGGGCAATGTCGAAAACTTCCAGGGCATGTTGGACTGCCTAGAAATGTGGTTCTGATGCTGTTCGACTGCTCTGGAAATAGAGCTCTCCTGAAGTAACGTACAGTGTGTTGCCCGAGACTCGGCAGACACAGAGGGCCTCCGATGGACATATGGGACTCAATGCTTCTCAGCAGGCCCACCAGGGTGTGGAGGGAGTCTGTGCTCTTGGACCCAAAATGATGCTCACCTGAGGCGCCTAAAGGTCCTGAAAAGGGTACTTCCTTTACAATAAAGCAGAACCTCCACTAAGAGCTCATGGAAAGAGCTGCATGCCTCCCTTTCTGCAGGGTTACTCAGGTCCTTACCTCGAGGCAAGGACTCACGTTGAGATTCCCTTTAGCTTTAGAGCATGGCAAGGTGAGCCCCACACCGGCCAATGAAGCTCCGTGTGTAGCCAGAGAAAACGCATTTTCTTCCCAGACCCTTGCCTACAGTGGCCTGAGGCCTGTCAACAGCAGAGAATTTCAGGGAGCTTCACGGTAGCAAGAATGGAGCTTTCCAAATGGAAAGCAAGGCTAGTACCATCATGCCCCCATTTCCATGGGCACAGGCAGCATACATCTCTGTGGTTTCTAACAAGTCAAATGAGACACAGAGTACACACTGGTTGCTTCCCTGAATCAACTTCTCGAGGCAGGGTGTTCTGCACCTTGTGAACGGTCTCACCAAGGAACGCCGTAGCCAGGCCTCCGGAACCGTGCCTCTTCAAAAGCCTGCAGTGCTACAGGAAAAACTGTGCTTTAGTTGCAACAGGAACGCAAGCCGTCTTTCTCCTGGAGGCAGGGTGACTTCAGGTAGGAGGTCCTGATTGGAAGGAGAAGCCTAGTGTTTTTCTCTGTGCAGCTCAGACTAGGGAATGAGTGCGACTTCCACGGCATGTTGGAACTTGCAAGAACGTTGCTCTTCAACTTGCGAGTGCTGAGAGTCAAGATATCACAAGAGAGAGTGCAGTGTGTTGACCATGACTCAGCAGACACAGAGGACCTCCGAGGGACCAATGGGCCACTTTTTGCTGAGCAGGCCTACAGGGGTGTGGAGGTACTAAGAGATCTTGGAACAAAAATGATGCTTACCTGAGGGGGCTGGGAGTCCTGAAAAGGGTACTTCCTTTACAGTAAAGCACAACAGCGACTAAGAGCTCATGGAAAGAGCTGCATGCCTCCCTTTCTGCAGGGCTACTCAGGGCCTTACCTCGAGGCAAGGATTCACGTTGAGATTCCCTTTAGCTCTAGAGCATGGCAAGGTGAGCCCCACCCCGGCCAAAGGAGCTCCGTGTTTAGCCAGAGAAAACTCATTTTCTTACCAGACCAATGCCTACAGTGGCCAGGGGCCTGTCAACAGCAGCGAATTTCAGGGAGCTTCACGGCAGCAAGAATGGAGCTTTCCAAACTGAAAGCAAGGTTAGTCCCATCATGCCCCCATTTCCATGGGCACAGGCAGCATACAGCTCTGTGGTTTCTAACAAGTCAAAAGAGACACGGAGTCCACACTGGTTGCTTCCCTGAATCAACTTCTCGAGGCAGGGTTTTCGGCATCTAGTGAACGACCTCACCAAGGAAAGCCTTAGCTAGGCCTCTGGCCCCTTGCCTCTTCCAAACCTGCAGTGCTACAGGAAAAACTGTGCTTTAGTTGCAATAGGAACGCAAGCCGTCTTTCTCCTGAGGCAGGGTGACTTCAGGTAGGAGGTCCTGGATGGAGGGAGAAGCCTAGTGTTTTTCTCTGTGCAGCTCAGACCAGGGAATGAGTGCGACTTCCACGGCATGTTGGAACTTGCTAGAACATTGCTCTTGAACCTGTGCGAGTGCTGTGAATCAAGATATCACAAGAAAGAGTGCAGTGTGTTGCCCATGACTCAGCAGACACAGAGGACCTCCGAGGGACGATGGGCCTCGTTGTTGCTCAGCAGGCCTACAGGGGTGTGGAGGTACTCAGGGATCTTGGAACAAAAATGATGCTCACCCGAGAGGCCTAGGAGTCCTGAAAAGGTCCTTCCTTTAAAGTAAAGCTGAACAGCGACTTAGAGCTAATGGAAAGAGCTGCATGCCTCCCTTTCTGCAGGGCTACTCAGGGCCTTACCTCGAGGCAAAGACTCAAGTTGAGATTCCCTTTAGCTCCAGAGCATGGCAAGGTGAGCCCCACCCCGGCCAATGAAGCTCCGTGTGTAGGCAGAGAAAATTCATTTTCTTCCCACACTCATGCCTACAGTGGCCAGAGGGCTGTCAACAGCAGAGAATTTCAGGGAGCTTCACGGCAGTAAGAATGGAGCTTTCCAAATGGAAAGGAAGGCTAGTACCATCATGCCCCCATTACCATTGGCACAGGCAGCATACATCTCTGTGGTTTCTAACAAGTCAAAAGAGACACGGAGTACACACTGGTTGCTTCCCTGAATCAACTTCTCGAGGCAGGGTGTTCTGCATCTAGTGAACGACCTCACCAAGGAACGCCCTAGCTAGGCCTCTGGGCCCGTGCCTCTTCAAAAGTCTGCAGTGCTACAGGAAAAACTGTGCTTTAGTTGCAATAAGAACGCACGCAGTGTTTCTCCTGATGGCAGGGTGACTTCAGGTAGGAGGTCTTAGATGGAAGGAGAAGCCTAGTGTTTTTCTCTGTGCAGCTCAGACTAGGGAATGAGTGCGACTTCCACGGCATGTTGGAACCTGCTAGAACGGTGCTCGTGAACCTGTGCGAGTGCTGTGAATCAAGATATCACAAGAAAGAGTGCAGTGTGTTGCCCATGACTCAGCAGACACAGAGGACCTCCGAGGGACGATGGGCCTCGTTGTTGCTCAGCAGGCTTACAGGGGTGTGGAGGTACTCAGGGATCTTGGAACAAAAATGATGCTCACCCGAGAGGCCTACGAGTCCGGAAAAGGGTACTTCCTTTAAAGTAAAGCTGAACAGCGACTTAGAGCGCATGGAAAGACCTGCATGCCTCCCTTTCTGCAGGGCTACCCAGGGCCTTACCTCGAGGCAAGGACTCACGTTGAGATTCCCTTTAGCTCTAGAGCATGGCAAGGTGAGCCCCACCCCGGCCAAAGAAGCTCCGTGTGTAGCCAGAGAAAACTCATTTTCTTCCCACACCAATGCTAGAGTGGCCAGGGGCCTGTCAACAGCAGAGAATATCAGGGAGCTTCACGGCAGCAAGAATGGAGCTTTCCAAATGGAAAGCAAGGCTAGTACCATCATGCCCCCATTTCCATGGGCACAGGCAGCATACATCTCTGTGGTTTCTAACAAGTCAAATGAGACACAGAGTACACACTGGTTGCTTCCCTGAATCAACTTCTCGAGGCAGGGTGTTCTGCAACTAGTGAACGGCCTCACCCAGGAAAGCCCTAGCTAGGCCTCCTGGCCCGTGTCTCTTCAAAAGCCTGCAGTGCTAAAGGAAAAACTGTGCTTTAGTTGCAATAAGAACGCAGCCGTCTTTCTCCAGGAGGCAAGGTGACTTCAGCTAGGAGGTCCTGGATGGATGGAGAAGGCTAGTGTTTTTCTCTGTGCAGCTCAAACTAGGGAAGGAGTGCGACTTCCACGGCAAGTTGGAACTTGCTAGAATCGTGCTCGTGAATCTGTGCGATTGCTGGCTAAATCAAGATGTTCCAATAAGAGTGCAGTGTGTTGCCCTACACTCGGCATACACACCGTGAGTCGGAAAGCTAGGGGCCTGGATATTGCTTAGAAGGGCCAGGGGAGCCTGAGGGTACTCGGTGTTCTTGCAGGGAACAGGTTTTCCAGGTGAGGCACCTAGGTGTCCTGAAAAGCGTACTGGCGTTAAAATGCTGCAGAGCAGCGACTACGGCCTCATGGAAACTGCTACACGCCTCCCCTTCTGCATAGCATTTCAGGGCCTTACCTCGAGGCAAGTTCTCACGTTGCTTGCACTGTGAGCGACACAGCATGTTAGGATGCTGTATTTCTCCTTGAATAGAGTGACTTCAGGAAAGAGGTCCTCATTAAATTCTAAGAAGAGTGTTTTCTCAGGGCATTCAAACGAGGGCAATGTCGAAAACTTCCAGGGCATGTTGGACTGCCTAGAAATGTGGTTCTGATGCTGTTCGACTGCTCTGGAAATAGAGCTCTCCTGAAGTAACGTACAGTGTGTTGCCCGAGACTCGGCAGACACAGAGGGCCTCCGATGGACATATGGGACTCAATGCTTCTCAGCAGGCCCACCGGGGTGTGGAGGGAGTCTGTGCTCTTGGACCCAAAATGATGCTCACCTGAGGCGCCTAAAGGTCCTGAAAAGGGTACTTCCTTTACAATAAAGCAGAACCTCCACTAAGAGCTCATGGAAAGAGCTGCATGCCTCCCTTTCTGCAGGGCTACTCAGGTCCTTACCTCGAGGCAAGGACTCACGTTGAGATTCCCTTTAGCTTTAGAGCATGGCAAGGTGAGCCCCACACCGGCCAATGAAGCTCCGTGTGTAGCCAGAGAAAACGCATTTTCTTCCCAGACCCTTGCCTACAGTGGCCTGAGGCCTGTCAACAGCAGAGAATTTCAGGGAGCTTCACGGTAGCAAGAATGGAGCTTTCCAAATGGAAAGCAAGGCTAGTACCATCATGCCCCCATTTCCATGGGCACAGGCAGCATACATCTCTGTGGTTTCTAACAAGTCAAAAGAGACACAGAGTACACACTGGTTGCTTCCCTGAATCAACTTCTCGAGGCAGGGTGTTCTGCACCTTGTGAACGGTCTCACCAAGGAACGCCGTAGCAAGGCCTCCGGAACCGTGCCTCTTCAAAAGCCTGCAGTGCTACAGGAAAAACTGTGCTTTAGTTGCAACAGGAACGCAAGCCGTCTTTCTCCTGGAGGCAGGGTGACTTCAGGTAGGAGGTCCTGATTGGAAGGAGAAGCCTAGTGTTTTTCTCTGTGCAGCTCAGACTAGGGAATGAGTGCGACTTCCACGGCATGTTGGAACTTGCAAGAACGTTGCTCTTCAACTTGCGAGTGCTGAGAGTCAAGATATCACAAGAGAGAGTGCAGTGTGTTGACCATGACTCAGCAGACACAGAGGACCTCCGAGGGACCAATGGGCCACTTTTTGCTCAGCAGGCCTACAGGGGTGTGGAGGTACTAAGAGATCTTGGAACAAAAATGATGCTTACCTGAGGGGGCTGGGAGTCCTGAAAAGGGTACTTCCTTTACAGTAAAGCACAACAGCGACTAAGAGCTCATGGAAAGAGCTGCATGCCTCCCTTTCTGCAGGGCTACTCAGGGCCTTACCTCGAGGCAAGGATTCACGTTGAGATTCCCTTTAGCTCTAGAGCATGGCAAGGTGAGCCCCACCCCGGCCAAAGGAGCTCCGTGTTTAGCCAGAGAAAACTCATTTTCTTACCAGACCAATGCCTACAGTGGCCAGGGGCCTGTCAACAGCAGCGAATTTCAGGGAGCTTCACGGCAGCAACAATGGAGCTTGCCAAACTGAAAGCAAGGTTAGTCCCATCATGCCCCCATTTCCATGGGCACAGGCAGCATACAGCTCTGTGGTTTCTAACAAGTCAAAAGAGACACGGAGTCCACACTGGTTGCTTCCCTGAATCAACTTCTCGAGGCAGGGTTTTCGGCATCTAGTGAACGACCTCACCAAGGAAAGCCTTAGCTAGGCCTCTGGCCCCTTGCCTCTTCCAAACCTGCAGTGCTACAGGAAAAACTGTGCTTTAGTTGCAATAGGAACGCAAGCCGTCTTTCTCCTGAGGCAGGGTGACTTCAGGTAGGAGGTCCTGGATGGAAGGAGAAGCCTAGTGTTTTTCTCTGTGCAGCTCAGACCAGGGAATGAGTGCGACTTCCACGGCATGTTGGAACTTGCTAGAACATTGCTCTTGAACCTGTGCGAGTGCTGTGAATCAAGATATCACAAGAAAGAGTGCAGTGTGTTGCCCATGACTCAGCAGACACAGAGGACCTCCGAGGGACGATGGGCCTCGTTGTTGCTCAGCAGGCCTACAGGGGTGTGGAGGTACTCAGGGATCTTGGAACAAAAATGATGCTCACCCGAGAGGCCTAGGAGTCCTGAAAAGGGTACTTCCTTTAAAGTAAAGCTGAACAGCGACTTAGAGATAACGGAAAGAG
Source organism: Balaenoptera borealis (assembly GCF_965194805.1). NCBI lineage: Eukaryota > Metazoa > Chordata > Mammalia > Artiodactyla > Balaenopteridae > Balaenoptera > Balaenoptera borealis. Next base: position 170,297 of record NW_028123848.1, on the reverse strand, counting down.
CTGCATGCCTCCCTTTCTGCAGGGCTACTCAGGGCCTTACCTCGAGGCAAAGACTCAAGTTGAGATTCCCTTTAGCTCCAGAGCATGGCAAGGTGAGCCCCACCCCGGCCAATGAAGCTCCGTGTGTAGGCAGAGAAAATTCATTTTCTTCCCACACTCATGGCTACAGTGGCCAGAGGGCTGTCAACAGCAGAGAATTTCAGGGAGCTTCACGGCAGTAAGAATGGAGCTTTCCAAATGGAAAGGAAGGCTAGTACCATCATGCCCCCATAACCATTGGCACAGGCAGCATACATCTTTGTGGTTTCTAACAAGTCAAAAGAGACACGGAGTACACACTGGTTGCTTCCCTGAATCAACTTCTCGAGGCAGGGTGTTCTGCATCTAGTGCACGACCTCACCAAGGAACGCCCTAGCTAGGCCTCTGGGCCCGTGCGTCTTCAAGAGCCTGCAGGGCTACAGGAAATACTGTGCTTTAGTTGCAATAAGAACGCACGCAGTCTTTCTCCTGATGGCAGGGTGACTTCAGGTAGGAGGTCTTAGATGGAAGGAGAAGCCTAGTGTTTTTCTCTGTGCAGCTCAGACTAGGGAATGAGTGCGACTTCCACGGCATGTTGGAACCTGCTAGAACGGTGCTCGTGAACCTGTGCGAGTGCTGTGAATCAAGATATCACAAGAAAGAGTGCAGTGTGTTGCCCATGACTCAGCAGACACAGAGGACCTCCGAGGGACGATGGGCCTCGTTGTTGCTCAGCAGGCTTACAGGGGTGTGGAGGTACTCAGGGATCTTGGAACAAAAATGATGCTCACCCGAGAGGCCTACGAGTCCGGAAAAGGGTACTTCCTTTAAAGTAAAGCTGAACAGCGACTTAGAGCGCATGGAAAGACCTGCATGCCTCCCTTTCTGCAGGGCTACCGAGGGCCTTACCTCGAGGCAAGGACTCACGTTGGGATTCCCTTTAGCTCTACAGCATGGCAAGGTGAGACCCACCCCGGCCAAAGAAGCTCCGTGTGTAGCCAGAGAAAACTCATTTTCTTCCCACACCAATGCTAGAGTGGCCAGGGGCCTGTCAACAGCAGAGAATATCAGGGAGCTTCACGGCAGCAAGAATGGAGCTTTCCAAATGGAAAGCAAGGCTAGTACCATCATGCCCCCATTTCCATGGGCACAGGCAGCATACATCTCTGTGGTTTCTAACAAGTCAAAAGAGACACGGAGTACACACTGGTTGCTTCCCTGAATCAACTTCTCGAGGCAGGATTTTCTGCATCTAGTGCACGACCTCACCAAGGAACGCCCTAGCTAGGCCTCTGGGCCCGTGCGTCTTCAAGAGCCTGCAGGGCTACAGGAAATACTGTGCTTTAGTTGCAATAGGAACGCAAGCCGTCTTTCTCCTGGGGGCAGGATGACTTCAGGTAGGAGGTCTTAGATGGAAGGAGAAGCCCAGTGTTTTTCTCTGTGCAGCTCAGACTAGGGAATGAGTGCGACTTCCACGGCATGTTGGAAACTGCTAGAACGGTGCTCGTGAACCTGTGCGAGTGCCGTGAATCAAGATATCACAAGAAAGAGTGCAGTGTGTTGCCCATGACTCAGCAGACACAGAGGACCTCCGAGGGCCCAATGGGCCTCGTTGTTGCTCAGCAGGCTTACAGGGGTGTGGAGGTACTCAGGGATCTTGGAACAAAAATGATGCTCACCTGAGAGGCCTACGAGTCCGGAAAAGGGTACTTCCTTTAAAGTAAAGCTGAACAGCGACTTAGAGCGCATGGAAAGACCTGCATGCCTCCCTTTCTGCAGGGCTACTCAGGGCCTTACCTCGAGGCAAGGACTCACGTTGAGATTCCCTTTAGCTCTAGAGCATGGCAAGGTGAGCCCCACCCCGGCCAAAGAAGCTCCGTGTGTAGCCACAGAAAACTCATTTTCTTCCCACACCAATGCTAGAGTGGCCAGGGGCCTGTCAACAGCAGAGAATTTCAGGGAGCTTCACGGCAGCAAGAATGGAGCTTTCCAAATGGAAAGCAAGGCTAGTACCATCACGCCCCCATTTCCATGGGCACAGGCAGCATACATCTCTGTGGTTTCTAACAAGTCAAATGAGACACAGAGTACACACTGGTTGCTTCCCTGAATCAACTTCTCGAGGCAGGGTGTTCTGCAACTAGTGAACGGCCTCACCCAGGAAAGCCCTAGCTAGGCCTCCTGGCCCGTGTCTCTTCAAAAGCCTGCAGTGCTAAAGGAAAAACTGTGCTTTAGTTGCAATAAGAACGCAGCCGTCTTTCTCCAGGAGGCAAGGTGACTTCAGCTAGGAGGTCCTGGATGGATGGAGAAGGCTAGTGTTTTTCTCTGTGCAGCTCAAACTAGGGAAGGAGTGCGACTTCCACGGCAAGTTGGAACTTGCTAGAATCGTGCTCGTGAATCTGTGCGATTGCTGGCTAAATCAAGATGTTCCAATAAGAGTGCAGTGTGTTGCCCTACACTCGGCATACACACCGTGAGTCGGAAAGCTAGGGGCCTGGATATTGCTTAGAAGGGCCAGGGGAGCCTGAGGGTACTCGGTGTTCTTGCAGGGAACAGGTTTTCCAGGTGAGGCACCTAGGTGTCCTGAAAAGCGTACTGGCGTTAAAATGCTGCAGAGCAGCGACTACGGCCTCATGGAAACTGCTACACGCCTCCCCTTCTGCATAGCATTTCAGGGCCTTACCTCGAGGCAAGTTCTCACGTTGCTTGCACTGTGAGCGACACAGCATGTTAGGATGCTGTATTTCTCCTTGAATAGAGTGACTTCAGGAAAGAGGTCCTCATTATATTCTAAGAAGAGTGTTTTCTCAGGGCATTCAAACGAGGGCAATGTCGAAAACTTCCAGGGCATGTTGGACTGCCTAGAAATGTGGTTCTGATGCTGTTCGACTGCTCTGGAAATAGAGCTCTCCTGAAGTAACGTACAGTGTGTTGCCCGAGACTCGGCAGACACAGAGGGCCTCCGATGGACATATGGGACTCAATGCTTCTCAGCAGGCCCACCGGGGTGTGGAGGGAGTCTGTGCTCTTGGACCCAAAATGATGCTCACCTGAGGCGCCTAAAGGTCCTGAAAAGGGTACTTCCTTTACAATAAAGCAGAACCTCCACTAAGAGCTCATGGAAAGAGCTGCATGCCTCCCTTTCTGCAGGGCTACTCAGGTCCTTACCTCGAGGCAAGGACTCACGTTGAGATTCCCTTTAGCTTTAGAGCATGGCAAGGTGAGCCCCACACCGGCCAATGAAGCTCCGTGTGTAGCCAGAGAAAACGCATTTTCTTCCCAGACCCTTGCCTACAGTGGCCTGAGGCCTGTCAACAGCAGAGAATTTCAGGGAGCTTCACGGTAGCAAGAATGGAGCTTTCCAAATGGAAAGCAAGGCTAGTACCATCATGCCCCCATTTCCATGGGCACAGGCAGCATACATCTCTGTGGTTTCTAACAAGTCAAATGAGACACAGAGTACACACTGGTTGCTTCCCTGAATCAACTTCTCGAGGCAGGGTGTTCTGCACCTTGTGAACGGTCTCACCAAGGAACGCCGTAGCAAGGCCTCCGGAACCGTGCCTCTTCAAAAGCCTGCAGTGCTACAGGAAAACCTGTGCTTTAGTTGCAACAGGAACGCAAGCCGTCTTTCTCCTGGAGGCAGGGTGACTTCAGGTAGGAGGTCCTGATTGGAAGGAGAAGCCTAGTGTTTTTCTCTGTGCAGCTCAGACTAGGGAATGAGTGCGACTTCCACGGCATGTTGGAACTTGCAAGAACGTTGCTCTTCAACTTGCGAGTGCTGAGAGTCAAGATATCACAAGAGAGAGTGCAGTGTGTTGACCATGACTCAGCAGACACAGAGGACCTCCGAGGGACCAATGGGCCACTTTTTGCTCAGCAGGCCTACAGGGGTGTGGAGGTACTAAGAGATCTTGGAACAAAAATGATGCTTACCTGAGGGGGCTGGGAGTCCTGAAAAGGGTACTTCCTTTACAGTAAAGCACAACAGCGACTAAGAGCTCATGGAAAGAGCTGCATGCCTCCCTTTCTGCAGGGCTACTCAGGGCCTTACCTCGAGGCAAGGATTCACGTTGAGATTCCCTTTAGCTCTAGAGCATGGCAAGGTGAGCCCCACCCCGGCCAAAGGAGCTCTGTGTTTAGCCAGAGAAAACTCATTTTCTTACCAGACCAATGCCTACAGTGGCCAGGGGCCTGTCAACAGCAGCGAATTTCAGGGAGCTTCACGGCAGCAAGAATGGAGCTTTCCAAACTGAAAGCAAGGTTAGTCCCATCATGCCCCCATTTCCATGGGCACAGGCAGCATACAGCTCTGTGGTTTCTAACAAGTCTAAAGAGACACGGAGTACACACTGGTTGCTTCCCTGAATCTACTTCTCGAGGCAGGGTTTTCGGCATCTAGTGAACGACCTCACCAAGGAAAGCCTTAGCTAGGCCTCTGGCCCCTTGCCTCTTCCAAACCTGCAGTGCTACAGGAAAAACTGTGCTTTAGTTGCAATAGGAACGCAAGCCGTCTTTCTCCTGAGGCAGGGTGACTTCAGGTAGGAGGTCCTGGATGGAAGGAGAAGCCTAGTGTTTTTCTCTGTGCAGCTCAGACCAGGGAATGAGTGCGACTTCCACGGCATGTTGGAACTTGCTAGAATATTGCTCTTGAACCTGTGCGAGTGCTGTGAATCAAGATATCACAAGAAAGAGTGCAGTGTGTTGCCCATGACTCAGCAGACACAGAGGACCTCCGAGGGACGATGGGCCTCGTTGTTGCTCAGCAGGCCTACAGGGGTGTGGAGGTACTCAGGGATCTTGGAACAAAAATGATGCTCACCCGAGAGGCCTAGGAGTCCTGAAAAGGGTCCTTCCTTTAAAGTAAAGCTGAACAGCGACTTAGAGCTAATGGAAAGAGCTGCATACTTCCCTTTCTGCAGTGCTACTCAGGGCCTTACCTCGAGGCAAAGACTCAAGTTGAGATTCCCTTTAGCTCCAGAGCATGGCAAGGTGAGCCCCACCCCGGCCAATGAAGCTCCGTGTGTAGGCAGAGAAAATTCATTTTCTTCCCTCACTCATGCCTACAGTGGCCAGAGGGCTGTCAACAGCAGAGAATTTCAGGGAGCTTCACGGCAGTAAGAATGGAGCTTTCCAAATGGAAAGGAAGGCTAGTACCATCATGCCCCCATTACCATTGGCACAGGCAGCATACATCTCTGTGGTTTCTAACAAGTCAAAAGAGACACGGAGTACACACTGGTTGCTTCCCTGAATCAACTTCTCGAGGCAGGGTGTTCTGCATCTAGTGAACGACCTCATCAAGGAACGCCCTAGCTAGGCCTCTGGGCCCGTGCCTCTTCAAAAGCCTGCAGTGCTACAGGAAAAACTGTGCTTTAGTTGCAATAAGAACGCACGCAGTGTTTCTCCTGATGGCAGGGTGACTTCAGGTAGGAGGTCTTAGATGGAAGGAGAAGCCTAGTGTTTTAATCTGTGCAGCTCAGACTAGGGAATGAGTGCGACTTCCACGGCATGTTGGAACCTGCTAGAACGGTGCTCGTGAACCTGTGCGAGTGCTGTGAATCAAGATATCACAAGAAACAGTGCAGTGTGTTGCCCATGACTCAGCAGACACAGAGGACCTCCGAGGGACGATGGGCCTCGTTGTTGCTCAGCAGGCTTACAGGGGTGTGGAGGTACTCAGGGATCTTGGAACAAAAATGATGCTCACCCGAGAGGCCTACGAGCCCGGAAAAGGGTACTTCCTTTAAAGTAAAGCTGAACAGCGACTTAGAGCGCATGGAAAGACCTGCATGCCTCCCTTTCTGCAGGGCTACCCAGGGCCTTACCTCGAGGCAAGGACTCACGTTGAGATTCCCTTTAGCTCTACAGCATGGCAAGGTGAGCCCCACCCCGGCCAAAGAAGCTCCGTGTGTAGCCAGAGAAAACTCATTTTCTTCCCACACCAATGCTAGAGTGGCCAGGGGCCTGTCAACAGCAGAGAATATCAGGGAGCTTCACGGCAGCAAGAATGGAGCTTTCCAAATGGAAAGCAAGGCTAGTACCATCATGCCCCCATTTCCATGGGCACAGGCAGCATACATCTCTGTGGTTTCTAACAAGTCAAATGAGACACAGAGTACACACTGGTTGCTTCCCTGAATCAACTTCTCGAGGCAGGGTGTTCTGCAACTAGTGAACGGCCTCACCCAGGAAAGCCCTAGCTAGGCCTCCTGGCCCGTGTCTCTTCAAAAGCCTGCAGTGCTAAAGGAAAAACTGTGCTTTAGTTGCAATAAGAACGCAGCCGTCTTTCTCCAGGAGGCAAGGTGACTTCAGCTAGGAGGTCCTGGATGGATGGAGAAGGCTAGTGTTTTTCTCTGTGCAGCTCAAACTAGGGAAGGAGTGCGACTTCCACGGCAAGTTGGAACTTGCTAGAATCGTGCTCGTGAATCTGTGCGATTGCTGGCTAAATCAAGATGTACCAATAAGAGTGCAGTGTGTTGCCCTACACTCGGCATACACACCGTGAGTCGGAAAGCTAGGGGCCTGGATATTGCTTAGAAGGGCCAGGGGAGCCTGAGGGTACTCGGTGTTCTTGCAGGGAACAGGTTTTCCAGGTGAGGCACCTAGGTGTCCTGAAAAGCGTACTGGCGTTAAAATGCTGCAGAGCAGCGACTACGGCCTCATGGAAACTGCTACACGCCTCCCCTTCTGCATAGCATTTCAGGGCCTTCCCTCGAGGCAAGTTCTCACGTTGCTTGCACTGTGAGCGACACAGCATGTTAGGATGCTGTATTTCTCCTTGAATAGAGTGACTTCAGGAAAGAGGTCCTCGTTAAATTCTAAGAAGAGTGTTTTCTCAGGGCATTCAAACGAGGGCAATGTCGAAAACTTCCAGGGCATGTTGGACTGCCTAGAAATGTGGTTCTGATGCTGTTCGACTGCTCTGGAAATAGAGCTCTCCTGAAGTAACGTACAGTGTGTTGCCCGAGACTCGGCAGACACAGAGGGCCTCCGATGGACATATGGGACTCAATGCTTCTCAGCAGGCCCACCGGGGTGTGGAGGGAGTCTGTGCTCTTGGACCCAAAATGATGCTCACCTGAGGCGCCTAAAGGTCCTGAAAAGGGTACTTCCTTTACAATAAAGCAGAACCTCCACTAAGAGCTCATGGAAAGAGCTGCATGCCTCCCTTTCTGCAGGGCTACTCAGGTCCTTACCTCGAGGCAAGGACTCACGTTGAGATTCCCTTTAGCTTTAGAGCATGGCAAGGTGAGCCCCACACCGGCCAATGAAGCTCCGTGTGTAGCCAGAGAAAACGCATTTTCTTCCCAGACCCTTGCCTACAGTGGCCTGAGGCCTGTCAACAGCAGAGAATTTCAGGGAGCTTCACGGTAGCAAGAATGGAGCTTTCCAAATGGAAAGCAAGGCTAGTACCATCATGCCCCCATTTCCATGGGCACAGGCAGCATACATCTCTGTGGTTTCTAACAAGTCAAATGAGACACAGAGTACACACTGGTTGCTTCCCTGAATCAACTTCTCGAGGCAGGGTGTTCTGCACCTTGTGAACGGTCTCACCAAGGAACGCCGTAGCAAGGCCTCCGGAACCGTGCCTCTTCAAAAGCCTGCAGTGCTACAGGAAAACCTGTGCTTTAGTTGCAACAGGAACGCAAGCCGTCTTTCTCCTGGAGGCAGGGTGACTTCAGGTAGGAGGTCCTGATTGGAAGGAGAAGCCTAGTGTTTTTCTCTGTGCAGCTCAGACTAGGGAATGAGTGCGACTTCCACGGCATGTTGGAACTTGCAAGAACGTTGCTCTTCAACTTGCGAGTGCTGAGAGTCAAGATATCACAAGAGAGAGTGCAGTGTGTTGACCATGACTCAGCAGACACAGAGGACCTCCGAGGGACCAATGGGCCACTTTTTGCTCAGCAGGCCTACAGGGGTGTGGAGGTACTAAGAGATCTTGGAACAAAAATGATGCTTACCTGAGGGGGCTGGGAGTCCTGAAAAGGGTACTTCCTTTACAGTAAAGCACAACAGCGACTAAGAGCTCATGGAAAGAGCTGCATGCCTCCCTTTCTGCAGGGCTACTCAGGGCCTTACCTCGAGGCAAGGATTCACGTTGAGATTCCCTTTAGCTCTAGAGCATGGCAAGGTGAGCCCCACCCCGGCCAAAGGAGCTCCGTGTTTAGCCAGAGAAAACTCATTTTCTTACCAGACCAATGCCTACAGTGGCCAGGGGCCTGTCAACAGCAGCGAATTTCAGGGAGCTTCACGGCAGCAAGAATGGAGCTTTCCAAACTGAAAGCAAGGTTAGTCCCATCATGCCCCCATTTCCATGGGCACAGGCAGCATACAGCTCTGTGGTTTCTAACAAGTCTAAAGAGACACGGAGTACACACTGGTTGCTTCCCTGAATCTACTTCTCGAGGCAGGGTTTTCGGCATCTAGTGAACGACCTCACCAAGGAAAGCCTTAGCTAGGCCTCTGGCCCCTTGCCTCTTCCAAACCTGCAGTGCTACAGGAAAAACTGTGCTTTAGTTGCAATAGGAACGCAAGCCGTCTTTCTCCTGAGGCAGGGTGACTTCAGGTAGGAGGTCCTGGATGGAAGGAGAAGCCTAGTGTTTTTCTCTGTGCAGCTCAGACCAGGGAATGAGTGCGACTTCCACGGCATGTTGGAACTTGCTAGAATATTGCTCTTGAACCTGTGCGAGTGCTGTGAATCAAGATATCACAAGAAAGAGTGCAGTGTGTTGCCCATGACTCAGCAGACACAGAGGACCTCCGAGGGACGATGGGCCTCGTTGTTGCTCAGCAGGCCTACAGGGGTGTGGAGGTACTCAGGGATCTTGGAACAAAAATGATGCTCACCCGAGAGGCCTAGGAGTCCTGAAAAGGGTCCTTCCTTTAAAGTAAAGCTGAACAGCGACTTAGAGCTAATGGAAAGAGCTGCATGCTTCCCTTTCTGCAGGGCTACTCAGGGCCTTACCTCGAGGCAAAGACTCAAGTTGAGATTCCCTTTAGCTCCAGAGCATGGCAAGGTGAGCCCCACCCCGGCCAATGAAGCTCCGTGTGTAGGCAGAGAAAATTCATTTTCTTCCCTCACTCATGCCTACAGTGGCCAGAGGGCTGTCAACAGCAGAGAATTTCAGGGAGCTTCACGGCAGTAAGAATGGAGCTTTCCAAATGGAAAGGAAGGCTAGTACCATCATGCCCCCATTACCATTGGCACAGGCAGCATACATCTCTGTGGTTTCTAACAAGTCAAAAGAGACACGGAGTACACACTGGTTGCTTCCCTGAATCAACTTCTCGAGGCAGGGTGTTCTGCATCTAGTGAACGACCTCACCAAGGAACGCCCTAGCTAGGCCTCTGGGCCCGTGCCTCTTCAAAAGCCTGCAGTGCTACAGGAAAAACTGTGCTTTAGTTGCAATAAGAACGCACGCAGTCTTTCTCCTGATGGCAGGGTGACTTCAGGTAGGAGGTCTTAGATGGAAGGAGAAGCCTAGTGTTTTTCTCTGTGCAGCTCAGACTAGGGAATGAGTGCGACTTCCACGGCATGTTGGAACCTGCTAGAACGGTGCTCGTGAACCTGTGCGAGTGCTGTGAATCAAGATATCACAAGAAACAGTGCAGTGTGTTGCCCATGACTCAGCAGACACAGAGGACCTCCGAGGGACGATGGGCCTCGTTGTTGCTCAGCAGGCTTACAGGGGTGTGGAGGTACTCAGGGATCTTGGAACAAAAATGATGCTCACCCGAGAGGCCTACGAGTCCGGAAAAGGGTACTTCCTTTAAAGTAAAGCTGAACAGCGACTTAGAGCGCATGGAAAGACCTGCATGCCTCCCTTTCTGCAGGGCTACCCAGGGCCTTACCTCGAGGCAAGGACTCACGTTGAGATTCCCTTTAGCTCTAGAGCATGGCAAGGTGAGCCCCACCCCGGCCAAAGAAGCTCCGTGTGTAGCCAGAGAAAACTCATTTTCTTCACACACCAATGCTAGAGTGGCCAGGGGCCTGTCAACAGCAGAGAATATCAGGGAGCTTCACGGCAGCAAGAATGGAGCTTTCCAAATGGAAAGCAAGGCTAGTACCATCATGCCCCCATTTCCATGGGCACAGGCAGCATACATCTCTGTGGTTTCTAACAAGTCAAATGAGACACAGAGTACACACTGGTTGCTTCCCTGAATCAACTTCTCGAGGCAGGGTGTTCTGCAACTAGTGAACGGCCTCACCCAGGAAAGCCCTAGCTAGGCCTCCTGGCCCGTGTCTCTTCAAAAGCCTGCAGTGCTAAAGGAAAAACTGTGCTTTAGTTGCAATAAGAACGCAGCCGTCTTTCTCCAGGAGGCAAGGTGACTTCAGCTAGGAGGTCCTGGATGGATGGAGAAGGCTAGTGTTTTTCTCTGTGCAGCTCAAACTAGGGAAGGAGTGCGACTTCCACGGCAAGTTGGAACTTGCTAGAATCGTGCTCGTGAATCTGTGCGATTGCTGGCTAAATCAAGATGTTCCAATAAGAGTGCAGTGTGTTGCCCTACACTCGGCATACACACCGTGAGTCGGAAAGCTAGGGGCCTGGATATTGCTTAGAAGGGCCAGGGGAGCCTGAGGGTACTCGGTGTTCTTGCAGGGAACAGGTTTTCCAGGTGAGGCACCTAGGTGTCCTGAAAAGCGTACTGGCGTTAAAATGCTGCAGAGCAGCGACTACGGCCTCATGGAAACTGCTACACGCCTCCCCTTCTGCATAGCATTTCAGGGCCTTCCCTCGAGGCAAGTTCTCACGTTGCTTGCACTGTGAGCGACACAGCATGTTAGGATGCTGTATTTCTCCTTGAATAGAGTGACTTCAGGAAAGAGGTCCTCGTTAAATTCTAAGAAGAGTGTTTTCTCAGGGCATTCAAACGAGGGCAATGTCGAAAACTTCCAGGGCATGTTGGACTGCCTAGAAATGTGGTTCTGATGCTGTTCGACTGCTCTGGAAATAGAGCTCTCCTGAAGTAACGTACAGTGTGTTGCCCGAGACTCGGCAGACACAGAGGGCCTCCGATGGACATATGGGACTCAATGCTTCTCAGCAGGCCCACCGGGGTGTGGAGGGAGTCTGTGCTCTTGGACCCAAAATGATGCTCACCTGAGGCGCCTAAAGGTCCTGAAAAGGGTACTTCCTTTACAATAAAGCAGAACCTCCACTAAGAGCTCATGGAAAGAGCTGCATGCCTCCCTTTCTGCAGGGCTACTCAGGTCCTTACCTCGAGGCAAGGACTCACGTTGAGATTCCCTTTAGCTTTAGAGCATGGCAAGGTGAGCCCCACACCGGCCAATGAAGCTCCGTGTGTAGCCAGAGAAAACGCATTTTCTTCCCAGACCCTTGCCTACAGTGGCCTGAGGCCTGTCAACAGCAGAGAATTTCAGGGAGCTTCACGGTAGCAAGAATGGAGCTTTCCAAATGGAAAGCAAGGCTAGTACCATCATGCCCCCATTTCCATGGGCACAGGCAGCATACATCTCTGTGGTTTCTAACAAGTCAAATGAGACACAGAGTACACACTGGTTGCTTCCCTGAATCAACTTCTCGAGGCAGGGTGTTCTGCACCTTGTGAACGGTCTCACCAAGGAACGCCGTAGCAAGGCCTCCGGAACCGTGCCTCTTCAAAAGCCTGCAGTGCTACAGGAAAACCTGTGCTTTAGTTGCAACAGGAACGCAAGCCGTCTTTCTCCTGGAGGCAGGGTGACTTCAGGTAGGAGGTCCTGATTGGAAGGAGAAGCCTAGTGTTTTTCTCTGTGCAGCTCAGACTAGGGAATGAGTGCGACTTCCACGGCATGTTGGAACTTGCAAGAACGTTGCTCTTCAACTTGCGAGTGCTGAGAGTCAAGATATCACAAGAGAGAGTGCAGTGTGTTGACCATGACTCAGCAGACACAGAGGACCTCCGAGGGACCAATGGGCCACTTTTTGCTCAGCAGGCCTACAGGGGTGTGGAGGTACTAAGAGATCTTGGAACAAAAATGATGCTTACCTGAGGGGGCTGGGAGTCCTGAAAAGGGTACTTCCTTTACAGTAAAGCACAACAGCGACTAAGAGCTCATGGAAAGAGCTGCATGCCTCCCTTTCTGCAGGGCTACTCAGGGCCTTACCTCGAGGCAAGGATTCACGTTGAGATTCCCTTTAGCTCTAGAGCATGGCAAGGTGAGCCCCACCCCGGCCAAAGGAGCTCCGTGTTTAGCCAGAGAAAACTCATTTTCTTACCAGACCAATGCCTACAGTGGCCAGGGGCCTGTCAACAGCAGCGAATTTCAGGGAGCTTCACGGCAGCAAGAATGGAGCTTTCCAAACTGAAAGCAAGGTTAGTCCCATCATGCCCCCATTTCCATGGGCACAGGCAGCATACAGCTCTGTGGTTTCTAACAAGTCTAAAGAGACACGGAGTACACACTGGTTGCTTCCCTGAATCTACTTCTCGAGGCAGGGTTTTCGGCATCTAGTGAACGACCTCACCAAGGAAAGCCTTAGCTAGGCCTCTGGCCCCTTGCCTCTTCCAAACCTGCAGTGCTACAGGAAAAACTGTGCTTTAGTTGCAATAGGAACGCAAGCCGTCTTTCTCCTGAGGCAGGGTGACTTCAGGTAGGAGGTCCTGGATGGAAGGAGAAGCCTAGTGTTTTTCTCTGTGCAGCTCAGACCAGGGAATGAGTGCGACTTCCACGGCATGTTGGAACTTGCTAGAATATTGCTCTTGAACCTGTGCGAGTGCTGTGAATCAAGATATCACAAGAAAGAGTGCAGTGTGTTGCCCATGACTCAGCAGACACAGAGGACCTCCGAGGGACGATGGGCCTCGTTGTTGCTCAGCAGGCCTACAGGGGTGTGGAGGTACTCAGGGATCTTGGAACAAAAATGATGCTCACCCGAGAGGCCTAGGAGTCCTGAAAAGGGTCCTTCCTTTAAAGTAAAGCTGAACAGCGACTTAGAGCTAATGGAAAGAGCTGCATGCTTCCCTTTCTGCAGGGCTACTCAGGGCCTTACCTCGAGGCAAAGACTCAAGTTGAGATTCCCTTTAGCTCCAGAGCATGGCAAGGTGAGCCCCACCCCGGCCAATGAAGCTCCGTGTGTAGGCAGAGAAAATTCATTTTCTTCCCTCACTCATGCCTACAGTGGCCAGAGGGCTGTCAACAGCAGAGAATTTCAGGGAGCTTCACGGCAGTAAGAATGGAGCTTTCCAAATGGAAAGGAAGGCTAGTACCATCATGCCCCCATTACCATTGGCACAGGCAGCATACATCTCTGTGGTTTCTAACAAGTCAAAAGAGACACGGAGTACACACTGGTTGCTTCCCTGAATCAACTTCTCGAGGCAGGGTGTTCTGCATCTAGTGAACGACCTCACCAAGGAACGCCCTAGCTAGGCCTCTGGGCCCGTGCCTCTTCAAAAGCCTGCAGTGCTACAGGAAAAACTGTGCTTTAGTTGCAATAAGAACGCACGCAGTCTTTCTCCTGATGGCAGGGTGACTTCAGGTAGGAGGTCTTAGATGGAAGGAGAAGCCTAGTGTTTTTCTCTGTGCAGCTCAGACTAGGGAATGAGTGCGACTTCCACGGCATGTTGGAACCTGCTAGAACGGTGCTCGTGAACCTGTGCGAGTGCTGTGAATCAAGATATCACAAGAAACAGTGCAGTGTGTTGCCCATGACTCAGCAGACACAGAGGACCTCCGAGGGACGATGGGCCTCGTTGTTGCTCAGCAGGCTTACAGGGGTGTGGAGGTACTCAGGGATCTTGGAACAAAAATGATGCTCACCCGAGAGGCCTACGAGTCCGGAAAAGGGTACTTCCTTTAAAGTAAAGCTGAACAGCGACTTAGAGCGCATGGAAAGACCTGCATGCCTCCCTTTCTGCAGGGCTACCCAGGGCCTTACCTCGAGGCAAGGACTCACGTTGAGATTCCCTTTAGCTCTAGAGCATGGCAAGGTGAGCCCCACCCCGGCCAAAGAAGCTCCGTGTGTAGCCAGAGAAAACTCATTTTCTTCACACACCAATGCTAGAGTGGCCAGGGGCCTGTCAACAGCAGAGAATATCAGGGAGCTTCACGGCAGCAAGAATGGAGCTTTCCAAATGGAAAGCAAGGCTAGTACCATCATGCCCCCATTTCCATGGGCACAGGCAGCATACATCTCTGTGGTTTCTAACAAGTCAAATGAGACACAGAGTACACACTGGTTGCTTCCCTGAATCAACTTCTCGAGGCAGGGTGTTCTGCAACTAGTGAACGGCCTCACCCAGGAAAGCCCTAGCTAGGCCTCCTGGCCCGTGTCTCTTCAAAAGCCTGCAGTGCTAAAGGAAAAACTGTGCTTTAGTTGCAATAAGAACGCAGCCGTCTTTCTCCAGGAGGCAAGGTGACTTCAGCTAGGAGGTCCTGGATGGATGGAGAAGGCTAGTGTTTTTCTCTGTGCAGCTCAAACTAGGGAAGGAGTGCGACTTCCACGGCAAGTTGGAACTTGCTAGAATCGTGCTCGTGAATCTGTGCGATTGCTGGCTAAATCAAGATGTTCCAATAAGAGTGCAGTGTGTTGCCCTACACTCGGCATACACACCGTGAGTCGGAAAGCTAGGGGCCTGGATATTGCTTAGAAGGGCCAGGGGAGCCTGAGGGTACTCGGTGTTCTTGCAGGGAACAGGTTTTCCAGGTGAGGCACCTAGGTGTCCTGAAAAGCGTACTGGCGTTAAAATGCTGCAGAGCAGCGACTACGGCCTCATGGAAACTGCTACACGCCTCCCCTTCTGCATAGCATTTCAGGGCCTTACCTCGAGGCAAGTTCTCACGTTGCTTGCACTGTGAGCGACACAGCATGTTAGGATGCTGTATTTCTCCTTGAATAGAGTGACTTCAGGAAAGAGGTCCTCATTAAATTCTAAGAAGAGTGTTTTCTCAGGGCATTCAAACGAGGGCAATGTCGAAAACTTCCAGGGCATGTTGGACTGCCTAGAAATGTGGTTCTGATGCTGTTCGACTGCTCTGGAAATAGAGCTCTCCTGAAGTAACGTACAGTGTGTTGCCCGAGACTCGGCAGACACAGAGGGCCTCCGATGGACATATGGGACTCAATGCTTCTCAGCAGGCCCACCGGGGTGTGGAGGGAGTCTGTGCTCTTGGACCCAAAATGATGCTCACCTGAGGCGCCTAAAGGTCCTGAAAAGGGTACTTCCTTTACAATAAAGCAGAACCTCCACTAAGAGCTCATGGAAAGAGCTGCATGCCTCCCTTTCTGCAGGGCTACTCAGGTCCTTACCTCGAGGCAAGGACTCACGTTGAGATTCCCTTTAGCTTTAGAGCATGGCAAGGTGAGCCCCACACCGGCCAATGAAGCTCCGTGTGTAGCCAGAGAAAACGCATTTTCTTCCCAGACCCTTGCCTACAGTGGCCTGAGGCCTGTCAACAGCAGAGAATTTCAGGGAGCTTCACGGTAGCAAGAATGGAGCTTTCCAAATGGAAAGCAAGGCTAGTACCATCATGCCCCCATTTCCATGGGCACAGGCAGCATACATCTCTGTGGTTTCTAACAAGTCAAATGAGACACAGAGTACACACTGGTTGCTTCCCTGAATCAACTTCTCGAGGCAGGGTGTTCTGCACCTTGTGAACGGTCTCACCAAGGAACGCCGTAGCCAGGCCTCCGGAACCGTGCCTCTTCAAAAGCCTGCAGTGCTACAGGAAAACCTGTGCTTTAGTTGCAACAGGAACGCAAGCCGTCTTTCTCCTGGAGGCAGGGTGACTTCAGGTAGGAGGTCCTGATTGGAAGGAGAAGCCTAGTGTTTTTCTCTGTGCAGCTCAGACTAGGGAATGAGTGCGACTTCCACGGCATGTTGGAACTTGCAAGAACGTTGCTCTTCAACTTGCGAGTGCTGAGAGTCAAGATATCACAAGAGAGAGTGCAGTGTGTTGACCATGACTCAGCAGACACAGAGGACCTCCGAGGGACCAATGGGCCACTTTTTGCTCAGCAGGCCTACAGGGGTGTGGAGGTACTAAGAGATCTTGGAACAAAAATGATGCTTACCTGAGGGGGCTGGGAGTCCTGAAAAGGGTACTTCCTTTACAGTAAAGCACAACAGCGACTAAGAGCTCATGGAAAGAGCTGCATGCCTCCCTTTCTGCAGGGCTACTCAGGGCCTTACCTCGAGGCAAGGATTCACGTTGAGATTCCCTTTAGCTCTAGAGCATGGCAAGGTGAGCCCCACCCCGGCCAAAGGAGCTCCGTGTTTAGCCAGAGAAAACTCATTTTCTTACCAGACCAATGCCTACAGTGGCCAGGGGCCTGTCAACAGCAGCGAATTTCAGGGAGCTTCACGGCAGCAAGAATGGAGCTTTCCAAACTGAAAGCAAGGTTAGTCCCATCATGCCCCCATTTCCATGGGCACAGGCAGCATACAGCTCTGTGGTTTCTAACAAGTCTAAAGAGACACGGAGTACACACTGGTTGCTTCCCTGAATCTACTTCTCGAGGCAGGGTTTTCGGCATCTAGTGAACGACCTCACCAAGGAAAGCCTTAGCTAGGCCTCTGGCCCCTTGCCTCTTCCAAACCTGCAGTGCTACAGGAAAAACTGTGCTTTAGTTGCAATAGGAACGCAAGCCGTCTTTCTCCTGAGGCAGGGTGACTTCAGGTAGGAGGTCCTGGATGGAAGGAGAAGCCTAGTGTTTTTCTCTGTGCAGCTCAGACCAGGGAATGAGTGCGACTTCCACGGCATGTTGGAACTTGCTAGAATATTGCTCTTGAACCTGTGCGAGTGCTGTGAATCAAGATATCACAAGAAAGAGTGCAGTGTGTTGCCCATGACTCAGCAGACACAGAGGACCTCCGAGGGACGATGGGCCTCGTTGTTGCTCAGCAGGCCTACAGGGGTGTGGAGGTACTCAGGGATCTTGGAACAAAAATGATGCTCACCCGAGAGGCCTAGGAGTCCTGAAAAGGGTCCTTCCTTTAAAGTAAAGCTGAACAGCGACTTAGAGCTAATGGAAAGAGCTGCATGCTTCCCTTTCTGCAGGGCTACTCAGGGCCTTACCTCGAGGCAAAGACTCAAGTTGAGATTCCCTTTAGCTCCAGAGCATGGCAAGGTGAGCCCCACCCCGGCCAATGAAGCTCCGTGTGTAGGCAGAGAAAATTCATTTTCTTCCCTCACTCATGCCTACAGTGGCCAGAGGGCTGTCAACAGCAGAGAATTTCAGGGAGCTTCACGGCAGTAAGAATGGAGCTTTCCAAATGGAAAGGAAGGCTAGTACCATCATGCCCCCATTACCATTGGCACAGGCAGCATACATCTCTGTGGTTTCTAACAAGTCAAAAGAGACACGGAGTACACACTGGTTGCTTCCCTGAATCAACTTCTCGAGGCAGGGTGTTCTGCATCTAGTGAACGACCTCACCAAGGAACGCCCTAGCTAGGCCTCTGGGCCCGTGCCTCTTCAAAAGCCTGCAGTGCTACAGGAAAAACTGTGCTTTAGTTGCAATAAGAACGCACGCAGTCTTTCTCCTGATGGCAGGGTGACTTCAGGTAGGAGGTCTTAGATGGAAGGAGAAGCCTAGTGTTTTTCTCTGTGCAGCTCAGACTAGGGAATGAGTGCGACTTCCACGGCATGTTGGAACCTGCTAGAACGGTGCTCGTGAACCTGTGCGAGTGCTGTGAATCAAGATATCACAAGAAAGAGTGCAGTGTGTTGCCCATGACTCAGCAGACACAGAGGACCTCCGAGGGACGATGGGCCTCGTTGTTGCTCAGCAGGCTTACAGGGGTGTGGAGGTACTCAGGGATCTTGGAACAAAAATGATGCTCACCCGAGAGGCCTACGAGTCCGGAAAAGGGTACTTCCTTTAAAGTAAAGCTGAACAGCGACTTAGAGCGCATGGAAAGACCTGCATGCCTCCCTTTCTGCAGGGCTACCCAGGGCCTTACCTCGAGGCAAGGACTCACGTTGAGATTCCCTTTAGCTCTAGAGCATGGCAAGGTGAGCCCCACCCCGGCCAAAGAAGCTCCGTGTGTAGCCAGAGAAAACTCATTTTCTTCACACACCAATGCTAGAGTGGCCAGGGGCCTGTCAACAGCAGAGAATATCAGGGAGCTTCACGGCAGCAAGAATGGAGCTTTCCAAATGGAAAGCAAGGCTAGTACCATCATGCCCCCATTTCCATGGGCACAGGCAGCATACATCTCTGTGGTTTCTAACAAGTCAAATGAGACACAGAGTACACACTGGTTGCTTCCCTGAATCAACTTCTCGAGGCAGGGTGTTCTGCAACTAGTGAACGGCCTCACCCAGGAAAGCCCTAGCTAGGCCTCCTGGCCCGTGTCTCTTCAAAAGCCTGCAGTGCTAAAGGAAAAACTGTGCTTTAGTTGCAATAAGAACGCAGCCGTCTTTCTCCAGGAGGCAAGGTGACTTCAGCTAGGAGGTCCTGGATGGATGGAGAAGGCTAGTGTTTTTCTCTGTGCAGCTCAAACTAGGGAAGGAGTGCGACTTCCACGGCAAGTTGGAACTTGCTAGAATCGTGCTCGTGAATCTGTGCGATTGCTGGCTAAATCAAGATGTTCCAATAAGAGTGCAGTGTGTTGCCCTACACTCGGCATACACACCGTGAGTCGGAAAGCTAGGGGCCTGGATATTGCTTAGAAGGGCCAGGGGAGCCTGAGGGTACTCGGTGTTCTTGCAGGGAACAGGTTTTCCAGGTGAGGCACCTAGGTGTCCTGAAAAGCGTACTGGCGTTAAAATGCTGCAGAGCAGCGACTACGGCCTCATGGAAACTGCTACACGCCTCCCCTTCTGCATAGCATTTCAGGGCCTTACCTCGAGGCAAGTTCTCACGTTGCTTGCACTGTGAGCGACACAGCATGTTAGGATGCTGTATTTCTCCTTGAATAGAGTGACTTCAGGAAAGAGGTCCTCATTAAATTCTAAGAAGAGTGTTTTCTCAGGGCATTCAAACGAGGGCAATGTCGAAAACTTCCAGGGCATGTTGGACTGCCTAGAAATGTGGTTCTGATGCTGTTCGACTGCTCTGGAAATAGAGCTCTCCTGAAGTAACGTACAGTGTGTTGCCCGAGACTCGGCAGACACAGAGGGCCTCCGATGGACATATGGGACTCAATGCTTCTCAGCAGGCCCACCGGGGTGTGGAGGGAGTCTGTGCTCTTGGACCCAAAATGATGCTCACCTGAGGCGCCTAAAGGTCCTGAAAAGGGTACTTCCTTTACAATAAAGCAGAACCTCCACTAAGAGCTCATGGAAAGAGCTGCATGCCTCCCTTTCTGCAGGGCTACTCAGGTCCTTACCTCGAGGCAAGGACTCACGTTGAGATTCCCTTTAGCTTTAGAGCATGGCAAGGTGAGCCCCACACCGGCCAATGAAGCTCCGTGTGTAGCCAGAGAAAACGCATTTTCTTCCCAGACCCTTGCCTACAGTGGCCTGAGGCCTGTCAACAGCAGAGAATTTCAGGGAGCTTCACGGTAGCAAGAATGGAGCTTTCCAAATGGAAAGCAAGGCTAGTACCATCATGCCCCCATTTCCATGGGCACAGGCAGCATACATCTCTGTGGTTTCTAACAAGTCAAAAGAGACACAGAGTACACACTGGTTGCTTCCCTGAATCAACTTCTCGAGGCAGGGTGTTCTGCACCTTGTGAACGGTCTCACCAAGGAACGCCGTAGCCAGGCCTCCGGAACCGTGCCTCCTCAAAAGCCTGCAGTGCTACAGGAAAAACTGTGCTTTAGTTGCAACAGGAACGCAAGCCGTCTTTCTCCTGGAGGCAGGGTGACTTCAGGTAGGAGGTCCTGATTGGAAGGAGAAGCCTAGTGTTTTTCTCTGTGCAGCTCAGACTAGGGAATGAGTGCGACTTCCACGGCATGTTGGAACTTGCAAGAACGTTGCTCTTCAACTTGCGAGTGCTGAGAGTCAAGATATCACAAGAGAGAGTGCAGTGTGTTGACCATGACTCAGCAGACACAGAGGACCTCCGAGGGACCAATGGGCCACTTTTTGCTCAGCAGGCCTACAGGGGTGTGGAGGTACTAAGAGATCTTGGGACAAAAATGATGCTTACCTGAGGGGGCTGGGAGTCCTGAAAAGGGTACTTCCTTTACAGTAAAGCACAACAGCGACTAAGAGCTCATGGAAAGAGCTGCATGCCTCCCTTTCTGCAGGGCTACTCAGGGCCTTACCTCGAGGCAAGGATTCACGTTGAGATTCCCTTTAGCTCTAGAGCATGGCAAGGTGAGCCCCACCCCGGCCAAAGGAGCTCCGTGTTTAGCCAGAGAAAACTCATTTTCTTACCAAACCAATGCCTACAGTGGCCAGGGGCCTGTCAACAGCAGCGAATTTCAGGGAGCTTCACGGCAGCAAGAATGGAGCCTTCCAAACTGAAAGCAAGGTTAGTCCCATCATGCCCCCATTTCCATGGGCACAGGCAGCATACAGCTCTGTGGTTTCTAACAAGTCAAAAGAGACACGGAGTCCACACTGGTTGCTTCCCTGAATCAACTTCTCGAGGCAGGGTTTTCGGCATCTAGTGAACGACCTCACCAAGGAAAGCCTTAGCTAGGCCTCTGGCCCCTTGCCTCTTCCAAACCTGCAGTGCTACAGGAAAAACTGTGCTTTAGTTGCAATAGGAACGCAAGCCGTCTTTCTCCTGAGGCAGGGTGACTTCAGGTAGGAGGTCCTGGATGGAAGGAGAAGCCTAGTGTTTTTCTCTGTGCAGCTCAGACCAGGGAATGAGTGCGACTTCCACGGCATGTTGGAACTTGCTAGAACATTGCTCTTGAACCTGTGCGAGTGCTGTGAATCAAGATATCACAAGAAAGAGTGCAGTGTGTTGCCCATGACTCAGCAGACACAGAGGACCTCCGAGGGACGATGGGCCTCGTTGTTGCTCAGCAGGCCTACAGGGGTGTGGAGGTACTCAGGGATCTTGGAACAAAAATGATGCTCACCCGAGAGGCCTAGGAGTCCTGAAAAGGGTACTTCCTTTAAAGTAAAGCTGAACAGCGACTTAGAGCTAACGGAAAGAGCTGCATGCCTCCCTTTCTGCAGGGCTACTCAGGGCCTTACCTCGAGGCAAAGACTCAAGTTGAGATTCCCTTTAGCTCCAGAGCATGGCAAGGTGAGCCCCACCCCGGCCAATGAAGCTCCGTGTGTAGGCAGAGAAAATTCATTTTCTTCCCACACTCATGGCTACAGTGGCCAGAGGGCTGTCAACAGCAGAGAATTTCAGGGAGCTTCACGGCAGTAAGAATGGAGCTTTCCAAATGGAAAGGAAGGCTAGTACCATCATGCCCCCATAACCATTGGCACAGGCAGCATACATCTCTGTGGTTTCTAACAAGTCAAAAGAGACACGGAGTACACACTGGTTGCTTCCCTGAATCAACTTCTCGAGGCAGGGTGTTCTGCATCTAGTGCACGACCTCACCAAGGAACGCCCTAGCTAGGCCTCTGGGCCCGTGCGTCTTCAAGAGCCTGCAGGGCTACAGGAAATACTGTGCTTTAGTTGCAATAAGAACGCACGCAGTCTTTCTCCTGATGGCAGGGTGACTTCAGGTAGGAGGTCTTAGATGGAAGGAGAAGCCTAGTGTTTTTCTCTGTGCAGCTCAGACTAGGGAATGAGTGCGACTTCCACGGCATGTTGGAACCTGCTAGAACGGTGCTCGTGAACCTGTGCGAGTGCTGTGAATCAAGATATCACAAGAAAGAGTGCAGTGTGTTGCCCATGACTCAGCAGACACAGAGGACCTCCGAGGGACGATGGGCCTCGTTGTTGCTCAGCAGGCTTACAGGGGTGTGGAGGTACTCAGGGATCTTGGAACAAAAATGATGCTCACCCGAGAGGCCTACGAGTCCGGAAAAGGGTACTTCCTTTAAAGTAAAGCTGAACAGCGACTTAGAGCGCATGGAAAGACCTGCATGCCTCCCTTTCTGCAGGGCTACCGAGGGCCTTACCTCGAGGCAAGGACTCACGTTGGGATTCCCTTTAGCTCTACAGCATGGCAAGGTGAGCCCCACCCCGGCCAAAGAAGCTCCGTGTGTAGCCAGAGAAAACTCATTTTCTTCCCACACCAATGCTAGAGTGGCCAGGGGCCTGTCAACAGCAGAGAATATCAGGGAGCTTCACGGCAGCAAGAATGGAGCTTTCCAAATGGAAAGCAAGGCTAGTACCATCATGCCCCCATTTCCATGGGCACAGGCAGCATACATCTCTGTGGTTTCTAACAAGTCAAAAGAGACACGGAGTACACACTGGTTGCTTCCCTGAATCAACTTCTCGAGGCAGGATTTTCTGCATCTAGTGCACGACCTCACCAAGGAACGCCCTAGCTAGGCCTCTGGGCCCGTGCGTCTTCAAGAGCCTGCAGGGCTACAGGAAATACTGTGCTTTAGTTGCAATAGGAACGCAAGCCGTCTTTCTCCTGGGGGCAGGATGACTTCAGGTAGGAGGTCTTAGATGGAAGGAGAAGCCCAGTGTTTTTCTCTGTGCAGCTCAGACTAGGGAATGAGTGCGACTTCCACGGCATGTTGGAAACTGCTAGAACGGTGCTCGTGAACATGTGCGAGTGCCGTGAATCAAGATATCACAAGAAAGAGTGCAGTGTGTTGCCCATGACTCAGCAGACAGAGGACCTCCGAGGGCCCAATGGGCCTCGTTGTTGCTCAGCAGGCTTACAGGGGTGTGGAGGTACTCAGGGATCTTGGAACAAAAATGATGCTCACCTGAGAGGCCTACGAGTCCGGAAAAGGGTACTTCCTTTAAAGTAAAGCTGAACAGCGACTTAGAGCGCATGGAAAGACCTGCATGCCTCCCTTTCTGCAGGGCTACTCAGGGCCTTACCTCGAGGCAAGGACTCACGTTGAGATTCCCTTTAGCTCTAGAGCATGGCAAGGTGAGCCCCACCCCGGCCAAAGAAGCTCCGTGTGTAGCCACAGAAAACTCATTTTCTTCCCACACCAATGCTAGAGTGGCCAGGGGCCTGTCAACAGCAGAGAATTTCAGGGAGCTTCACGGCAGCAAGAATGGAGCTTTCCAAATGGAAAGCAAGGCTAGTACCATCATGCCCCCATTTCCATGGGCACAGGCAGCATACATCTCTGTGGTTTCTAACAAGTCAAATGAGACACAGAGTACACACTGGTTGCTTCCCTGAATCAACTTCTCGAGGCAGGGTGTTCTGCAACTAGTGAACGGCCTCACCCAGGAAAGCCCTAGCTAGGCCTCCTGGCCCGTGTCTCTTCAAAAGCCTGCAGTGCTAAAGGAAAAACTGTGCTTTAGTTGCAATAAGAACGCAGCCGTCTTTCTCCAGGAGGCAAGGTGACTTCAGCTAGGAGGTCCTGGATGGATGGAGAAGGCTAGTGTTTTTCTCTGTGCAGCTCAAACTAGGGAAGGAGTGCGACTTCCACGGCAAGTTGGAACTTGCTAGAATCGTGCTCGTGAATCTGTGCGATTGCTGGCTAAATCAAGATGTTCCAATAAGAGTGCAGTGTGTTGCCCTACACTCGGCATACACACCGTGAGTCGGAAAGCTAGGGGCCTGGATATTGCTTAGAAGGGCCAGGGGAGCCTGAGGGTACTCGGTGTTCTTGCAGGGAACAGGTTTTCCAGGTGAGGCACCTAGGTGTCCTGAAAAGAGTACTGGCGTTAAAATGCTGCAGAGCAGCGACTACAGCCTCATGGAAACTGCTACACGCCTCCCCTTCTGCATAGCATTTCAGGGCCTTACCTCGAGGCAAGTTCTCACGTTGCTTGCACTGTGAGCGACACAGCATGTTAGGATGCTGTATTTCTCCTTGAATAGAGTGACTTCAGGAAAGAGGTCCTCATTATATTCTAAGAAGAGTGTTTTCTCAGGGCATTCAAACGAGGGCAATGTCGAAAACTTCCAGGGCATGTTGGACTGCCTAGAAATGTGGTTCTGATGCTGTTCGACTGCTCTGGAAATAGAGCTCTCCTGAAGTAACGTACAGTGTGTTGCCCGAGACTCGGCAGACACAGAGGGCCTCCGATGGACATATGGGACTCAATGCTTCTCAGCAGGCCCACCGGGGTGTGGAGGGAGTCTGTGCTCTTGGACCCAAAATGATGCTCACCTGAGGCGCCTAAAGGTCCTGAAAAGGGTACTTCCTTTACAATAAAGCAGAACCTCCACTAAGAGCTCATGGAAAGAGCTGCATGCCTCCCTTTCTGCAGGGCTACTCAGGTCCTTACCTCGAGGCAAGGACTCACGTTGAGATTCCCTTTAGCTTTAGAGCATGGCAAGGTGAGCCCCACACCGGCCAATGAAGCTCCGTGTGTAGCCAGAGAAAACGCATTTTCTTCCCAGACCCTTGCCTACAGTGGCCTGAGGCCTGTCAACAGCAGAGAATTTCAGGGAGCTTCACGGTAGCAAGAATGGAGCTTTCCAAATGGAAAGCAAGGCTAGTACCATCATGCCCCCATTTCCATGGGCACAGGCAGCATACATCTCTGTGGTTTCTAACAAGTCAAAAGAGACACAGAGTACACACTGGTTGCTTCCCTGAATCAACTTCTCGAGGCAGGGTGTTCTGCACCTTGTGAACGGTCTCACCAAGGAACGCCGTAGCAAGGCCTCCGGAACCGTGCCTCTTCAAAAGCCTGCAGTGCTACAGGAAAAACTGTGCTTTAGTTGCAACAGGAACGCAAGCCGTCTTTCTCCTGGAGGCAGGGTGACTTCAGGTAGGAGGTCCTGATTGGAAGGAGAAGCCTAGTGTTTTTCTCTGTGCAGCTCAGACTAGGGAATGAGTGCGACTTCCACGGCATGTTGGAACTTGCAAGAACGTTGCTCTTCAACTTGCGAGTGCTGAGAGTCAAGATATCACAAGAGAGAGTGCAGTGTGTTGACCATGACTCAGCAGACACAGAGGACCTCCGAGGGACCAATGGGCCACTTTTTGCTCAGCAGGCCTACAGGGGTGTGGAGGTACTAAGAGATCTTGGAACAAAAATGATGCTTACCTGAGGGGGCTGGGAGTCCTGAAAAGGGTACTTCCTTTACAGTAAAGCACAACAGCGACTAAGAGCTCATGGAAAGAGCTGCATGCCTCCCTTTCTGCAGGGCTACTCAGGGCCTTACCTCGAGGCAAGGATTCACGTTGAGATTCCCTTTAGCTCTAGAGCATGGCAAGGTGAGCCCCACCCCGGCCAAAGGAGCTCCGTGTTTAGCCAGAGAAAACTCATTTTCTTACCAGACCAATGCCTACAGTGGCCAGGGGCCTGTCAACAGCAGCGAATTTCAGGGAGCTTCACGGCAGCAAGAATGGAGCCTTCCAAACTGAAAGCAAGGTTAGTCCCATCATGCCCCCATTTCCATGGGCACAGGCAGCATACAGCTCTGTGGTTTCTAACAAGTCAAAAGAGACACGGAGTCCACACTGGTTGCTTCCCTGAATCAACTTCTCGAGGCAGGGTTTTCGGCATCTAGTGAACGACCTCACCAAGGAAAGCCTTAGCTAGGCCTCTGGCCCCTTGCCTCTTCCAAACCTGCAGTGCTACAGGAAAAACTGTGCTTTAGTTGCAATAGGAACGCAAGCCGTCTTTCTCCTGAGGCAGGGTGACTTCAGGTAGGAGGTCCTGGATGGAAGGAGAAGCCTAGTGTTTTTCTCTGTGCAGCTCAGACCAGGGAATGAGTGCGACTTCCACGGCATTTTGGAACTTGCTAGAACATTGCTCTTGAACCTGTGCGAGTGCTGTGAATCAAGATATCACAAGAAAGAGTGCAGTGTGTTGCCCATGACTCAGCAGACACAGAGGACCTCCGAGGGACGATGGGCCTCGTTGTTGCTCAGCAGGCCTACAGGGGTGTGGAGGTACTCAGGGATCTTGGAACAAAAATGATGCTCACCCGAGAGGCCTAGGAGTCCTGAAAAGGGTACTTCCTTTAAAGTAAAGCTGAACAGCGACTTAGAGCTAACGGAAAGAGCTGCATGCCTCCCTTTCTGCAGGGCTACTCAGGGCCTTACCTCGAGGCAAAGACTCAAGTTGAGATTCCCTTTAGCTCCAGAGCATGGCAAGGTGAGTCCCACCCCGGCCAATGAAGCTCCGTGTGTAGGCAGAGAAAATTCATTTTCTTCCCACACTCATGGCTACAGTGGCCAGAGGGCTGTCAACAGCAGAGAATTTCAGGGAGCTTCACGGCAGTAAGAATGGAGCTTTCCAAATGGAAAGGAAGGCTAGTACCATCATGCCCCCATAACCATTGGCACAGGCAGCATACATCTCTGTGGTTTCTAACAAGTCAAAAGAGACACGGAGTACACACTGGTTGCTTCCCTGAATCAACTTCTCGAGGCAGGGTGTTCTGCATCTAGTGCACGACCTCACCAAGGAACGCCCTAGCTAGGCCTCTGGGCCCGTGCGTCTTCAAGAGCCTGCAGGGCTACAGGAAATACTGTGTTTTAGTTGCAATAAGAACGCACGCAGTCTTTCTCCTGATGGCAGGGTGACTTCAGGTAGGAGGTCTTAGATGGAAGGAGAAGCCTAGTGTTTTTCTCTGTGCAGCTCAGACTAGGGAATGAGTGCGACTTCCACGGCATGTTGGAACCTGCTAGAACGGTGCTCGTGAACCTGTGCGAGTGCTGTGAATCAAGATATCACAAGAAAGAGTGCAGTGTGTTGCCCATGACTCAGCAGACACAGAGGACCTCCGAGGGACGATGGGCCTCGTTGTTGCTCAGCAGGCTTACAGGGGTGTGGAGGTACTCAGGGATCTTGGAACAAAAATGATGCTCACCCGAGAGGCCTACGAGTCCGGAAAAGGGTACTTCCTTTAAAGTAAAGCTGAACAGCGACTTAGAGCGCATGGAAAGACCTGCATGCCTCCCTTTCTGCAGGGCTACCGAGGGCCTTACCTCGAGGCAAGGACTCACGTTGGGATTCCCTTTAGCTCTACAGCATGGCAAGGTGAGCCCCACCCCGGCCAAAGAAGCTCCGTGTGTAGCCAGAGAAAACTCATTTTCTTCCCACACCAATGCTAGAGTGGCCAGGGGCCTGTCAACAGCAGAGAATATCAGGGAGCTTCACGGCAGCAAGAATGGAGCTTTCCAAATGGAAAGCAAGGCTAGTACCATCATGCCCCCATTTCCATGGGCACAGGCAGCATACATCTCTGTGGTTTCTAACAAGTCAAAAGAGACACGGAGTACACACTGGTTGCTTCCCTGAATCAACTTCTCGAGGCAGGATTTTCTGCATCTAGTGCACGACCTCACCAAGGAACGCCCTAGCTAGGCCTCTGGGCCCGTGCGTCTTCAAGAGCCTGCAGGGCTACAGGAAATACTGTGCTTTAGTTGCAATAGGAACGCAAGCCGTCTTTCTCCTGGGGGCAGGATGACTTCAGGTAGGAGGTCTTAGATGGAAGGAGAAGCCCAGTGTTTTTCTCTGTGCAGCTCAGACTAGGGAATGAGTGCGACTTCCACGGCATGTTGGAAACTGCTAGAACGGTGCTCGTGAACCTGTGCGAGTGCCGTGAATCAAGATATCACAAGAAAGAGTGCAGTGTGTTGCCCATGACTCAGCAGACACAGAGGACCTCCGAGGGCCCAATGGGCCTCGTTGTTGCTCAGCAGGCTTACAGGGGTGTGGAGGTACTCAGGGATCTTGGAACAAAAATGATGCTCACCTGAGAGGCCTACGAGTCCGGAAAAGGGTACTTCCTTTAAAGTAAAGGAGAACAGCGACTAAGAACTAATGGAAAGAGCTGAATGCCTCCCTTTCTGCAGGGCTACTCAGGGCCTTACCTCGAGGCAAGGACTCACGTTGAGATTCCCTTTAGCTCTAGAGCATGGCAAGGTGAGCCCCACCCCGGCCAAAGAAGCTCCGTGTGTAGCCAGAGAAAACTCATTTTCTTCCCACACCAATGTAGAGGGACCAGAGGCCTGTCAACAGCAGAGAATTTCAGGGAGCTTCCCGGCGGCAAGAATGGAGCTTTCCAAATGGAAAGCAAGGCTAGTACCATCATGCCCCCATTTCCATGGGCACAGGCAGCATACATCTCTGTGGTTTTTAACAAGTCCAATGAGACACAGAGTACACACTGTTTTCCTCCCTTAATCAACTTCTCGAGGCAGGGTGTTCTGCATCTAGTGAACGGCCTCACCAAGGAAAGCCCAAGCTAGGCCTCTGGGCCCGTGCCTCTTCAAAAGTCTGCAGTGCTAAAGGAAAAACTGTGCTTTAGTTGCAATAAGAACGCAGCCGTCTTTCTCCAGGAGGCAAGGTGACTTCAGCTAGGAGGTCCTGGATGGATGGAGAAGGCTAGTGTTTTTCTCTGTGCAGCTCAAACTAGGGAAGGAGTGCGACTTCCACGGCAAGTTGGAACTTGCTAGAATCGTGCTCGTGAATCTGTGCGATTGCTGGCTAAATCAAGATGTACCAATAAGAGTGCAGTGTGTTGCCCTACACTCGGCATACACACCGTGAGTCGGAAAGCTAGGGGCCTGGATATTGCTTAGAAGGGCCAGGGGAGCCTGAGGGTACTCGGTGTTCTTGCAGGGAACAGGTTTTCCAGGTGAGGCACCTAGGTGTCCTGAAAAGCGTACTGGCATTAAAATGCTGCAGAGCAGCGACTACGGCCTCATGGAAACTGCTACACGCCTCCGCTTCTGCATAGCATTTCAGGGCCTTCCCTCGAGGCAAGTTCTCACGTTGCTTGCACTGTGAGCGACACAACATGTTAGGATGCTGTATTTCTCCTTGAATAGAGTGACTTCAGGAAAGAGGTCCTCGTTAAATTCTAAGAAGAGTGTTTTCTCAGGGCATTCAAACGAGGGCAATGTCGAAAACTTCCAGGGCATGTTGGACTGCCTAGAAATGTGGTTCTGATGCTGTTCGACTGCTCTGGAAATAGAGCTCTCCTGAAGTAACGTACAGTGTGTTGCCCGAGACTCGGCAGACACAGAGGGCCTCCGATGGACATATGGGACTCAATGCTTCTCAGCAGGCCCACCGGGGTGTGGAGGGAGTCTGTGCTCTTGGACCCAAAATGATGCTCACCTGAGGCGCCTAAAGGTCCTGAAAAGGGTACTTCCTTTACAATAAAGCAGAACCTCCACTAAGAGCTCATGGAAAGAGCTGCATGCCTCCCTTTCTGCAGGGCTACTCAGGTCCTTACCTCGAGGCAAGGACTCACGTTGAGATTCCCTTTAGCTTTAGAGCATGGCAAGGTGAGCCCCACACCGGCCAATGAAGCTCCGTGTGTAGCCAGAGAAAACGCATTTTCTTCCCAGACCCTTGCCTACAGTGGCCTGAGGCCTGTCAACAGCAGAGAATTTCAGGGAGCTTCACGGTAGCAAGAATGGAGCTTTCCAAATGGAAAGCAAGGCTAGTACCATCATGCCCCCATTTCCATGGGCACAGGCAGCATACATCTCTGTGGTTTCTAACAAGTCAAAAGAGACACAGAGTACACACTGGTTGCTTCCCTGAATCAACTTCTCGAGGCAGGGTGTTCTGCACCTTGTGAACGGTCTCACCAAGGAACGCCGTAGCAAGGCCTCCGGAACCGTGCCTCTTCAAAAGCCTGCAGTGCTACAGGAAAAACTGTGCTTTAGTTGCAACAGGAACGCAAGCCGTCTTTCTCCTGGAGGCAGGGTGACTTCAGGTAGGAGGTCCTGATTGGAAGGAGAAGCCTAGTGTTTTTCTCTGTGCAGCTCAGACTAGGGAATGAGTGCGACTTCCACGGCATGTTGGAACTTGCAAGAACGTTGCTCTTCAACTTGCGAGTGCTGAGAGTCAAGATATCACAAGAGAGAGTGCAGTGTGTTGACCATGACTCAGCAGACACAGAGGACCTCCGAGGGACCAATGGGCCACTTTTTGCTCAGCAGGCCTACAGGGGTGTGGAGGTACTAAGAGATCTTGGAACAAAAATGATGCTTACCTGAGGGGGCTGGGAGTCCTGAAAAGGGTACTTCCTTTACAGTAAAGCACAACAGCGACTAAGAGCTCATGGAAAGAGCTGCATGCCTCCCTTTCTGCAGGGCTACTCAGGGCCTTACCTCGAGGCAAGGATTCACGTTGAGATTCCCTTTAGCTCTAGAGCATGGCAAGGTGAGCCCCACCCCGGCCAAAGGAGCTCCGTGTTTAGCCAGAGAAAACTCATTTTCTTACCAGACCAATGCCTACAGTGGCCAGGGGCCTGTCAACAGCAGCGAATTTCAGGGAGCTTCACGGCAGCAAGAATGGAGCCTTCCAAACTGAAAGCAAGGTTAGTCCCATCATGCCCCCATTTCCATGGGCACAGGCAGCATACAGCTCTGTGGTTTCTAACAAGTCAAAAGAGACACGGAGTCCACACTGGTTGCTTCCCTGAATCAACTTCTCGAGGCAGGGTTTTCGGCATCTAGTGAACGACCTCACCAAGGAAAGCCTTAGCTAGGCCTCTGGCCCCTTGCCTCTTCCAAACCTGCAGTGCTACAGGAAAAACTGTGCTTTAGTTGCAATAGGAACGCAAGCCGTCTTTCTCCTGAGGCAGGGTGACTTCAGGTAGGAGGTCCTGGATGGAAGGAGAAGCCTAGTGTTTTTCTCTGTGCAGCTCAGACCAGGGAATGAGTGCGACTTCCACGGCATGTTGGAACTTGCTAGAACATTGCTCTTGAACCTGTGCGAGTGCTGTGAATCAAGATATCACAAGAAAGAGTGCAGTGTGTTGCCCATGACTCAGCAGACACAGAGGACCTCCGAGGGACGATGGGCCTCGTTGTTGCTCAGCAGGCCTACAGGGGTGTGGAGGTACTCAGGGATCTTGGAACAAAAATGATGCTCACCCGAGAGGCCTAGGAGTCCTGAAAAGGGTCCTTCCTTTAAAGTAAAGCTGAACAGCGACTTAGAGCTAACGGAAAGAGCTGCATGCCTCCCTTTCTGCAGGGCTACTCAGGGCCTTACCTCGAGGCAAAGACTCAAGTTGAGATTCCCTTTAGCTCCAGAGCATGGCAAGGTGAGCCCCACCCCGGCCAATGAAGCTCCGTGTGTAGGCAGAGAAAATTCATTTTCTTCCCACACTCATGGCTACAGTGGCCAGAGGGCTGTCAACAGCAGAGAATTTCAGGGAGCTTCACGGCAGTAAGAATGGAGCTTTCCAAATGGAAAGGAAGGCTAGTACCATCATGCCCCCATAACCATTGGCACAGGCAGCATACATCTCTGTGGTTTCTAACAAGTCAAAAGAGACACGGAGTACACACTGGTTGCTTCCCTGAATCAACTTCTCGAGGCAGGGTGTTCTGCATCTAGTGCACGACCTCACCAAGGAACGCCCTAGCTCGGCCTCTGGGCCCGTGCGTCTTCAAGAGCCTGCAGGGCTACAGGAAATACTGTGCTTTAGTTGCAATAAGAACGCACGCAGTCTTTCTCCTGATGGCAGGGTGACTTCAGGTAGGAGGTCTTAGATGGAAGGAGAAGCCTAGTGTTTTTCTCTGTGCAGCTCAGACTAGGGAATGAGTGCGACTTCCACGGCATGTTGGAACCTGCTAGAACGGTGCTCGTGAACCTGTGCGAGTGCTGTGAATCAAGATATCACAAGAAAGAGTGCAGTGTGTTGCCCATGACTCAGCAGACACAGAGGACCTCCGAGGGACGATGGGCCTCGTTGTTGCTCAGCAGGCTTACAGGGGTGTGGAGGTACTCAGGGATCTTGGAACAAAAATGATGCTCCCCCGAGAGGCCTACGAGTCCGGAAAAGGGTACTTCCTTTAAAGTAAAGCTGAACAGCGACTTAGAGCGCATGGAAAGACCTGCATGCCTCCCTTTCTGCAGGGCTACCGAGGGCCTTACCTCGAGGCAAGGACTCACGTTGGGATTCCCTTTAGCTCTACAGCATGGCAAGGTGAGCCCCACCCCGGCCAAAGAAGCTCCGTGTGTAGCCAGAGAAAACTCATTTTCTTCCCACACCAATGCTAGAGTGGCCAGGGGCCTGTCAACAGCAGAGAATATCAGGGAGCTTCACGGCAGCAAGAATGGAGCTTTCCAAATGGAAAGCAAGGCTAGTACCATCATGCCCCCATTTCCATGGGCACAGGCAGCATACATCTCTGTGGTTTCTAACAAGTCAAAAGAGACACGGAGTACACACTGGTTGCTTCCCTGAATCAACTTCTCGAGGCAGGATTTTCTGCATCTAGTGCACGACCTCACCAAGGAACGCCCTAGCTAGGCCTCTGGGCCCGTGCGTCTTCAAGAGCCTGCAGGGCTACAGGAAATACTGTGCTTTAGTTGCAATAGGAACGCAAGCCGTCTTTCTCCTGGGGGCAGGATGACTTCAGGTAGGAGGTCTTAGATGGAAGGAGAAGCCCAGTGTTTTTCTCTGTGCAGCTCAGACTAGGGAATGAGTGCGACTTCCACGGCATGTTGGAAACTGCTAGAACGGTGCTCGTGAACCTGTGCGAGTGCCGTGAATCAAGATATCACAAGAAAGAGTGCAGTGTGTTGCCCATGACTCAGCAGACAGAGGACCTCCGAGGGCCCAATGGGCCTCGTTGTTGCTCAGCAGGCTTACAGGGGTGTGGAGGTACTCAGGGATCTTGGAACAAAAATGATGCTCACCTGAGAGGCCTACGAGTCCGGAAAAGGGTACTTCCTTTAAAGTAAAGCTGAACAGCGACTTAGAGCGCATGGAAAGACCTGCATGCCTCCCTTTCTGCAGGGCTACTCAGGGCCTTACCTCGAGGCAAGGACTCACGTTGAGATTCCCTTTAGCTCTAGAGCATGGCAAGGTGAGCCCCACCCCGGCCAAAGAAGCTCCGTGTGTAGCCACAGAAAACTCATTTTCTTCCCACACCAATGCTAGAGTGGCCAGGGGCCTGTCAACAGCAGAGAATTTCAGGGAGCTTCACGGCAGCAAGAATGGAGCTTTCCAAATGGAAAGCAAGGCTAGTACCATCATGCCCCCATTTCCATGGGCACAGGCAGCATACATCTCTGTGGTTTCTAACAAGTCAAATGAGACACAGAGTACACACTGGTTGCTTCCCTGAATCAACTTCTCGAGGCAGGGTGTTCTGCAACTAGTGAACGGCCTCACCCAGGAAAGCCCTAGCTAGGCCTCCTGGCCCGTGTCTCTTCAAAAGCCTGCAGTGCTAAAGGAAAAACTGTGCTTTAGTTGCAATAAGAACGCAGCCGTCTTTCTCCAGGAGGCAAGGTGACTTCAGCTAGGAGGTCCTGGATGGATGGAGAAGGCTAGTGTTTTTCTCTGTGCAGCTCAAACTAGGGAAGGAGTGCGACTTCCACGGCAAGTTGGAACTTGCTAGAATCGTGCTCGTGAATCTGTGCGATTGCTGGCTAAATCAAGATGTTCCAATAAGAGTGCAGTGTGTTGCCCTACACTCGGCATACACACCGTGAGTCGGAAAGCTAGGGGCCTGGATATTGCTTAGAAGGGCCAGGGGAGCCTGAGGGTACTCGGTGTTCTTGCAGGGAACAGGTTTTCCAGGTGAGGCACCTAGGTGTCCTGAAAAGAGTACTGGCGTTAAAATGCTGCAGAGCAGCGACTACAGCCTCATGGAAACTGCTACACGCCTCCCCTTCTGCATAGCATTTCAGGGCCTTACCTCGAGGCAAGTTCTCACGTTGCTTGCACTGTGAGCGACACAGCATGTTAGGATGCTGTATTTCTCCTTGAATAGAGTGACTTCAGGAAAGAGGTCCTCATTATATTCTAAGAAGAGTGTTTTCTCAGGGCATTCAAACGAGGGCAATGTCGAAAACTTCCAGGGCATGTTGGACTGCCTAGAAATGTGGTTCTGATGCTGTTCGACTGCTCTGGAAATAGAGCTCTCCTGAAGTAACGTACAGTGTGTTGCCCGAGACTCGGCAGACACAGAGGGCCTCCGATGGACATATGGGACTCAATGCTTCTCAGCAGGCCCACCGGGGTGTGGAGGGAGTCTGTGCTCTTGGACCCAAAATGATGCTCACCTGAGGCGCCTAAAGGTCCTGAAAAGGGTACTTCCTTTACAATAAAGCAGAACCTCCACTAAGAGCTCATGGAAAGAGCTGCATGCCTCCCTTTCTGCAGGGCTACTCAGGTCCTTACCTCGAGGCAAGGACTCACGTTGAGATTCCCTTTAGCTTTAGAGCATGGCAAGGTGAGCCCCACACCGGCCAATGAAGCTCCGTGTGTAGCCAGAGAAAACGCATTTTCTTCCCAGACCCTTGCCTACAGTGGCCTGAGGCCTGTCAACAGCAGAGAATTTCAGGGAGCTTCACGGTAGCAAGAATGGAGCTTTCCAAATGGAAAGCAAGGCTAGTACCATCATGCCCCCATTTCCATGGGCACAGGCAGCATACATCTCTGTGGTTTCTAACAAGTCAAAAGAGACACAGAGTACACACTGGTTGCTTCCCTGAATCAACTTCTCGAGGCAGGGTGTTCTGCACCTTGTGAACGGTCTCACCAAGGAACGCCGTAGCAAGGCCTCCGGAACCGTGCCTCTTCAAAAGCCTGCAGTGCTACAGGAAAAACTGTGCTTTAGTTGCAACAGGAACGCAAGCCGTCTTTCTCCTGGAGGCAGGGTGACTTCAGGTAGGAGGTCCTGATTGGAAGGAGAAGCCTAGTGTTTTTCTCTGTGCAGCTCAGACTAGGGAATGAGTGCGACTTCCACGGCATGTTGGAACTTGCAAGAACGTTGCTCTTCAACTTGCGAGTGCTGAGAGTCAAGATATCACAAGAGAGAGTGCAGTGTGTTGACCATGACTCAGCAGACACAGAGGACCTCCGAGGGACCAATGGGCCACTTTTTGCTCAGCAGGCCTACAGGGGTGTGGAGGTACTAAGAGATCTTGGAACAAAAATGATGCTTACCTGAGGGGGCTGGGAGTCCTGAAAAGGGTACTTCCTTTACAGTAAAGCACAACAGCGACTAAGAGCTCATGGAAAGAGCTGCATGCCTCCCTTTCTGCAGGGCTACTCAGGGCCTTACCTCGAGGCAAGGATTCACGTTGAGATTCCCTTTAGCTCTAGAGCATGGCAAGGTGAGCCCCACCCCGGCCAAAGGAGCTCCGTGTTTAGCCAGAGAAAACTCATTTTCTTACCAGACCAATGCCTACAGTGGCCAGGGGCCTGTCAACAGCAGCGAATTTCAGGGAGCTTCACGGCAGCAAGAATGGAGCCTTCCAAACTGAAAGCAAGGTTAGTCCCATCATGCCCCCATTTCCATGGGCACAGGCAGCATACAGCTCTGTGGTTTCTAACAAGTCAAAAGAGACACGGAGTCCACACTGGTTGCTTCCCTGAATCAACTTCTCGAGGCAGGGTTTTCGGCATCTAGTGAACGACCTCACCAAGGAAAGCCTTAGCTAGGCCTCTGGCCCCTTGCCTCTTCCAAACCTGCAGTGCTACAGGAAAAACTGTGCTTTAGTTGCAATAGGAACGCAAGCCGTCTTTCTCCTGAGGCAGGGTGACTTCAGGTAGGAGGTCCTGGATGGAAGGAGAAGCCTAGTGTTTTTCTCTGTGCAGCTCAGACCAGGGAATGAGTGCGACTTCCACGGCATGTTGGAACTTGCTAGAACATTGCTCTTGAACCTGTGCGAGTGCTGTGAATCAAGATATCACAAGAAAGAGTGCAGTGTGTTGCCCATGACTCAGCAGACACAGAGGACCTCCGAGGGACGATGGGCCTCGTTGTTGCTCAGCAGGCCTACAGGGGTGTGGAGGTACTCAGGGATCTTGGAACAAAAATGATGCTCACCCGAGAGGCCTAGGAGTCCTGAAAAGGGTCCTTCCTTTAAAGTAAAGCTGAACAGCGACTTAGAGCTAACGGAAAGAGCTGCATGCCTCCCTTTCTGCAGGGCTACTCAGGGCCTTACCTCGAGGCAAAGACTCAAGTTGAGATTCCCTTTAGCTCCAGAGCATGGCAAGGTGAGTCCCACCCCGGCCAATGAAGCTCCGTGTGTAGGCAGAGAAAATTCATTTTCTTCCCACACTCATGGCTACAGTGGCCAGAGGGCTGTCAACAGCAGAGAATTTCAGGGAGCTTCACGGCAGTAAGAATGGAGCTTTCCAAATGGAAAGGAAGGCTAGTACCATCATGCCCCCATAACCATTGGCACAGGCAGCATACATCTCTGTGGTTTCTAACAAGTCAAAAGAGACACGGAGTACACACTGGTTGCTTCCCTGAATCAACTTCTCGAGGCAGGGTGTTCTGCATCTAGTGCACGACCTCACCAAGGAACGCCCTAGCTCGGCCTCTGGGCCCGTGCGTCTTCAAGAGCCTGCAGGGCTACAGGAAATACTGTGCTTTAGTTGCAATAAGAACGCACGCAGTCTTTCTCCTGATGGCAGGGTGACTTCAGGTAGGAGGTCTTAGATGGAAGGAGAAGCCTAGTGTTTTTCTCTGTGCAGCTCAGACTAGGGAATGAGTGCGACTTCCACGGCATGTTGGAACCTGCTAGAACGGTGCTCGTGAACCTGTGCGAGTGCTGTGAATCAAGATATCACAAGAAAGAGTGCAGTGTGTTGCCCATGACTCAGCAGACACAGAGGACCTCCGAGGGACGATGGGCCTCGTTGTTGCTCAGCAGGCTTACAGGGGTGTGGAGGTACTCAGGGATCTTGGAACAAAAATGATGCTCACCCGAGAGGCCTACGAGTCCGGAAAAGGGTACTTCCTTTAAAGTAAAGCTGAACAGCGACTTAGAGCGCATGGAAAGACCTGCATGCCTCCCTTTCTGCAGGGCTACCGAGGGCCTTACCTCGAGGCAAGGACTCACGTTGGGATTCCCTTTAGCTCTACAGCATGGCAAGGTGAGCCCCACCCCGGCCAAAGAAGCTCCGTGTGTAGCCAGAGAAAACTCATGTTCTTCCCACACCAATGCTAGAGTGGCCAGGGGCCTGTCAACAGCAGAGAATATCAGGGAGCTTCACGGCAGCAAGAATGGAGCTTTCCAAATGGAAAGCAAGGCTAGTACCATCATGCCCCCATTTCCATGGGCACAGGCAGCATACATCTCTGTGGTTTCTAACAAGTCAAAAGAGACACGGAGTACACACTGGTTGCTTCCCTGAATCAACTTCTCGAGGCAGGATTTTCTGCATCTAGTGCACGACCTCACCAAGGAACGCCCTAGCTAGGCCTCTGGGCCCGTGCGTCTTCAAGAGCCTGCAGGGCTACAGGAAATACTGTGCTTTAGTTGCAATAGGAACGCAAGCCGTCTTTCTCCTGGGGGCAGGATGACTTCAGGTAGGAGGTCTTAGATGGAAGGAGAAGCCCAGTGTTTTTCTCTGTGCAGCTCAGACTAGGGAATGAGTGCGACTTCCACGGCATGTTGGAAACTGCTAGAACGGTGCTCGTGAACCTGTGCGAGTGCCGTGAATCAAGATATCACAAGAAAGAGTGCAGTGTGTTGCCCATGACTCAGCAGACAGAGGACCTCCGAGGGCCCAATGGGCCTCGTTGTTGCTCAGCAGGCTTACAGGGGTGTGGAGGTACTCAGGGATCTTGGAACAAAAATGATGCTCACCTGAGAGGCCTACGAGTCCGGAAAAGGGTACTTCCTTTAAAGTAAAGCTGAACAGCGACTTAGAGCGCATGGAAAGACCTGCATGCCTCCCTTTCTGCAGGGCTACTCAGGGCCTTACCTCGAGGCAAGGACTCACGTTGAGATTCCCTTTAGCTCTAGAGCATGGCAAGGTGAGCCCCACCCCGGCCAAAGAAGCTCCGTGTGTAGCCACAGAAAACTCATTTTCTTCCCACACCAATGCTAGAGTGGCCAGGGGCCTGTCAACAGCAGAGAATTTCAGGGAGCTTCACGGCAGCAAGAATGGAGCTTTCCAAATGGAAAGCAAGGCTAGTACCATCATGCCCCCATTTCCATGGGCACAGGCAGCATACATCTCTGTGGTTTCTAACAAGTCAAATGAGACACAGAGTACACACTGGTTGCTTCCCTGAATCAACTTCTCGAGGCAGGGTGTTCTGCAACTAGTGAACGGCCTCACCCAGGAAAGCCCTAGCTAGGCCTCCTGGCCCGTGTCTCTTCAAAAGCCTGCAGTGCTAAAGGAAAAACTGTGCTTTAGTTGCAATAAGAACGCAGCCGTCTTTCTCCAGGAGGCAAGGTGACTTCAGCTAGGAGGTCCTGGATGGATGGAGAAGGCTAGTGTTTTTCTCTGTGCAGCTCAAACTAGGGAAGGAGTGCGACTTCCACGGCAAGTTGGAACTTGCTAGAATCGTGCTCGTGAATCTGTGCGATTGCTGGCTAAATCAAGATGTTCCAATAAGAGTGCAGTGTGTTGCCCTACACTCGGCATACACACCGTGAGTCGGAAAGCTAGGGGCCTGGATATTGCTTAGAAGGGCCAGGGGAGCCTGAGGGTACTCGGTGTTCTTGCAGGGAACAGGTTTTCCAGGTGAGGCACCTAGGTGTCCTGAAAAGAGTACTGGCGTTAAAATGCTGCAGAGCAGCGACTACAGCCTCATGGAAACTGCTACACGCCTCCCCTTCTGCATAGCATTTCAGGGCCTTACCTCGAGGCAAGTTCTCACGTTGCTTGCACTGTGAGCGACACAGCATGTTAGGATGCTGTATTTCTCCTTGAATAGAGTGACTTCAGGAAAGAGGTCCTCATTATATTCTAAGAAGAGTGTTTTCTCAGGGCATTCAAACGAGGGCAATGTCGAAAACTTCCAGGGCATGTTGGACTGCCTAGAAATGTGGTTCTGATGCTGTTCGACTGCTCTGGAAATAGAGCTCTCCTGAAGTAACGTACAGTGTGTTGCCCGAGACTCGGCAGACACAGAGGGCCTCCGATGGACATATGGGACTCAATGCTTCTCAGCAGGCCCACCGGGGTGTGGAGGGAGTCTGTGCTCTTGGACCCAAAATGATGCTCACCTGAGGCGCCTAAAGGTCCTGAAAAGGGTACTTCCTTTACAATAAAGCAGAACCTCCACTAAGAGCTCATGGAAAGAGCTGCATGCCTCCCTTTCTGCAGGGCTACTCAGGTCCTTACCTCGAGGCAAGGACTCACGTTGAGATTCCCTTTAGCTTTAGAGCATGGCAAGGTGAGCCCCACACCGGCCAATGAAGCTCCGTGTGTAGCCAGAGAAAACGCATTTTCTTCCCAGACCCTTGCCTACAGTGGCCTGAGGCCTGTCAACAGCAGAGAATTTCAGGGAGCTTCACGGTAGCAAGAATGGAGCTTTCCAAATGGAAAGCAAGGCTAGTACCATCATGCCCCCATTTCCATGGGCACAGGCAGCATACATCTCTGTGGTTTCTAACAAGTCAAAAGAGACACAGAGTACACACTGGTTGCTTCCCTGAATCAACTTCTCGAGGCAGGGTGTTCTGCACCTTGTGAACGGTCTCACCAAGGAACGCCGTAGCAAGGCCTCCGGAACCGTGCCTCTTCAAAAGCCTGCAGTGCTACAGGAAAAACTGTGCTTTAGTTGCAACAGGAACGCAAGCCGTCTTTCTCCTGGAGGCAGGGTGACTTCAGGTAGGAGGTCCTGATTGGAAGGAGAAGCCTAGTGTTTTTCTCTGTGCAGCTCAGACTAGGGAATGAGTGCGACTTCCACGGCATGTTGGAACTTGCAAGAACGTTGCTCTTCAACTTGCGAGTGCTGAGAGTCAAGATATCACAAGAGAGAGTGCAGTGTGTTGACCATGACTCAGCAGACACAGAGGACCTCCGAGGGACCAATGGGCCACTTTTTGCTCAGCAGGCCTACAGGGGTGTGGAGGTACTAAGAGATCTTGGAACAAAAATGATGCTTACCTGAGGGGGCTGGGAGTCCTGAAAAGGGTACTTCCTTTACAGTAAAGCACAACAGCGACTAAGAGCTCATGGAAAGAGCTGCATGCCTCCCTTTCTGCAGGGCTACTCAGGGCCTTACCTCGAGGCAAGGATTCACGTTGAGATTCCCTTTAGCTCTAGAGCATGGCAAGGTGAGCCCCACCCCGGCCAAAGGAGCTCCGTGTTTAGCCAGAGAAAACTCATTTTCTTACCAGACCAATGCCTACAGTGGCCAGGGGCCTGTCAACAGCAGCGAATTTCAGGGAGCTTCACGGCAGCAAGAATGGAGCCTTCCAAACTGAAAGCAAGGTTAGTCCCATCATGCCCCCATTTCCATGGGCACAGGCAGCATACAGCTCTGTGGTTTCTAACAAGTCAAAAGAGACACGGAGTCCACACTGGTTGCTTCCCTGAATCAACTTCTCGAGGCAGGGTTTTCGGCATCTAGTGAACGACCTCACCAAGGAAAGCCTTAGCTAGGCCTCTGGCCCCTTGCCTCTTCCAAACCTGCAGTGCTACAGGAAAAACTGTGCTTTAGTTGCAATAGGAACGCAAGCCGTCTTTCTCCTGAGGCAGGGTGACTTCAGGTAGGAGGTCCTGGATGGAAGGAGAAGCCTAGTGTTTTTCTCTGTGCAGCTCAGACCAGGGAATGAGTGCGACTTCCACGGCATGTTGGAACTTGCTAGAACATTGCTCTTGAACCTGTGCGAGTGCTGTGAATCAAGATATCACAAGAAAGAGTGCAGTGTGTTGCCCATGACTCAGCAGACACAGAGGACCTCCGAGGGACGATGGGCCTCGTTGTTGCTCAGCAGGCCTACAGGGGTGTGGAGGTACTCAGGGATCTTGGAACAAAAATGATGCTCACCCGAGAGGCCTAGGAGTCCTGAAAAGGGTACTTCCTTTAAAGTAAAGCTGAACAGCGACTTAGAGCTAACGGAAAGAGCTGCATGCCTCCCTTTCTGCAGGGCTACTCAGGGCCTTACCTCGAGGCAAAGACTCAAGTTGAGATTCCCTTTAGCTCCAGAGCATGGCAAGGTGAGTCCCACCCCGGCCAATGAAGCTCCGTGTGTAGGCAGAGAAAATTCATTTTCTTCCCACACTCATGGCTACAGTGGCCAGAGGGCTGTCAACAGCAGAGAATTTCAGGGAGCTTCACGGCAGTAAGAATGGAGCTTTCCAAATGGAAAGGAAGGCTAGTACCATCATGCCCCCATAACCATTGGCACAGGCAGCATACATCTCTGTGGTTTCTAACAAGTCAAAAGAGACACGGAGTACACACTGGTTGCTTCCCTGAATCAACTTCTCGAGGCAGGGTGTTCTGCATCTAGTGCACGACCTCACCAAGGAACGCCCTAGCTAGGCCTCTGGGCCCGTGCGTCTTCAAGAGCCTGCAGGGCTACAGGAAATACTGTGCTTTAGTTGCAATAAGAACGCACGCAGTCTTTCTCCTGATGGCAGGGTGACTTCAGGTAGGAGGTCTTAGATGGAAGGAGAAGCCTAGTGTTTTTCTCTGTGCAGCTCAGACTAGGGAATGAGTGCGACTTCCACGGCATGTTGGAACCTGCTAGAACGGTGCTCGTGAACCTGTGCGAGTGCTGTGAATCAAGATATCACAAGAAAGAGTGCAGTGTGTTGCCCATGACTCAGCAGACACAGAGGACCTCCGAGGGACGATGGGCCTCGTTGTTGCTCAGCAGGCTTACAGGGGTGTGGAGGTACTCAGGGATCTTGGAACAAAAATGATGCTCACCCGAGAGGCCTACGAGTCCGGAAAAGGGTACTTCCTTTAAAGTAAAGCTGAACAGCGACTTAGAGCGCATGGAAAGACCTGCATGCCTCCCTTTCTGCAGGGCTACCGAGGGCCTTACCTCGAGGCAAGGACTCACGTTGGGATTCCCTTTAGCTCTACAGCATGGCAAGGTGAGCCCCACCCCGGCCAAAGAAGCTCCGTGTGTAGCCAGAGAAAACTCATTTTCTTCCCACACCAATGCTAGAGTGGCCAGGGGCCTGTCAACAGCAGAGAATATCAGGGAGCTTCACGGCAGCAAGAATGGAGCTTTCCAAATGGAAAGCAAGGCTAGTACCATCATGCCCCCATTTCCATGGGCACAGGCAGCATACATCTCTGTGGTTTCTAACAAGTCAAAAGAGACACGGAGTACACACTGGTTGCTTCCCTGAATCAACTTCTCGAGGCAGGATTTTCTGCATCTAGTGCACGACCTCACCAAGGAACGCCCTAGCTAGGCCTCTGGGCCCGTGCGTCTTCAAGAGCCTGCAGGGCTACAGGAAATACTGTGCTTTAGTTGCAATAGGAACGCAAGCCGTCTTTCTCCTGGGGGCAGGATGACTTCAGGTAGGAGGTCTTAGATGGAAGGAGAAGCCCAGTGTTTTTCTCTGTGCAGCTCAGACTAGGGAATGAGTGCGACTTCCACGGCATGTTGGAAACTGCTAGAACGGTGCTCGTGAACCTGTGCGAGTGCCGTGAATCAAGATATCACAAGAAAGAGTGCAGTGTGTTGCCCATGACTCAGCAGACACAGAGGACCTCCGAGGGCCCAATGGGCCTCGTTGTTGCTCAGCAGGCTTACAGGGGTGTGGAGGTACTCAGGGATCTTGGAACAAAAATGATGCTCACCTGAGAGGCCTACGAGTCCGGAAAAGGGTACTTCCTTTAAAGTAAAGGAGAACAGCGACTAAGAACTAATGGAAAGAGCTGAATGCCTCCCTTTCTGCAGGGCTACTCAGGGCCTTACCTCGAGGCAAGGACTCACGTTGAGATTCCCTTTAGCTCTAGAGCATGGCAAGGTGAGCCCCACCCCGGCCAAAGAAGCTCCGTGTGTAGCCAGAGAAAACTCATTTTCTTCCCACACCAATGTAGAGGGACCAGAGGCCTGTCAACAGCAGAGAATTTCAGGGAGCTTCCCGGCGGCAAGAATGGAGCTTTCCAAATGGAAAGCAAGGCTAGTACCATCATGCCCCCATTTCCATGGGCACAGGCAGCATACATCTCTGTGGTTTTTAACAAGTCCAATGAGACACAGAGTACACACTGTTTTCCTCCCTTAATCAACTTCTCGAGGCAGGGTGTTCTGCATCTAGTGAACGGCCTCACCAAGGAAAGCCCAAGCTAGGCCTCTGGGCCCGTGCCTCTTCAAAAGTCTGCAGTGCTAAAGGAAAAACTGTGCTTTAGTTGCAATAAGAACGCAGCCGTCTTTCTCCAGGAGGCAAGGTGACTTCAGCTAGGAGGTCCTGGATGGATGGAGAAGGCTAGTGTTTTTCTCTGTGCAGCTCAAACTAGGGAAGGAGTGCGACTTCCACGGCAAGTTGGAACTTGCTAGAATCGTGCTCGTGAATCTGTGCGATTGCTGGCTAAATCAAGATGTACCAATAAGAGTGCAGTGTGTTGCCCTACACTCGGCATACACACCGTGAGTCGGAAAGCTAGGGGCCTGGATATTGCTTAGAAGGGCCAGGGGAGCCTGAGGGTACTCGGTGTTCTTGCAGGGAACAGGTTTTCCAGGTGAGGCACCTAGGTGTCCTGAAAAGCGTACTGGCATTAAAATGCTGCAGAGCAGCGACTACGGCCTCATGGAAACTGCTACACGCCTCCGCTTCTGCATAGCATTTCAGGGCCTTCCCTCGAGGCAAGTTCTCACGTTGCTTGCACTGTGAGCGACACAACATGTTAGGATGCTGTATTTCTCCTTGAATAGAGTGACTTCAGGAAAGAGGTCCTCGTTAAATTCTAAGAAGAGTGTTTTCTCAGGGCATTCAAACGAGGGCAATGTCGAAAACTTCCAGGGCATGTTGGACTGCCTAGAAATGTGGTTCTGATGCTGTTCGACTGCTCTGGAAATAGAGCTCTCCTGAAGTAACGTACAGTGTGTTGCCCGAGACTCGGCAGACACAGAGGGCCTCCGATGGACATATGGGACTCAATGCTTCTCAGCAGGCCCACCGGGGTGTGGAGGGAGTCTGTGCTCTTGGACCCAAAATGATGCTCACCTGAGGCGCCTAAAGGTCCTGAAAAGGGTACTTCCTTTACAATAAAGCAGAACCTCCACTAAGAGCTCATGGAAAGAGCTGCATGCCTCCCTTTCTGCAGGGCTACTCAGGTCCTTACCTCGAGGCAAGGACTCACGTTGAGATTCCCTTTAGCTTTAGAGCATGGCAAGGTGAGCCCCACACCGGCCAATGAAGCTCCGTGTGTAGCCAGAGAAAACGCATTTTCTTCCCAGACCCTTGCCTACAGTGGCCTGAGGCCTGTCAACAGCAGAGAATTTCAGGGAGCTTCACGGTAGCAAGAATGGAGCTTTCCAAATGGAAAGCAAGGCTAGTACCATCATGCCCCCATTTCCATGGGCACAGGCAGCATACATCTCTGTGGTTTCTAACAAGTCAAAAGAGACACAGAGTACACACTGGTTGCTTCCCTGAATCAACTTCTCGAGGCAGGGTGTTCTGCACCTTGTGAACGGTCTCACCAAGGAACGCCGTAGCAAGGCCTCCGGAACCGTGCCTCTTCAAAAGCCTGCAGTGCTACAGGAAAAACTGTGCTTTAGTTGCAACAGGAACGCAAGCCGTCTTTCTCCTGGAGGCAGGGTGACTTCAGGTAGGAGGTCCTGATTGGAAGGAGAAGCCTAGTGTTTTTCTCTGTGCAGCTCAGACTAGGGAATGAGTGCGACTTCCACGGCATGTTGGAACTTGCAAGAACGTTGCTCTTCAACTTGCGAGTGCTGAGAGTCAAGATATCACAAGAGAGAGTGCAGTGTGTTGACCATGACTCAGCAGACACAGAGGACCTCCGAGGGACCAATGGGCCACTTTTTGCTCAGCAGGCCTACAGGGGTGTGGAGGTACTAAGAGATCTTGGAACAAAAATGATGCTTACCTGAGGGGGCTGGGAGTCCTGAAAAGGGTACTTCCTTTACAGTAAAGCACAACAGCGACTAAGAGCTCATGGAAAGAGCTGCATGCCTCCCTTTCTGCAGGGCTACTCAGGGCCTTACCTCGAGGCAAGGATTCACGTTGAGATTCCCTTTAGCTCTAGAGCATGGCAAGGTGAGCCCCACCCCGGCCAAAGGAGCTCCGTGTTTAGCCAGAGAAAACTCATTTTCTTACCAGACCAATGCCTACAGTGGCCAGGGGCCTGTCAACAGC
The DNA here is from genome assembly GCF_965194805.1 of Balaenoptera borealis. Lineage (NCBI taxonomy): Eukaryota > Metazoa > Chordata > Mammalia > Artiodactyla > Balaenopteridae > Balaenoptera > Balaenoptera borealis. The sequence continues at coordinate 125,362 of NW_028123848.1, read as the reverse complement.
AGCGAATTTCAGGGAGCTTCACGGCAGCAAGAATGGAGCCTTCCAAACTGAAAGCAAGGTTAGTCCCATCATGCCCCCATTTCCATGGGCACAGGCAGCATACAGCTCTGTGGTTTCTAACAAGTCAAAAGAGACACGGAGTCCACACTGGTTGCTTCCCTGAATCAACTTCTCGAGGCAGGGTTTTCGGCATCTAGTGAACGACCTCACCAAGGAAAGCCTTAGCTAGGCCTCTGGCCCCTTGCCTCTTCCAAACCTGCAGTGCTACAGGAAAAACTGTGCTTTAGTTGCAATAGGAACGCAAGCCGTCTTTCTCCTGAGGCAGGGTGACTTCAGGTAGGAGGTCCTGGATGGAAGGAGAAGCCTAGTGTTTTTCTCTGTGCAGCTCAGACCAGGGAATGAGTGCGACTTCCACGGCATGTTGGAACTTGCTAGAACATTGCTCTTGAACCTGTGCGAGTGCTGTGAATCAAGATATCACAAGAAAGAGTGCAGTGTGTTGCCCATGACTCAGCAGACACAGAGGACCTCCGAGGGACGATGGGCCTCGTTGTTGCTCAGCAGGCCTACAGGGGTGTGGAGGTACTCAGGGATCTTGGAACAAAAATGATGCTCACCCGAGAGGCCTAGGAGTCCTGAAAAGGGTCCTTCCTTTAAAGTAAAGCTGAACAGCGACTTAGAGCTAACGGAAAGAGCTGCATGCCTCCCTTTCTGCAGGGCTACTCAGGGCCTTACCTCGAGGCAAAGACTCAAGTTGAGATTCCCTTTAGCTCCAGAGCATGGCAAGGTGAGCCCCACCCCGGCCAATGAAGCTCCGTGTGTAGGCAGAGAAAATTCATTTTCTTCCCACACTCATGGCTACAGTGGCCAGAGGGCTGTCAACAGCAGAGAATTTCAGGGAGCTTCACGGCAGTAAGAATGGAGCTTTCCAAATGGAAAGGAAGGCTAGTACCATCATGCCCCCATAACCATTGGCACAGGCAGCATACATCTCTGTGGTTTCTAACAAGTCAAAAGAGACACGGAGTACACACTGGTTGCTTCCCTGAATCAACTTCTCGAGGCAGGGTGTTCTGCATCTAGTGCACGACCTCACCAAGGAACGCCCTAGCTCGGCCTCTGGGCCCGTGCGTCTTCAAGAGCCTGCAGGGCTACAGGAAATACTGTGCTTTAGTTGCAATAAGAACGCACGCAGTCTTTCTCCTGATGGCAGGGTGACTTCAGGTAGGAGGTCTTAGATGGAAGGAGAAGCCTAGTGTTTTTCTCTGTGCAGCTCAGACTAGGGAATGAGTGCGACTTCCACGGCATGTTGGAACCTGCTAGAACGGTGCTCGTGAACCTGTGCGAGTGCTGTGAATCAAGATATCACAAGAAAGAGTGCAGTGTGTTGCCCATGACTCAGCAGACACAGAGGACCTCCGAGGGACGATGGGCCTCGTTGTTGCTCAGCAGGCTTACAGGGGTGTGGAGGTACTCAGGGATCTTGGAACAAAAATGATGCTCACCCGAGAGGCCTACGAGTCCGGAAAAGGGTACTTCCTTTAAAGTAAAGCTGAACAGCGACTTAGAGCGCATGGAAAGACCTGCATGCCTCCCTTTCTGCAGGGCTACCGAGGGCCTTACCTCGAGGCAAGGACTCACGTTGGGATTCCCTTTAGCTCTACAGCATGGCAAGGTGAGCCCCACCCCGGCCAAAGAAGCTCCGTGTGTAGCCAGAGAAAACTCATTTTCTTCCCACACCAATGCTAGAGTGGCCAGGGGCCTGTCAACAGCAGAGAATATCAGGGAGCTTCACGGCAGCAAGAATGGAGCTTTCCAAATGGAAAGCAAGGCTAGTACCATCATGCCCCCATTTCCATGGGCACAGGCAGCATACATCTCTGTGGTTTCTAACAAGTCAAAAGAGACACGGAGTACACACTGGTTGCTTCCCTGAATCAACTTCTCGAGGCAGGATTTTCTGCATCTAGTGCACGACCTCACCAAGGAACGCCCTAGCTAGGCCTCTGGGCCCGTGCGTCTTCAAGAGCCTGCAGGGCTACAGGAAATACTGTGCTTTAGTTGCAATAGGAACGCAAGCCGTCTTTCTCCTGGGGGCAGGATGACTTCAGGTAGGAGGTCTTAGATGGAAGGAGAAGCCCAGTGTTTTTCTCTGTGCAGCTCAGACTAGGGAATGAGTGCGACTTCCACGGCATGTTGGAAACTGCTAGAACGGTGCTCGTGAACCTGTGCGAGTGCCGTGAATCAAGATATCACAAGAAAGAGTGCAGTGTGTTGCCCATGACTCAGCAGACACAGAGGACCTCCGAGGGCCCAATGGGCCTCGTTGTTGCTCAGCAGGCTTACAGGGGTGTGGAGGTACTCAGGGATCTTGGAACAAAAATGATGCTCACCTGAGAGGCCTACGAGTCCGGAAAAGGGTACTTCCTTTAAAGTAAAGGAGAACAGCGACTAAGAACTAATGGAAAGAGCTGAATGCCTCCCTTTCTGCAGGGCTACTCAGGGCCTTACCTCGAGGCAAGGACTCACGTTGAGATTCCCTTTAGCTCTAGAGCATGGCAAGGTGAGCCCCACCCCGGCCAAAGAAGCTCCGTGTGTAGCCAGAGAAAACTCATTTTCTTCCCACACCAATGTAGAGGGACCAGAGGCCTGTCAACAGCAGAGAATTTCAGGGAGCTTCCCGGCGGCAAGAATGGAGCTTTCCAAATGGAAAGCAAGGCTAGTACCATCATGCCCCCATTTCCATGGGCACAGGCAGCATACATCTCTGTGGTTTTTAACAAGTCCAATGAGACACAGAGTACACACTGTTTTCCTCCCTTAATCAACTTCTCGAGGCAGGGTGTTCTGCATCTAGTGAACGGCCTCACCAAGGAAAGCCCAAGCTAGGCCTCTGGGCCCGTGCCTCTTCAAAAGTCTGCAGTGCTAAAGGAAAAACTGTGCTTTAGTTGCAATAAGAACGCAGCCGTCTTTCTCCAGGAGGCAAGGTGACTTCAGCTAGGAGGTCCTGGATGGATGGAGAAGGCTAGTGTTTTTCTCTGTGCAGCTCAAACTAGGGAAGGAGTGCGACTTCCACGGCAAGTTGGAACTTGCTAGAATCGTGCTCGTGAATCTGTGCGATTGCTGGCTAAATCAAGATGTACCAATAAGAGTGCAGTGTGTTGCCCTACACTCGGCATACACACCGTGAGTCGGAAAGCTAGGGGCCTGGATATTGCTTAGAAGGGCCAGGGGAGCCTGAGGGTACTCGGTGTTCTTGCAGGGAACAGGTTTTCCAGGTGAGGCACCTAGGTGTCCTGAAAAGCGTACTGGCATTAAAATGCTGCAGAGCAGCGACTACGGCCTCATGGAAACTGCTACACGCCTCCGCTTCTGCATAGCATTTCAGGGCCTTCCCTCGAGGCAAGTTCTCACGTTGCTTGCACTGTGAGCGACACAACATGTTAGGATGCTGTATTTCTCCTTGAATAGAGTGACTTCAGGAAAGAGGTCCTCGTTAAATTCTAAGAAGAGTGTTTTCTCAGGGCATTCAAACGAGGGCAATGTCGAAAACTTCCAGGGCATGTTGGACTGCCTAGAAATGTGGTTCTGATGCTGTTCGACTGCTCTGGAAATAGAGCTCTCCTGAAGTAACGTACAGTGTGTTGCCCGAGACTCGGCAGACACAGAGGGCCTCCGATGGACATATGGGACTCAATGCTTCTCAGCAGGCCCACCGGGGTGTGGAGGGAGTCTGTGCTCTTGGACCCAAAATGATGCTCACCTGAGGCGCCTAAAGGTCCTGAAAAGGGTACTTCCTTTACAATAAAGCAGAACCTCCACTAAGAGCTCATGGAAAGAGCTGCATGCCTCCCTTTCTGCAGGGCTACTCAGGTCCTTACCTCGAGGCAAGGACTCACGTTGAGATTCCCTTTAGCTTTAGAGCATGGCAAGGTGAGCCCCACACCGGCCAATGAAGCTCCGTGTGTAGCCAGAGAAAACGCATTTTCTTCCCAGACCCTTGCCTACAGTGGCCTGAGGCCTGTCAACAGCAGAGAATTTCAGGGAGCTTCACGGTAGCAAGAATGGAGCTTTCCAAATGGAAAGCAAGGCTAGTACCATCATGCCCCCATTTCCATGGGCACAGGCAGCATACATCTCTGTGGTTTCTAACAAGTCAAAAGAGACACAGAGTACACACTGGTTGCTTCCCTGAATCAACTTCTCGAGGCAGGGTGTTCTGCACCTTGTGAACGGTCTCACCAAGGAACGCCGTAGCAAGGCCTCCGGAACCGTGCCTCTTCAAAAGCCTGCAGTGCTACAGGAAAAACTGTGCTTTAGTTGCAACAGGAACGCAAGCCGTCTTTCTCCTGGAGGCAGGGTGACTTCAGGTAGGAGGTCCTGATTGGAAGGAGAAGCCTAGTGTTTTTCTCTGTGCAGCTCAGACTAGGGAATGAGTGCGACTTCCACGGCATGTTGGAACTTGCAAGAACGTTGCTCTTCAACTTGCGAGTGCTGAGAGTCAAGATATCACAAGAGAGAGTGCAGTGTGTTGACCATGACTCAGCAGACACAGAGGACCTCCGAGGGACCAATGGGCCACTTTTTGCTCAGCAGGCCTACAGGGGTGTGGAGGTACTAAGAGATCTTGGAACAAAAATGATGCTTACCTGAGGGGGCTGGGAGTCCTGAAAAGGGTACTTCCTTTACAGTAAAGCACAACAGCGACTAAGAGCTCATGGAAAGAGCTGCATGCCTCCCTTTCTGCAGGGCTACTCAGGGCCTTACCTCGAGGCAAGGATTCACGTTGAGATTCCCTTTAGCTCTAGAGCATGGCAAGGTGAGCCCCACCCCGGCCAAAGGAGCTCCGTGTTTAGCCAGAGAAAACTCATTTTCTTACCAGACCAATGCCTACAGTGGCCAGGGGCCTGTCAACAGCAGCGAATTTCAGGGAGCTTCACGGCAGCAAGAATGGAGCTTTCCAAACTGAAAGCAAGGTTAGTCCCATCATGCCCCCATTTCCATGGGCACAGGCAGCATACATCTCTGTGGTTTCTAACAAGTCAAAAGAGACACGGAGTACACACTGGTTGCTTCCCTGAATCAACTTCTCGAGGCAGGGTGTTCTGCATCTAGTGCACGACCTCACCAAGGAACGCCCTAGCTAGGCCTCTGGGCCCGTGCGTCTTCAAGAGCCTGCAGGGCTACAGGAAATACTGTGCTTTAGTTGCAATAAGAACGCACGCAGTCTTTCTCCTGATGGCAGGGTGACTTCAGGTAGGAGGTCTTAGATGGAAGGAGAAGCCTAGTGTTTTTCTCTGTGCAGCTCAGACTAGGGAATGAGTGCGACTTCCACGGCATGTTGGAACCTGCTAGAACGGTGCTCGTGAACCTGTGCGAGTGCTGTGAATCAAGATATCACAAGAAAGAGTGCAGTGTGTTGCCCATGACTCAGCAGACACAGAGGACCTCCGAGGGACGATGGGCCTCGTTGTTGCTCAGCAGGCTTACAGGGGTGTGGAGGTACTCAGGGATCTTGGAACAAAAATGATGCTCACCCGAGAGGCCTACGAGTCCGGAAAAGGGTACTTCCTTTAAAGTAAAGCTGAACAGCGACTTAGAGCGCATGGAAAGACCTGCATGCCTCCCTTTCTGCAGGGCTACCGAGGGCCTTACCTCGAGGCAAGGACTCACGTTGGGATTCCCTTTAGCTCTACAGCATGGCAAGGTGAGCCCCACCCCGGCCAAAGAAGCTCCGTGTGTAGCCAGAGAAAACTCATTTTCTTCCCACACCAATGCTAGAGTGGCCAGGGGCCTGTCAACAGCAGAGAATATCAGGGAGCTTCACGGCAGCAAGAATGGAGCTTTCCAAATGGAAAGCAAGGCTAGTACCATCATGCCCCCATTTCCATGGGCACAGGCAGCATACATCTCTGTGGTTTCTAACAAGTCAAAAGAGACACGGAGTACACACTGGTTGCTTCCCTGAATCAACTTCTCGAGGCAGGATTTTCTGCATCTAGTGCACGACCTCACCAAGGAACGCCCTAGCTAGGCCTCTGGGCCCGTGCGTCTTCAAGAGCCTGCAGGGCTACAGGAAATACTGTGCTTTAGTTGCAATAGGAACGCAAGCCGTCTTTCTCCTGGGGGCAGGATGACTTCAGGTAGGAGGTCTTAGATGGAAGGAGAAGCCCAGTGTTTTTCTCTGTGCAGCTCAGACTAGGGAATGAGTGCGACTTCCACGGCATGTTGGAAACTGCTAGAACGGTGCTCGTGAACCTGTGCGAGTGCCGTGAATCAAGATATCACAAGAAAGAGTGCAGTGTGTTGCCCATGACTCAGCAGACACAGAGGACCTCCGAGGGCCCAATGGGCCTCGTTGTTGCTCAGCAGGCTTACAGGGGTGTGGAGGTACTCAGGGATCTTGGAACAAAAATGATGCTCACCTGAGAGGCCTACGAGTCCGGAAAAGGGTACTTCCTTTAAAGTAAAGGAGAACAGCGACTAAGAACTAATGGAAAGAGCTGAATGCCTCCCTTTCTGCAGGGCTACTCAGGGCCTTACCTCGAGGCAAGGACTCACGTTGAGATTCCCTTTAGCTCTAGAGCATGGCAAGGTGAGCCCCACCCCGGCCAAAGAAGCTCCGTGTGTAGCCAGAGAAAACTCATTTTCTTCCCACACCAATGTAGAGGGACCAGAGGCCTGTCAACAGCAGAGAATTTCAGGGAGCTTCCCGGCGGCAAGAATGGAGCTTTCCAAATGGAAAGCAAGGCTAGTACCATCATGCCCCCATTTCCATGGGCACAGGCAGCATACATCTCTGTGGTTTTTAACAAGTCCAATGAGACACAGAGTACACACTGTTTTCCTCCCTTAATCAACTTCTCGAGGCAGGGTGTTCTGCATCTAGTGAACGGCCTCACCAAGGAAAGCCCAAGCTAGGCCTCTGGGCCCGTGCCTCTTCAAAAGTCTGCAGTGCTAAAGGAAAAACTGTGCTTTAGTTGCAATAAGAACGCAGCCGTCTTTCTCCAGGAGGCAAGGTGACTTCAGCTAGGAGGTCCTGGATGGATGGAGAAGGCTAGTGTTTTTCTCTGTGCAGCTCAAACTAGGGAAGGAGTGCGACTTCCACGGCAAGTTGGAACTTGCTAGAATCGTGCTCGTGAATCTGTGCGATTGCTGGCTAAATCAAGATGTACCAATAAGAGTGCAGTGTGTTGCCCTACACTCGGCATACACACCGTGAGTCGGAAAGCTAGGGGCCTGGATATTGCTTAGAAGGGCCAGGGGAGCCTGAGGGTACTCGGTGTTCTTGCAGGGAACAGGTTTTCCAGGTGAGGCACCTAGGTGTCCTGAAAAGCGTACTGGCGTTAAAATGCTGCAGAGCAGCGACTACGGCCTCATGGAAACTGCTACACGCCTCCGCTTCTGCATAGCATTTCAGGGCCTTCCCTCGAGGCAAGTTCTCACGTTGCTTGCACTGTGAGCGACACAACATGTTAGGATGCTGTATTTCTCCTTGAATAGAGTGACTTCAGGAAAGAGGTCCTCGTTAAATTCTAAGAAGAGTGTTTTCTCAGGGCATTCAAACGAGGGCAATGTCGAAAACTTCCAGGGCATGTTGGACTGCCTAGAAATGTGGTTCTGATGCTGTTCGACTGCTCTGGAAATAGAGCTCTCCTGAAGTAACGTACAGTGTGTTGCCCGAGACTCGGCAGACACAGAGGGCCTCCGATGGACATATGGGACTCAATGCTTCTCAGCAGGCCCACCGGGGTGTGGAGGGAGTCTGTGCTCTTGGACCCAAAATGATGCTCACCTGAGGCGCCTAAAGGTCCTGAAAAGGGTACTTCCTTTACAATAAAGCAGAACCTCCACTAAGAGCTCATGGAAAGAGCTGCATGCCTCCCTTTCTGCAGGGCTACTCAGGTCCTTACCTCGAGGCAAGGACTCACGTTGAGATTCCCTTTAGCTTTAGAGCATGGCAAGGTGAGCCCCACACCGGCCAATGAAGCTCCGTGTGTAGCCAGAGAAAACGCATTTTCTTCCCAGACCCTTGCCTACAGTGGCCTGAGGCCTGTCAACAGCAGAGAATTTCAGGGAGCTTCACGGTAGCAAGAATGGAGCTTTCCAAATGGAAAGCAAGGCTAGTACCATCATGCCCCCATTTCCATGGGCACAGGCAGCATACATCTCTGTGGTTTCTAACAAGTCAAAAGAGACACAGAGTACACACTGGTTGCTTCCCTGAATCAACTTCTCGAGGCAGGGTGTTCTGCACCTTGTGAACGGTCTCACCAAGGAACGCCGTAGCAAGGCCTCCGGAACCGTGCCTCTTCAAAAGCCTGCAGTGCTACAGGAAAAACTGTGCTTTAGTTGCAACAGGAACGCAAGCCGTCTTTCTCCTGGAGGCAGGGTGACTTCAGGTAGGAGGTCCTGATTGGAAGGAGAAGCCTAGTGTTTTTCTCTGTGCAGCTCAGACTAGGGAATGAGTGCGACTTCCACGGCATGTTGGAACTTGCAAGAACGTTGCTCTTCAACTTGCGAGTGCTGAGAGTCAAGATATCACAAGAGAGAGTGCAGTGTGTTGACCATGACTCAGCAGACACAGAGGACCTCCGAGGGACCAATGGGCCACTTTTTGCTCAGCAGGCCTACAGGGGTGTGGAGGTACTAAGAGATCTTGGAACAAAAATGATGCTTACCTGAGGGGGCTGGGAGTCCTGAAAAGGGTACTTCCTTTACAGTAAAGCACAACAGCGACTAAGAGCTCATGGAAAGAGCTGCATGCCTCCCTTTCTGCAGGGCTACTCAGGGCCTTACCTCGAGGCAAGGATTCACGTTGAGATTCCCTTTAGCTCTAGAGCATGGCAAGGTGAGCCCCACCCCGGCCAAAGGAGCTCCGTGTTTAGCCAGAGAAAACTCATTTTCTTACCAGACCAATGCCTACAGTGGCCAGGGGCCTGTCAACAGCAGCGAATTTCAGGGAGCTTCACGGCAGCAAGAATGGAGCTTTCCAAACTGAAAGCAAGGTTAGTCCCATCATGCCCCCATTTCCATGGGCACAGGCAGCATACATCTCTGTGGTTTCTAACAAGTCAAAAGAGACACGGAGTACACACTGGTTGCTTCCCTGAATCAACTTCTCGAGGCAGGGTGTTCTGCATCTAGTGCACGACCTCACCAAGGAACGCCCTAGCTAGGCCTCTGGGCCCGTGCGTCTTCAAGAGCCTGCAGGGCTACAGGAAATACTGTGCTTTAGTTGCAATAAGAACGCACGCAGTCTTTCTCCTGATGGCAGGGTGACTTCAGGTAGGAGGTCTTAGATGGAAGGAGAAGCCTAGTGTTTTTCTCTGTGCAGCTCAGACTAGGGAATGAGTGCGACTTCCACGGCATGTTGGAACCTGCTAGAACGGTGCTCGTGAACCTGTGCGAGTGCTGTGAATCAAGATATCACAAGAAAGAGTGCAGTGTGTTGCCCATGACTCAGCAGACACAGAGGACCTCCGAGGGACGATGGGCCTCGTTGTTGCTCAGCAGGCTTACAGGGGTGTGGAGGTACTCAGGGATCTTGGAACAAAAATGATGCTCACCCGAGAGGCCTACGAGTCCGGAAAAGGGTACTTCCTTTAAAGTAAAGCTGAACAGCGACTTAGAGCGCATGGAAAGACCTGCATGCCTCCCTTTCTGCAGGGCTACCGAGGGCCTTACCTCGAGGCAAGGACTCACGTTGGGATTCCCTTTAGCTCTACAGCATGGCAAGGTGAGCCCCACCCCGGCCAAAGAAGCTCCGTGTGTAGCCAGAGAAAACTCATTTTCTTCCCACACCAATGCTAGAGTGGCCAGGGGCCTGTCAACAGCAGAGAATATCAGGGAGCTTCACGGCAGCAAGAATGGAGCTTTCCAAATGGAAAGCAAGGCTAGTACCATCATGCCCCCATTTCCATGGGCACAGGCAGCATACATCTCTGTGGTTTCTAACAAGTCAAAAGAGACACGGAGTACACACTGGTTGCTTCCCTGAATCAACTTCTCGAGGCAGGATTTTCTGCATCTAGTGCACGACCTCACCAAGGAACGCCCTAGCTAGGCCTCTGGGCCCGTGCGTCTTCAAGAGCCTGCAGGGCTACAGGAAATACTGTGCTTTAGTTGCAATAGGAACGCAAGCCGTCTTTCTCCTGGGGGCAGGATGACTTCAGGTAGGAGGTCTTAGATGGAAGGAGAAGCCCAGTGTTTTTCTCTGTGCAGCTCAGACTAGGGAATGAGTGCGACTTCCACGGCATGTTGGAAACTGCTAGAACGGTGCTCGTGAACCTGTGCGAGTGCCGTGAATCAAGATATCACAAGAAAGAGTGCAGTGTGTTGCCCATGACTCAGCAGACACAGAGGACCTCCGAGGGCCCAATGGGCCTCGTTGTTGCTCAGCAGGCTTACAGGGGTGTGGAGGTACTCAGGGATCTTGGAACAAAAATGATGCTCACCTGAGAGGCCTACGAGTCCGGAAAAGGGTACTTCCTTTAAAGTAAAGGAGAACAGCGACTAAGAACTAATGGAAAGAGCTGAATGCCTCCCTTTCTGCAGGGCTACTCAGGGCCTTACCTCGAGGCAAGGACTCACGTTGAGATTCCCTTTAGCTCTAGAGCATGGCAAGGTGAGCCCCACCCCGGCCAAAGAAGCTCCGTGTGTAGCCAGAGAAAACTCATTTTCTTCCCACACCAATGTAGAGGGACCAGAGGCCTGTCAACAGCAGAGAATTTCAGGGAGCTTCCCGGCGGCAAGAATGGAGCTTTCCAAATGGAAAGCAAGGCTAGTACCATCATGCCCCCATTTCCATGGGCACAGGCAGCATACATCTCTGTGGTTTTTAACAAGTCCAATGAGACACAGAGTACACACTGTTTTCCTCCCTTAATCAACTTCTCGAGGCAGGGTGTTCTGCATCTAGTGAACGGCCTCACCAAGGAAAGCCCAAGCTAGGCCTCTGGGCCCGTGCCTCTTCAAAAGTCTGCAGTGCTAAAGGAAAAACTGTGCTTTAGTTGCAATAAGAACGCAGCCGTCTTTCTCCAGGAGGCAAGGTGACTTCAGCTAGGAGGTCCTGGATGGATGGAGAAGGCTAGTGTTTTTCTCTGTGCAGCTCAAACTAGGGAAGGAGTGCGACTTCCACGGCAAGTTGGAACTTGCTAGAATCGTGCTCGTGAATCTGTGCGATTGCTGGCTAAATCAAGATGTACCAATAAGAGTGCAGTGTGTTGCCCTACACTCGGCATACACACCGTGAGTCGGAAAGCTAGGGGCCTGGATATTGCTTAGAAGGGCCAGGGGAGCCTGAGGGTACTCGGTGTTCTTGCAGGGAACAGGTTTTCCAGGTGAGGCACCTAGGTGTCCTGAAAAGCGTACTGGCATTAAAATGCTGCAGAGCAGCGACTACGGCCTCATGGAAACTGCTACACGCCTCCGCTTCTGCATAGCATTTCAGGGCCTTCCCTCGAGGCAAGTTCTCACGTTGCTTGCACTGTGAGCGACACAACATGTTAGGATGCTGTATTTCTCCTTGAATAGAGTGACTTCAGGAAAGAGGTCCTCGTTAAATTCTAAGAAGAGTGTTTTCTCAGGGCATTCAAACGAGGGCAATGTCGAAAACTTCCAGGGCATGTTGGACTGCCTAGAAATGTGGTTCTGATGCTGTTCGACTGCTCTGGAAATAGAGCTCTCCTGAAGTAACGTACAGTGTGTTGCCCGAGACTCGGCAGACACAGAGGGCCTCCGATGGACATATGGGACTCAATGCTTCTCAGCAGGCCCACCGGGGTGTGGAGGGAGTCTGTGCTCTTGGACCCAAAATGATGCTCACCTGAGGCGCCTAAAGGTCCTGAAAAGGGTACTTCCTTTACAATAAAGCAGAACCTCCACTAAGAGCTCATGGAAAGAGCTGCATGCCTCCCTTTCTGCAGGGCTACTCAGGTCCTTACCTCGAGGCAAGGACTCACGTTGAGATTCCCTTTAGCTTTAGAGCATGGCAAGGTGAGCCCCACACCGGCCAATGAAGCTCCGTGTGTAGCCAGAGAAAACGCATTTTCTTCCCAGACCCTTGCCTACAGTGGCCTGAGGCCTGTCAACAGCAGAGAATTTCAGGGAGCTTCACGGTAGCAAGAATGGAGCTTTCCAAATGGAAAGCAAGGCTAGTACCATCATGCCCCCATTTCCATGGGCACAGGCAGCATACATCTCTGTGGTTTCTAACAAGTCAAAAGAGACACAGAGTACACACTGGTTGCTTCCCTGAATCAACTTCTCGAGGCAGGGTGTTCTGCACCTTGTGAACGGTCTCACCAAGGAACGCCGTAGCAAGGCCTCCGGAACCGTGCCTCTTCAAAAGCCTGCAGTGCTACAGGAAAAACTGTGCTTTAGTTGCAACAGGAACGCAAGCCGTCTTTCTCCTGGAGGCAGGGTGACTTCAGGTAGGAGGTCCTGATTGGAAGGAGAAGCCTAGTGTTTTTCTCTGTGCAGCTCAGACTAGGGAATGAGTGCGACTTCCACGGCATGTTGGAACTTGCAAGAACGTTGCTCTTCAACTTGCGAGTGCTGAGAGTCAAGATATCACAAGAGAGAGTGCAGTGTGTTGACCATGACTCAGCAGACACAGAGGACCTCCGAGGGACCAATGGGCCACTTTTTGCTCAGCAGGCCTACAGGGGTGTGGAGGTACTAAGAGATCTTGGAACAAAAATGATGCTTACCTGAGGGGGCTGGGAGTCCTGAAAAGGGTACTTCCTTTACAGTAAAGCACAACAGCGACTAAGAGCTCATGGAAAGAGCTGCATGCCTCCCTTTCTGCAGGGCTACTCAGGGCCTTACCTCGAGGCAAGGATTCACGTTGAGATTCCCTTTAGCTCTAGAGCATGGCAAGGTGAGCCCCACCCCGGCCAAAGGAGCTCCGTGTTTAGCCAGAGAAAACTCATTTTCTTACCAGACCAATGCCTACAGTGGCCAGGGGCCTGTCAACAGCAGCGAATTTCAGGGAGCTTCACGGCAGCAAGAATGGAGCCTTCCAAACTGAAAGCAAGGTTAGTCCCATCATGCCCCCATTTCCATGGGCACAGGCAGCATACAGCTCTGTGGTTTCTAACAAGTCAAAAGAGACACGGAGTCCACACTGGTTGCTTCCCTGAATCAACTTCTCGAGGCAGGGTTTTCGGCATCTAGTGAACGACCTCACCAAGGAAAGCCTTAGCTAGGCCTCTGGCCCCTTGCCTCTTCCAAACCTGCAGTGCTACAGGAAAAACTGTGCTTTAGTTGCAATAGGAACGCAAGCCGTCTTTCTCCTGAGGCAGGGTGACTTCAGGTAGGAGGTCCTGGATGGAAGGAGAAGCCTAGTGTTTTTCTCTGTGCAGCTCAGACCAGGGAATGAGTGCGACTTCCACGGCATGTTGGAACTTGCTAGAACATTGCTCTTGAACCTGTGCGAGTGCTGTGAATCAAGATATCACAAGAAAGAGTGCAGTGTGTTGCCCATGACTCAGCAGACACAGAGGACCTCCGAGGGACGATGGGCCTCGTTGTTGCTCAGCAGGCCTACAGGGGTGTGGAGGTACTCAGGGATCTTGGAACAAAAATGATGCTCACCCGAGAGGCCTAGGAGTCCTGAAAAGGGTACTTCCTTTAAAGTAAAGCTGAACAGCGACTTAGAGCTAACGGAAAGAGCTGCATGCCTCCCTTTCTGCAGGGCTACTCAGGGCCTTACCTCGAGGCAAAGACTCAAGTTGAGATTCCCTTTAGCTCCAGAGCATGGCAAGGTGAGCCCCACCCCGGCCAATGAAGCTCCGTGTGTAGGCAGAGAAAATTCATTTTCTTCCCACACTCATGGCTACAGTGGCCAGAGGGCTGTCAACAGCAGAGAATTTCAGGGAGCTTCACGGCAGTAAGAATGGAGCTTTCCAAATGGAAAGGAAGGCTAGTACCATCATGCCCCCATAACCATTGGCACAGGCAGCATACATCTCTGTGGTTTCTAACAAGTCAAAAGAGACACGGAGTACACACTGGTTGCTTCCCTGAATCAACTTCTCGAGGCAGGGTGTTCTGCATCTAGTGCACGACCTCACCAAGGAACGCCCTAGCTCGGCCTCTGGGCCCGTGCGTCTTCAAGAGCCTGCAGGGCTACAGGAAATACTGTGCTTTAGTTGCAATAAGAACGCACGCAGTCTTTCTCCTGATGGCAGGGTGACTTCAGGTAGGAGGTCTTAGATGGAAGGAGAAGCCTAGTGTTTTTCTCTGTGCAGCTCAGACTAGGGAATGAGTGCGACTTCCACGGCATGTTGGAACCTGCTAGAACGGTGCTCGTGAACCTGTGCGAGTGCTGTGAATCAAGATATCACAAGAAAGAGTGCAGTGTGTTGCCCATGACTCAGCAGACACAGAGGACCTCCGAGGGACGATGGGCCTCGTTGTTGCTCAGCAGGCTTACAGGGGTGTGGAGGTACTCAGGGATCTTGGAACAAAAATGATGCTCACCCGAGAGGCCTACGAGTCCGGAAAAGGGTACTTCCTTTAAAGTAAAGCTGAACAGCGACTTAGAGCGCATGGAAAGACCTGCATGCCTCCCTTTCTGCAGGGCTACCGAGGGCCTTACCTCGAGGCAAGGACTCACGTTGGGATTCCCTTTAGCTCTACAGCATGGCAAGGTGAGCCCCACCCCGGCCAAAGAAGCTCCGTGTGTAGCCAGAGAAAACTCATTTTCTTCCCACACCAATGCTAGAGTGGCCAGGGGCCTGTCAACAGCAGAGAATATCAGGGAGCTTCACGGCAGCAAGAATGGAGCTTTCCAAATGGAAAGCAAGGCTAGTACCATCATGCCCCCATTTCCATGGGCACAGGCAGCATACATCTCTGTGGTTTCTAACAAGTCAAAAGAGACACGGAGTACACACTGGTTGCTTCCCTGAATCAACTTCTCGAGGCAGGATTTTCTGCATCTAGTGCACGACCTCACCAAGGAACGCCCTAGCTAGGCCTCTGGGCCCGTGCGTCTTCAAGAGCCTGCAGGGCTACAGGAAATACTGTGCTTTAGTTGCAATAGGAACGCAAGCCGTCTTTCTCCTGGGGGCAGGATGACTTCAGGTAGGAGGTCTTAGATGGAAGGAGAAGCCCAGTGTTTTTCTCTGTGCAGCTCAGACTAGGGAATGAGTGCGACTTCCACGGCATGTTGGAAACTGCTAGAACGGTGCTCGTGAACCTGTGCGAGTGCCGTGAATCAAGATATCACAAGAAAGAGTGCAGTGTGTTGCCCATGACTCAGCAGACACAGAGGACCTCCGAGGGCCCAATGGGCCTCGTTGTTGCTCAGCAGGCTTACAGGGGTGTGGAGGTACTCAGGGATCTTGGAACAAAAATGATGCTCACCTGAGAGGCCTACGAGTCCGGAAAAGGGTACTTCCTTTAAAGTAAAGGAGAACAGCGACTAAGAACTAATGGAAAGAGCTGAATGCCTCCCTTTCTGCAGGGCTACTCAGGGCCTTACCTCGAGGCAAGGACTCACGTTGAGATTCCCTTTAGCTCTAGAGCATGGCAAGGTGAGCCCCACCCCGGCCAAAGAAGCTCCGTGTGTAGCCAGAGAAAACTCATTTTCTTCCCACACCAATGTAGAGGGACCAGAGGCCTGTCAACAGCAGAGAATTTCAGGGAGCTTCCCGGCGGCAAGAATGGAGCTTTCCAAATGGAAAGCAAGGCTAGTACCATCATGCCCCCATTTCCATGGGCACAGGCAGCATACATCTCTGTGGTTTTTAACAAGTCCAATGAGACACAGAGTACACACTGTTTTCCTCCCTTAATCAACTTCTCGAGGCAGGGTGTTCTGCATCTAGTGAACGGCCTCACCAAGGAAAGCCCAAGCTAGGCCTCTGGGCCCGTGCCTCTTCAAAAGTCTGCAGTGCTAAAGGAAAAACTGTGCTTTAGTTGCAATAAGAACGCAGCCGTCTTTCTCCAGGAGGCAAGGTGACTTCAGCTAGGAGGTCCTGGATGGATGGAGAAGGCTAGTGTTTTTCTCTGTGCAGCTCAAACTAGGGAAGGAGTGCGACTTCCACGGCAAGTTGGAACTTGCTAGAATCGTGCTCGTGAATCTGTGCGATTGCTGGCTAAATCAAGATGTACCAATAAGAGTGCAGTGTGTTGCCCTACACTCGGCATACACACCGTGAGTCGGAAAGCTAGGGGCCTGGATATTGCTTAGAAGGGCCAGGGGAGCCTGAGGGTACTCGGTGTTCTTGCAGGGAACAGGTTTTCCAGGTGAGGCACCTAGGTGTCCTGAAAAGCGTACTGGCATTAAAATGCTGCAGAGCAGCGACTACGGCCTCATGGAAACTGCTACACGCCTCCGCTTCTGCATAGCATTTCAGGGCCTTCCCTCGAGGCAAGTTCTCACGTTGCTTGCACTGTGAGCGACACAACATGTTAGGATGCTGTATTTCTCCTTGAATAGAGTGACTTCAGGAAAGAGGTCCTCGTTAAATTCTAAGAAGAGTGTTTTCTCAGGGCATTCAAACGAGGGCAATGTCGAAAACTTCCAGGGCATGTTGGACTGCCTAGAAATGTGGTTCTGATGCTGTTCGACTGCTCTGGAAATAGAGCTCTCCTGAAGTAACGTACAGTGTGTTGCCCGAGACTCGGCAGACACAGAGGGCCTCCGATGGACATATGGGACTCAATGCTTCTCAGCAGGCCCACCGGGGTGTGGAGGGAGTCTGTGCTCTTGGACCCAAAATGATGCTCACCTGAGGCGCCTAAAGGTCCTGAAAAGGGTACTTCCTTTACAATAAAGCAGAACCTCCACTAAGAGCTCATGGAAAGAGCTGCATGCCTCCCTTTCTGCAGGGCTACTCAGGTCCTTACCTCGAGGCAAGGACTCACGTTGAGATTCCCTTTAGCTTTAGAGCATGGCAAGGTGAGCCCCACACCGGCCAATGAAGCTCCGTGTGTAGCCAGAGAAAACGCATTTTCTTCCCAGACCCTTGCCTACAGTGGCCTGAGGCCTGTCAACAGCAGAGAATTTCAGGGAGCTTCACGGTAGCAAGAATGGAGCTTTCCAAATGGAAAGCAAGGCTAGTACCATCATGCCCCCATTTCCATGGGCACAGGCAGCATACATCTCTGTGGTTTCTAACAAGTCAAAAGAGACACAGAGTACACACTGGTTGCTTCCCTGAATCAACTTCTCGAGGCAGGGTGTTCTGCACCTTGTGAACGGTCTCACCAAGGAACGCCGTAGCAAGGCCTCCGGAACCGTGCCTCTTCAAAAGCCTGCAGTGCTACAGGAAAAACTGTGCTTTAGTTGCAACAGGAACGCAAGCCGTCTTTCTCCTGGAGGCAGGGTGACTTCAGGTAGGAGGTCCTGATTGGAAGGAGAAGCCTAGTGTTTTTCTCTGTGCAGCTCAGACTAGGGAATGAGTGCGACTTCCACGGCATGTTGGAACTTGCAAGAACGTTGCTCTTCAACTTGCGAGTGCTGAGAGTCAAGATATCACAAGAGAGAGTGCAGTGTGTTGACCATGACTCAGCAGACACAGAGGACCTCCGAGGGACCAATGGGCCACTTTTTGCTCAGCAGGCCTACAGGGGTGTGGAGGTACTAAGAGATCTTGGAACAAAAATGATGCTTACCTGAGGGGGCTGGGAGTCCTGAAAAGGGTACTTCCTTTACAGTAAAGCACAACAGCGACTAAGAGCTCATGGAAAGAGCTGCATGCCTCCCTTTCTGCAGGGCTACTCAGGGCCTTACCTCGAGGCAAGGATTCACGTTGAGATTCCCTTTAGCTCTAGAGCATGGCAAGGTGAGCCCCACCCCGGCCAAAGGAGCTCCGTGTTTAGCCAGAGAAAACTCATTTTCTTACCAGACCAATGCCTACAGTGGCCAGGGGCCTGTCAACAGCAGCGAATTTCAGGGAGCTTCACGGCAGCAAGAATGGAGCTTTCCAAACTGAAAGCAAGGTTAGTCCCATCATGCCCCCATTTCCATGGGCACAGGCAGCATACATCTCTGTGGTTTCTAACAAGTCAAAAGAGACACGGAGTACACACTGGTTGCTTCCCTGAATCAACTTCTCGAGGCAGGGTGTTCTGCATCTAGTGCACGACCTCACCAAGGAACGCCCTAGCTAGGCCTCTGGGCCCGTGCGTCTTCAAGAGCCTGCAGGGCTACAGGAAATACTGTGCTTTAGTTGCAATAAGAACGCACGCAGTCTTTCTCCTGATGGCAGGGTGACTTCAGGTAGGAGGTCTTAGATGGAAGGAGAAGCCTAGTGTTTTTCTCTGTGCAGCTCAGACTAGGGAATGAGTGCGACTTCCACGGCATGTTGGAACCTGCTAGAACGGTGCTCGTGAACCTGTGCGAGTGCTGTGAATCAAGATATCACAAGAAAGAGTGCAGTGTGTTGCCCATGACTCAGCAGACACAGAGGACCTCCGAGGGACGATGGGCCTCGTTGTTGCTCAGCAGGCTTACAGGGGTGTGGAGGTACTCAGGGATCTTGGAACAAAAATGATGCTCACCCGAGAGGCCTACGAGTCCGGAAAAGGGTACTTCCTTTAAAGTAAAGCTGAACAGCGACTTAGAGCGCATGGAAAGACCTGCATGCCTCCCTTTCTGCAGGGCTACCGAGGGCCTTACCTCGAGGCAAGGACTCACGTTGGGATTCCCTTTAGCTCTACAGCATGGCAAGGTGAGCCCCACCCCGGCCAAAGAAGCTCCGTGTGTAGCCAGAGAAAACTCATTTTCTTCCCACACCAATGCTAGAGTGGCCAGGGGCCTGTCAACAGCAGAGAATATCAGGGAGCTTCACGGCAGCAAGAATGGAGCTTTCCAAATGGAAAGCAAGGCTAGTACCATCATGCCCCCATTTCCATGGGCACAGGCAGCATACATCTCTGTGGTTTCTAACAAGTCAAAAGAGACACGGAGTACACACTGGTTGCTTCCCTGAATCAACTTCTCGAGGCAGGATTTTCTGCATCTAGTGCACGACCTCACCAAGGAACGCCCTAGCTAGGCCTCTGGGCCCGTGCGTCTTCAAGAGCCTGCAGGGCTACAGGAAATACTGTGCTTTAGTTGCAATAGGAACGCAAGCCGTCTTTCTCCTGGGGGCAGGATGACTTCAGGTAGGAGGTCTTAGATGGAAGGAGAAGCCCAGTGTTTTTCTCTGTGCAGCTCAGACTAGGGAATGAGTGCGACTTCCACGGCATGTTGGAAACTGCTAGAACGGTGCTCGTGAACCTGTGCGAGTGCCGTGAATCAAGATATCACAAGAAAGAGTGCAGTGTGTTGCCCATGACTCAGCAGACACAGAGGACCTCCGAGGGCCCAATGGGCCTCGTTGTTGCTCAGCAGGCTTACAGGGGTGTGGAGGTACTCAGGGATCTTGGAACAAAAATGATGCTCACCTGAGAGGCCTACGAGTCCGGAAAAGGGTACTTCCTTTAAAGTAAAGGAGAACAGCGACTAAGAACTAATGGAAAGAGCTGAATGCCTCCCTTTCTGCAGGGCTACTCAGGGCCTTACCTCGAGGCAAGGACTCACGTTGAGATTCCCTTTAGCTCTAGAGCATGGCAAGGTGAGCCCCACCCCGGCCAAAGAAGCTCCGTGTGTAGCCAGAGAAAACTCATTTTCTTCCCACACCAATGTAGAGGGACCAGAGGCCTGTCAACAGCAGAGAATTTCAGGGAGCTTCCCGGCGGCAAGAATGGAGCTTTCCAAATGGAAAGCAAGGCTAGTACCATCATGCCCCCATTTCCATGGGCACAGGCAGCATACATCTCTGTGGTTTTTAACAAGTCCAATGAGACACAGAGTACACACTGTTTTCCTCCCTTAATCAACTTCTCGAGGCAGGGTGTTCTGCATCTAGTGAACGGCCTCACCAAGGAAAGCCCAAGCTAGGCCTCTGGGCCCGTGCCTCTTCAAAAGTCTGCAGTGCTAAAGGAAAAACTGTGCTTTAGTTGCAATAAGAACGCAGCCGTCTTTCTCCAGGAGGCAAGGTGACTTCAGCTAGGAGGTCCTGGATGGATGGAGAAGGCTAGTGTTTTTCTCTGTGCAGCTCAAACTAGGGAAGGAGTGCGACTTCCACGGCAAGTTGGAACTTGCTAGAATCGTGCTCGTGAATCTGTGCGATTGCTGGCTAAATCAAGATGTACCAATAAGAGTGCAGTGTGTTGCCCTACACTCGGCATACACACCGTGAGTCGGAAAGCTAGGGGCCTGGATATTGCTTAGAAGGGCCAGGGGAGCCTGAGGGTACTCGGTGTTCTTGCAGGGAACAGGTTTTCCAGGTGAGGCACCTAGGTGTCCTGAAAAGCGTACTGGCATTAAAATGCTGCAGAGCAGCGACTACGGCCTCATGGAAACTGCTACACGCCTCCGCTTCTGCATAGCATTTCAGGGCCTTCCCTCGAGGCAAGTTCTCACGTTGCTTGCACTGTGAGCGACACAACATGTTAGGATGCTGTATTTCTCCTTGAATAGAGTGACTTCAGGAAAGAGGTCCTCGTTAAATTCTAAGAAGAGTGTTTTCTCAGGGCATTCAAACGAGGGCAATGTCGAAAACTTCCAGGGCATGTTGGACTGCCTAGAAATGTGGTTCTGATGCTGTTCGACTGCTCTGGAAATAGAGCTCTCCTGAAGTAACGTACAGTGTGTTGCCCGAGACTCGGCAGACACAGAGGGCCTCCGATGGACATATGGGACTCAATGCTTCTCAGCAGGCCCACCGGGGTGTGGAGGGAGTCTGTGCTCTTGGACCCAAAATGATGCTCACCTGAGGCGCCTAAAGGTCCTGAAAAGGGTACTTCCTTTACAATAAAGCAGAACCTCCACTAAGAGCTCATGGAAAGAGCTGCATGCCTCCCTTTCTGCAGGGCTACTCAGGTCCTTACCTCGAGGCAAGGACTCACGTTGAGATTCCCTTTAGCTTTAGAGCATGGCAAGGTGAGCCCCACACCGGCCAATGAAGCTCCGTGTGTAGCCAGAGAAAACGCATTTTCTTCCCAGACCCTTGCCTACAGTGGCCTGAGGCCTGTCAACAGCAGAGAATTTCAGGGAGCTTCACGGTAGCAAGAATGGAGCTTTCCAAATGGAAAGCAAGGCTAGTACCATCATGCCCCCATTTCCATGGGCACAGGCAGCATACATCTCTGTGGTTTCTAACAAGTCAAAAGAGACACAGAGTACACACTGGTTGCTTCCCTGAATCAACTTCTCGAGGCAGGGTGTTCTGCACCTTGTGAACGGTCTCACCAAGGAACGCCGTAGCAAGGCCTCCGGAACCGTGCCTCTTCAAAAGCCTGCAGTGCTACAGGAAAAACTGTGCTTTAGTTGCAACAGGAACGCAAGCCGTCTTTCTCCTGGAGGCAGGGTGACTTCAGGTAGGAGGTCCTGATTGGAAGGAGAAGCCTAGTGTTTTTCTCTGTGCAGCTCAGACTAGGGAATGAGTGCGACTTCCACGGCATGTTGGAACTTGCAAGAACGTTGCTCTTCAACTTGCGAGTGCTGAGAGTCAAGATATCACAAGAGAGAGTGCAGTGTGTTGACCATGACTCAGCAGACACAGAGGACCTCCGAGGGACCAATGGGCCACTTTTTGCTCAGCAGGCCTACAGGGGTGTGGAGGTACTAAGAGATCTTGGAACAAAAATGATGCTTACCTGAGGGGGCTGGGAGTCCTGAAAAGGGTACTTCCTTTACAGTAAAGCACAACAGCGACTAAGAGCTCATGGAAAGAGCTGCATGCCTCCCTTTCTGCAGGGCTACTCAGGGCCTTACCTCGAGGCAAGGATTCACGTTGAGATTCCCTTTAGCTCTAGAGCATGGCAAGGTGAGCCCCACCCCGGCCAAAGGAGCTCCGTGTTTAGCCAGAGAAAACTCATTTTCTTACCAGACCAATGCCTACAGTGGCCAGGGGCCTGTCAACAGCAGCGAATTTCAGGGAGCTTCACGGCAGCAAGAATGGAGCTTTCCAAACTGAAAGCAAGGTTAGTCCCATCATGCCCCCATTTCCATGGGCACAGGCAGCATACATCTCTGTGGTTTCTAACAAGTCAAAAGAGACACGGAGTACACACTGGTTGCTTCCCTGAATCAACTTCTCGAGGCAGGGTGTTCTGCATCTAGTGCACGACCTCACCAAGGAACGCCCTAGCTAGGCCTCTGGGCCCGTGCGTCTTCAAGAGCCTGCAGGGCTACAGGAAATACTGTGCTTTAGTTGCAATAAGAACGCACGCAGTCTTTCTCCTGATGGCAGGGTGACTTCAGGTAGGAGGTCTTAGATGGAAGGAGAAGCCTAGTGTTTTTCTCTGTGCAGCTCAGACTAGGGAATGAGTGCGACTTCCACGGCATGTTGGAACCTGCTAGAACGGTGCTCGTGAACCTGTGCGAGTGCTGTGAATCAAGATATCACAAGAAAGAGTGCAGTGTGTTGCCCATGACTCAGCAGACACAGAGGACCTCCGAGGGACGATGGGCCTCGTTGTTGCTCAGCAGGCTTACAGGGGTGTGGAGGTACTCAGGGATC
Source organism: Balaenoptera borealis (assembly GCF_965194805.1). Lineage (NCBI taxonomy): Eukaryota > Metazoa > Chordata > Mammalia > Artiodactyla > Balaenopteridae > Balaenoptera > Balaenoptera borealis. The sequence continues at coordinate 102,833 of NW_028123848.1, read as the reverse complement.
TTGGAACAAAAATGATGCTCACCCGAGAGGCCTACGAGTCCGGAAAAGGGTACTTCCTTTAAAGTAAAGCTGAACAGCGACTTAGAGCGCATGGAAAGACCTGCATGCCTCCCTTTCTGCAGGGCTACCGAGGGCCTTACCTCGAGGCAAGGACTCACGTTGGGATTCCCTTTAGCTCTACAGCATGGCAAGGTGAGCCCCACCCCGGCCAAAGAAGCTCCGTGTGTAGCCAGAGAAAACTCATTTTCTTCCCACACCAATGCTAGAGTGGCCAGGGGCCTGTCAACAGCAGAGAATATCAGGGAGCTTCACGGCAGCAAGAATGGAGCTTTCCAAATGGAAAGCAAGGCTAGTACCATCATGCCCCCATTTCCATGGGCACAGGCAGCATACATCTCTGTGGTTTCTAACAAGTCAAAAGAGACACGGAGTACACACTGGTTGCTTCCCTGAATCAACTTCTCGAGGCAGGATTTTCTGCATCTAGTGCACGACCTCACCAAGGAACGCCCTAGCTAGGCCTCTGGGCCCGTGCGTCTTCAAGAGCCTGCAGGGCTACAGGAAATACTGTGCTTTAGTTGCAATAGGAACGCAAGCCGTCTTTCTCCTGGGGGCAGGATGACTTCAGGTAGGAGGTCTTAGATGGAAGGAGAAGCCCAGTGTTTTTCTCTGTGCAGCTCAGACTAGGGAATGAGTGCGACTTCCACGGCATGTTGGAAACTGCTAGAACGGTGCTCGTGAACCTGTGCGAGTGCCGTGAATCAAGATATCACAAGAAAGAGTGCAGTGTGTTGCCCATGACTCAGCAGACACAGAGGACCTCCGAGGGCCCAATGGGCCTCGTTGTTGCTCAGCAGGCTTACAGGGGTGTGGAGGTACTCAGGGATCTTGGAACAAAAATGATGCTCACCTGAGAGGCCTACGAGTCCGGAAAAGGGTACTTCCTTTAAAGTAAAGGAGAACAGCGACTAAGAACTAATGGAAAGAGCTGAATGCCTCCCTTTCTGCAGGGCTACTCAGGGCCTTACCTCGAGGCAAGGACTCACGTTGAGATTCCCTTTAGCTCTAGAGCATGGCAAGGTGAGCCCCACCCCGGCCAAAGAAGCTCCGTGTGTAGCCAGAGAAAACTCATTTTCTTCCCACACCAATGTAGAGGGACCAGAGGCCTGTCAACAGCAGAGAATTTCAGGGAGCTTCCCGGCGGCAAGAATGGAGCTTTCCAAATGGAAAGCAAGGCTAGTACCATCATGCCCCCATTTCCATGGGCACAGGCAGCATACATCTCTGTGGTTTTTAACAAGTCCAATGAGACACAGAGTACACACTGTTTTCCTCCCTTAATCAACTTCTCGAGGCAGGGTGTTCTGCATCTAGTGAACGGCCTCACCAAGGAAAGCCCAAGCTAGGCCTCTGGGCCCGTGCCTCTTCAAAAGTCTGCAGTGCTAAAGGAAAAACTGTGCTTTAGTTGCAATAAGAACGCAGCCGTCTTTCTCCAGGAGGCAAGGTGACTTCAGCTAGGAGGTCCTGGATGGATGGAGAAGGCTAGTGTTTTTCTCTGTGCAGCTCAAACTAGGGAAGGAGTGCGACTTCCACGGCAAGTTGGAACTTGCTAGAATCGTGCTCGTGAATCTGTGCGATTGCTGGCTAAATCAAGATGTACCAATAAGAGTGCAGTGTGTTGCCCTACACTCGGCATACACACCGTGAGTCGGAAAGCTAGGGGCCTGGATATTGCTTAGAAGGGCCAGGGGAGCCTGAGGGTACTCGGTGTTCTTGCAGGGAACAGGTTTTCCAGGTGAGGCACCTAGGTGTCCTGAAAAGCGTACTGGCGTTAAAATGCTGCAGAGCAGCGACTACGGCCTCATGGAAACTGCTACACGCCTCCGCTTCTGCATAGCATTTCAGGGCCTTACCTCGAGGCAAGTTCTCACGTTGCTTGCACTGTGAGCGACACAGCATGTTAGGATGCTGTATTTCTCCTTGAATAGAGTGACTTCAGGAAAGAGGTCCTCGTTAAATTCTAAGAAGAGTGTTTTCTCAGGGCATTCAAACGAGGGCAATGTCGAAAACTTCCAGGGCATGTTGGACTGCCTAGAAATGTGGTTCTGATGCTGTTCGACTGCTCTGGAAATAGAGCTCTCCTGAAGTAACGTACAGTGTGTTGCCCGAGACTCGGCAGACACAGAGGGCCTCCGATGGACATATGGGACTCAATGCTTCTCAGCAGGCCCACCGGGGTGTGGAGGGAGTCTGTGCTCTTGGACCCAAAATGATGCTCACCTGAGGCGCCTAAAGGTCCTGAAAAGGGTACTTCCTTTACAATAAAGCAGAACCTCCACTAAGAGCTCATGGAAAGAGCTGCATGCCTCCCTTTCTGCAGGGCTACTCAGGTCCTTACCTCGAGGCAAGGACTCACGTTGAGATTCCCTTTAGCTTTAGAGCATGGCAAGGTGAGCCCCACACCGGCCAATGAAGCTCCGTGTGTAGCCAGAGAAAACGCATTTTCTTCCCAGACCCTTGCCTACAGTGGCCTGAGGCCTGTCAACAGCAGAGAATTTCAGGGAGCTTCACGGTAGCAAGAATGGAGCTTTCCAAATGGAAAGCAAGGCTAGTACCATCATGCCCCCATTTCCATGGGCACAGGCAGCATACATCTCTGTGGTTTCTAACAAGTCAAAAGAGACACAGAGTACACACTGGTTGCTTCCCTGAATCAACTTCTCGAGGCAGGGTGTTCTGCACCTTGTGAACGGTCTCACCAAGGAACGCCGTAGCAAGGCCTCCGGAACCGTGCCTCTTCAAAAGCCTGCAGTGCTACAGGAAAAACTGTGCTTTAGTTGCAACAGGAACGCAAGCCGTCTTTCTCCTGGAGGCAGGGTGACTTCAGGTAGGAGGTCCTGATTGGAAGGAGAAGCCTAGTGTTTTTCTCTGTGCAGCTCAGACTAGGGAATGAGTGCGACTTCCACGGCATGTTGGAACTTGCAAGAACGTTGCTCTTCAACTTGCGAGTGCTGAGAGTCAAGATATCACAAGAGAGAGTGCAGTGTGTTGACCATGACTCAGCAGACACAGAGGACCTCCGAGGGACCAATGGGCCACTTTTTGCTCAGCAGGCCTACAGGGGTGTGGAGGTACTAAGAGATCTTGGAACAAAAATGATGCTTACCTGAGGGGGCTGGGAGTCCTGAAAAGGGTACTTCCTTTACAGTAAAGCACAACAGCGACTAAGAGCTCATGGAAAGAGCTGCATGCCTCCCTTTCTGCAGGGCTACTCAGGGCCTTACCTCGAGGCAAGGATTCACGTTGAGATTCCCTTTAGCTCTAGAGCATGGCAAGGTGAGCCCCACCCCGGCCAAAGGAGCTCCGTGTTTAGCCAGAGAAAACTCATTTTCTTACCAGACCAATGCCTACAGTGGCCAGGGGCCTGTCAACAGCAGCGAATTTCAGGGAGCTTCACGGCAGCAAGAATGGAGCCTTCCAAACTGAAAGCAAGGTTAGTCCCATCATGCCCCCATTTCCATGGGCACAGGCAGCATACAGCTCTGTGGTTTCTAACAAGTCAAAAGAGACACGGAGTCCACACTGGTTGCTTCCCTGAATCAACTTCTCGAGGCAGGGTTTTCGGCATCTAGTGAACGACCTCACCAAGGAAAGCCTTAGCTAGGCCTCTGGCCCCTTGCCTCTTCCAAACCTGCAGTGCTACAGGAAAAACTGTGCTTTAGTTGCAATAGGAACGCAAGCCGTCTTTCTCCTGAGGCAGGGTGACTTCAGGTAGGAGGTCCTGGATGGAAGGAGAAGCCTAGTGTTTTTCTCTGTGCAGCTCAGACCAGGGAATGAGTGCGACTTCCACGGCATGTTGGAACTTGCTAGAACATTGCTCTTGAACCTGTGCGAGTGCTGTGAATCAAGATATCACAAGAAAGAGTGCAGTGTGTTGCCCATGACTCAGCAGACACAGAGGACCTCCGAGGGACGATGGGCCTCGTTGTTGCTCAGCAGGCCTACAGGGGTGTGGAGGTACTCAGGGATCTTGGAACAAAAATGATGCTCACCCGAGAGGCCTAGGAGTCCTGAAAAGGGTACTTCCTTTAAAGTAAAGCTGAACAGCGACTTAGAGCTAACGGAAAGAGCTGCATGCCTCCCTTTCTGCAGGGCTACTCAGGGCCTTACCTCGAGGCAAAGACTCAAGTTGAGATTCCCTTTAGCTCCAGAGCATGGCAAGGTGAGCCCCACCCCGGCCAATGAAGCTCCGTGTGTAGGCAGAGAAAATTCATTTTCTTCCCACACTCATGGCTACAGTGGCCAGAGGGCTGTCAACAGCAGAGAATTTCAGGGAGCTTCACGGCAGTAAGAATGGAGCTTTCCAAATGGAAAGGAAGGCTAGTACCATCATGCCCCCATAACCATTGGCACAGGCAGCATACATCTCTGTGGTTTCTAACAAGTCAAAAGAGACACGGAGTACACACTGGTTGCTTCCCTGAATCAACTTCTCGAGGCAGGGTGTTCTGCATCTAGTGCACGACCTCACCAAGGAACGCCCTAGCTCGGCCTCTGGGCCCGTGCGTCTTCAAGAGCCTGCAGGGCTACAGGAAATACTGTGCTTTAGTTGCAATAAGAACGCACGCAGTCTTTCTCCTGATGGCAGGGTGACTTCAGGTAGGAGGTCTTAGATGGAAGGAGAAGCCTAGTGTTTTTCTCTGTGCAGCTCAGACTAGGGAATGAGTGCGACTTCCACGGCATGTTGGAACCTGCTAGAACGGTGCTCGTGAACCTGTGCGAGTGCTGTGAATCAAGATATCACAAGAAAGAGTGCAGTGTGTTGCCCATGACTCAGCAGACACAGAGGACCTCCGAGGGACGATGGGCCTCGTTGTTGCTCAGCAGGCTTACAGGGGTGTGGAGGTACTCAGGGATCTTGGAACAAAAATGATGCTCACCCGAGAGGCCTACGAGTCCGGAAAAGGGTACTTCCTTTAAAGTAAAGCTGAACAGCGACTTAGAGCGCATGGAAAGACCTGCATGCCTCCCTTTCTGCAGGGCTACCGAGGGCCTTACCTCGAGGCAAGGACTCACGTTGGGATTCCCTTTAGCTCTACAGCATGGCAAGGTGAGCCCCACCCCGGCCAAAGAAGCTCCGTGTGTAGCCAGAGAAAACTCATTTTCTTCCCACACCAATGCTAGAGTGGCCAGGGGCCTGTCAACAGCAGAGAATATCAGGGAGCTTCACGGCAGCAAGAATGGAGCTTTCCAAATGGAAAGCAAGGCTAGTACCATCATGCCCCCATTTCCATGGGCACAGGCAGCATACATCTCTGTGGTTTCTAACAAGTCAAAAGAGACACGGAGTACACACTGGTTGCTTCCCTGAATCAACTTCTCGAGGCAGGATTTTCTGCATCTAGTGCACGACCTCACCAAGGAACGCCCTAGCTAGGCCTCTGGGCCCGTGCGTCTTCAAGAGCCTGCAGGGCTACAGGAAATACTGTGCTTTAGTTGCAATAGGAACGCAAGCCGTCTTTCTCCTGGGGGCAGGATGACTTCAGGTAGGAGGTCTTAGATGGAAGGAGAAGCCCAGTGTTTTTCTCTGTGCAGCTCAGACTAGGGAATGAGTGCGACTTCCACGGCATGTTGGAAACTGCTAGAACGGTGCTCGTGAACCTGTGCGAGTGCCGTGAATCAAGATATCACAAGAAAGAGTGCAGTGTGTTGCCCATGACTCAGCAGACACAGAGGACCTCCGAGGGCCCAATGGGCCTCGTTGTTGCTCAGCAGGCTTACAGGGGTGTGGAGGTACTCAGGGATCTTGGAACAAAAATGATGCTCACCTGAGAGGCCTACGAGTCCGGAAAAGGGTACTTCCTTTAAAGTAAAGGAGAACAGCGACTAAGAACTAATGGAAAGAGCTGAATGCCTCCCTTTCTGCAGGGCTACTCAGGGCCTTACCTCGAGGCAAGGACTCACGTTGAGATTCCCTTTAGCTCTAGAGCATGGCAAGGTGAGCCCCACCCCGGCCAAAGAAGCTCCGTGTGTAGCCAGAGAAAACTCATTTTCTTCCCACACCAATGTAGAGGGACCAGAGGCCTGTCAACAGCAGAGAATTTCAGGGAGCTTCCCGGCGGCAAGAATGGAGCTTTCCAAATGGAAAGCAAGGCTAGTACCATCATGCCCCCATTTCCATGGGCACAGGCAGCATACATCTCTGTGGTTTTTAACAAGTCCAATGAGACACAGAGTACACACTGTTTTCCTCCCTTAATCAACTTCTCGAGGCAGGGTGTTCTGCATCTAGTGAACGGCCTCACCAAGGAAAGCCCAAGCTAGGCCTCTGGGCCCGTGCCTCTTCAAAAGTCTGCAGTGCTAAAGGAAAAACTGTGCTTTAGTTGCAATAAGAACGCAGCCGTCTTTCTCCAGGAGGCAAGGTGACTTCAGCTAGGAGGTCCTGGATGGATGGAGAAGGCTAGTGTTTTTCTCTGTGCAGCTCAAACTAGGGAAGGAGTGCGACTTCCACGGCAAGTTGGAACTTGCTAGAATCGTGCTCGTGAATCTGTGCGATTGCTGGCTAAATCAAGATGTACCAATAAGAGTGCAGTGTGTTGCCCTACACTCGGCATACACACCGTGAGTCGGAAAGCTAGGGGCCTGGATATTGCTTAGAAGGGCCAGGGGAGCCTGAGGGTACTCGGTGTTCTTGCAGGGAACAGGTTTTCCAGGTGAGGCACCTAGGTGTCCTGAAAAGCGTACTGGCATTAAAATGCTGCAGAGCAGCGACTACGGCCTCATGGAAACTGCTACACGCCTCCGCTTCTGCATAGCATTTCAGGGCCTTCCCTCGAGGCAAGTTCTCACGTTGCTTGCACTGTGAGCGACACAGCATGTTAGGATGCTGTATTTCTCCTTGAATAGAGTGACTTCAGGAAAGAGGTCCTCGTTAAATTCTAAGAAGAGTGTTTTCTCAGGGCATTCAAACGAGGGCAATGTCGAAAACTTCCAGGGCATGTTGGACTGCCTAGAAATGTGGTTCTGATGCTGTTCGACTGCTCTGGAAATAGAGCTCTCCTGAAGTAACGTACAGTGTGTTGCCCGAGACTCGGCAGACACAGAGGGCCTCCGATGGACATATGGGACTCAATGCTTCTCAGCAGGCCCACCGGGGTGTGGAGGGAGTCTGTGCTCTTGGACCCAAAATGATGCTCACCTGAGGCGCCTAAAGGTCCTGAAAAGGGTACTTCCTTTACAATAAAGCAGAACCTCCACTAAGAGCTCATGGAAAGAGCTGCATGCCTCCCTTTCTGCAGGGCTACTCAGGTCCTTACCTCGAGGCAAGGACTCACGTTGAGATTCCCTTTAGCTTTAGAGCATGGCAAGGTGAGCCCCACACCGGCCAATGAAGCTCCGTGTGTAGCCAGAGAAAACGCATTTTCTTCCCAGACCCTTGCCTACAGTGGCCTGAGGCCTGTCAACAGCAGAGAATTTCAGGGAGCTTCACGGTAGCAAGAATGGAGCTTTCCAAATGGAAAGCAAGGCTAGTACCATCATGCCCCCATTTCCATGGGCACAGGCAGCATACATCTCTGTGGTTTCTAACAAGTCAAAAGAGACACAGAGTACACACTGGTTGCTTCCCTGAATCAACTTCTCGAGGCAGGGTGTTCTGCACCTTGTGAACGGTCTCACCAAGGAACGCCGTAGCAAGGCCTCCGGAACCGTGCCTCTTCAAAAGCCTGCAGTGCTACAGGAAAAACTGTGCTTTAGTTGCAACAGGAACGCAAGCCGTCTTTCTCCTGGAGGCAGGGTGACTTCAGGTAGGAGGTCCTGATTGGAAGGAGAAGCCTAGTGTTTTTCTCTGTGCAGCTCAGACTAGGGAATGAGTGCGACTTCCACGGCATGTTGGAACTTGCAAGAACGTTGCTCTTCAACTTGCGAGTGCTGAGAGTCAAGATATCACAAGAGAGAGTGCAGTGTGTTGACCATGACTCAGCAGACACAGAGGACCTCCGAGGGACCAATGGGCCACTTTTTGCTCAGCAGGCCTACAGGGGTGTGGAGGTACTAAGAGATCTTGGAACAAAAATGATGCTTACCTGAGGGGGCTGGGAGTCCTGAAAAGGGTACTTCCTTTACAGTAAAGCACAACAGCGACTAAGAGCTCATGGAAAGAGCTGCATGCCTCCCTTTCTGCAGGGCTACTCAGGGCCTTACCTCGAGGCAAGGATTCACGTTGAGATTCCCTTTAGCTCTAGAGCATGGCAAGGTGAGCCCCACCCCGGCCAAAGGAGCTCCGTGTTTAGCCAGAGAAAACTCATTTTCTTACCAGACCAATGCCTACAGTGGCCAGGGGCCTGTCAACAGCAGCGAATTTCAGGGAGCTTCACGGCAGCAAGAATGGAGCCTTCCAAACTGAAAGCAAGGTTAGTCCCATCATGCCCCCATTTCCATGGGCACAGGCAGCATACAGCTCTGTGGTTTCTAACAAGTCAAAAGAGACACGGAGTCCACACTGGTTGCTTCCCTGAATCAACTTCTCGAGGCAGGGTTTTCGGCATCTAGTGAACGACCTCACCAAGGAAAGCCTTAGCTAGGCCTCTGGCCCCTTGCCTCTTCCAAACCTGCAGTGCTACAGGAAAAACTGTGCTTTAGTTGCAATAGGAACGCAAGCCGTCTTTCTCCTGAGGCAGGGTGACTTCAGGTAGGAGGTCCTGGATGGAAGGAGAAGCCTAGTGTTTTTCTCTGTGCAGCTCAGACCAGGGAATGAGTGCGACTTCCACGGCATGTTGGAACTTGCTAGAACATTGCTCTTGAACCTGTGCGAGTGCTGTGAATCAAGATATCACAAGAAAGAGTGCAGTGTGTTGCCCATGACTCAGCAGACACAGAGGACCTCCGAGGGACGATGGGCCTCGTTGTTGCTCAGCAGGCCTACAGGGGTGTGGAGGTACTCAGGGATCTTGGAACAAAAATGATGCTCACCCGAGAGGCCTAGGAGTCCTGAAAAGGGTACTTCCTTTAAAGTAAAGCTGAACAGCGACTTAGAGCTAACGGAAAGAGCTGCATGCCTCCCTTTCTGCAGGGCTACTCAGGGCCTTACCTCGAGGCAAAGACTCAAGTTGAGATTCCCTTTAGCTCCAGAGCATGGCAAGGTGAGCCCCACCCCGGCCAATGAAGCTCCGTGTGTAGGCAGAGAAAATTCATTTTCTTCCCACACTCATGGCTACAGTGGCCAGAGGGCTGTCAACAGCAGAGAATTTCAGGGAGCTTCACGGCAGTAAGAATGGAGCTTTCCAAATGGAAAGGAAGGCTAGTACCATCATGCCCCCATAACCATTGGCACAGGCAGCATACATCTCTGTGGTTTCTAACAAGTCAAAAGAGACACGGAGTACACACTGGTTGCTTCCCTGAATCAACTTCTCGAGGCAGGGTGTTCTGCATCTAGTGCACGACCTCACCAAGGAACGCCCTAGCTCGGCCTCTGGGCCCGTGCGTCTTCAAGAGCCTGCAGGGCTACAGGAAATACTGTGCTTTAGTTGCAATAAGAACGCACGCAGTCTTTCTCCTGATGGCAGGGTGACTTCAGGTAGGAGGTCTTAGATGGAAGGAGAAGCCTAGTGTTTTTCTCTGTGCAGCTCAGACTAGGGAATGAGTGCGACTTCCACGGCATGTTGGAACCTGCTAGAACGGTGCTCGTGAACCTGTGCGAGTGCTGTGAATCAAGATATCACAAGAAAGAGTGCAGTGTGTTGCCCATGACTCAGCAGACACAGAGGACCTCCGAGGGACGATGGGCCTCGTTGTTGCTCAGCAGGCTTACAGGGGTGTGGAGGTACTCAGGGATCTTGGAACAAAAATGATGCTCACCCGAGAGGCCTACGAGTCCGGAAAAGGGTACTTCCTTTAAAGTAAAGCTGAACAGCGACTTAGAGCGCATGGAAAGACCTGCATGCCTCCCTTTCTGCAGGGCTACCGAGGGCCTTACCTCGAGGCAAGGACTCACGTTGGGATTCCCTTTAGCTCTACAGCATGGCAAGGTGAGCCCCACCCCGGCCAAAGAAGCTCCGTGTGTAGCCAGAGAAAACTCATTTTCTTCCCACACCAATGCTAGAGTGGCCAGGGGCCTGTCAACAGCAGAGAATATCAGGGAGCTTCACGGCAGCAAGAATGGAGCTTTCCAAATGGAAAGCAAGGCTAGTACCATCATGCCCCCATTTCCATGGGCACAGGCAGCATACATCTCTGTGGTTTCTAACAAGTCAAAAGAGACACGGAGTACACACTGGTTGCTTCCCTGAATCAACTTCTCGAGGCAGGATTTTCTGCATCTAGTGCACGACCTCACCAAGGAACGCCCTAGCTAGGCCTCTGGGCCCGTGCGTCTTCAAGAGCCTGCAGGGCTACAGGAAATACTGTGCTTTAGTTGCAATAGGAACGCAAGCCGTCTTTCTCCTGGGGGCAGGATGACTTCAGGTAGGAGGTCTTAGATGGAAGGAGAAGCCCAGTGTTTTTCTCTGTGCAGCTCAGACTAGGGAATGAGTGCGACTTCCACGGCATGTTGGAAACTGCTAGAACGGTGCTCGTGAACCTGTGCGAGTGCCGTGAATCAAGATATCACAAGAAAGAGTGCAGTGTGTTGCCCATGACTCAGCAGACACAGAGGACCTCCGAGGGCCCAATGGGCCTCGTTGTTGCTCAGCAGGCTTACAGGGGTGTGGAGGTACTCAGGGATCTTGGAACAAAAATGATGCTCACCTGAGAGGCCTACGAGTCCGGAAAAGGGTACTTCCTTTAAAGTAAAGGAGAACAGCGACTAAGAACTAATGGAAAGAGCTGAATGCCTCCCTTTCTGCAGGGCTACTCAGGGCCTTACCTCGAGGCAAGGACTCACGTTGAGATTCCCTTTAGCTCTAGAGCATGGCAAGGTGAGCCCCACCCCGGCCAAAGAAGCTCCGTGTGTAGCCAGAGAAAACTCATTTTCTTCCCACACCAATGTAGAGGGACCAGAGGCCTGTCAACAGCAGAGAATTTCAGGGAGCTTCCCGGCGGCAAGAATGGAGCTTTCCAAATGGAAAGCAAGGCTAGTACCATCATGCCCCCATTTCCATGGGCACAGGCAGCATACATCTCTGTGGTTTTTAACAAGTCCAATGAGACACAGAGTACACACTGTTTTCCTCCCTTAATCAACTTCTCGAGGCAGGGTGTTCTGCATCTAGTGAACGGCCTCACCAAGGAAAGCCCAAGCTAGGCCTCTGGGCCCGTGCCTCTTCAAAAGTCTGCAGTGCTAAAGGAAAAACTGTGCTTTAGTTGCAATAAGAACGCAGCCGTCTTTCTCCAGGAGGCAAGGTGACTTCAGCTAGGAGGTCCTGGATGGATGGAGAAGGCTAGTGTTTTTCTCTGTGCAGCTCAAACTAGGGAAGGAGTGCGACTTCCACGGCAAGTTGGAACTTGCTAGAATCGTGCTCGTGAATCTGTGCGATTGCTGGCTAAATCAAGATGTACCAATAAGAGTGCAGTGTGTTGCCCTACACTCGGCATACACACCGTGAGTCGGAAAGCTAGGGGCCTGGATATTGCTTAGAAGGGCCAGGGGAGCCTGAGGGTACTCGGTGTTCTTGCAGGGAACAGGTTTTCCAGGTGAGGCACCTAGGTGTCCTGAAAAGCGTACTGGCATTAAAATGCTGCAGAGCAGCGACTACGGCCTCATGGAAACTGCTACACGCCTCCGCTTCTGCATAGCATTTCAGGGCCTTCCCTCGAGGCAAGTTCTCACGTTGCTTGCACTGTGAGCGACACAACATGTTAGGATGCTGTATTTCTCCTTGAATAGAGTGACTTCAGGAAAGAGGTCCTCGTTAAATTCTAAGAAGAGTGTTTTCTCAGGGCATTCAAACGAGGGCAATGTCGAAAACTTCCAGGGCATGTTGGACTGCCTAGAAATGTGGTTCTGATGCTGTTCGACTGCTCTGGAAATAGAGCTCTCCTGAAGTAACGTACAGTGTGTTGCCCGAGACTCGGCAGACACAGAGGGCCTCCGATGGACATATGGGACTCAATGCTTCTCAGCAGGCCCACCGGGGTGTGGAGGGAGTCTGTGCTCTTGGACCCAAAATGATGCTCACCTGAGGCGCCTAAAGGTCCTGAAAAGGGTACTTCCTTTACAATAAAGCAGAACCTCCACTAAGAGCTCATGGAAAGAGCTGCATGCCTCCCTTTCTGCAGGGCTACTCAGGTCCTTACCTCGAGGCAAGGACTCACGTTGAGATTCCCTTTAGCTTTAGAGCATGGCAAGGTGAGCCCCACACCGGCCAATGAAGCTCCGTGTGTAGCCAGAGAAAACGCATTTTCTTCCCAGACCCTTGCCTACAGTGGCCTGAGGCCTGTCAACAGCAGAGAATTTCAGGGAGCTTCACGGTAGCAAGAATGGAGCTTTCCAAATGGAAAGCAAGGCTAGTACCATCATGCCCCCATTTCCATGGGCACAGGCAGCATACATCTCTGTGGTTTCTAACAAGTCAAAAGAGACACAGAGTACACACTGGTTGCTTCCCTGAATCAACTTCTCGAGGCAGGGTGTTCTGCACCTTGTGAACGGTCTCACCAAGGAACGCCGTAGCAAGGCCTCCGGAACCGTGCCTCTTCAAAAGCCTGCAGTGCTACAGGAAAAACTGTGCTTTAGTTGCAACAGGAACGCAAGCCGTCTTTCTCCTGGAGGCAGGGTGACTTCAGGTAGGAGGTCCTGATTGGAAGGAGAAGCCTAGTGTTTTTCTCTGTGCAGCTCAGACTAGGGAATGAGTGCGACTTCCACGGCATGTTGGAACTTGCAAGAACGTTGCTCTTCAACTTGCGAGTGCTGAGAGTCAAGATATCACAAGAGAGAGTGCAGTGTGTTGACCATGACTCAGCAGACACAGAGGACCTCCGAGGGACCAATGGGCCACTTTTTGCTCAGCAGGCCTACAGGGGTGTGGAGGTACTAAGAGATCTTGGAACAAAAATGATGCTTACCTGAGGGGGCTGGGAGTCCTGAAAAGGGTACTTCCTTTACAGTAAAGCACAACAGCGACTAAGAGCTCATGGAAAGAGCTGCATGCCTCCCTTTCTGCAGGGCTACTCAGGGCCTTACCTCGAGGCAAGGATTCACGTTGAGATTCCCTTTAGCTCTAGAGCATGGCAAGGTGAGCCCCACCCCGGCCAAAGGAGCTCCGTGTTTAGCCAGAGAAAACTCATTTTCTTACCAGACCAATGCCTACAGTGGCCAGGGGCCTGTCAACAGCAGCGAATTTCAGGGAGCTTCACGGCAGCAAGAATGGAGCTTTCCAAACTGAAAGCAAGGTTAGTCCCATCATGCCCCCATTTCCATGGGCACAGGCAGCATACATCTCTGTGGTTTCTAACAAGTCAAAAGAGACACGGAGTACACACTGGTTGCTTCCCTGAATCAACTTCTCGAGGCAGGGTGTTCTGCATCTAGTGCACGACCTCACCAAGGAACGCCCTAGCTAGGCCTCTGGGCCCGTGCGTCTTCAAGAGCCTGCAGGGCTACAGGAAATACTGTGCTTTAGTTGCAATAAGAACGCACGCAGTCTTTCTCCTGATGGCAGGGTGACTTCAGGTAGGAGGTCTTAGATGGAAGGAGAAGCCTAGTGTTTTTCTCTGTGCAGCTCAGACTAGGGAATGAGTGCGACTTCCACGGCATGTTGGAACCTGCTAGAACGGTGCTCGTGAACCTGTGCGAGTGCTGTGAATCAAGATATCACAAGAAAGAGTGCAGTGTGTTGCCCATGACTCAGCAGACACAGAGGACCTCCGAGGGACGATGGGCCTCGTTGTTGCTCAGCAGGCTTACAGGGGTGTGGAGGTACTCAGGGATCTTGGAACAAAAATGATGCTCCCCCGAGAGGCCTACGAGTCCGGAAAAGGGTACTTCCTTTAAAGTAAAGCTGAACAGCGACTTAGAGCGCATGGAAAGACCTGCATGCCTCCCTTTCTGCAGGGCTACCGAGGGCCTTACCTCGAGGCAAGGACTCACGTTGGGATTCCCTTTAGCTCTACAGCATGGCAAGGTGAGCCCCACCCCGGCCAAAGAAGCTCCGTGTGTAGCCAGAGAAAACTCATTTTCTTCCCACACCAATGCTAGAGTGGCCAGGGGCCTGTCAACAGCAGAGAATATCAGGGAGCTTCACGGCAGCAAGAATGGAGCTTTCCAAATGGAAAGCAAGGCTAGTACCATCATGCCCCCATTTCCATGGGCACAGGCAGCATACATCTCTGTGGTTTCTAACAAGTCAAAAGAGACACGGAGTACACACTGGTTGCTTCCCTGAATCAACTTCTCGAGGCAGGATTTTCTGCATCTAGTGCACGACCTCACCAAGGAACGCCCTAGCTAGGCCTCTGGGCCCGTGCGTCTTCAAGAGCCTGCAGGGCTACAGGAAATACTGTGCTTTAGTTGCAATAGGAACGCAAGCCGTCTTTCTCCTGGGGGCAGGATGACTTCAGGTAGGAGGTCTTAGATGGAAGGAGAAGCCCAGTGTTTTTCTCTGTGCAGCTCAGACTAGGGAATGAGTGCGACTTCCACGGCATGTTGGAAACTGCTAGAACGGTGCTCGTGAACCTGTGCGAGTGCCGTGAATCAAGATATCACAAGAAAGAGTGCAGTGTGTTGCCCATGACTCAGCAGACACAGAGGACCTCCGAGGGCCCAATGGGCCTCGTTGTTGCTCAGCAGGCTTACAGGGGTGTGGAGGTACTCAGGGATCTTGGAACAAAAATGATGCTCACCTGAGAGGCCTACGAGTCCGGAAAAGGGTACTTCCTTTAAAGTAAAGGAGAACAGCGACTAAGAACTAATGGAAAGAGCTGAATGCCTCCCTTTCTGCAGGGCTACTCAGGGCCTTACCTCGAGGCAAGGACTCACGTTGAGATTCCCTTTAGCTCTAGAGCATGGCAAGGTGAGCCCCACCCCGGCCAAAGAAGCTCCGTGTGTAGCCAGAGAAAACTCATTTTCTTCCCACACCAATGTAGAGGGACCAGAGGCCTGTCAACAGCAGAGAATTTCAGGGAGCTTCCCGGCGGCAAGAATGGAGCTTTCCAAATGGAAAGCAAGGCTAGTACCATCATGCCCCCATTTCCATGGGCACAGGCAGCATACATCTCTGTGGTTTTTAACAAGTCCAATGAGACACAGAGTACACACTGTTTTCCTCCCTTAATCAACTTCTCGAGGCAGGGTGTTCTGCATCTAGTGAACGGCCTCACCAAGGAAAGCCCAAGCTAGGCCTCTGGGCCCGTGCCTCTTCAAAAGTCTGCAGTGCTAAAGGAAAAACTGTGCTTTAGTTGCAATAAGAACGCAGCCGTCTTTCTCCAGGAGGCAAGGTGACTTCAGCTAGGAGGTCCTGGATGGATGGAGAAGGCTAGTGTTTTTCTCTGTGCAGCTCAAACTAGGGAAGGAGTGCGACTTCCACGGCAAGTTGGAACTTGCTAGAATCGTGCTCGTGAATCTGTGCGATTGCTGGCTAAATCAAGATGTACCAATAAGAGTGCAGTGTGTTGCCCTACACTCGGCATACACACCGTGAGTCGGAAAGCTAGGGGCCTGGATATTGCTTAGAAGGGCCAGGGGAGCCTGAGGGTACTCGGTGTTCTTGCAGGGAACAGGTTTTCCAGGTGAGGCACCTAGGTGTCCTGAAAAGCGTACTGGCATTAAAATGCTGCAGAGCAGCGACTACGGCCTCATGGAAACTGCTACACGCCTCCGCTTCTGCATAGCATTTCAGGGCCTTCCCTCGAGGCAAGTTCTCACGTTGCTTGCACTGTGAGCGACACAACATGTTAGGATGCTGTATTTCTCCTTGAATAGAGTGACTTCAGGAAAGAGGTCCTCGTTAAATTCTAAGAAGAGTGTTTTCTCAGGGCATTCAAACGAGGGCAATGTCGAAAACTTCCAGGGCATGTTGGACTGCCTAGAAATGTGGTTCTGATGCTGTTCGACTGCTCTGGAAATAGAGCTCTCCTGAAGTAACGTACAGTGTGTTGCCCGAGACTCGGCAGACACAGAGGGCCTCCGATGGACATATGGGACTCAATGCTTCTCAGCAGGCCCACCGGGGTGTGGAGGGAGTCTGTGCTCTTGGACCCAAAATGATGCTCACCTGAGGCGCCTAAAGGTCCTGAAAAGGGTACTTCCTTTACAATAAAGCAGAACCTCCACTAAGAGCTCATGGAAAGAGCTGCATGCCTCCCTTTCTGCAGGGCTACTCAGGTCCTTACCTCGAGGCAAGGACTCACGTTGAGATTCCCTTTAGCTTTAGAGCATGGCAAGGTGAGCCCCACACCGGCCAATGAAGCTCCGTGTGTAGCCAGAGAAAACGCATTTTCTTCCCAGACCCTTGCCTACAGTGGCCTGAGGCCTGTCAACAGCAGAGAATTTCAGGGAGCTTCACGGTAGCAAGAATGGAGCTTTCCAAATGGAAAGCAAGGCTAGTACCATCATGCCCCCATTTCCATGGGCACAGGCAGCATACATCTCTGTGGTTTCTAACAAGTCAAAAGAGACACAGAGTACACACTGGTTGCTTCCCTGAATCAACTTCTCGAGGCAGGGTGTTCTGCACCTTGTGAACGGTCTCACCAAGGAACGCCGTAGCAAGGCCTCCGGAACCGTGCCTCTTCAAAAGCCTGCAGTGCTACAGGAAAAACTGTGCTTTAGTTGCAACAGGAACGCAAGCCGTCTTTCTCCTGGAGGCAGGGTGACTTCAGGTAGGAGGTCCTGATTGGAAGGAGAAGCCTAGTGTTTTTCTCTGTGCAGCTCAGACTAGGGAATGAGTGCGACTTCCACGGCATGTTGGAACTTGCAAGAACGTTGCTCTTCAACTTGCGAGTGCTGAGAGTCAAGATATCACAAGAGAGAGTGCAGTGTGTTGACCATGACTCAGCAGACACAGAGGACCTCCGAGGGACCAATGGGCCACTTTTTGCTCAGCAGGCCTACAGGGGTGTGGAGGTACTAAGAGATCTTGGAACAAAAATGATGCTTACCTGAGGGGGCTGGGAGTCCTGAAAAGGGTACTTCCTTTACAGTAAAGCACAACAGCGACTAAGAGCTCATGGAAAGAGCTGCATGCCTCCCTTTCTGCAGGGCTACTCAGGGCCTTACCTCGAGGCAAGGATTCACGTTGAGATTCCCTTTAGCTCTAGAGCATGGCAAGGTGAGCCCCACCCCGGCCAAAGGAGCTCCGTGTTTAGCCAGAGAAAACTCATTTTCTTACCAGACCAATGCCTACAGTGGCCAGGGGCCTGTCAACAGCAGCGAATTTCAGGGAGCTTCACGGCAGCAAGAATGGAGCTTTCCAAACTGAAAGCAAGGTTAGTCCCATCATGCCCCCATTTCCATGGGCACAGGCAGCATACATCTCTGTGGTTTCTAACAAGTCAAAAGAGACACGGAGTACACACTGGTTGCTTCCCTGAATCAACTTCTCGAGGCAGGGTGTTCTGCATCTAGTGCACGACCTCACCAAGGAACGCCCTAGCTAGGCCTCTGGGCCCGTGCGTCTTCAAGAGCCTGCAGGGCTACAGGAAATACTGTGCTTTAGTTGCAATAAGAACGCACGCAGTCTTTCTCCTGATGGCAGGGTGACTTCAGGTAGGAGGTCTTAGATGGAAGGAGAAGCCTAGTGTTTTTCTCTGTGCAGCTCAGACTAGGGAATGAGTGCGACTTCCACGGCATGTTGGAACCTGCTAGAACGGTGCTCGTGAACCTGTGCGAGTGCTGTGAATCAAGATATCACAAGAAAGAGTGCAGTGTGTTGCCCATGACTCAGCAGACACAGAGGACCTCCGAGGGACGATGGGCCTCGTTGTTGCTCAGCAGGCTTACAGGGGTGTGGAGGTACTCAGGGATCTTGGAACAAAAATGATGCTCACCCGAGAGGCCTACGAGTCCGGAAAAGGGTACTTCCTTTAAAGTAAAGCTGAACAGCGACTTAGAGCGCATGGAAAGACCTGCATGCCTCCCTTTCTGCAGGGCTACCGAGGGCCTTACCTCGAGGCAAGGACTCACGTTGGGATTCCCTTTAGCTCTACAGCATGGCAAGGTGAGCCCCACCCCGGCCAAAGAAGCTCCGTGTGTAGCCAGAGAAAACTCATTTTCTTCCCACACCAATGCTAGAGTGGCCAGGGGCCTGTCAACAGCAGAGAATATCAGGGAGCTTCACGGCAGCAAGAATGGAGCTTTCCAAATGGAAAGCAAGGCTAGTACCATCATGCCCCCATTTCCATGGGCACAGGCAGCATACATCTCTGTGGTTTCTAACAAGTCAAAAGAGACACGGAGTACACACTGGTTGCTTCCCTGAATCAACTTCTCGAGGCAGGATTTTCTGCATCTAGTGCACGACCTCACCAAGGAACGCCCTAGCTAGGCCTCTGGGCCCGTGCGTCTTCAAGAGCCTGCAGGGCTACAGGAAATACTGTGCTTTAGTTGCAATAGGAACGCAAGCCGTCTTTCTCCTGGGGGCAGGATGACTTCAGGTAGGAGGTCTTAGATGGAAGGAGAAGCCCAGTGTTTTTCTCTGTGCAGCTCAGACTAGGGAATGAGTGCGACTTCCACGGCATGTTGGAAACTGCTAGAACGGTGCTCGTGAACCTGTGCGAGTGCCGTGAATCAAGATATCACAAGAAAGAGTGCAGTGTGTTGCCCATGACTCAGCAGACACAGAGGACCTCCGAGGGCCCAATGGGCCTCGTTGTTGCTCAGCAGGCTTACAGGGGTGTGGAGGTACTCAGGGATCTTGGAACAAAAATGATGCTCACCTGAGAGGCCTACGAGTCCGGAAAAGGGTACTTCCTTTAAAGTAAAGGAGAACAGCGACTAAGAACTAATGGAAAGAGCTGAATGCCTCCCTTTCTGCAGGGCTACTCAGGGCCTTACCTCGAGGCAAGGACTCACGTTGAGATTCCCTTTAGCTCTAGAGCATGGCAAGGTGAGCCCCACCCCGGCCAAAGAAGCTCCGTGTGTAGCCAGAGAAAACTCATTTTCTTCCCACACCAATGTAGAGGGACCAGAGGCCTGTCAACAGCAGAGAATTTCAGGGAGCTTCCCGGCGGCAAGAATGGAGCTTTCCAAATGGAAAGCAAGGCTAGTACCATCATGCCCCCATTTCCATGGGCACAGGCAGCATACATCTCTGTGGTTTTTAACAAGTCCAATGAGACACAGAGTACACACTGTTTTCCTCCCTTAATCAACTTCTCGAGGCAGGGTGTTCTGCATCTAGTGAACGGCCTCACCAAGGAAAGCCCAAGCTAGGCCTCTGGGCCCGTGCCTCTTCAAAAGTCTGCAGTGCTAAAGGAAAAACTGTGCTTTAGTTGCAATAAGAACGCAGCCGTCTTTCTCCAGGAGGCAAGGTGACTTCAGCTAGGAGGTCCTGGATGGATGGAGAAGGCTAGTGTTTTTCTCTGTGCAGCTCAAACTAGGGAAGGAGTGCGACTTCCACGGCAAGTTGGAACTTGCTAGAATCGTGCTCGTGAATCTGTGCGATTGCTGGCTAAATCAAGATGTACCAATAAGAGTGCAGTGTGTTGCCCTACACTCGGCATACACACCGTGAGTCGGAAAGCTAGGGGCCTGGATATTGCTTAGAAGGGCCAGGGGAGCCTGAGGGTACTCGGTGTTCTTGCAGGGAACAGGTTTTCCAGGTGAGGCACCTAGGTGTCCTGAAAAGCGTACTGGCATTAAAATGCTGCAGAGCAGCGACTACGGCCTCATGGAAACTGCTACACGCCTCCGCTTCTGCATAGCATTTCAGGGCCTTCCCTCGAGGCAAGTTCTCACGTTGTTTGCACTGTGAGCGACACAACATGTTAGGATGCTGTATTTCTCCTTGAATAGAGTGACTTCAGGAAAGAGGTCCTCGTTAAATTCTAAGAAGAGTGTTTTCTCAGGGCATTCAAACGAGGGCAATGTCGAAAACTTCCAGGGCATGTTGGACTGCCTAGAAATGTGGTTCTGATGCTGTTCGACTGCTCTGGAAATAGAGCTCTCCTGAAGTAACGTACAGTGTGTTGCCCGAGACTCGGCAGACACAGAGGGCCTCCGATGGACATATGGGACTCAATGCTTCTCAGCAGGCCCACCGGGGTGTGGAGGGAGTCTGTGCTCTTGGACCCAAAATGATGCTCACCTGAGGCGCCTAAAGGTCCTGAAAAGGGTACTTCCTTTACAATAAAGCAGAACCTCCACTAAGAGCTCATGGAAAGAGCTGCATGCCTCCCTTTCTGCAGGGCTACTCAGGTCCTTACCTCGAGGCAAGGACTCACGTTGAGATTCCCTTTAGCTTTAGAGCATGGCAAGGTGAGCCCCACACCGGCCAATGAAGCTCCGTGTGTAGCCAGAGAAAACGCATTTTCTTCCCAGACCCTTGCCTACAGTGGCCTGAGGCCTGTCAACAGCAGAGAATTTCAGGGAGCTTCACGGTAGCAAGAATGGAGCTTTCCAAATGGAAAGCAAGGCTAGTACCATCATGCCCCCATTTCCATGGGCACAGGCAGCATACATCTCTGTGGTTTCTAACAAGTCAAAAGAGACACAGAGTACACACTGGTTGCTTCCCTGAATCAACTTCTCGAGGCAGGGTGTTCTGCACCTTGTGAACGGTCTCACCAAGGAACGCCGTAGCAAGGCCTCCGGAACCGTGCCTCTTCAAAAGCCTGCAGTGCTACAGGAAAAACTGTGCTTTAGTTGCAACAGGAACGCAAGCCGTCTTTCTCCTGGAGGCAGGGTGACTTCAGGTAGGAGGTCCTGATTGGAAGGAGAAGCCTAGTGTTTTTCTCTGTGCAGCTCAGACTAGGGAATGAGTGCGACTTCCACGGCATGTTGGAACTTGCAAGAACGTTGCTCTTCAACTTGCGAGTGCTGAGAGTCAAGATATCACAAGAGAGAGTGCAGTGTGTTGACCATGACTCAGCAGACACAGAGGACCTCCGAGGGACCAATGGGCCACTTTTTGCTCAGCAGGCCTACAGGGGTGTGGAGGTACTAAGAGATCTTGGAACAAAAATGATGCTTACCTGAGGGGGCTGGGAGTCCTGAAAAGGGTACTTCCTTTACAGTAAAGCACAACAGCGACTAAGAGCTCATGGAAAGAGCTGCATGCCTCCCTTTCTGCAGGGCTACTCAGGGCCTTACCTCGAGGCAAGGATTCACGTTGAGATTCCCTTTAGCTCTAGAGCATGGCAAGGTGAGCCCCACCCCGGCCAAAGGAGCTCCGTGTTTAGCCAGAGAAAACTCATTTTCTTACCAGACCAATGCCTACAGTGGCCAGGGGCCTGTCAACAGCAGCGAATTTCAGGGAGCTTCACGGCAGCAAGAATGGAGCCTTCCAAACTGAAAGCAAGGTTAGTCCCATCATGCCCCCATTTCCATGGGCACAGGCAGCATACAGCTCTGTGGTTTCTAACAAGTCAAAAGAGACACGGAGTCCACACTGGTTGCTTCCCTGAATCAACTTCTCGAGGCAGGGTTTTCGGCATCTAGTGAACGACCTCACCAAGGAAAGCCTTAGCTAGGCCTCTGGCCCCTTGCCTCTTCCAAACCTGCAGTGCTACAGGAAAAACTGTGCTTTAGTTGCAATAGGAACGCAAGCCGTCTTTCTCCTGAGGCAGGGTGACTTCAGGTAGGAGGTCCTGGATGGAAGGAGAAGCCTAGTGTTTTTCTCTGTGCAGCTCAGACCAGGGAATGAGTGCGACTTCCACGGCATGTTGGAACTTGCTAGAACATTGCTCTTGAACCTGTGCGAGTGCTGTGAATCAAGATATCACAAGAAAGAGTGCAGTGTGTTGCCCATGACTCAGCAGACACAGAGGACCTCCGAGGGACGATGGGCCTCGTTGTTGCTCAGCAGGCCTACAGGGGTGTGGAGGTACTCAGGGATCTTGGAACAAAAATGATGCTCACCCGAGAGGCCTAGGAGTCCTGAAAAGGGTACTTCCTTTAAAGTAAAGCTGAACAGCGACTTAGAGCTAACGGAAAGAGCTGCATGCCTCCCTTTCTGCAGGGCTACTCAGGGCCTTACCTCGAGGCAAAGACTCAAGTTGAGATTCCCTTTAGCTCCAGAGCATGGCAAGGTGAGCCCCACCCCGGCCAATGAAGCTCCGTGTGTAGGCAGAGAAAATTCATTTTCTTCCCACACTCATGGCTACAGTGGCCAGAGGGCTGTCAACAGCAGAGAATTTCAGGGAGCTTCACGGCAGTAAGAATGGAGCTTTCCAAATGGAAAGGAAGGCTAGTACCATCATGCCCCCATAACCATTGGCACAGGCAGCATACATCTCTGTGGTTTCTAACAAGTCAAAAGAGACACGGAGTACACACTGGTTGCTTCCCTGAATCAACTTCTCGAGGCAGGGTGTTCTGCATCTAGTGCACGACCTCACCAAGGAACGCCCTAGCTCGGCCTCTGGGCCCGTGCGTCTTCAAGAGCCTGCAGGGCTACAGGAAATACTGTGCTTTAGTTGCAATAAGAACGCACGCAGTCTTTCTCCTGATGGCAGGGTGACTTCAGGTAGGAGGTCTTAGATGGAAGGAGAAGCCTAGTGTTTTTCTCTGTGCAGCTCAGACTAGGGAATGAGTGCGACTTCCACGGCATGTTGGAACCTGCTAGAACGGTGCTCGTGAACCTGTGCGAGTGCTGTGAATCAAGATATCACAAGAAAGAGTGCAGTGTGTTGCCCATGACTCAGCAGACACAGAGGACCTCCGAGGGACGATGGGCATCGTTGTTGCTCAGCAGGCTTACAGGGGTGTGGAGGTACTCAGGGATCTTGGAACAAAAATGATGCTCACCCGAGAGGCCTACGAGTCCGGAAAAGGGTACTTCCTTTAAAGTAAAGCTGAACAGCGACTTAGAGCGCATGGAAAGACCTGCATGCCTCCCTTTCTGCAGGGCTACCGAGGGCCTTACCTCGAGGCAAGGACTCACGTTGGGATTCCCTTTAGCTCTACAGCATGGCAAGGTGAGCCCCACCCCGGCCAAAGAAGCTCCGTGTGTAGCCAGAGAAAACTCATTTTCTTCCCACACCAATGCTAGAGTGGCCAGGGGCCTGTCAACAGCAGAGAATATCAGGGAGCTTCACGGCAGCAAGAATGGAGCTTTCCAAATGGAAAGCAAGGCTAGTACCATCATGCCCCCATTTCCATGGGCACAGGCAGCATACATCTCTGTGGTTTCTAACAAGTCAAAAGAGACACGGAGTACACACTGGTTGCTTCCCTGAATCAACTTCTCGAGGCAGGATTTTCTGCATCTAGTGCACGACCTCACCAAGGAACGCCCTAGCTAGGCCTCTGGGCCCGTGCGTCTTCAAGAGCCTGCAGGGCTACAGGAAATACTGTGCTTTAGTTGCAATAGGAACGCAAGCCGTCTTTCTCCTGGGGGCAGGATGACTTCAGGTAGGAGGTCTTAGATGGAAGGAGAAGCCCAGTGTTTTTCTCTGTGCAGCTCAGACTAGGGAATGAGTGCGACTTCCACGGCATGTTGGAAACTGCTAGAACGGTGCTCGTGAACCTGTGCGAGTGCCGTGAATCAAGATATCACAAGAAAGAGTGCAGTGTGTTGCCCATGACTCAGCAGACACAGAGGACCTCCGAGGGCCCAATGGGCCTCGTTGTTGCTCAGCAGGCTTACAGGGGTGTGGAGGTACTCAGGGATCTTGGAACAAAAATGATGCTCACCTGAGAGGCCTACGAGTCCGGAAAAGGGTACTTCCTTTAAAGTAAAGGAGAACAGCGACTAAGAACTAATGGAAAGAGCTGAATGCCTCCCTTTCTGCAGGGCTACTCAGGGCCTTACCTCGAGGCAAGGACTCACGTTGAGATTCCCTTTAGCTCTAGAGCATGGCAAGGTGAGCCCCACCCCGGCCAAAGAAGCTCCGTGTGTAGCCAGAGAAAACTCATTTTCTTCCCACACCAATGTAGAGGGACCAGAGGCCTGTCAACAGCAGAGAATTTCAGGGAGCTTCCCGGCGGCAAGAATGGAGCTTTCCAAATGGAAAGCAAGGCTAGGACCATCATGCCCCCATTTCCATGGGCACAGGCAGCATACATCTCTGTGGTTTTTAACAAGTCCAATGAGACACAGAGTACACACTGTTTTCCTCCCTTAATCAACTTCTCGAGGCAGGGTGTTCTGCATCTAGTGAACGGCCTCACCAAGGAAAGCCCAAGCTAGGCCTCTGGGCCCGTGCCTCTTCAAAAGTCTGCAGTGCTAAAGGAAAAACTGTGCTTTAGTTGCAATAAGAACGCAGCCGTCTTTCTCCAGGAGGCAAGGTGACTTCAGCTAGGAGGTCCTGGATGGATGGAGAAGGCTAGTGTTTTTCTCTGTGCAGCTCAAACTAGGGAAGGAGTGCGACTTCCACGGCAAGTTGGAACTTGCTAGAATCGTGCTCGTGAATCTGTGCGATTGCTGGCTAAATCAAGATGTACCAATAAGAGTGCAGTGTGTTGCCCTACACTCGGCATACACACCGTGAGTCGGAAAGCTAGGGGCCTGGATATTGCTTAGAAGGGCCAGGGGAGCCTGAGGGTACTCGGTGTTCTTGCAGGGAACAGGTTTTCCAGGTGAGGCACCTAGGTGTCCTGAAAAGCGTACTGGCGTTAAAATGCTGCAGAGCAGCGACTACGGCCTCATGGAAACTGCTACACGCCTCCGCTTCTGCATAGCATTTCAGGGCCTTCCCTCGAGGCAAGTTCTCACGTTGCTTGCACTGTGAGCGACACAGCATGTTAGGATGCTGTATTTCTCCTTGAATAGAGTGACTTCAGGAAAGAGGTCCTCGTTAAATTCTAAGAAGAGTGTTTTCTCAGGGCATTCAAACGAGGGCAATGTCGAAAACTTCCAGGGCATGTTGGACTGCCTAGAAATGTGGTTCTCATGCTGTTCGACTGCTCTGGAAATAGAGCTCTCCTGAAGTAACGTACAGTGTGTTGCCCGAGACTCGGCAGACACAGAGGGCCTCCGATGGACATATGGGACTCAATGCTTCTCAGCAGGCCCACCGGGGTGTGGAGGGAGTCTGTGCTCTTGGACCCAAAATGATGCTCACCTGAGGCGCCTAAAGGTCCTGAAAAGGGTACTTCCTTTACAATAAAGCAGAACCTCCACTAAGAGCTCATGGAAAGAGCTGCATGCCTCCCTTTCTGCAGGGCTACTCAGGTCCTTACCTCGAGGCAAGGACTCACGTTGAGATTCCCTTTAGCTTTAGAGCATGGCAAGGTGAGCCCCACACCGGCCAATGAAGCTCCGTGTGTAGCCAGAGAAAACGCATTTTCTTCCCAGACCCTTGCCTACAGTGGCCTGAGGCCTGTCAACAGCAGAGAATTTCAGGGAGCTTCACGGTAGCAAGAATGGAGCTTTCCAAATGGAAAGCAAGGCTAGTACCATCATGCCCCCATTTCCATGGGCACAGGCAGCATACATCTCTGTGGTTTCTAACAAGTCAAAAGAGACACAGAGTACACACTGGTTGCTTCCCTGAATCAACTTCTCGAGGCAGGGTGTTCTGCACCTTGTGAACGGTCTCACCAAGGAACGCCGTAGCCAGGCCTCCGGAACCGTGCCTCTTCAAAAGCCTGCAGTGCTACAGGAAAAACTGTGCTTTAGTTGCAACAGGAACGCAAGCCGTCTTTCTCCTGGAGGCAGGGTGACTTCAGGTAGGAGGTCCTGATTGGAAGGAGAAGCCTAGTGTTTTTCTCTGTGCAGCTCAGACTAGGGAATGAGTGCGACTTCCACGGCATGTTGGAACTTGCAAGAACGTTGCTCTTCAACTTGCGAGTGCTGAGAGTCAAGATATCACAAGAGAGAGTGCAGTGTGTTGACCATGACTCAGCAGACACAGAGGACCTCCGAGGGACCAATGGGCCACTTTTTGCTCAGCAGGCCTACAGGGGTGTGGAGGTACTAAGAGATCTTGGAACAAAAATGATGCTTACCTGAGGGGGCTGGGAGTCCTGAAAAGGGTACTTCCTTTACAGTAAAGCACAACAGCGACTAAGAGCTCATGGAAAGAGCTGCATGCCTCCCTTTCTGCAGGGCTACTCAGGGCCTTACCTCGAGGCAAGGATTCACGTTGAGATTCCCTTTAGCTCTAGAGCATGGCAAGGTGAGCCCCACCCCGGCCAAAGGAGCTCCGTGTTTAGCCAGAGAAAACTCATTTTCTTACCAGACCAATGCCTACAGTGGCCAGGGGCCTGTCAACAGCAGCGAATTTCAGGGAGCTTCACGGCAGCAAGAATGGAGCTTTCCAAACTGAAAGCAAGGTTAGTCCCATCATGCCCCCATTTCCATGGGCACAGGCAGCATACAGCTCTGTGGTTTCTAACAAGTCAAAAGAGACACGGAGTCCACACTGGTTGCTTCCCTGAATCAACTTCTCGAGGCAGGGTTTTCGGCATCTAGTGAACGACCTCACCAAGGAAAGCCTTAGCTAGGCCTCTGGCCCCTTGCCTCTTCCAAACCTGCAGTGCTACAGGAAAAACTGTGCTTTAGTTGCAATAGGAACGCAAGCCGTCTTTCTCCTGAGGCAGGGTGACTTCAGGTAGGAGGTCCTGGATGGAAGGAGAAGCCTAGTGTTTTTCTCTGTGCAGCTCAGACCAGGGAATGAGTGCGACTTCCACGGCATGTTGGAACTTGCTAGAACATTGCTCTTGAACCTGTGCGAGTGCTGTGAATCAAGATATCACAAGAAAGAGTGCAGTGTGTTGCCCATGACTCAGCAGACACAGAGGACCTCCGAGGGACGATGGGCCTCGTTGTTGCTCAGCAGGCCTACAGGGGTGTGGAGGTACTCAGGGATCTTGGAACAAAAATGATGCTCACCCGAGAGGCCTAGGAGTCCTGAAAAGGGTACTTCCTTTAAAGTAAAGCTGAACAGCGACTTAGAGCTAACGGAAAGAGCTGCATGCCTCCCTTTCTGCAGGGCTACTCAGGGCCTTACCTCGAGGCAAAGACTCAAGTTGAGATTCCCTTTAGCTCCAGAGCATGGCAAGGTGAGCCCCACCCCGGCCAATGAAGCTCCGTGTGTAGGCAGAGAAAATTCATTTTCTTCCCACACTCATGGCTACAGTGGCCAGAGGGCTGTCAACAGCAGAGAATTTCAGGGAGCTTCACGGCAGTAAGAATGGAGCTTTCCAAATGGAAAGGAAGGCTAGTACCATCATGCCCCCATAACCATGGGCACAGGCAGCATACATCTCTGTGGTTTCTAACAAGTCAAAAGAGACACGGAGTACACACTGGTTGCTTCCCTGAATCAACTTCTCGAGGCAGGGTGTTCTGCATCTAGTGCACGACCTCACCAAGGAACGCCCTAGCTCGGCCTCTGGGCCCGTGCGTCTTCAAGAGCCTGCAGGGCTACAGGAAATACTGTGCTTTAGTTGCAATAAGAACGCACGCAGTCTTTCTCCTGATGGCAGGGTGACTTCAGGTAGGAGGTCTTAGATGGAAGGAGAAGCCTAGTGTTTTTCTCTGTGCAGCTCAGACTAGGGAATGAGTGCGACTTCCACGGCATGTTGGAACCTGCTAGAACGGTGCTCGTGAACCTGTGTGAGTGCTGTGAATCAAGATATCACAAGAAAGAGTGCAGTGTGTTGCCCATGACTCAGCAGACACAGAGGACCTCCGAGGGACGATGGGCATCGTTGTTGCTCAGCAGGCTTACAGGGGTGTGGAGGTACTCAGGGATCTTGGAACAAAAATGATGCTCACCCGAGAGGCCTACGAGTCCGGAAAAGGGTACTTCCTTTAAAGTAAAGCTGAACAGCGACTTAGAGCGCATGGAAAGACCTGCATGCCTCCCTTTCTGCAGGGCTACCGAGGGCCTTACCTCGAGGCAAGGACTCACGTTGGGATTCCCTTTAGCTCTACAGCATGGCAAGGTGAGCCCCACCCCGGCCAAAGAAGCTCCGTGTGTAGCCAGAGAAAACTCATTTTCTTCCCACACCAATGCTAGAGTGGCCAGGGGCCTGTCAACAGCAGAGAATATCAGGGAGCTTCACGGCAGCAAGAATGGAGCTTTCCAAATGGAAAGCAAGGCTAGTACCATCATGCCCCCATTTCCATGGGCACAGGCAGCATACATCTCTGTGGTTTCTAACAAGTCAAAAGAGACACGGAGTACACACTGGTTGCTTCCCTGAATCAACTTCTCGAGGCAGGATTTTCTGCATCTAGTGCACGACCTCACCAAGGAACGCCCTAGCTAGGCCTCTGGGCCCGTGCGTCTTCAAGAGCCTGCAGGGCTACAGGAAATACTGTGCTTTAGTTGCAATAGGAACGCAAGCCGTCTTTCTCCTGGGGGCAGGATGACTTCAGGTAGGAGGTCTTAGATGGAAGGAGAAGCCCAGTGTTTTTCTCTGTGCAGCTCAGACTAGGGAATGAGTGCGACTTCCACGGCATGTTGGAAACTGCTAGAACGGTGCTCGTGAACCTGTGCGAGTGCCGTGAATCAAGATATCACAAGAAAGAGTGCAGTGTGTTGCCCATGACTCAGCAGACACAGAGGACCTCCGAGGGCCCAATGGGCCTCGTTGTTGCTCAGCAGGCTTACAGGGGTGTGGAGGTACTCAGGGATCTTGGAACAAAAATGATGCTCACCTGAGAGGCCTACGAGTCCGGAAAAGGGTACTTCCTTTAAAGTAAAGGAGAACAGCGACTAAGAACTAATGGAAAGAGCTGAATGCCTCCCTTTCTGCAGGGCTACTCAGGGCCTTACCTCGAGGCAAGGACTCACGTTGAGATTCCCTTTAGCTCTAGAGCATGGCAAGGTGAGCCCCACCCCGGCCAAAGAAGCTCCGTGTGTAGCCAGAGAAAACTCATTTTCTTCCCACACCAATGTAGAGGGACCAGAGGCCTGTCAACAGCAGAGAATTTCAGGGAGCTTCCCGGCGGCAAGAATGGAGCTTTCCAAATGGAAAGCAAGGCTAGGACCATCATGCCCCCATTTCCATGGGCACAGGCAGCATACATCTCTGTGGTTTTTAACAAGTCCAATGAGACACAGAGTACACACTGTTTTCCTCCCTTAATCAACTTCTCGAGGCAGGGTGTTCTGCATCTAGTGAACGGCCTCACCAAGGAAAGCCCAAGCTAGGCCTCTGGGCCCGTGCCTCTTCAAAAGTCTGCAGTGCTAAAGGAAAAACTGTGCTTTAGTTGCAATAAGAACGCAGCCGTCTTTCTCCAGGAGGCAAGGTGACTTCAGCTAGGAGGTCCTGGATGGATGGAGAAGGCTAGTGTTTTTCTCTGTGCAGCTCAAACTAGGGAAGGAGTGCGACTTCCACGGCAAGTTGGAACTTGCTAGAATCGTGCTCGTGAATCTGTGCGATTGCTGGCTAAATCAAGATGTACCAATAAGAGTGCAGTGTGTTGCCCTACACTCGGCATACACACCGTGAGTCGGAAAGCTAGGGGCCTGGATATTGCTTAGAAGGGCCAGGGGAGCCTGAGGGTACTCGGTGTTCTTGCAGGGAACAGGTTTTCCAGGTGAGGCACCTAGGTGTCCTGAAAAGCGTACTGGCGTTAAAATGCTGCAGAGCAGCGACTACGGCCTCATGGAAACTGCTACACGCCTCCGCTTCTGCATAGCATTTCAGGGCCTTCCCTCGAGGCAAGTTCTCACGTTGCTTGCACTGTGAGCGACACAGCATGTTAGGATGCTGTATTTCTCCTTGAATAGAGTGACTTCAGGAAAGAGGTCCTCGTTAAATTGTAAGAAGAGTGTTTTCTCAGGGCATTCAAACGAGGGCAATGTCGAAAACTTCCAGGGCATGTTGGACTGCCTAGAAATGTGGTTCTCATGCTGTTCGACTGCTCTGGAAATAGAGCTCTCCTGAAGTAACGTACAGTGTGTTGCCCGAGACTCGGCAGACACAGAGGGCCTCCGATGGACATATGGGACTCAATGCTTCTCAGCAGGCCCACCGGGGTGTGGAGGGAGTCTGTGCTCTTGGACCCAAAATGATGCTCACCTGAGGCGCCTAAAGGTCCTGAAAAGGGTACTTCCTTTACAATAAAGCAGAACCTCCACTAAGAGCTCATGGAAAGAGCTGCATGCCTCCCTTTCTGCAGGGCTACTCAGGTCCTTACCTCGAGGCAAGGACTCACGTTGAGATTCCCTTTAGCTTTAGAGCATGGCAAGGTGAGCCCCACACCGGCCAATGAAGCTCCGTGTGTAGCCAGAGAAAACGCATTTTCTTCCCAGACCCTTGCCTACAGTGGCCTGAGGCCTGTCAACAGCAGAGAATTTCAGGGAGCCTCACGGTAGCAAGAATGGAGCTTTCCAAATGGAAAGCAAGGCTAGTACCATCATGCCCCCATTTCCATGGG
This sequence comes from Balaenoptera borealis, assembly GCF_965194805.1. Lineage (NCBI taxonomy): Eukaryota > Metazoa > Chordata > Mammalia > Artiodactyla > Balaenopteridae > Balaenoptera > Balaenoptera borealis. The sequence goes on along the minus strand of NW_028123848.1, from coordinate 72,459 downwards.
CACAGGCAGCATACATCTCTGTGGTTTCTAACAAGTCAAAAGAGACACAGAGTACACACTGGTTGCTTCCCTGAATCAACTTCTCGAGGCAGGGTGTTCTGCACCTTGTGAACGGTCTCACCAAGGAACGCCGTAGCCAGGCCTCCGGAACCGTGCCTCTTCAAAAGCCTGCAGTGCTACAGGAAAAACTGTGCTTTAGTTGCAACAGGAACGCAAGCCGTCTTTCTCCTGGAGGCAGGGTGACTTCAGGTAGGAGGTCCTGATTGGAAGGAGAAGCCTAGTGTTTTTCTCTGTGCAGCTCAGACTAGGGAATGAGTGCGACTTCCACGGCATGTTGGAACTTGCAAGAACGTTGCTCTTCAACTTGCGAGTGCTGAGAGTCAAGATATCACAAGAGAGAGTGCAGTGTGTTGACCATGACTCAGCAGACACAGAGGACCTCCGAGGGACCAATGGGCCACTTTTTGCTCAGCAGGCCTACAGGGGTGTGGAGGTACTAAGAGATCTTGGAACAAAAATGATGCTTACCTGAGGGGGCTGGGAGTCCTGAAAAGGGTACTTCCTTTACAGTAAAGCACAACAGCGACTAAGAGCTCATGGAAAGAGCTGCATGCCTCCCTTTCTGCAGGGCTACTCAGGGCCTTACCTCGAGGCAAGGATTCACGTTGAGATTCCCTTTAGCTCTAGAGCATGGCAAGGTGAGCCCCACCCCGGCCAAAGGAGCTCCGTGTTTAGCCAGAGAAAACTCATTTTCTTACCAGACCAATGCCTACAGTGGCCAGGGGCCTGTCAACAGCAGCGAATTTCAGGGAGCTTCACGGCAGCAAGAATGGAGCTTTCCAAACTGAAAGCAAGGTTAGTCCCATCATGCCCCCATTTCCATGGGCACAGGCAGCATACAGCTCTGTGGTTTCTAACAAGTCAAAAGAGACACGGAGTCCACACTGGTTGCTTCCCTGAATCAACTTCTCGAGGCAGGGTTTTCGGCATCTAGTGAACGACCTCACCAAGGAAAGCCTTAGCTAGGCCTCTGGCCCCTTGCCTCTTCCAAACCTGCAGTGCTACAGGAAAAACTGTGCTTTAGTTGCAATAGGAACGCAAGCCGTCTTTCTCCTGAGGCAGGGTGACTTCAGGTAGGAGGTCCTGGATGGAAGGAGAAGCCTAGTGTTTTTCTCTGTGCAGCTCAGACCAGGGAATGAGTGCGACTTCCACGGCATGTTGGAACTTGCTAGAACATTGCTCTTGAACCTGTGCGAGTGCTGTGAATCAAGATATCACAAGAAAGAGTGCAGTGTGTTGCCCATGACTCAGCAGACACAGAGGACCTCCGAGGGACGATGGGCCTCGTTGTTGCTCAGCAGGCCTACAGGGGTGTGGAGGTACTCAGGGATCTTGGAACAAAAATGATGCTCACCCGAGAGGCCTAGGAGTCCGGAAAAGGGTACTTCCTTTAAAGTAAAGCTGAACAGCGACTTAGAGCTAACGGAAAGAGCTGCATGCCTCCCTTTCTGCAGGGCTACTCAGGGCCTTACCTCGAGGCAAAGACTCAAGTTGAGATTCCCTTTAGCTCCAGAGCATGGCAAGGTGAGCCCCACCCCGGCCAATGAAGCTCCGTGTGTAGGCAGAGAAAATTCATTTTCTTCCCACACTCATGGCTACAGTGGCCAGAGGGCTGTCAACAGCAGAGAATTTCAGGGAGCTTCACGGCAGTAAGAATGGAGCTTTCCAAATGGAAAGGAAGGCTAGTACCATCATGCCCCCATAACCATGGGCACAGGCAGCATACATCTCTGTGGTTTCTAACAAGTCAAAAGAGACACGGAGTACACACTGGTTGCTTCCCTGAATCAACTTCTCGAGGCAGGGTGTTCTGCATCTAGTGCACGACCTCACCAAGGAACGCCCTAGCTCGGCCTCTGGGCCCGTGCGTCTTCAAGAGCCTGCAGGGCTACAGGAAATACTGTGCTTTAGTTGCAATAAGAACGCACGCAGTCTTTCTCCTGATGGCAGGGTGACTTCAGGTAGGAGGTCTTAGATGGAAGGAGAAGCCTAGTGTTTTTCTCTGTGCAGCTCAGACTAGGGAATGAGTGCGACTTCCACGGCATGTTGGAACCTGCTAGAACGGTGCTCGTGAACCTGTGCGAGTGCTGTGAATCAAGATATCACAAGAAAGAGTGCAGTGTGTTGCCCATGACTCAGCAGACACAGAGGACCTCCGAGGGACGATGGGCCTCGTTGTTGCTCAGCAGGCTTACAGGGGTGTGGAGGTACTCAGGGATCTTGGAACAAAAATGATGCTCACCCGAGAGGCCTACGAGTCCGGAAAAGGGTACTTCCTTTAAAGTAAAGCTGAACAGCGACTTAGAGCGCATGGAAAGACCTGCATGCCTCCCTTTCTGCAGGGCTACCGAGGGCCTTACCTCGAGGCAAGGACTCACGTTGGGATTCCCTTTAGCTCTACAGCATGGCAAGGTGAGCCCCACCCCGGCCAAAGAAGCTCCGTGTGTAGCCAGAGAAAACTCATTTTCTTCCCACACCAATGCTAGAGTGGCCAGGGGCCTGTCAACAGCAGAGAATATCAGGGAGCTTCACGGCAGCAAGAATGGAGCTTTCCAAATGGAAAGCAAGGCTAGTACCATCATGCCCCCATTTCCATGGGCACAGGCAGCATACATCTCTGTGGTTTCTAACAAGTCAAAAGAGACACGGAGTACACACTGGTTGCTTCCCTGAATCAACTTCTCGAGGCAGGATTTTCTGCATCTAGTGCACGACCTCACCAAGGAACGCCCTAGCTAGGCCTCTGGGCCCGTGCGTCTTCAAGAGCCTGCAGGGCTACAGGAAATACTGTGCTTTAGTTGCAATAGGAACGCAAGCCGTCTTTCTCCTGGGGGCAGGATGACTTCAGGTAGGAGGTCTTAGATGGAAGGAGAAGCCCAGTGTTTTTCTCTGTGCAGCTCAGACTAGGGAATGAGTGCGACTTCCACGGCATGTTGGAAACTGCTAGAACGGTGCTCGTGAACCTGTGCGAGTGCCGTGAATCAAGATATCACAAGAAAGAGTGCAGTGTGTTGCCCATGACTCAGCAGACACAGAGGACCTCCGAGGGCCCAATGGGCCTCGTTGTTGCTCAGCAGGCTTACAGGGGTGTGGAGGTACTCAGGGATCTTGGAACAAAAATGATGCTCACCTGAGAGGCCTACGAGTCCGGAAAAGGGTACTTCCTTTAAAGTAAAGGAGAACAGCGACTAAGAACTAATGGAAAGAGCTGAATGCCTCCCTTTCTGCAGGGCTACTCAGGGCCTTACCTCGAGGCAAGGACTCACGTTGAGATTCCCTTTAGCTCTAGAGCATGGCAAGGTGAGCCCCACCCCGGCCAAAGAAGCTCCGTGTGTAGCCAGAGAAAACTCATTTTCTTCCCACACCAATGTAGAGGGACCAGAGGCCTGTCAACAGCAGAGAATTTCAGGGAGCTTCCCGGCGGCAAGAATGGAGCTTTCCAAATGGAAAGCAAGGCTAGTACCATCATGCCCCCATTTCCATGGGCACAGGCAGCATACATCTCTGTGGTTTTTAACAAGTCCAATGAGACACAGAGTACACACTGTTTTCCTCCCTTAATCAACTTCTCGAGGCAGGGTGTTCTGCATCTAGTGAACGGCCTCACCAAGGAAAGCCCAAGCTAGGCCTCTGGGCCCGTGCCTCTTCAAAAGTCTGCAGTGCTAAAGGAAAAACTGTGCTTTAGTTGCAATAAGAACGCAGCCGTCTTTCTCTAGGAGGCAAGGTGACTTCAGCTAGGAGGTCCTGGATGGATGGAGAAGGCTAGTGTTTTTCTCTGTGCAGCTCAAACTAGGGAAGGAGTGCGACTTCCACGGCAAGTTGGAACTTGCTAGAATCGTGCTCGTGAATCTGTGCGATTGCTGGCTAAATCAAGATGTACCAATAAGAGTGCAGTGTGTTGCCCTACACTCGGCATACACACCGTGAGTCGGAAAGCTAGGGGCCTGGATATTGCTTAGAAGGGCCAGGGGAGCCTGAGGGTACTCGGTGTTCTTGCAGGGAACAGGTTTTCCAGGTGAGGCACCTAGGTGTCCTGAAAAGCGTACTGGCGTTAAAATGCTGCAGAGCAGCGACTACGGCCTCATGGAAACTGCTACACGCCTCCGCTTCTGCATAGCATTTCAGGGCCTTCCCTCGAGGCAAGTTCTCACGTTGCTTGCACTGTGAGCGACACAGCATGTTAGGATGCTGTATTTCTCCTTGAATAGAGTGACTTCAGGAAAGAGGTCCTCGTTAAATTCTAAGAAGAGTGTTTTCTCAGGGCATTCAAACGAGGGCAATGTCGAAAACTTCCAGGGCATGTTGGACTGCCTAGAAATGTGGTTCTCATGCTGTTCGACTGCTCTGGAAATAGAGCTCTCCTGAAGTAACGTACAGTGTGTTGCCCGAGACTCGGCAGACACAGAGGGCCTCCGATGGACATATGGGACTCAATGCTTCTCAGCAGGCCCACCGGGGTGTGGAGGGAGTCTGTGCTCTTGGACCCAAAATGATGCTCACCTGAGGCGCCTAAAGGTCCTGAAAAGGGTACTTCCTTTACAATAAAGCAGAACCTCCACTAAGAGCTCATGGAAAGAGCTGCATGCCTCCCTTTCTGCAGGGCTACTCAGGTCCTTACCTCGAGGCAAGGACTCACGTTGAGATTCCCTTTAGCTTTAGAGCATGGCAAGGTGAGCCCCACACCGGCCAATGAAGCTCCGTGTGTAGCCAGAGAAAACGCATTTTCTTCCCAGACCCTTGCCTACAGTGGCCTGAGGCCTGTCAACAGCAGAGAATTTCAGGGAGCCTCACGGTAGCAAGAATGGAGCTTTCCAAATGGAAAGCAAGGCTAGTACCATCATGCCCCCATTTCCATGGGCACAGGCAGCATACATCTCTGTGGTTTCTAACAAGTCAAAAGAGACACAGAGTACACACTGGTTGCTTCCCTGAATCAACTTCTCGAGGCAGGGTGTTCTGCACCTTGTGAACGGTCTCACCAAGGAACGCCGTAGCCAGGCCTCCGGAACCGTGCCTCTTCAAAAGCCTGCAGTGCTACAGGAAAAACTGTGCTTTAGTTGCAACAGGAACGCAAGCCGTCTTTCTCCTGGAGGCAGGGTGACTTCAGGTAGGAGGTCCTGATTGGAAGGAGAAGCCTAGTGTTTTTCTCTGTGCAGCTCAGACTAGGGAATGAGTGCGACTTCCACGGCATGTTGGAACTTGCAAGAACGTTGCTCTTCAACTTGCGAGTGCTGAGAGTCAAGATATCACAAGAGAGAGTGCAGTGTGTTGACCATGACTCAGCAGACACAGAGGACCTCCGAGGGACCAATGGGCCACTTTTTGCTCAGCAGGCCTACAGGGGTGTGGAGGTACTAAGAGATCTTGGAACAAAAATGATGCTTACCTGAGGGGGCTGGGAGTCCTGAAAAGGGTACTTCCTTTACAGTAAAGCACAACAGCGACTAAGAGCTCATGGAAAGAGCTGCATGCCTCCCTTTCTGCAGGGCTACTCAGGGCCTTACCTCGAGGCAAGGATTCACGTTGAGATTCCCTTTAGCTCTAGAGCATGGCAAGGTGAGCCCCACCCCGGCCAAAGGAGCTCCGTGTTTAGCCAGAGAAAACTCATTTTCTTACCAGACCAATGCCTACAGTGGCCAGGGGCCTGTCAACAGCAGCGAATTTCAGGGAGCTTCACGGCAGCAAGAATGGAGCTTTCCAAACTGAAAGCAAGGTTAGTCCCATCATGCCCCCATTTCCATGGGCACAGGCAGCATACAGCTCTGTGGTTTCTAACAAGTCAAAAGAGACACGGAGTCCACACTGGTTGCTTCCCTGAATCAACTTCTCGAGGCAGGGTTTTCGGCATCTAGTGAACGACCTCACCAAGGAAAGCCTTAGCTAGGCCTCTGGCCCCTTGCCTCTTCCAAACCTGCAGTGCTACAGGAAAAACTGTGCTTTAGTTGCAATAGGAACGCAAGCCGTCTTTCTCCTGAGGCAGGGTGACTTCAGGTAGGAGGTCCTGGATGGAAGGAGAAGCCTAGTGTTTTTCTCTGTGCAGCTCAGACCAGGGAATGAGTGCGACTTCCACGGCATGTTGGAACTTGCTAGAACATTGCTCTTGAACCTGTGCGAGTGCTGTGAATCAAGATATCACAAGAAAGAGTGCAGTGTGTTGCCCATGACTCAGCAGACACAGAGGACCTCCGAGGGACGATGGGCCTCGTTGTTGCTCAGCAGGCCTACAGGGGTGTGGAGGTACTCAGGGATCTTGGAACAAAAATGATGCTCACCCGAGAGGCCTAGGAGTCCGGAAAAGGGTACTTCCTTTAAAGTAAAGCTGAACAGCGACTTAGAGCTAACGGAAAGAGCTGCATGCCTCCCTTTCTGCAGGGCTACTCAGGGCCTTACCTCGAGGCAAAGACTCAAGTTGAGATTCCCTTTAGCTCCAGAGCATGGCAAGGTGAGCCCCACCCCGGCCAATGAAGCTCCGTGTGTAGGCAGAGAAAATTCATTTTCTTCCCACACTCATGCCTACAGTGGCCAGAGGGCTGTCAACAGCAGAGAATTTCAGGGAGCTTCACGGCAGTAAGAATGGAGCTTTCCAAATGGAAAGCAAGGCTAGTACCATCATGCCCCCATTTCCATGGGCACAGGCAGCATACATCTCTGTGGTTTCTAACAAGTCAAAAGAGACACGGAGTACACACTGGTTGCTTCCCTGAATCAACTTCTCGAGGCAGGATTTTCTGCATCTAGTGCACGACCTCACCAAGGAACGCCCTAGCTAGGCCTCTGGGCCCGTGCGTCTTCAAGAGCCTGCAGGGCTACAGGAAATACTGTGCTTTAGTTGCAATAGGAACGCAAGCCGTCTTTCTCCTGGGGGCAGGATGACTTCAGGTAGGAGGTCTTAGATGGAAGGAGAAGCCCAGTGTTTTTCTCTGTGCAGCTCAGACTAGGGAATGAGTGCGACTTCCACGGCATGTTGGAAACTGCTAGAACGGTGCTCGTGAACCTGTGCGAGTGCCGTGAATCAAGATATCACAAGAAAGAGTGCAGTGTGTTGCCCATGACTCAGCAGACACAGAGGACCTCCGAGGGCCCAATGGGCCTCGTTGTTGCTCAGCAGGCTTACAGGGGTGTGGAGGTACTCAGGGATCTTGGAACAAAAATGATGCTCACCTGAGAGGCCTACGAGTCCGGAAAAGGGTACTTCCTTTAAAGTAAAGCTGAACAGCGACTTAGAGCGCATGGAAAGACCTGCATGCCTCCCTTTCTGCAGGGCTACTCAGGGCCTTACCTCGAGGCAAGGACTCACGTTGAGATTCCCTTTAGCTCTAGAGCATGGCAAGGTGAGCCCCACCCCGGCCAAAGAAGCTCCGTGTGTAGCCAGAGAAAACTCATTTTCTTCCCACACCAATGCTAGAGTGGCCAGGGGCCTGTCAACAGCAGAGAATATCAGGGAGCTTCACGGCAGCAAGAATGGAGCTTTCCAAATGGAAAGCAAGGCTAGTACCATCATGCCCCCATTTCCATGGGCACAGGCAGCATACATCTCTGTGGTTTCTAACAAGTCAAATGAGACACAGAGTACACACTGGTTGCTTCCCTGAATCAACTTCTCGAGGCAGGGTGTTCTGCAACTAGTGAACGGCCTCACCCAGGAAAGCCCTAGCTAGGCCTCCTGGCCCGTGTCTCTTCAAAAGCCTGCAGTGCTAAAGGAAAAACTGTGCTTTAGTTGCAATAAGAACGCAGCCGTCTTTCTCCAGGAGGCAAGGTGACTTCAGCTAGGAGGTCCTGGATGGATGGAGAAGGCTAGTGTTTTTCTCTGTGCAGCTCAAACTAGGGAAGGAGTGCGACTTCCACGGCAAGTTGGAACTTGCTAGAATCGTGCTCGTGAATCTGTGCGATTGCTGGCTAAATCAAGATGTACCAATAAGAGTGCAGTGTGTTGCCCTACACTCGGCATACACACCGTGAGTCGGAAAGCTAGGGGCCTGGATATTGCTTAGAAGGGCCAGGGGAGCCTGAGGGTACTCGGTGTTCTTGCAGGGAACAGGTTTTCCAGGTGAGGCACCTAGGTGTCCTGAAAAGCGTACTGGCGTTAAAATGCTGCAGAGCAGCGACTACGGCCTCATGGAAACTGCTACACGCCTCCGCTTCTGCATAGCATTTCAGGGCCTTACCTCGAGGCAAGTTCTCACGTTGCTTGCACTGTGAGCGACACAGCATGTTAGGATGCTGTATTTCTCCTTGAATAGAGTGACTTCAGGAAAGAGGTCCTCGTTAAATTCTAAGAAGAGTGTTTTCTCAGGGCATTCAAACGAGGGCAATGTCGAAAACTTCCAGGGCATGTTGGACTGCCTAGAAATGTGGTTCTCATGCTGTTCGACTGCTCTGGAAATAGAGCTCTCCTGAAGTAACGTACAGTGTGTTGCCCGAGACTCGGCAGACACAGAGGGCCTCCGATGGACATATGGGACTCAATGCTTCTCAGCAGGCCCACCGGGGTGTGGAGGGAGTCTGTGCTCTTGGACCCAAAATGATGCTCACCTGAGGCGCCTAAAGGTCCTGAAAAGGGTACTTCCTTTACAATAAAGCAGAACCTCCACTAAGAGCTCATGGAAAGAGCTGCATGCCTCCCTTTCTGCAGGGCTACTCAGGTCCTTACCTCGAGGCAAGGACTCACGTTGAGATTCCCTTTAGCTTTAGAGCATGGCAAGGTGAGCCCCACACCGGCCAATGAAGCTCCGTGTGTAGCCAGAGAAAACGCATTTTCTTCCCAGACCCTTGCCTACAGTGGCCTGAGGCCTGTCAACAGCAGAGAATTTCAGGGAGCTTCACGGTAGCAAGAATGGAGCTTTCCAAATGGAAAGCAAGGCTAGTACCATCATGCCCCCATTTCCATGGGCACAGGCAGCATACATCTCTGTGGTTTCTAACAAGTCAAAAGAGACACAGAGTACACACTGGTTGCTTCCCTGAATCAACTTCTCGAGGCAGGGTGTTCTGCACCTTGTGAACGGTCTCACCAAGGAACGCCGTAGCCAGGCCTCCGGAACCGTGCCTCTTCAAAAGCCTGCAGTGCTACAGGAAAAACTGTGCTTTAGTTGCAACAGGAACGCAAGCCGTCTTTCTCCTGGAGGCAGGGTGACTTCAGGTAGGAGGTCCTGATTGGAAGGAGAAGCCTAGTGTTTTTCTCTGTGCAGCTCAGACTAGGGAATGAGTGCGACTTCCACGGCATGTTGGAACTTGCAAGAACGTTGCTCTTCAACTTGCGAGTGCTGAGAGTCAAGATATCACAAGAGAGAGTGCAGTGTGTTGACCATGACTCAGCAGACACAGAGGACCTCCGAGGGACCAATGGGCCACTTTTTGCTCAGCAGGCCTACAGGGGTGTGGAGGTACTAAGAGATCTTGGAACAAAAATGATGCTTACCTGAGGGGGCTGGGAGTCCTGAAAAGGGTACTTCCTTTACAGTAAAGCACAACAGCGACTAAGAGCTCATGGAAAGAGCTGCATGCCTCCCTTTCTGCAGGGCTACTCAGGGCCTTACCTCGAGGCAAGGATTCACGTTGAGATTCCCTTTAGCTCTAGAGCATGGCAAGGTGAGCCCCACCCCGGCCAAAGGAGCTCCGTGTTTAGCCAGAGAAAACTCATTTTCTTACCAGACCAATGCCTACAGTGGCCAGGGGCCTGTCAACAGCAGCGAATTTCAGGGAGCTTCACGGCAGCAAGAATGGAGCTTTCCAAACTGAAAGCAAGGTTAGTCCCATCATGCCCCCATTTCCATGGGCACAGGCAGCATACAGCTCTGTGGTTTCTAACAAGTCAAAAGAGACACGGAGTCCACACTGGTTGCTTCCCTGAATCAACTTCTCGAGGCAGGGTTTTCGGCATCTAGTGAACGACCTCACCAAGGAAAGCCTTAGCTAGGCCTCTGGCCCCTTGCCTCTTCCAAACCTGCAGTGCTACAGGAAAAACTGTGCTTTAGTTGCAATAGGAACGCAAGCCGTCTTTCTCCTGAGGCAGGGTGACTTCAGGTAGGAGGTCCTGGATGGAAGGAGAAGCCTAGTGTTTTTCTCTGTGCAGCTCAGACCAGGGAATGAGTGCGACTTCCACGGCATGTTGGAACTTGCTAGAACATTGCTCTTGAACCTGTGCGAGTGCTGTGAATCAAGATATCACAAGAAAGAGTGCAGTGTGTTGCCCATGACTCAGCAGACACAGAGGACCTCCGAGGGACGATGGGCCTCGTTGTTGCTCAGCAGGCCTACAGGGGTGTGGAGGTACTCAGGGATCTTGGAACAAAAATGATGCTCACCCGAGAGGCCTAGGAGTCCGGAAAAGGGTACTTCCTTTAAAGTAAAGCTGAACAGCGACTTAGAGCTAACGGAAAGAGCTGCATGCCTCCCTTTCTGCAGGGCTACTCAGGGCCTTACCTCGAGGCAAAGACTCAAGTTGAGATTCCCTTTAGCTCCAGAGCATGGCAAGGTGAGCCCCACCCCGGCCAATGAAGCTCCGTGTGTAGGCAGAGAAAATTCATTTTCTTCCCACACTCATGCCTACAGTGGCCAGAGGGCTGTCAACAGCAGAGAATTTCAGGGAGCTTCACGGCAGTAAGAATGGAGCTTTCCAAATGGAAAGCAAGGCTAGTACCATCATGCCCCCATTTCCATGGGCACAGGCAGCATACATCTCTGTGGTTTCTAACAAGTCAAAAGAGACACGGAGTACACACTGGTTGCTTCCCTGAATCAACTTCTCGAGGCAGGATTTTCTGCATCTAGTGCACGACCTCACCAAGGAACGCCCTAGCTAGGCCTCTGGGCCCGTGCGTCTTCAAGAGCCTGCAGGGCTACAGGAAATACTGTGCTTTAGTTGCAATAGGAACGCAAGCCGTCTTTCTCCTGGGGGCAGGATGACTTCAGGTAGGAGGTCTTAGATGGAAGGAGAAGCCCAGTGTTTTTCTCTGTGCAGCTCAGACTAGGGAATGAGTGCGACTTCCACGGCATGTTGGAAACTGCTAGAACGGTGCTCGTGAACCTGTGCGAGTGCCGTGAATCAAGATATCACAAGAAAGAGTGCAGTGTGTTGCCCATGACTCAGCAGACACAGAGGACCTCCGAGGGCCCAATGGGCCTCGTTGTTGCTCAGCAGGCTTACAGGGGTGTGGAGGTACTCAGGGATCTTGGAACAAAAATGATGCTCACCTGAGAGGCCTACGAGTCCGGAAAAGGGTACTTCCTTTAAAGTAAAGCTGAACAGCGACTTAGAGCGCATGGAAAGACCTGCATGCCTCCCTTTCTGCAGGGCTACTCAGGGCCTTACCTCGAGGCAAGGACTCACGTTGAGATTCCCTTTAGCTCTAGAGCATGGCAAGGTGAGCCCCACCCCGGCCAAAGAAGCTCCGTGTGTAGCCAGAGAAAACTCATTTTCTTCCCACACCAATGCTAGAGTGGCCAGGGGCCTGTCAACAGCAGAGAATATCAGGGAGCTTCACGGCAGCAAGAATGGAGCTTTCCAAATGGAAAGCAAGGCTAGTACCATCATGCCCCCATTTCCATGGGCACAGGCAGCATACATCTCTGTGGTTTCTAACAAGTCAAATGAGACACAGAGTACACACTGGTTGCTTCCCTGAATCAACTTCTCGAGGCAGGGTGTTCTGCAACTAGTGAACGGCCTCACCCAGGAAAGCCCTAGCTAGGCCTCCTGGCCCGTGTCTCTTCAAAAGCCTGCAGTGCTAAAGGAAAAACTGTGCTTTAGTTGCAATAAGAACGCAGCCGTCTTTCTCCAGGAGGCAAGGTGACTTCAGCTAGGAGGTCCTGGATGGATGGAGAAGGCTAGTGTTTTTCTCTGTGCAGCTCAAACTAGGGAAGGAGTGCGACTTCCACGGCAAGTTGGAACTTGCTAGAATCGTGCTCGTGAATCTGTGCGATTGCTGGCTAAATCAAGATGTACCAATAAGAGTGCAGTGTGTTGCCCTACACTCGGCATACACACCGTGAGTCGGAAAGCTAGGGGCCTGGATATTGCTTAGAAGGGCCAGGGGAGCCTGAGGGTACTCGGTGTTCTTGCAGGGAACAGGTTTTCCAGGTGAGGCACCTAGGTGTCCTGAAAAGCGTACTGGCGTTAAAATGCTGCAGAGCAGCGACTACGGCCTCATGGAAACTGCTACACGCCTCCGCTTCTGCATAGCATTTCAGGGCCTTACCTCGAGGCAAGTTCTCACGTTGCTTGCACTGTGAGCGACACAGCATGTTAGGATGCTGTATTTCTCCTTGAATAGAGTGACTTCAGGAAAGAGGTCCTCGTTAAATTCTAAGAAGAGTGTTTTCTCAGGGCATTCAAACGAGGGCAATGTCGAAAACTTCCAGGGCATGTTGGACTGCCTAGAAATGTGGTTCTCATGCTGTTCGACTGCTCTGGAAATAGAGCTCTCCTGAAGTAACGTACAGTGTGTTGCCCGAGACTCGGCAGACACAGAGGGCCTCCGATGGACATATGGGACTCAATGCTTCTCAGCAGGCCCACCGGGGTGTGGAGGGAGTCTGTGCTCTTGGACCCAAAATGATGCTCACCTGAGGCGCCTAAAGGTCCTGAAAAGGGTACTTCCTTTACAATAAAGCAGAACCTCCACTAAGAGCTCATGGAAAGAGCTGCATGCCTCCCTTTCTGCAGGGCTACTCAGGTCCTTACCTCGAGGCAAGGACTCACGTTGAGATTCCCTTTAGCTTTAGAGCATGGCAAGGTGAGCCCCACACCGGCCAATGAAGCTCCGTGTGTAGCCAGAGAAAACGCATTTTCTTCCCAGACCCTTGCCTACAGTGGCCTGAGGCCTGTCAACAGCAGAGAATTTCAGGGAGCTTCACGGTAGCAAGAATGGAGCTTTCCAAATGGAAAGCAAGGCTAGTACCATCATGCCCCCATTTCCATGGGCACAGGCAGCATACATCTCTGTGGTTTCTAACAAGTCAAAAGAGACACAGAGTACACACTGGTTGCTTCCCTGAATCAACTTCTCGAGGCAGGGTGTTCTGCACCTTGTGAACGGTCTCACCAAGGAACGCCGTAGCCAGGCCTCCGGAACCGTGCCTCTTCAAAAGCCTGCAGTGCTACAGGAAAAACTGTGCTTTAGTTGCAACAGGAACGCAAGCCGTCTTTCTCCTGGAGGCAGGGTGACTTCAGGTAGGAGGTCCTGATTGGAAGGAGAAGCCTAGTGTTTTTCTCTGTGCAGCTCAGACTAGGGAATGAGTGCGACTTCCACGGCATGTTGGAACTTGCAAGAACGTTGCTCTTCAACTTGCGAGTGCTGAGAGTCAAGATATCACAAGAGAGAGTGCAGTGTGTTGACCATGACTCAGCAGACACAGAGGACCTCCGAGGGACCAATGGGCCACTTTTTGCTCAGCAGGCCTACAGGGGTGTGGAGGTACTAAGAGATCTTGGAACAAAAATGATGCTTACCTGAGGGGGCTGGGAGTCCTGAAAAGGGTACTTCCTTTACAGTAAAGCACAACAGCGACTAAGAGCTCATGGAAAGAGCTGCATGCCTCCCTTTCTGCAGGGCTACTCAGGGCCTTACCTCGAGGCAAGGATTCACGTTGAGATTCCCTTTAGCTCTAGAGCATGGCAAGGTGAGCCCCACCCCGGCCAAAGGAGCTCCGTGTTTAGCCAGAGAAAACTCATTTTCTTACCAGACCAATGCCTACAGTGGCCAGGGGCCTGTCAACAGCAGCGAATTTCAGGGAGCTTCACGGCAGCAAGAATGGAGCTTTCCAAACTGAAAGCAAGGTTAGTCCCATCATGCCCCCATTTCCATGGGCACAGGCAGCATACAGCTCTGTGGTTTCTAACAAGTCAAAAGAGACACGGAGTCCACACTGGTTGCTTCCCTGAATCAACTTCTCGAGGCAGGGTTTTCGGCATCTAGTGAACGACCTCACCAAGGAAAGCCTTAGCTAGGCCTCTGGCCCCTTGCCTCTTCCAAACCTGCAGTGCTACAGGAAAAACTGTGCTTTAGTTGCAATAGGAACGCAAGCCGTCTTTCTCCTGAGGCAGGGTGACTTCAGGTAGGAGGTCCTGGATGGAAGGAGAAGCCTAGTGTTTTTCTCTGTGCAGCTCAGACCAGGGAATGAGTGCGACTTCCACGGCATGTTGGAACTTGCTAGAACATTGCTCTTGAACCTGTGCGAGTGCTGTGAATCAAGATATCACAAGAAAGAGTGCAGTGTGTTGCCCATGACTCAGCAGACACAGAGGACCTCCGAGGGACGATGGGCCTCGTTGTTGCTCAGCAGGCCTACAGGGGTGTGGAGGTACTCAGGGATCTTGGAACAAAAATGATGCTCACCCGAGAGGCCTAGGAGTCCGGAAAAGGTACTTCCTTTAAAGTAAAGCTGAACAGCGACTTAGAGCTAACGGAAAGAGCTGCATGCCTCCCTTTCTGCAGGGCTACTCAGGGCCTTACCTCGAGGCAAAGACTCAAGTTGAGATTCCCTTTAGCTCCAGAGCATGGCAAGGTGAGCCCCACCCCGGCCAATGAAGCTCCGTGTGTAGGCAGAGAAAATTCATTTTCTTCCCACACTCATGGCTACAGTGGCCAGAGGGCTGTCAACAGCAGAGAATTTCAGGGAGCTTCACGGCAGTAAGAATGGAGCTTTCCAAATGGAAAGGAAGGCTAGTACCATCATGCCCCCATAACCATGGGCACAGGCAGCATACATCTCTGTGGTTTCTAACAAGTCAAAAGAGACACGGAGTACACACTGGTTGCTTCCCTGAATCAACTTCTCGAGGCAGGGTGTTCTGCATCTAGTGCACGACCTCACCAAGGAACGCCCTAGCTAGGCCTCTGGGCCCGTGCGTCTTCAAGAGCCTGCAGGGCTACAGGAAATACTGTGCTTTAGTTGCAATAAGAACGCACGCAGTCTTTCTCCTGATGGCAGGGTGACTTCAGGTAGGAGGTCTTAGATGGAAGGAGAAGCCTAGTGTTTTTCTCTGTGCAGCTCAGACTAGGGAATGAGTGCGACTTCCACGGCATGTTGGAACCTGCTAGAACGGTGCTCGTGAACCTGTGCGAGTGCTGTGAATCAAGATATCACAAGAAAGAGTGCAGTGTGTTGCCCATGACTCAGCAGACACAGAGGACCTCCGAGGGACGATGGGCCTCGTTGTTGCTCAGCAGGCTTACAGGGGTGTGGAGGTACTCAGGGATCTTGGAACAAAAATGATGCTCACCCGAGAGGCCTACGAGTCCGGAAAAGGGTACTTCCTTTAAAGTAAAGCTGAACAGCGACTTAGAGCGCATGGAAAGACCTGCATGCCTCCCTTTCTGCAGGGCTACCGAGGGCCTTACCTCGAGGCAAGGACTCACGTTGGGATTCCCTTTAGCTCTACAGCATGGCAAGGTGAGCCCCACCCCGGCCAAAGAAGCTCCGTGTGTAGCCAGAGAAAACTCATTTTCTTCCCACACCAATGCTAGAGTGGCCAGGGGCCTGTCAACAGCAGAGAATATCAGGGAGCTTCACGGCAGCAAGAATGGAGCTTTCCAAATGGAAAGCAAGGCTAGTACCATCATGCCCCCATTTCCATGGGCACAGGCAGCATACATCTCTGTGGTTTCTAACAAGTCAAAAGAGACACGGAGTACACACTGGTTGCTTCCCTGAATCAACTTCTCGAGGCAGGATTTTCTGCATCTAGTGCACGACCTCACCAAGGAACGCCCTAGCTAGGCCTCTGGGCCCGTGCGTCTTCAAGAGCCTGCAGGGCTACAGGAAATACTGTGCTTTAGTTGCAATAGGAACGCAAGCCGTCTTTCTCCTGGGGGCAGGATGACTTCAGGTAGGAGGTCTTAGATGGAAGGAGAAGCCCAGTGTTTTTCTCTGTGCAGCTCAGACTAGGGAATGAGTGCGACTTCCACGGCATGTTGGAAACTGCTAGAACGGTGCTCGTGAACCTGTGCGAGTGCCGTGAATCAAGATATCACAAGAAAGAGTGCAGTGTGTTGCCCATGACTCAGCAGACACAGAGGACCTCCGAGGGCCCAATGGGCCTCGTTGTTGCTCAGCAGGCTTACAGGGGTGTGGAGGTACTCAGGGATCTTGGAACAAAAATGATGCTCACCTGAGAGGCCTACGAGTCCGGAAAAGGGTACTTCCTTTAAAGTAAAGGAGAACAGCGACTAAGAACTAATGGAAAGAGCTGAATGCCTCCCTTTCTGCAGGGCTACTCAGGGCCTTACCTCGAGGCAAGGACTCACGTTGAGATTCCCTTTAGCTCTAGAGCATGGCAAGGTGAGCCCCACCCCGGCCAAAGAAGCTCCGTGTGTAGCCAGAGAAAACTCATTTTCTTCCCACACCAATGTAGAGGGACCAGAGGCCTGTCAACAGCAGAGAATTTCAGGGAGCTTCCCGGCGGCAAGAATGGAGCTTTCCAAATGGAAAGCAAGGCTAGTACCATCATGCCCCCATTTCCATGGGCACAGGCAGCATACATCTCTGTGGTTTTTAACAAGTCCAATGAGACACAGAGTACACACTGTTTTCCTCCCTTAATCAACTTCTCGAGGCAGGGTGTTCTGCATCTAGTGAACGGCCTCACCAAGGAAAGCCCAAGCAAGGCCTCTGGGCCCGTGCCTCTTCAAAAGTCTGCAGTGCTAAAGGAAAAACTGTGCTTTAGTTGCAATAAGAACGCAGCCGTCTTTCTCTAGGAGGCAAGGTGACTTCAGCTAGGAGGTCCTGGATGGATGGAGAAGGCTAGTGTTTTTCTCTGTGCAGCTCAAACTAGGGAAGGAGTGCGACTTCCACGGCAAGTTGGAACTTGCTAGAATCGTGCTCGTGAATCTGTGCGATTGCTGGCTAAATCAAGATGTACCAATAAGAGTGCAGTGTGTTGCCCTACACTCGGCATACACACCGTGAGTCGGAAAGCTAGGGGCCTGGATATTGCTTAGAAGGGCCAGGGGAGCCTGAGGGTACTCGGTGTTCTTGCAGGGAACAGGTTTTCCAGGTGAGGCACCTAGGTGTCCTGAAAAGCGTACTGGCGTTAAAATGCTGCAGAGCAGCGACTACGGCCTCATGGAAACTGCTACACGCCTCCCCTTCTGCATAGCATTTCAGGGCCTTCCCTCGAGGCAAGTTCTCACGTTGCTTGCACTGTGAGCGACACAGCATGTTAGGATGCTGTATTTCTCCTTGAATAGAGTGACTTCAGGAAAGAGGTCCTCGTTAAATTCTAAGAAGAGTGTTTTCTCAGGGCATTCAAACGAGGGCAATGTCGAAAACTTCCAGGGCATGTTGGACTGCCTAGAAATGTGGTTCTGATGCTGTTCGACTGCTCTGGAAATAGAGCTCTCCTGAAGTAACGTACAGTGTGTTGCCCGAGACTCGGCAGACACAGAGGGCCTCCGATGGACATATGGGACTCAATGCTTCTCAGCAGGCCCACCGGGGTGTGGAGGGAGTCTGTGCTCTTGGACCCAAAATGATGCTCACCTGAGGCGCCTAAAGGTCCTGAAAAGGGTACTTCCTTTACAATAAAGCAGAACCTCCACTAAGAGCTCATGGAAAGAGCTGCATGCCTCCCTTTCTGCAGGGCTACTCAGGTCCTTACCTCGAGGCAAGGACTCATGTTGAGATTCCCTTTAGCTTTAGAGCATGGCAAGGTGAGCCCCACACCGGCCAATGAAGCTCCGTGTGTAGCCAGAGAAAACGCATTTTCTTCCCAGACCCTTGCCTACAGTGGCCTGAGGCCTGTCAACAGCAGAGAATTTCAGGGAGCCTCACGGTAGCAAGAATGGAGCTTTCCAAATGGAAAGCAAGGCTAGTACCATCATGCCCCCATTTCCATGGGCACAGGCAGCATACATCTCTGTGGTTTCTAACAAGTCAAAAGAGACACAGAGTACACACTGGTTGCTTCCCTGAATCAACTTCTCGAGGCAGGGTGTTCTGCACCTTGTGAACGGTCTCACCAAGGAACGCCGTAGCCAGGCCTCCGGAACCGTGCCTCTTCAAAAGCCTGCAGTGCTACAGGAAAAACTGTGCTTTAGTTGCAACAGGAACGCAAGCCGTCTTTCTCCTGGAGGCAGGGTGACTTCAGGTAGGAGGTCCTGATTGGAAGGAGAAGCCTAGTGTTTTTCTCTGTGCAGCTCAGACTAGGGAATGAGTGCGACTTCCACGGCATGTTGGAACTTGCAAGAACGTTGCTCTTCAACTTGCGAGTGCTGAGAGTCAAGATATCACAAGAGAGAGTGCAGTGTGTTGACCATGACTCAGCAGACACAGAGGACCTCCGAGGGACCAATGGGCCACTTTTTGCTCAGCAGGCCTACAGGGGTGTGGAGGTACTAAGAGATCTTGGAACAAAAATGATGCTTACCTGAGGGGGCTGGGAGTCCTGAAAAGGGTACTTCCTTTACAGTAAAGCACAACAGCGACTAAGAGCTCATGGAAAGAGCTGCATGCCTCCCTTTCTGCAGGGCTACTCAGGGCCTTACCTCGAGGCAAGGATTCACGTTGAGATTCCCTTTAGCTCTAGAGCATGGCAAGGTGAGCCCCACCCCGGCCAAAGGAGCTCCGTGTTTAGCCAGAGAAAACTCATTTTCTTACCAGACCAATGCCTACAGTGGCCAGGGGCCTGTCAACAGCAGCGAATTTCAGGGAGCTTCACGGCAGCAAGAATGGAGCTTTCCAAACTGAAAGCAAGGTTAGTCCCATCATGCCCCCATTTCCATGGGCACAGGCAGCATACAGCTCTGTGGTTTCTAACAAGTCAAAAGAGACACGGAGTACACACTGGTTGCTTCCCTGAATCTACTTCTCGAGGCAGGGTTTTCGGCATCTAGTGAACGACCTCACCAAGGAAAGCCTTAGCTAGGCCTCTGGCCCCTTGCCTCTTCCAAACCTGCAGTGCTACAGGAAAAACTGTGCTTTAGTTGCAATAGGAACGCAAGCCGTCTTTCTCCTGAGGCAGGGTGACTTCAGGTAGGAGGTCCTGGATGGAAGGAGAAGCCTAGTGTTTTTCTCTGTGCAGCTCAGACCAGGGAATGAGTGCGACTTCCACGGCATGTTGGAACTTGCTAGAACATTGCTCTTGAACCTGTGCGAGTGCTGTGAATCAAGATATCACAAGAAAGAGTGCAGTGTGTTGCCCATGACTCAGCAGACACAGAGGACCTCCGAGGGACGATGGGCCTCGTTGTTGCTCAGCAGGCCTACAGGGGTGTGGAGGTACTCAGGGATCTTGGAACAAAAATGATGCTCACCCGAGAGGCCTAGGAGTCCGGAAAAGGGTACTTCCTTTAAAGTAAAGCTGAACAGCGACTTAGAGCTAACGGAAAGAGCTGCATGCCTCCCTTTCTGCAGGGCTACTCAGGGCCTTACCTCGAGGCAAAGACTCAAGTTGAGATTCCCTTTAGCTCCAGAGCATGGCAAGGTGAGCCCCACCCCGGCCAATGAAGCTCCGTGTGTAGGCAGAGAAAATTCATTTTCTTCCCACACTCATGCCTACAGTGGCCAGAGGGCTGTCAACAGCAGAGAATTTCAGGGAGCTTCACGGCAGTAAGAATGGAGCTTTCCAAATGGAAAGCAAGGCTAGTACCATCATGCCCCCATTTCCATGGGCACAGGCAGCATACATCTCTGTGGTTTCTAACAAGTCAAAAGAGACACGGAGTACACACTGGTTGCTTCCCTGAATCAACTTCTCGAGGCAGGATTTTCTGCATCTAGTGCACGACCTCACCAAGGAACGCCCTAGCTAGGCCTCTGGGCCCGTGCGTCTTCAAGAGCCTGCAGGGCTACAGGAAATACTGTGCTTTAGTTGCAATAGGAACGCAAGCCGTCTTTCTCCTGGGGGCAGGATGACTTCAGGTAGGAGGTCTTAGATGGAAGGAGAAGCCCAGTGTTTTTCTCTGTGCAGCTCAGACTAGGGAATGAGTGCGACTTCCACGGCATGTTGGAAACTGCTAGAACGGTGCTCGTGAACCTGTGCGAGTGCCGTGAATCAAGATATCACAAGAAAGAGTGCAGTGTGTTGCCCATGACTCAGCAGACACAGAGGACCTCCGAGGGCCCAATGGGCCTCGTTGTTGCTCAGCAGGCTTACAGGGGTGTGGAGGTACTCAGGGATCTTGGAACAAAAATGATGCTCACCTGAGAGGCCTACGAGTCCGGAAAAGGGTACTTCCTTTAAAGTAAAGCTGAACAGCGACTTAGAGCGCATGGAAAGACCTGCATGCCTCCCTTTCTGCAGGGCTACTCAGGGCCTTACCTCGAGGCAAGGACTCACGTTGAGATTCCCTTTAGCTCTAGAGCATGGCAAGGTGAGCCCCACCCCGGCCAAAGAAGCTCCGTGTGTAGCCAGAGAAAACTCATTTTCTTCCCACACCAATGCTAGAGTGGCCAGGGGCCTGTCAACAGCAGAGAATTTCAGGGAGCTTCACGGCAGCAAGAATGGAGCTTTCCAAATGGAAAGCAAGGCTAGTACCATCATGCCCCCATTTCCATGGGCACAGGCAGCATACATCTCTGTGGTTTCTAACAAGTCAAATGAGACACAGAGTACACACTGGTTGCTTCCCTGAATCAACTTCTCGAGGCAGGGTGTTCTGCAACTAGTGAACGGCCTCACCCAGGAAAGCCCTAGCTAGGCCTCCTGGCCCGTGTCTCTTCAAAAGCCTGCAGTGCTAAAGGAAAAACTGTGCTTTAGTTGCAATAAGAACGCAGCCGTCTTTCTCCAGGAGGCAAGGTGACTTCAGCTAGGAGGTCCTGGATGGATGGAGAAGGCTAGTGTTTTTCTCTGTGCAGCTCAAACTAGGGAAGGAGTGCGACTTCCACGGCAAGTTGGAACTTGCTAGAATCGTGCTCGT
Organism: Balaenoptera borealis; assembly: GCF_965194805.1. Classification (NCBI taxonomy): domain Eukaryota; kingdom Metazoa; phylum Chordata; class Mammalia; order Artiodactyla; family Balaenopteridae; genus Balaenoptera; species Balaenoptera borealis. The sequence goes on along the minus strand of NW_028123848.1, from coordinate 51,541 downwards.
GAATCTGTGCGATTGCTGGCTAAATCAAGATGTACCAATAAGAGTGCAGTGTGTTGCCCTACACTCGGCATACACACCGTGAGTCGGAAAGCTAGGGGCCTGGATATTGCTTAGAAGGGCCAGGGGAGCCTGAGGGTACTCGGTGTTCTTGCAGGGAACAGGTTTTCCAGGTGAGGCACCTAGGTGTCCTGAAAAGCGTACTGGCGTTAAAATGCTGCAGAGCAGCGACTACGGCCTCATGGAAACTGCTACACGCCTCCGCTTCTGCATAGCATTTCAGGGCCTTACCTCGAGGCAAGTTCTCACGTTGCTTGCACTGTGAGCGACACAGCATGTTAGGATGCTGTATTTCTCCTTGAATAGAGTGACTTCAGGAAAGAGGTCCTCGTTAAATTCTAAGAAGAGTGTTTTCTCAGGGCATTCAAACGAGGGCAATGTCGAAAACTTCCAGGGCATGTTGGACTGCCTAGAAATGTGGTTCTGATGCTGTTCGACTGCTCTGGAAATAGAGCTCTCCTGAAGTAACGTACAGTGTGTTGCCCGAGACTCGGCAGACACAGAGGGCCTCCGATGGACATATGGGACTCAATGCTTCTCAGCAGGCCCACCGGGGTGTGGAGGGAGTCTGTGCTCTTGGACCCAAAATGATGCTCACCTGAGGCGCCTAAAGGTCCTGAAAAGGGTACTTCCTTTACAATAAAGCAGAACCTCCACTAAGAGCTCATGGAAAGAGCTGCATGCCTCCCTTTCTGCAGGGCTACTCAGGTCCTTACCTCGAGGCAAGGACTCACGTTGAGATTCCCTTTAGCTTTAGAGCATGGCAAGGTGAGCCCCACACCGGCCAATGAAGCTCCGTGTGTAGCCAGAGAAAACGCATTTTCTTCCCAGACCCTTGCCTACAGTGGCCTGAGGCCTGTCAACAGCAGAGAATTTCAGGGAGCTTCACGGTAGCAAGAATGGAGCTTTCCAAATGGAAAGCAAGGCTAGTACCATCATGCCCCCATTTCCATGGGCACAGGCAGCATACATCTCTGTGGTTTCTAACAAGTCAAAAGAGACACAGAGTACACACTGGTTGCTTCCCTGAATCAACTTCTCGAGGCAGGGTGTTCTGCACCTTGTGAACGGTCTCACCAAGGAACGCCGTAGCCAGGCCTCCGGAACCGTGCCTCTTCAAAAGCCTGCAGTGCTACAGGAAAAACTGTGCTTTAGTTGCAACAGGAACGCAAGCCGTCTTTCTCCTGGAGGCAGGGTGACTTCAGGTAGGAGGTCCTGATTGGAAGGAGAAGCCTAGTGTTTTTCTCTGTGCAGCTCAGACTAGGGAATGAGTGCGACTTCCACGGCATGTTGGAACTTGCAAGAACGTTGCTCTTCAACTTGCGAGTGCTGAGAGTCAAGATATCACAAGAGAGAGTGCAGTGTGTTGACCATGACTCAGCAGACACAGAGGACCTCCGAGGGACCAATGGGCCACTTTTTGCTCAGCAGGCCTACAGGGGTGTGGAGGTACTAAGAGATCTTGGAACAAAAATGATGCTTACCTGAGGGGGCTGGGAGTCCTGAAAAGGGTACTTCCTTTACAGTAAAGCACAACAGCGACTAAGAGCTCATGGAAAGAGCTGCATGCCTCCCTTTCTGCAGGGCTACTCAGGGCCTTACCTCGAGGCAAGGATTCACGTTGAGATTCCCTTTAGCTCTAGAGCATGGCAAGGTGAGCCCCACCCCGGCCAAAGGAGCTCCGTGTTTAGCCAGAGAAAACTCATTTTCTTACCAGACCAATGCCTACAGTGGCCAGGGGCCTGTCAACAGCAGCGAATTTCAGGGAGCTTCACGGCAGCAAGAATGGAGCTTTCCAAACTGAAAGCAAGGTTAGTCCCATCATGCCCCCATTTCCATGGGCACAGGCAGCATACAGCTCTGTGGTTTCTAACAAGTCAAAAGAGACACGGAGTCCACACTGGTTGCTTCCCTGAATCAACTTCTCGAGGCAGGGTTTTCGGCATCTAGTGAACGACCTCACCAAGGAAAGCCTTAGCTAGGCCTCTGGCCCCTTGCCTCTTCCAAACCTGCAGTGCTACAGGAAAAACTGTGCTTTAGTTGCAATAGGAACGCAAGCCGTCTTTCTCCTGAGGCAGGGTGACTTCAGGTAGGAGGTCCTGGATGGAAGGAGAAGCCTAGTGTTTTTCTCTGTGCAGCTCAGACCAGGGAATGAGTGCGACTTCCACGGCATGTTGGAACTTGCTAGAACATTGCTCTTGAACCTGTGCGAGTGCTGTGAATCAAGATATCACAAGAAAGAGTGCAGTGTGTTGCCCATGACTCAGCAGACACAGAGGACCTCCGAGGGACGATGGGCCTCGTTGTTGCTCAGCAGGCCTACAGGGGTGTGGAGGTACTCAGGGATCTTGGAACAAAAATGATGCTCACCCGAGAGGCCTAGGAGTCCTGAAAAGGGTCCTTCCTTTAAAGTAAAGCTGAACAGCGACTTAGAGCTAATGGAAAGAGCTGCATGCCTCCCTTTCTGCAGGGCTACTCAGGGCCTTACCTCGAGGCAAAGACTCAAGTTGAGATTCCCTTTAGCTCCAGAGCATGGCAAGGTGAGCCCCACCCCGGCCAATGAAGCTCCGTGTGTAGGCAGAGAAAATTCATTTTCTTCCCACACTCATGCCTACAGTGGCCAGAGGGCTGTCAACAGCAGAGTATTTCAGGGAGCTTCACGGCAGTAAGAATGGAGCTTTCCAAATGGAAAGGAAGGCTAGTACCATCATGCCCCCATAACCATTGGCACAGGCAGCATACATCTCTGTGGTTTCTAACAAGTCAAAAGAGACACGGAGTACACACTGGTTGCTTCCCTGAATCAACTTCTCGAGGCAGGGTGTTCTGCATCTAGTGCACGACCTCACCAAGGAACGCCCTAGCTAGGCCTCTGGGCCCGTGCCTCTTCAAAAGCCTGCAGTGCTACAGGAAAAACTGTGCTTTAGTTGCAATAAGAACGCACGCAGTCTTTCTCCTGATGGCAGGGTGACTTCAGGTAGGAGGTCTTAGATGGAAGGAGAAGCCTAGTGTTTTTCTCTGTGCAGCTCAGACTAGGGAATGAGTGCGACTTCCACGGCATGTTGGAACCTGCTAGAACGGTGCTCGTGAACCTGTGCGAGTGCTGTGAATCAAGATATCACAAGAAACAGTGCAGTGTGTTGCCCATGACTCAGCAGACACAGAGGACCTCCGAGGGACGATGGGCCTCGTTGTTGCTCAGCAGGCTTACAGGGGTGTGGAGGTACTCAGGGATCTTGGAACAAAAATGATGCTCACCCGAGAGGCCTACGAGTCCGGAAAAGGGTACTTCCTTTAAAGTAAAGCTGAACAGCGACTTAGAGCGCATGGAAAGACCTGCATGCCTCCCTTTCTGCAGGGCTACCCAGGGCCTTACCTCGAGGCAAGGACTCACGTTGAGATTCCCTTTAGCTCTACAGCATGGCAAGGTGAGCCCCACCCCGGCCAAAGAAGCTCCGTGTGTAGCCAGAGAAAACTCATTTTCTTCCCACACCAATGCTAGAGTGGCCAGGGGCCTGTCAACAGCAGAGAATATCAGGGAGCTTCACGGCAGCAAGAATGGAGCTTTCCAAATGGAAAGCAAGGCTAGTACCATCATGCCCCCATTTCCATGGGCACAGGCAGCATACATCTCTGTGGTTTCTAACAAGTCAAAAGAGACACGGAGTACACACTGGTTGCTCCCCTGAATCAACTTCTCGAGGCAGGATTTTCTGCATCTAGTGCACGACCTCACCAAGGAACGCCCTAGCTAGGCCTCTGGGCCCGTGCGTCTTCAAGAGCCTGCAGGGCTACAGGAAATACTGTGCTTTAGTTGCAATAGGAACGCAAGCCGTCTTTCTCCTGGGGGCAGGATGACTTCAGGTAGTAGGTCTTAGATGGAAGGAGAAGCCTAGTGTTTTTCTCTGTGCAGCTCAAACTAGGGAAGGAGTGCGACTTCCACGGCAAGTTGGAACTTGCTAGAATCGTGCTCGTGAATCTGTGCGATTGCTGGCTAAATCAAGATGTACCAATAAGAGTGCAGTGTGTTGCCCTACACTCGGCATACACACCGTGAGTCGGAAAGCTAGGGGCCTGGATATTGCTTAGAAGGGCCAGGGGAGTCTGAGGGTACTCGGTGTTCTTGCAGGGAACAGGTTTTCCAGGTGAGGCACCTAGGTGTCCTGAAAAGCGTACTGGCATTAAAATGCTGCAGAGCAGCGACTACAGCCTCATGGAAACTGCTACACGCCTCCGCTTCTGCATAGCATTTCAGGGCCTTACCTCGAGGCAAGTTCTCACGTTGCTTGCACTGTGAGCGACACAGCATGTTAGGATGCTGTATTTCTCCTTGAATAGAGTGACTTCAGGAAAGAGGTCCTCGTTAAATTCTAAGAAGAGTGTTTTCTCAGGGCATTCAAACGAGGGCAATGTCGAAAACTTCCAGGGCATGTTGGACTGCCTAGAAATGTGGTTCTGATGCTGTTCGACTGCTCTGGAAATAGAGCTCTCCTGAAGTAACGTACAGTGTGTTGCCCGAGACTCGGCAGACACAGAGGGCCTCCGATGGACATATGGGACTCAATGCTTCTCAGCAGGCCCACCGGGGTGTGGAGGGAGTCTGTGCTCTTGGACCCAAAATGATGCTCACCTGAGGCGCCTAAAGGTCCTGAAAAGGGTACTTCCTTTACAATAAAGCAGAACCTCCACTAAGAGCTCATGGAAAGAGCTGCATGCCTCCCTTTCTGCAGGGCTACTCAGGTCCTTACCTCGAGGCAAGGACTCATGTTGAGATTCCCTTTAGCTTTAGAGCATGGCAAGGTGAGCCCCACACCGGCCAATGAAGCTCCGTGTGTAGCCAGAGAAAACGCATTTTCTTCCCAGACCCTTGCCTACAGTGGCCTGAGGCCTGTCAACAGCAGAGAATTTCAGGGAGCCTCACGGTAGCAAGAATGGAGCTTTCCAAATGGAAAGCAAGGCTAGTACCATCATGCCCCCATTTCCATGGGCACAGGCAGCATACATCTCTGTGGTTTCTAACAAGTCAAAAGAGACACAGAGTACACACTGGTTGCTTCCCTGAATCAACTTCTCGAGGCAGGGTGTTCTGCACCTTGTGAACGGTCTCACCAAGGAACGCCGTAGCCAGGCCTCCGGAACCGTGCCTCTTCAAAAGCCTGCAGTGCTACAGGAAAAACTGTGCTTTAGTTGCAACAGGAACGCAAGCCGTCTTTCTCCTGGAGGCAGGGTGACTTCAGGTAGGAGGTCCTGATTGGAAGGAGAAGCCTAGTGTTTTTCTCTGTGCAGCTCAGACTAGGGAATGAGTGCGACTTCCACGGCATGTTGGAACTTGCAAGAACGTTGCTCTTCAACTTGCGAGTGCTGAGAGTCAAGATATCACAAGAGAGAGTGCAGTGTGTTGACCATGACTCAGCAGACACAGAGGACCTCCGAGGGACCAATGGGCCACTTTTTGCTCAGCAGGCCTACAGGGGTGTGGAGGTACTAAGAGATCTTGGAACAAAAATGATGCTTACCTGAGGGGGCTGGGAGTCCTGAAAAGGGTACTTCCTTTACAGTAAAGCACAACAGCGACTAAGAGCTCATGGAAAGAGCTGCATGCCTCCCTTTCTGCAGGGCTACTCAGGGCCTTACCTCGAGGCAAGGATTCACGTTGAGATTCCCTTTAGCTCTAGAGCATGGCAAGGTGAGCCCCACCCCGGCCAAAGGAGCTCCGTGTTTAGCCAGAGAAAACTCATTTTCTTACCAGACCAATGCCTACAGTGGTCAGGGGCCTGTCAACAGCAGCGAATTTCAGGGAGCTTCACGGCAGCAAGAATGGAGCTTGCCAAACTGAAAGCAAGGTTAGTCCCATCATGCCCCCATTTCCATGGGCACAGGCAGCATACAGCTCTGTGGTTTCTAACAAGTCAAAAGAGACACGGAGTACACACTGGTTGCTTCCCTGAATCTACTTCTCGAGGCAGGGTTTTCGGCATCTAGTGAACGACCTCACCAAGGAAAGCCTTAGCTAGGCCTCTGGCCCCTTGCCTCTTCCAAACCTGCAGTGCTACAGGAAAAACTGTGCTTTAGTTGCAATAGGAACGCAAGCCGTCTTTCTCCTGAGGCAGGGTGACTTCAGGTAGGAGGTCCTGGATGGAAGGAGAAGCCTAGTGTTTTTCTCTGTGCAGCTCAGACCAGGGAATGAGTGCGACTTCCACGGCATGTTGGAACTTGCTAGAACATTGCTCTTGAACCTGTGCGAGTGCTGTGAATCAAGATATCACAAGAAAGAGTGCAGTGTGTTGCCCATGACTCAGCAGACACAGAGGACCTCCGAGGGACGATGGGCCTCGTTGTTGCTCAGCAGGCCTACAGGGGTGTGGAGGTACTCAGGGATCTTAGAACAAAAATGATGCTCACCCGAGAGGCCTAGGAGTCCTGAAAAGGGTACTTCCTTTAAAGTAAAGCTGAACAGCGACTTAGAGCTAACGGAAAGAGCTGCATGCCTCCCTTTCTGCAGGGCTACTCAGGGCCTTACCTCGAGGCAAAGACTCAAGTTGAGATTCCCTTTAGCTCCAGAGCATGGCAAGGTGAGCCCCACCCCGGCCAATGAAGCTCCGTGTGTAGGCAGAGAAAATTCATTTTCTTCCCACACTCATGCCTACAGTGGCCAGAGGGCTGTCAACAGCAGAGAATTTCAGGGAGCTTCACGGCAGTAAGAATGGAGCTTTCCAAATGGAAAGGAAGGCTAGTACCATCATGCCCCCATTACCATTGGCACAGGCAGCATACATCTCTGTGGTTTCTAACAAGTCAAAAGAGACACGGAGTACACACTGGTTGCTTCCCTGAATCAACTTCTCGAGGCAGGGTGTTCTGCATCTAGTGAACGACCTCACCAAGGAACGCCCTAGCTAGGCCTCTGGGCCCGTGCGTCTTCAAGAGCCTGCAGTGCTACAGGAAAAACTGTGCTTTAGTTGCAATAAGAACGCACGCAGTCTTTCTCCTGATGGCAGGGTGACTTCAGGTAGGAGGTCTTAGATGGAAGGAGAAGCCTAGTGTTTTTCTCTGTGCAGCTCAGACTAGGGAATGAGTGCGACTTCCACGGCATGTTGGAACCTGCTAGAACGGTGCTCGTGAACCTGTGCGAGTGCTGTGAATCAAGATATCACAAGAAAGAGTGCAGTGTGTTGCCCATGACTCAGCAGACACAGAGGACCTCCGAGGGCCCAATGGGCCTCGTTGTTGCTCAGCAGGCTTACAGGGGTGTGGAGGTACTCAGGGATCTTGGAACAAAAATGATGCTCACCTGAGAGGCCTACGAGTCCGGAAAAGGGTACTTCCTTTAAAGTAAAGCTGAACAGCGACTTAGAGCGCATGGAAAGACCTGCATGCCTCCCTTTCTGCAGGGCTACTCAGGGCCTTACCTCGAGGCAAGGACTCACGTTGAGATTCCCTTTAGCTCTAGAGCATGGCAAGGTGAGCCCCACCCCGGCCAAAGAAGCTCCGTGTGTAGCCACAGAAAACTCATTTTCTTCACACACCAATGCTAGAGTGGCCAGGGGCCTGTCAACAGCAGAGAATTTCAGGGAGCTTCACGGCAGCAAGAATGGAGCTTTCCAAATGGAAAGCAAGGCTAGTACCATCATGCCCCCATTTCCATGGGCACAGGCAGCATACATCTCTGTGGTTTCTAACAAGTCAAATGAGACACAGAGTACACACTGGTTGCTTCCCTGAATCAACTTCTCGAGGCAGGGTGTTCTGCAACTAGTGAACGGCCTCACCCAGGAAAGCCCTAGCTAGGCCTCCTGGCCCGTGTCTCTTCAAAAGCCTGCAGTGCTAAAGGAAAAACTGTGCTTTAGTTGCAATAAGAACGCAGCCGTCTTTCTCCAGGAGGCAAGGTGACTTCAGCTAGGAGGTCCTGGATGGATGGAGAAGGCTAGTGTTTTTCTCTGTGCAGCTCAAACTAGGGAAGGAGTGCGACTTCCACGGCAAGTTGGAACTTGCTAGAATCGTGCTCGTGAATCTGTGCGATTGCTGGCTAAATCAAGATGTACCAATAAGAGTGCAGTGTGTTGCCCTACACTCGGCATACACACCGTGAGTCGGAAAGCTAGGGGCCTGGATATTGCTTAGAAGGGCCAGGGGAGCCTGAGGGTACTCGGTGTTCTTGCAGGGAACAGGTTTTCCAGGTGAGGCACCTAGGTGTCCTGAAAAGCGTACTGGCGTTAAAATGCTGCAGAGCAGCGACTACGGCCTCATGGAAACTGCTACACGCCTCCGCTTCTGCATAGCATTTCAGGGCCTTCCCTCGAGGCAAGTTCTCACGTTGCTTGCACTGTGAGCGACACAGCATGTTAGGATGCTGTATTTCTCCTTGAATAGAGTGACTTCAGGAAAGAGGTCCTCGTTAAATTCTAAGAAGAGTGTTTTCTCAGGGCATTCAAACGAGGGCAATGTCGAAAACTTCCAGGGCATGTTGGACTGCCTAGAAATGTGGTTCTGATGCTGTTCGACTGCTCTGGAAATAGAGCTCTCCTGAAGTAACGTACAGTGTGTTGCCCGAGACTCGGCAGACACAGAGGGCCTCCGATGGACATATGGGACTCAATGCTTCTCAGCAGGCCCACCGGGGTGTGGAGGGAGTCTGTGCTCTTGGACCCAAAATGATGCTCACCTGAGGCGCCTAAAGGTCCTGAAAAGGGTACTTCCTTTACAATAAAGCAGAACCTCCACTAAGAGCTCATGGAAAGAGCTGCATGCCTCCCTTTCTGCAGGGCTACTCAGGTCCTTACCTCGAGGCAAGGACTCACGTTGAGATTCCCTTTAGCTTTAGAGCATGGCAAGGTGAGCCCCACACCGGCCAATGAAGCTCCGTGTGTAGCCAGAGAAAACGCATTTTCTTCCCAGACCCTTGCCTACAGTGGCCTGAGGCCTGTCAACAGCAGAGAATTTCAGGGAGCTTCACGGTAGCAAGAATGGAGCTTTCCAAATGGAAAGCAAGGCTAGTACCATCATGCCCCCATTTCCATGGGCACAGGCAGCATACATCTCTGTGGTTTCTAACAAGTCAAAAGAGACACAGAGTACACACTGGTTGCTTCCCTGAATCAACTTCTCGAGGCAGGGTGTTCTGCACCTTGTGAACGGTCTCACCAAGGAACGCCGTAGCCAGGCCTCCGGAACCGTGCCTCTTCAAAAGCCTGCAGTGCTACAGGAAAAACTGTGCTTTAGTTGCAACAGGAACGCAAGCCGTCTTTCTCCTGGAGGCAGGGTGACTTCAGGTAGGAGGTCCTGATTGGAAGGAGAAGCCTAGTGTTTTTCTCTGTGCAGCTCAGACTAGGGAATGAGTGCGACTTCCACGGCATGTTGGAACTTGCAAGAACGTTGCTCTTCAACTTGCGAGTGCTGAGAGTCAAGATATCACAAGAGAGAGTGCAGTGTGTTGACCATGACTCAGCAGACACAGAGGACCTCCGAGGGACCAATGGGCCACTTTTTGCTCAGCAGGCCTACAGGGGTGTGGAGGTACTAAGAGATCTTGGAACAAAAATGATGCTTACCTGAGGGGGCTGGGAGTCCTGAAAAGGGTACTTCCTTTACAGTAAAGCACAACAGCGACTAAGAGCTCATGGAAAGAGCTGCATGCCTCCCTTTCTGCAGGGCTACTCAGGGCCTTACCTCGAGGCAAGGATTCACGTTGAGATTCCCTTTAGCTCTAGAGCATGGCAAGGTGAGCCCCACCCCGGCCAAAGGAGCTCCGTGTTTAGCCAGAGAAAACTCATTTTCTTACCAGACCAATGCCTACAGTGGCCAGGGGCCTGTCAACAGCAGCGAATTTCAGGGAGCTTCACGGCAGCAAGAATGGAGCTTTCCAAACTGAAAGCAAGGTTAGTCCCATCATGCCCCCATTTCCATGGGCACAGGCAGCATACAGCTCTGTGGTTTCTAACAAGTCAAAAGAGACACGGAGTCCACACTGGTTGCTTCCCTGAATCAACTTCTCGAGGCAGGGTTTTCGGCATCTAGTGAACGACCTCACCAAGGAAAGCCTTAGCTAGGCCTCTGGCCCCTTGCCTCTTCCAAACCTGCAGTGCTACAGGAAAAACTGTGCTTTAGTTGCAATAGGAACGCAAGCCGTCTTTCTCCTGAGGCAGGGTGACTTCAGGTAGGAGGTCCTGGATGGAAGGAGAAGCCTAGTGTTTTTCTCTGTGCAGCTCAGACCAGGGAATGAGTGCGACTTCCACGGCATGTTGGAACTTGCTAGAACATTGCTCTTGAACCTGTGCGAGTGCTGTGAATCAAGATATCACAAGAAAGAGTGCAGTGTGTTGCCCATGACTCAGCAGACACAGAGGACCTCCGAGGGACGATGGGCCTCGTTGTTGCTCAGCAGGCCTACAGGGGTGTGGAGGTACTCAGGGATCTTGGAACAAAAATGATGCTCACCCGAGAGGCCTAGGAGTCCTGAAAAGGGTCCTTCCTTTAAAGTAAAGCTGAACAGCGACTTAGAGCTAATGGAAAGAGCTGCATGCCTCCCTTTCTGCAGGGCTACTCAGGGCCTTACCTCGAGGCAAAGACTCAAGTTGAGATTCCCTTTAGCTCCAGAGCATGGCAAGGTGAGCCCCACCCCGGCCAATGAAGCTCCGTGTGTAGGCAGAGAAAATTCATTTTCTTCCCACACTCATGGCTACAGTGGCCAGAGGGCTGTCAACAGCAGAGAATTTCAGGGAGCTTCACGGCAGTAAGAATGGAGCTTTCCAAATGGAAAGGAAGGCTAGTACCATCATGCCCCCATAACCATTGGCACAGGCAGCATACATCTCTGTGGTTTCTAACAAGTCAAAAGAGACACGGAGTACACACTGGTTGCTTCCCTGAATCAACTTCTCGAGGCAGGGTGTTCTGCATCTAGTGCACGACCTCACCAAGGAACGCCCTAGCTAGGCCTCTGGGCCCGTGCCTCTTCAAAAGCCTGCAGTGCTACAGGAAAAACTGTGCTTTAGTTGCAATAAGAACGCACGCAGTCTTTCTCCTGATGGCAGGGTGACTTCAGGTAGGAGGTCTTAGATGGAAGGAGAAGCCTAGTGTTTTTCTCTGTGCAGCTCAGACTAGGGAATGAGTGCGACTTCCACGGCATGTTGGAACCTGCTAGAACGGTGCTCGTGAACCTGTGCGAGTGCTGTGAATCAAGATATCACAAGAAACAGTGCAGTGTGTTGCCCATGACTCAGCAGACACAGAGGACCTCCGAGGGACGATGGGCCTCGTTGTTGCTCAGCAGGCTTACAGGGGTGTGGAGGTACTCAGGGATCTTGGAACAAAAATGATGCTCACCCGAGAGGCCTACGAGTCCGGAAAAGGGTACTTCCTTTAAAGTAAAGCTGAACAGCGACTTAGAGCGCATGGAAAGACCTGCATGCCTCCCTTTCTGCAGGGCTACCCAGGGCCTTACCTCGAGGCAAGGACTCACGTTGAGATTCCCTTTAGCTCTACAGCATGGCAAGGTGAGCCCCACCCCGGCCAAAGAAGCTCCGTGTGTAGCCAGAGAAAACTCATTTTCTTCCCACACCAATGCTAGAGTGGCCAGGGGCCTGTCAACAGCAGAGAATATCAGGGAGCTTCACGGCAGCAAGAATGGAGCTTTCCAAATGGAAAGCAAGGCTAGTACCATCATGCCCCCATTTCCATGGGCACAGGCAGCATACATCTCTGTGGTTTCTAACAAGTCAAAAGAGACACGGAGTACACACTGGTTGCTCCCCTGAATCAACTTCTCGAGGCAGGATTTTCTGCATCTAGTGCACGACCTCACCAAGGAACGCCCTAGCTAGGCCTCTGGGCCCGTGCGTCTTCAAGAGCCTGCAGGGCTACAGGAAATACTGTGCTTTAGTTGCAATAGGAACGCAAGCCGTCTTTCTCCTGGGGGCAGGATGACTTCAGGTAGTAGGTCTTAGATGGAAGGAGAAGCCTAGTGTTTTTCTCTGTGCAGCTCAAACTAGGGAAGGAGTGCGACTTCCACGGCAAGTTGGAACTTGCTAGAATCGTGCTCGTGAATCTGTGCGATTGCTGGCTAAATCAAGATGTACCAATAAGAGTGCAGTGTGTTGCCCTACACTCGGCATACACACCGTGAGTCGGAAAGCTAGGAGCCTGGATATTGCTTAGAAGGGCCAGGGGAGCCTGAGGGTACTCGGTGTTCTTGCAGGGAACAGGTTTTCCAGGTGAGGCACCTAGGTGTCCTGAAAAGCGTACTGGCATTAAAATGCTGCAGAGCAGCGACTACAGCCTCATGGAAACTGCTACACGCCTCCGCTTCTGCATAGCATTTCAGGGCCTTACCTCGAGGCAAGTTCTCACGTTGCTTGCACTGTGAGCGACACAGCATGTTAGGATGCTGTATTTCTCCTTGAATAGAGTGACTTCAGGAAAGAGGTCCTCGTTAAATTCTAAGAAGAGTGTTTTCTCAGGGCATTCAAACGAGGGCAATGTCGAAAACTTCCAGGGCATGTTGGACTGCCTAGAAATGTGGTTCTGATGCTGTTCGACTGCTCTGCAAATAGAGCTCTCCTGAAGTAACGTACAGTGTGTTGCCCGAGACTCGGCAGACACAGAAGGCCTCCGATGGACATATGGGACTCAATGCTTCTCAGCAGGCCCACCGGGGTGTGGAGGGAGTCTGTGCTCTTGGACCCAAAATGATGCTCACCTGAGGCGCCTAAAGGTCCTGAAAAGGGTACTTCCTTTACAATAAAGCAGAACCTCCACTAAGAGCTCATGGAAAGAGCTGCATGCCTCCCTTTCTGCAGGGCTACTCAGGTCCTTACCTCGAGGCAAGGACTCACGTTGAGATTCCCTTTAGCTTTAGAGCATGGCAAGGTGAGCCCCACACCGGCCAATGAAGCTCCGTGTGTAGCCAGAGAAAACGCATTTTCTTCCCAGACCCTTGCCTACAGTGGCCTGAGGCCTGTCAACAGCAGAGAATTTCAGGGAGCTTCACGGTAGCAAGAATGGAGCTTTCCAAATGGAAAGCAAGGCTAGTACCATCATGCCCCCATTTCCATGGGCAAAGGCAGCATACATCTCTGTGGTTTCTAACAAGTCAAAAGAGACACAGAGTACACACTGGTTGCTTCCCTGAATCAACTTCTCGAGGCAGGGTGTTCTGCACCTTGTGAACGGTCTCACCAAGGAACGCCGTAGCCAGGCCTCCAGAACCGTGCCTCTTCAAAAGCCTGCAGTGCTACAGGAAAAACTGTGCTTTAGTTGCAACAGGAACGCAAGCCGTCTTTCTTCTGGAGGCAGGGTGACTTCAGGTAGGAGGTCCTGATTGGAAGGAGAAGCCTAGTGTTTTTCTCTGTGCAGCTCAGACTAGGGAATGAGTGCGACTTCCACGGCATGTTGGAACTTGCAAGAACGTTGCTCTTCAACTTGCGAGTGCTGAGAGTCAAGATATCACAAGAGAGAGTGCAGTGTGTTGACCATGACTCAGCAGACACAGAGGACCTCCGAGGGACCAATGGGCCACTTTTTGCTCAGCAGGCCTACAGGGGTGTGGAGGTACTAAGAGATCTTGGAACAAAAATGATGCTTACCTGAGGGGGCTGGGAGTCCTGAAAAGGGTACTTCCTTTACAGTAAAGCACAACAGCGACTAAGAGCTCATGGAAAGAGCTGCATGCCTCCCTTTCTGCAGGGCTACTCAGGGCCTTACCTCGAGGCAAGGATTCACGTTGAGATTCCCTTTAGCTCTAGAGCATGGCAAGGTGAGCCCCACCCCGGCCAAAGGAGCTCCGTGTTTAGCCAGAGAAAACTCATTTTCTTACCAGACCAATGCCTACAGTGGCCAGGGGCCTGTCAACAGCAGCGAATTTCAGGGAGCTTCACGGCAGCAAGAATGGAGCTTTCCAAACTGAAAGCAAGGTTAGTCCCATCATGCCCCCATTTCCATGGGCACAGGCAGCATACAGCTCTGTGGTTTCTAACAAGTCAAAAGAGACACGGAGTACACACTGGTTGCTTCCCTGAATCTACTTCTCGAGGCAGGGTTTTCGGCATCTAGTGAACGACCTCACCAAGGAAAGCCTTAGCTAGGCCTCTGGCCCCTTGCCTCTTCCAAACCTGCAGTGCTACAGGAAAAACTGTGCTTTAGTTGCAATAGGAACGCAAGCCGTCTTTCTCCTGAGGCAGGGTGACTTCAGGTAGGAGGTCCTGGATGGAAGGAGAAGCCTAGTGTTTTTCTCTGTGCAGCTCAGACCAGGGAATGAGTGCGACTTCCACGGCATGTTGGAACTTGCTAGAACATTGCTCTTGAACCTGTGCGAGTGCTGTGAATCAAGATATCACAAGAAAGAGTGCAGTGTGTTGCCCATGACTCAGCAGACACAGAGGACCTCCGAGGGACGATGGGCCTCGTTGTTGCTCAGCAGGCCTACAGGGGTGTGGAGGTACTCAGGGATCTTGGAACAAAAATGATGCTCACCCGAGAGGCCTAGGAGTCCTGAAAAGGGTACTTCCTTTAAAGTAAAGCTGAACAGCGACTTAGAGCTAATGGAAAGAGCTGCATGCCTCCCTTTCTGCAGGGCTACTCAGGGCCTTACCTCGAGGCAAAGACTCAAGTTGAGATTCCCTTTAGCTCCAGAGCATGGCAAGGTGAGCCCCACCCCGGCCAATGAAGCTCCGTGTGTAGGCAGAGAAAATTCATTTTCTTCCCACACTCATGCCTACAGTGGCCAGAGGGCTGTCAACAGCAGAGAATTTCAGGGAGCTTCACGGCAGTAAGAATGGAGCTTTCCAAATGGAAAGGAAGGCTAGTACCATCATGCCCCCATAACCATTGGCACAGGCAGCATACATCTCTGTGGTTTCTAACAAGTCAAAAGAGACACGGAGTACACACTGGTTGCTTCCCTGAATCAACTTCTCGAGGCAGGGTGTTCTGCATCTAGTGCACGACCTCACCAAGGAACGCCCTAGCTAGGCCTCTGGGCCCGTGCGTCTTCAAGAGCCTGCAGGGCTACAGGAAATACTGTGCTTTAGTTGCAATAGGAACGCAAGCCGTCTTTCTCCTGGGGGCAGGATGACTTCAGGTAGGAGGTCTTAGATGGAAGGAGAAGCCCAGTGTTTTTCTCTGTGCAGCTCAGACTAGGGAATGAGTGCGACTTCCACGGCATGTTGGAAACTGCTAGAACGGTGCTCGTGAACCTGTGCGAGTGCCGTGAATCAAGATATCACAAGAAAGAGTGCAGTGTGTTGCCCATGACTCAGCAGACACAGAGGACCTCCGAGGGCCCAATGGGCCTCGTTGTTGCTCAGCAGGCTTACAGGGGTGTGGAGGTACTCAGGGATCTTGGAACAAAAATGATGCTCACCTGAGAGGCCTACGAGTCCGGAAAAGGGTACTTCCTTTAAAGTAAAGCTGAACAGCGACTTAGAGCGCATGGAAAGACCTGCATGCCTCCCTTTCTGCAGGGCCATTCAGGGCCTTACCTCGAGGCAAGGACTCACGTTGAGATTCCCTTTAGCTCTAGAGCATGGCAAGGTGAGCCCCACCCCAGCCAAAGAAGCTCCGTGTGTAGCCAGAGAAAACTCATTTTCTTCACACACCAATGCTATAGTGGCCAGGGGCCTGTCAACAGCAGAGAATTTCAGGGAGCTTCACGGCAGCAAGAATGGAGCTTTCCAAATGGAAAGCAAGGCTAGTACCATCATGCCCCCATTTCCATGGGCACAGGCAGCATACATCTCTGTGGTTTCTAACAAGTCAAATGAGACACAGAGTACACACTGGTTGCTTCCCTGAATCAACTTCTCGAGGCAGGGTGTTCTGCAACTAGTGAACGGCCTCACCCAGGAAAGCCCTAGCTAGGCCTCCTGGCCCGTGTCTCTTCAAAAGCCTGCAGTGCTAAAGGAAAAACTGTGCTTTAGTTGCAATAAGAACGCAGCCGTCTTTCTCCAGGAGGCAAGGTGACTTCAGCTAGGAGGTCCTGGATGGATGGAGAAGGCTAGTGTTTTTCTCTGTGCAGCTCAAACTAGGGAAGGATTGCGACTTCCACGGCAAGTTGGAACTTGCTAGAATCGTGCTCGTGAATCTGTGCGATTGCTGGCTAAATCAAGATGTACCAATAAGAGTGCAGTGTGTTGCCCTACACTCGGCATACACACCGTGAGTCGGAAAGCTAGGGGCCTGGATATTGCTTAGAAGGGCCAGGGGAGCCTGAGGGTACTCGGTGTTCTTGCAGGGAACAGGTTTTCCAGGTGAGGCACCTAGGTGTCCTGAAAAGCGTACTGGCATTAAAATGCTGCAGAGCAGCGACTACGGCCTCATGGAAACTGCTACACGCCTCCCCTTCTGCATAGCATTTCAGGGCCTTACCTCGAGGCAAGTTCTCACGTTGCTTGCACTGTGAGCGACACAGCATGTTAGGATGTTGTATTTCTCCTTGAATAGAGTGACTTCAGGAAAGAGGTCCTCGTTAAATTCTAAGAAGAGTGTTTTCTCAGGGCATTCAAACGAGGGCAATGTCGAAAACTTCCAGGGCATGTTGGACTGCCTAGAAATGTGGTTCTGATGCTGTTCAACTGCTCTGGAAATAGAGCTCTCCTGAAGTAACGTACAGTGTGTTGCCCGAGACTCGGCAGACACAGAGGGCCTCCGATGGACATATGGGACTCAATGCTTCTCAGCAGGCCCACCAGGGTGTGGAGGGAGTCTGTGCTCTTGGACCCAAAATGATGCTCACCTGAGGCGCCTAAAGGTCCTGAAAAGGGTACTTCCTTTACAATAAAGCAGAACCTCCACTAAGAGCTCATGGAAAGAGCTGCATGCCTCCCTTTCTGCAGGGCTACTCAGGTCCTTACCTCGAGGCAAGGACTCACGTTGAGATTCCCTTTAGCTTTAGAGCATGGCAAGGTGAGCCCCACACCGGCCAATGAAGCTCCGTGTGTAGCCAGAGAAAACGCATTTTCTTCCCAGACCCTTGCCTACAGTGGCCTGAGGCCTGTCAACAGCAGAGAATTTCAGGGAGCCTCACGGTAGCAAGAATGGAGCTTTCCAAATGGAAAGCAAGGCTAGTACCATCATGCCCCCATTTCCATGGGCACAGGCAGCATACATCTCTGTGGTTTCTAACAAGTCAAAAGAGACACAGAGTACACACTGGTTGCTTCCCTGAATCAACTTCTCGAGGCAGGGTTTTCGGCATCTAGTGAACGACCTCACCAAGGAAAGCCTTAGCTAGGCCTCTGGCCCCTTGCCTCTTCCAAACCTGCAGTGCTACAGGAAAAACTGTGCTTTAGTTGCAATAGGAACGCAAGCCGTCTTTCTCCTGAGGCAGGGTGACTTCAGGTAGGAGGTCCTGGATGGAAGGAGAAGCCTAGTGTTTTTCTCTGTGCAGCTCAGACCAGGGAATGAGTGCGACTTCCACGGCATGTTGGAACTTGCTAGAACATTGCTCTTGAACCTGTGCGAGTGCTGTGAATCAAGATATCACAAGAAAGAGTGCAGTGTGTTGCCCATGACTCAGCAGACACAGAGGACCTCCGAGGGACGATGGGCTTCGTTGTTGCTCAGCAGGCCTACAGGGGTGTGGAGGTACTCAGGGATCTTGGAACAAAAATGATGCTCACCCGAGAGGCCTAGGAGTCCTGAAAAGGGTACTTCCTTTAAAGTAAAGCTGAACAGCGACTTAGAGCTAATGGAAAGAGCTGCATGCCTCCCTTTCTGCAGGGCTACTCAGGGCCTTACCTCGAGGCAAAGACTCAAGTTGAGATTCCCTTTAGCTCCAGAGCATGGCAAGGTGAGCCCCACCCCGGCCAATGAAGCTCCGTGTGTAGGCAGAGAAAATTCATTTTCTTCCCACACTCATGCCTACAGTGGCCAGAGGGCTGTCAACAGCAGAGAATTTCAGGGAGCTTCACGGCAGTAAGAATGGAGCTTTCCAAATGGAAAGGAAGGCTAGTACCATCATGCCCCCATAACCATTGGCACAGGCAGCATACATCTCTGTGGTTTCTAACAAGTCAAAAGAGACACGGAGTACACACTGGTTGCTTCCCTGAATCAACTTCTCGAGGCAGGGTGTTCTGCATCTAGTGCACGACCTCACCAAGGAACGCCCTAGCTAGGCCTCTGGGCCCGTGCGTCTTCAAGAGCCTGCAGGGCTACAGGAAATACTGTGCTTTAGTTGCAATAGGAACGCAAGCCGTCTTTCTCCTGGGGGCAGGATGACTTCAGGTAGGAGGTCTTAGATGGAAGGAGAAGCCCAGTGTTTTTCTCTGTGCAGCTCAGACTAGGGAATGAGTGCGACTTCCACGGCATGTTGGAAACTGCTAGAACGATGCTCGTGAACCTGTGCGAGTGCCGTGAATCAAGATATCACAAGAAAGAGTGCAGTGTGTTGCCCATGACTCAGCAGACACAGAGGACCTCCGAGGGCCCAATGGGCCTCGTTGTTGCTCAGCAGGCTTACAGGGGTGTGGAGGTACTCAGGGATCTTGGAACAAAAATGATGCTCACCTGAGAGGCCTACGAGTCCGGAAAAGGGTACTTCCTTTAAAGTAAAGCTGAACAGCGACTTAGAGCGCATGGAAAGACCTGCATGCCTCCCTTTCTGCAGGGCTACTCAGGGCCTTACCTCGAGGCAAGGACTCACGTTGAGATTCCCTTTAGCTCTAGAGCATGGCAAGGTGAGCCCCACCCCGGCCAAAGAAGCTCCGTGTGTAGCCAGAGAAAACTCATTTTCTTCCCACACTTATGCTAGAGTGGCCAGGGGCCTGTCAACAGCAGAGAATTTCAGGGAGCTTCACGGCAGCAAGAATGGAGCTTTCCAAATGGAAAGCAAGGCTAGTACCATCATGCCCCCATTTCCATGGGCACAGGCAGCATACATCTCTGTGGTTTCTAACAAGTCAAAAGAGACACAGAGTACACACTGGTTGCTTCCCTGAATCAACTTCTCGAGGCAGGGTTTTCGGCATCTAGTGAACGACCTCACCAAGGAAAGCCTTAGCTAGGCCTCTGGCCCCTTGCCTCTTCCAAACCTGCAGTGCTACAGGAAAAACTGTGCTTTAGTTGCAATAGGAACGCAAGCCGTCTTTCTCCTGAGGCAGGGTGACTTCAGGTAGGAGGTCCTGGATGGAAGGAGAAGCCTAGTGTTTTTCTCTGTGCAGCTCAGACCAGGGAATGAGTGCGACTTCCACGGCATGTTGGAACTTGCTAGAACATTGCTCTTGAACCTGTGCGAGTGCTGTGAATCAAGATATCACAAGAAAGAGTGCAGTGTGTTGCCCATGACTCAGCAGACACAGAGGACCTCCGAGGGACGATGGGCTTCGTTGTTGCTCAGCAGGCCTACAGGGGTGTGGAGGTACTCAGGGATCTTGGAACAAAAATGATGCTCACCCGAGAGGCCTAGGAGTCCTGAAAAGGGTACTTCCTTTAAAGTAAAGCTGAACAGCGACTTAGAGCTAATGGAAAGAGCTGCATGCCTCCCTTTCTGCAGGGCTACTCAGGGCCTTACCTCGAGGCAAAGACTCAAGTTGAGATTCCCTTTAGCTCCAGAGCATGGCAAGGTGAGCCCCACCCCGGCCAATGAAGCTCCGTGTGTAGGCAGAGAAAATTCATTTTCTTCCCACACTCATGCCTACAGTGGCCAGAGGGCTGTCAACAGCAGAGAATTTCAGGGAGCTTCACGGCAGTAAGAATGGAGCTTTCCAAATGGAAAGGAAGGCTAGTACCATCATGCCCCCATAACCATTGGCACAGGCAGCATACATCTCTGTGGTTTCTAACAAGTCAAAAGAGACACGGAGTACACACTGGTTGCTTCCCTGAATCAACTTCTCGAGGCAGGGTGTTCTGCATCTAGTGCACGACCTCACCAAGGAACGCCCTAGCTAGGCCTCTGGGCCCGTGCGTCTTCAAGAGCCTGCAGGGCTACAGGAAATACTGTGCTTTAGTTGCAATAGGAACGCAAGCCGTCTTTCTCCTGGGGGCAGGATGACTTCAGGTAGGAGGTCTTAGATGGAAGGAGAAGCCCAGTGTTTTTCTCTGTGCAGCTCAGACTAGGGAATGAGTGCGACTTCCACGGCATGTTGGAAACTGCTAGAACGATGCTCGTGAACCTGTGCGAGTGCCGTGAATCAAGATATCACAAGAAAGAGTGCAGTGTGTTGCCCATGACTCAGCAGACACAGAGGACCTCCGAGGGCCCAATGGGCCTCGTTGTTGCTCAGCAGGCTTACAGGGGTGTGGAGGTACTCAGGGATCTTGGAACAAAAATGATGCTCACCTGAGAGGCCTACGAGTCCGGAAAAGGGTACTTCCTTTAAAGTAAAGCTGAACAGCGACTTAGAGCGCATGGAAAGACCTGCATGCCTCCCTTTCTGCAGGGCTACTCAGGGCCTTACCTCGAGGCAAGGACTCACGTTGAGATTCCCTTTAGCTCTAGAGCATGGCAAGGTGAGCCCCACCCCGGCCAAAGAAGCTCCGTGTGTAGCCAGAGAAAACTCATTTTCTTCCCACACTTATGCTAGAGTGGCCAGGGGCCTGTCAACAGCAGAGAATTTCAGGGAGCTTCACGGCAGCAAGAATGGAGCTTTCCAAATGGAAAGCAAGGCTAGTACCATCATGCCCCCATTTCCATGGGCACAGGCAGCATACATCTCTGTGGTTTCTAACAAGTCAAATGAGACACAGAGTACACACTGGTTGCTTCCCTGAATCAACTTCTCGAGGCAGGGTGTTCTGCAACTAGTGAACGGCCTCACCCAGGAAAGCCCTAGCTAGGCCTCCTGGCCCGTGTCTCTTCAAAAGCCTGCAGTGCTAAAGGAAAAACTGTGCTTTAGTTGCAATAAGAACGCAGCCGTCTTTCTCCAGGAGGCAAGGTGACTTCAGCTAGGAGGTCCTGGATGGATGGAGAAGGCTAGTGTTTTTCTCTGTGCAGCTCAAACTAGGGAAGGAGTGCGACTTCCACGGCAAGTTGGAACTTGCTAGAATCGTGCTCGTGAATCTGTGCGATTGCTGGCTAAATCAAGATGTACCAATAAGAGTGCAGTGTGTTGCCCTACACTCGGCATACACACCGTGAGTCGGAAAGCTAGGGGCCTGGATATTGCTTAGAAGGGCCAGGGGAGCCTGAGGGTACTCGGTGTTCTTGCAGGGAACAGGTTTTCCAGGTGAGGCACCTAGGTGTCCTGAAAAGCGTACTGGCGTTAAAATGCTGCAGAGCAGCGACTACGGCCTCATGGAAACTGCTACACGCCTCCCCTTCTGCATAGCATTTCAGGGCCTTACCTCGAGGCAAGTTCTCACGTTGCTTGCACTGTGAGCGACACAGCATGTTAGGATGCTGTATTTCTCCTTGAATAGAGTGACTTCAGGAAAGAGGTCCTCGTTAAATTCTAAGAAGAGTCTTTTCTCAGGGCATTCAAACGAGGGCAATGTCGAAAACTTCCAGGGCATGTTGGACTGCCTAGAAATGTGGTTCTGATGCTGTTCGACTGCTCTGGAAATAGAGCTCTCCTGAAGTAACGTACAGTGTGTTGCCCGAGACTCGGCAGACACAGAGGGCCTCCGATGGACATATGGGACTCAATGCTTCTCAGCAGGCCCACCGGGGTGTGGAGGGAGTCTGTGCTCTTGGACCCAAAATGATGCTCACCTGAGGCGCCTAAAGGTCCTGAAAAGGGTACTTCCTTTACAATAAAGCAGAACCTCCACTAAGAGCTCATGGAAAGAGCTGCATGCCTCCCTTTCTGCAGGGCTACTCAGGTCCTTACCTCGAGGCAAGGACTCACGTTGAGATTCCCTTTAGCTTTAGAGCATGGCAAGGTGAGCCCCACACCGGCCAATGAAGCTCCGTGTGTAGCCAGAGAAAACGCATTTTCTTCCCAGACCCTTGCCTACAGTGGCCTGAGGCCTGTCAACAGCAGAGAATTTCAGGGAGCCTCACGGTAGCAAGAATGGAGCTTTCCAAATGGAAAGCAAGGCTAGTACCATCATGCCCCCATTTCCATGGGCACAGGCAGCATACATCTCTGTGGTTTCTAACAAGTCAAAAGAGACACAGAGTACACACTGGTTGCTTCCCTGAATCAACTTCTCGAGGCAGGGTGTTCTGCACCTTGTGAACGGTCTCACCAAGGAACGCCGTAGCCAGGCCTCCGGAACCGTGCCTCTTCAAAAGCCTGCAGTGCTACAGGAAAAACTGTGCTTTAGTTGCAACAGGAACGCAAGCCGTCTTTCTCCTGGAGGCAGGGTGACTTCAGGTAGGAGGTCCTGATTGGAAGGAGAAGCCTAGTGTTTTTCTCTGTGCAGCTCAGACTAGGGAATGAGTGCGACTTCCACGGCATGTTGGAACTTGCAAGAACGTTGCTCTTCAACTTGCGAGTGCTGAGAGTCAAGATATCACAAGAGAGAGTGCAGTGTGTTGACCATGACTCAGCAGACACAGAGGACCTCCGAGGGACCAATGGGCCACTTTTTGCTCAGCAGGCCTACAGGGGTGTGGAGGTACTAAGAGATCTTGGAACAAAAATGATGCTTACCTGAGGGGGCTGGGAGTCCTGAAAAGGGTACTTCCTTTACAGTAAAGCACAACAGCGACTAAGAGCTCATGGAAAGAGCTGCATGCCTCCCTTTCTGCAGGGCTACTCAGGGCCTTACCTCGAGGCAAGGATTCACGTTGAGATTCCCTTTAGCTCTAGAGCATGGCAAGGTGAGCCCCACCCCGGCCAAAGGAGCTCCGTGTTTAGCCAGAGAAAACTCATTTTCTTACCAGACCAATGCCTACAGTGGCCAGGGGCCTGTCAACAGCAGCGAATTTCAGGGAGCTTCACGGCAGCAACAATGGAGCTTGCCAAACTGAAAGCAAGGTTAGTCCCATCATGCCCCCATTTCCATGGGCACAGGCAGCATACAGCTCTGTGGTTTCTAACAAGTCAAAAGAGACACGGAGTACACACTGGTTGCTTCCCTGAATCTACTTCTCGAGGCAGGGTTTTCGGCATCTAGTGAACGACCTCACCAAGGAAAGCCTTAGCTAGGCCTCTGGCCCCTTGCCTCTTCCAAACCTGCAGTGCTACAGGAAAAACTGTGCTTTAGTTGCAATAGGAACGCAAGCCGTCTTTCTCCTGAGGCAGGGTGACTTCAGGTAGGAGGTCCTGGATGGAAGGAGAAGCCTAGTGTTTTTCTCTGTGCAGCTCAGACCAGGGAATGAGTGCGACTTCCACGGCATGTTGGAACTTGCTAGAACATTGCTCTTGAACCTGTGCGAGTGCTGTGAATCAAGATATCACAAGAAAGAGTGCAGTGTGTTGCCCATGACTCAGCAGACACAGAGGACCTCCGAGGGACGATGGGCCTCGTTGTTGCTCAGCAGGCCTACAGGGGTGTGGAGGTACTCAGGGATCTTGGAACAAAAATGATGCTCACCCGAGAGGCCTAGGAGTCCTGAAAAGGTCCTTCCTTTAAAGTAAAGCTGAACAGCGACTTAGAGCTAATGGAAAGAGCTGCATGCCTCCCTTTCTGCAGGGCTACTCAGGGCCTTACCTCGAGGCAAAGACTCAAGTTGAGATTCCCTTTAGCTCCAGAGCATGGCAAGGTGAGCCCCACCCCGGCCAATGAAGCTCCGTGTGTAGGCAGAGAAAATTCATTTTCTTCCCACACTCATGCCTACAGTGGCCAGAGGGCTGTCAACAGCAGAGAATTTCAGGGAGCTTCACGGCAGTAAGAATGGAGCTTTCCAAATGGAAAGGAAGGCTAGTACCATCATGCCCCCATTACCATTGGCACAGGCAGCATACATCTCTGTGGTTTCTAACAAGTCAAAAGAGACACGGAGTACACACTGGTTGCTTCCCTGAATCAACTTCTCGAGGCAGGGTGTTCTGCATCTAGTGAACGACCTCACCAAGGAACGCCCTAGCTAGGCCTCTGGGCCCGTGCCTCTTCAAAAGCCTGCAGTGCTACAGGAAAAACTCTGCTTTAGTTGCAATAAGAACGCACGCAGTCTTTCTCCTGATGGCAGGGTTACTTCAGGTAGGAGGTCTTAGATGGAAGGAGAAGCCTAGTGTTTTTCTCTGTGCAGCTCAGACTAGGGAATGAGTGCGACTTCCACGGCATGTTGGAACCTGCTAGAACGGTGCTCGTGAACCTGTGCGAGTGCTGTGAATCAAGATATCACAAGAAAGAGTGCAGTGTGTTGCCCATGACTCAGCAGACACAGAGGACCTCCGAGGGACGATGGGCCTCGTTGTTGCTCAGCAGGCTTACAGGGGTGTGGAGGTACTCAGGGATCTTGGAACAAAAATGATGCTCAGCCGAGAGGCCTACGAGTCCGGAAAAGGGTACTTCCTTTAAAGTAAAGCTGAACAGCGACTTAGAGCGCATGGAAAGACCTGCATGCCTCCCTTTCTGCAGGGCTACCCAGGGCCTTACCTCGAGGCAAGGACTCACGTTGAGATTCCCTTTAGCTCTACAGCATGGCAAGGTGAGCCCCACCCCGGCCAAAGAAGCTCCGTGTGTAGCCAGAGAAAACTCATTTTCTTCACACACCAATGCTAGAGTGGCCAGGGGCCTGTCAACAGCAGAGAATATCAGGGAGCTTCACGGCAGCAAGAATGGAGCTTTCCAAATGGAAAGCAAGGCTAGTACCATCATGCCCCCATTTCCATGGGCACAGGCAGCATACATCTCTGTGGTTTCTAACAAGTCAAAAGAGACACAGAGTACACACTGGTTGCTTCCCTGAATCAACTTCTCGAGGCAGGGTGTTCTGCAACTAGTGAACGGCCTCACCCAGGAAAGCCCTAGCTAGGCCTCCTGGCCCGTGTCTCTTCAAAAGCCTGCAGTGCTAAAGGAAAAACTGTGCTTTAGTTGCAATAAGAACGCAGCCGTCTTTCTCCAGGAGGCAAGGTGACTTCAGCTAGGAGGTCCTGGATGGATGGAGAAGGCTAGTGTTTTTCTCTGTGCAGCTCAAACTAGGGAAGGAGTGCGACTTCCACGGCAAGTTGGAACTTGCTAGAATCGTGCTCGTGAATCTGTGCGATTGCTGGCTAAATCAAGATGTACCAATAAGAGTGCAGTGTGTTGCCCTACACTCGGCATACACACCGTGAGTCGGAAAGCTAGGGGCCTGGATATTGCTTAGAAGGGCCAGGGGAGCCTGAGGGTACTCGGTGTTCTTGCAGGGAACAGGTTTTCCAGGTGAGGCACCTAGGTGTCCTGAAAAGCGTACTGGCGTTAAAATGCTGCAGAGCAGCGACTACGGCCTCATGGAAACTGCTACACGCCTCCCCTTCTGCATAGCATTTCAGGGCCTTACCTCGAGGCAAGTTCTCACGTTGCTTGCACTGTGAGCGACACAGCATGTTAGGATGCTGTATTTCTCCTTGAATAGAGTGACTTCAGGAAAGAGGTCCTCATTAAATTCTAAGAAGAGTGTTTTCTCAGGGCATTCAAACGAGGGCAATGTCGAAAACTTCCAGGGCATGTTTGACTGCCTAGAAATGTGGTTCTGATGCTGTTCGACTGCTCTGGAAATAGAGCTCTCCTGAAGTAACGTACAGTGTGTTGCCCGAGACTCGGCAGACACAGAGGGCCTCCGATGGACATATGGGACTCAATGCTTCTCAGCAGGCCCACCGGGGTGTGGAGGGAGTCTGTGCTCTTGGACCCAAAATGATGCTCACCTGAGGCGCCTAAAGGTCCTGAAAAGGGTACTTCCTTTACAATAAAGCAGAACCTCCACTAAGAGCTCATGGAAAGAGCTGCATGCCTCCCTTTCTGCAGGGCTACTCAGGTCCTTACCTCGAGGCAAGGACTCACGTTGAGATTCCCTTTAGCTTTAGAGCATGGCAAGGTGAGCCCCACACCGGCCAATGAAGCTCCGTGTGTAGCCAGAGAAAACGCATTTTCTTCCCAGACCCTTGCCTACAGTGGCCTGAGGCCTGTCAACAGCAGAGAATTTCAGGGAGCTTCACGGTAGCAAGAATGGAGCTTTCCAAATGGAAAGCAAGGCTAGTACCATCATGCCCCCATTTCCATGGGCACAGGCAGCATACATCTCTGTGGTTTCTAACAAGTCAAAAGAGACACAGAGTACACACTGGTTGCTTCCCTGAATCAACTTCTCGAGGCAGGGTGTTCTGCACCTTGTGAACGGTCTCACCAAGGAACGCCGTAGCCAGGCCTCCGGAACCGTGCCTCTTCAAAAGCCTGCAGTGCTACAGGAAAAACTGTGCTTTAGTTGCAACAGGAACGCAAGCCGTCTTTCTCCTGGAGGCAGGGTGACTTCAGGTAGGAGGTCCTGATTGGAAGGAGAAGCCTAGTGTTTTTCTCTGTGCAGCTCAGACTAGGGAATGAGTGCGACTTCCACGGCATGTTGGAACTTGCAAGAACGTTGCTCTTCAACTTGCGAGTGCTGAGAGTCAAGATATCACAAGAGAGAGTGCAGTGTGTTGACCATGACTCAGCAGACACAGAGGACCTCCGAGGGACCAATGGGCCACTTTTTGCTCAGCAGGCCTACAGGGGTGTGGAGGTACTAAGAGATCTTGGAACAAAAATGATGCTTACCTGAGGGGGCTGGGAGTCCTGAAAAGGGTACTTCCTTTACAGTAAAGCACAACAGCGACTAAGAGCTCATGGAAAGAGCTGCATGCCTCCCTTTCTGCAGGGCTACTCAGGGCCTTACCTCGAGGCAAGGATTCACGTTGAGATTCCCTTTAGGTCTAGAGCATGGCAAGGTGAGCCCCACCCCGGCCAAAGGAGCTCCGTGTTTAGCCAGAGAAAACTCATTTTCTTACCAGACCAATGCCTACAGTGGCCAGGGGCCTGTCAACAGCAGCGAATTTCAGGGAGCTTCACGGCAGCAAGAATGGAGCTTTCCAAACTGAAAGCAAGGTTAGTCCCATCATGCCCCCATTTCCATGGGCACAGGCAGCATACAGCTCTGTGGTTTCTAACAAGTCAAAAGAGACACGGAGTACACACTGGTTGCTTCCCTGAATCTACTTCTCGAGGCAGGGTTTTCGGCATCTAGTGAACGACCTAACCATGGAAAGCCTTAGCTAGGCCTCTGGCCCCTTGCCTCTTCCAAACCTGCAGTGCTACAGGAAAAACTGTGCTTTAGTTGCAATAGGAACGCAAGCCGTCTTTCTCCTGAGGCAGGGTGACTTCAGGTAGGAGGTCCTGGATGGAGGGAGAAGCCTAGTGTTTTTCTCTGTGCAGCTCAGACCAGGGAATGAGTGCGACTTCCACGGCATGTTGGAACTTGCTAGAACATTGCTCTTGAACCTGTGCGAGTGCTGTGAATCAAGATATCACAAGAAAGAGTGCAGTGTGTTGCCCATGACTCAGCAGACACAGAGGACCTCCGAGGGACGATGGGCCTCGTTGTTGCTCAGCAGGCCTACAGGGGTGTGGAGGTACTCAGGGATCTTGGAACAAAAATGATGCTCACCCGAGAGGCCTAGGAGTCCGGAAAAGGGTACTTCCTTTAAAGTAAAGCTGAACAGCGACTTAGAGCTAACGGAAAGAGCTGCATGCCTCCCTTTCTGCAGGGCTACTCAGGGCCTTACCTCGAGGCAAAGACTCAAGTTGAGATTCCCTTTAGCTCCAGAGCATGGCAAGGTGAGCCCCACCCCGGCCAATGAAGCTCCGTGTGTAGGCAGAGAAAATTCATTTTCTTCCCACACTCATGCCTACAGTGGCCAGAGGGCTGTCAACAGCAGAGAATTTCAGGGAGCTTCACGGCAGTAAGAATGGAGCTTTCCAAATGGAAAGGAAGGCTAGTACCATCATGCCCCCATTACCATTGGCACAGGCAGCATACATCTCTGTGGTTTCTAACAAGTCAAAAGAGACACGGAGTACACACTGGTTGCTTCCCTGAATCAACTTCTCGAGGCAGGGTGTTCTGCATCTAGTGAACGACCTCACCAAGGAACGCCCTAGCTAGGCCTCTGGGCCCGTGCGTCTTCAAGAGCCTGCAGTGCTACAGGAAAAACTGTGCTTTAGTTGCAATAAGAACGCACGCAGTCTTTCTCCTGATGGCAGGGTGACTTCAGGTAGGAGGTCTTAGATGGAAGGAGAAGCCTAGTGTTTTTCTCTGTGCAGCTCAGACTAGGGAATGAGTGCGACTTCCACGGCATGTTGGAACCTGCTAGAACGGTGCTCGTGAACCTGTGCGAGTGCTGTGAATCAAGATATCACAAGAAAGAGTGCAGTGTGTTGCCCATGACTCAGCACACACAGAGGACCTCCGAGGGACGATGGGCCTCGTTGTTGCTCAGCAGGCTTACAGGGGTGTGGAGGTACTCAGGGATCTTGGAACAAAAATGATGCTCACCCGAGAGGCCTACGAGTCCGGAAAAGGGTACTTCCTTTAAAGTAAAGCTGAACAGCGACTTAGAGCGCATGGAAAGACCTGCATGCCTCCCTTTCTGCAGGGCTACCCAGGGCCTTACCTCGAGGCAAGGACTCACGTTGAGATTCCCTTTAGCTCTAGAGCATGGCAAGGTGAGCCCCACCCCGGCCAAAGAAGCTCCGTGTGTAGCCAGAGAAAACTCATTTTCTTCCCACACCAATGCTAGAGTGGCCAGGGGCCTGTCAACAGCAGAGAATATCAGGGAGCTTCACGGCAGCAAGAATGGAGCTTTCCAAATGGAAAGCAAGGCTAGTACCATCATGCCCCCATTTCCATGGGCACAGGCAGCATACATCTCTGTGGTTTCTAACAAGTCAAAAGAGACACGGAGTACACACTGGTTGCTTCCCTGAATCAACTTCTCGAGGCAGGATTTTCTGCATCTAGTGCACGACCTCACCAAGGAACGCCCTAGCTAGGCCTCTGGGCCCGTGCGTCTTCAAGAGCCTGCAGGGCTACAGGAAATACTGTGCTTTAGTTGCAATAGGAACGCAAGCCGTCTTTCTCCTGGGGGCAGGATGACTTCAGGTAGGAGGTCTTAGATGGATGGAGAAGCCCAGTGTTTTTCTCTGTGCAGCTCAGACTAGGGAATGAGTGCGACTTCCACGGCATGTTGGAAACTGCTAGAACGGTGCTCGTGAACCTGTGCGAGTGCCGTGAATCAAGATATCACAAGAAAGAGTGCAGTGTGTTGCCCATGACTCAGCAGACACAGAGGACCTCCGAGGGCCCAATGGGCCTCGTTGTTGCTCAGCAGGCTTACAGGGGTGTGGAGGTACTCAGGGATCTTGGAACAAAAATGATGCTCACCTGAGAGGCCTACGAGTCCGGAAAAGGGTACTTCCTTTAAAGTAAAGCTGAACAGCGACTTAGAGCGCATGGAAAGACCTGCATGCCTCCCTTTCTGCAGGGCTACTCAGGGCCTTACCTCGAGGCAAGGACTCACGTTGAGATTCCCTTTAGCTCTAGAGCATGGCAAGGTGAGCCCCACCCCGGCCAAAGAAGCTCCGTGTGTAGCCAGAGAAAACTCATTTTCTTCACACACCAATGCTAGAGTGGCCAGGGGCCTGTCAACAGCAGAGAATTTCAGGGAGCTTCACGGCAGCAAGAATGGAGCTTTCCAAATGGAAAGCAAGGCTAGTACCATCATGCCCCCATTTCCATGGGCACAGGCAGCATACATCTCTGTGGTTTCTAACAAGTCAAATGAGACACAGAGTACACACTGGTTGCTTCCCTGAATCAACTTCTCGAGGCAGGGTGTTCTGCAACTAGTGAACGGCCTCACCCAGGAAAGCCCTAGCTAGGCCTCCTGGCCCGTGTCTCTTCAAAAGCCTGCAGTGCTAAAGGAAAAACTGTGCTTTAGTTGCAATAAGAACGCAGCCGTCTTTCTCCAGGAGGCAAGGTGACTTCAGCTAGGAGGTCCTGGATGGATGGAGAAGGCTAGTGTTTTTCTCTGTGCAGCTCAAACTAGGGAAGGAGTGCGACTTCCACGGCAAGTTGGAACTTGCTAGAATCGTGCTCGTGAATCTGTGCGATTGCTGGCTAAATCAAGATGTACCAATAAGAGTGCAGTGTGTTGCCCTACACTCGGCATACACACCGTGAGTCGGAAAGCTAGGGGCCTGGATATTGCTTAGAAGGGCCAGGGGAGCCTGAGGGTACTCGGTGTTCTTGCAGGGAACAGGTTTTCCAGGTGAGGCACCTAGGTGTCCTGAAAAGCGTACTGGCGTTAAAATGCTGCAGAGCAGCGACTACGGCCTCATGGAAACTGCTACACGCCTCCCCTTCTGCATAGCATTTCAGGGCCTTACCTCGAGGCAAGTTCTCACGTTGCTTGCACTGTGAGCGACACAGCATGTTAGGATGCTGTATTTCTCCTTGAATAGAGTGACTTCAGGAAAGAGGTCCTCGTTAAATTCTAAGAAGAGTCTTTTCTCAGGGCATTCAAACGAGGGCAATGTCGAAAACTTCCAGGGCATGTTGGACTGCCTAGAAATGTGGTTCTGATGCTGTTCGACTGCTCTGCAAATAGAGCTCTCCTGAAGTAACGTACAGTGTGTTGCCCGAGACTCGGCAGACACAGAGGGCCTCCGATGGACATATGGGACTCAATGCTTCTCAGCAGGCCCACCGGGGTGTGGAGGGAGTCTGTGCTCTTGGACCCAAAATGATGCTCACCTGAGGCGCCTAAAGGTCCTGAAAAGGGTACTTCCTTTACAATAAAGCAGAACCTCCACTAAGAGCTCATGGAAAGAGCTGCATGCCTCCCTTTCTGCAGGGCTACTCAGGTCCTTACCTCGAGGCAAGGACTCACGTTGAGATTCCCTTTAGCTTTAGAGCATGGCAAGGTGAGCCCCACACCGGCCAATGAAGCTCCGTGTGTAGCCAGAGAAAACGCATTTTCTTCCCAGACCCTTGCCTACAGTGGCCTGAGGCCTGTCAACAGCAGAGAATTTCAGGGAGCTTCACGGTAGCAAGAATGGAGCTTTCCAAATGGAAAGCAAGGCTAGTACCATCATGCCCCCATTTCCATGGGCACAGGCAGCATACATCTCTGTGGTTTCTAACAAGTCAAAAGAGACACAGAGTACACACTGGTTGCTTCCCTGAATCAACTTCTCGAGGCAGGGTGTTCTGCACCTTGTGAACGGTCTCACCAAGGAACGCCGTAGCCAGGCCTCCGGAACCGTGCCTCTTCAAAAGCCTGCAGTGCTACAGGAAAAACTGTGCTTTAGTTGCAACAGGAACGCAAGCCGTCTTTCTCCTGGAGGCAGGGTGACTTCAGGTAGGAGGTCCTGATTGGAAGGAGAAGCCTAGTGTTTTTCTCTGTGCAGCTCAGACTAGGGAATGAGTGCGACTTCCACGGCATGTTGGAACTTGCAAGAACGTTGCTCTTCAACTTGCGAGTGCTGAGAGTCAAGATATCACAAGAGAGAGTGCAGTGTGTTGACCATGACTCAGCAGACACAGAGGACCTCCGAGGGACCAATGGGCCACTTTTTGCTCAGCAGGCCTACAGGGGTGTGGAGGTACTAAGAGATCTTGGAACAAAAATGATGCTTACCTGAGGGGGCTGGGAGTCCTGAAAAGGGTACTTCCTTTACAGTAAAGCACAACAGCGACTAAGAGCTCATGGAAAGAGCTGCATGCCTCCCTTTCTGCAGGGCTACTCAGGGCCTTACCTCGAGGCAAGGATTCACGTTGAGATTCCCTTTAGCTCTAGAGCATGGCAAGGTGAGCCCCACCCCGGCCAAAGGAGCTCCGTGTTTAGCCAGAGAAAACTCATTTTCTTACCAGACCAATGCCTACAGTGGCCAGGGGCCTGTCAACAGCAGCGAATTTCAGGGAGCTTCACGGCAGCAAGAATGGAGCTTTCCAAACTGAAAGCAAGGTTAGTCCCATCATGCCCCCATTTCCATGGGCACAGGCAGCATACATCTCTGTGGTTTCTAACAAGTCAAAAGAGACACGGAGTACACACTGGTTGCTTCCCTGAATCAACTTCTCGAGGCAGGGTTTTCGGCATCTAGTGAACGACCTCACCAAGGAAAGCCTTAGCTAGGCCTCTGGCCCCTTGCCTCTTCCAAACCTGCAGTGCTACAGGAAAAACTGTGCTTTAGTTGCAATAGGAACGCAAGCCGTCTTTCTCCTGAGGCAGGGTGACTTCAGGTAGGAGGTCCTGGATGGAAGGAGAAGCCTAGTGTTTTTCTCTGTGCAGCTCAGACCAGGGAATGAGTGCGACTTCCACGGCATGTTGGAACTTGCTAGAACATTGCTCTTGAACCTGTGCGAGTGCTGTGAATCAAGATATCACAAGAAAGAGTGCAGTGTGTTGCCCATGACTCAGCAGACACAGAGGACCTCCGAGGGACGATGGGCCTCGTTGTTGCTCAGCAGGCCTACAGGGGTGTGGAGGTACTCAGGGATCTTGGAACAAAAATGATGCTCACCCGAGAGGCCTAGGAGTCCTGAAAAGGGTACTTCCTTTAAAGTAAAGCTGAACAGCGACTTAGAGCTAATGGAAAGAGCTGCATGCCTCCCTTTCTGCAGGGCTACTCAGGGCCTTACCTCGAGGCAAAGACTCAAGTTGAGATTCCCTTTAGCTCCAGAGCATGGCAAGGTGAGCCCCACCCCGGCCAATGAAGCTCCGTGTGTAGGCAGAGAAAATTCATTTTCTTCCCACACTCATGCCTACAGTGGCCAGAGGGCTGTCAACAGCAGAGAATTTCAGGGAGCTTCACGGCAGTAAGAATGGAGCTTTCCAAATGGAAAGGAAGGCTAGTACCATCATGCCCCCATAACCATTGGCACAGGCAGCATACATCTCTGTGGTTTCTAACAAGTCAAAAGAGACACGGAGTACACACTGGTTGCTTCCCTGAATCAACTTCTCGAGGCAGGGTGTTCTGCATCTAGTGCACGACCTCACCAAGGAACGCCCTAGCTAGGCCTCTGGGCCCGTGCCTCTTCAAAAGCCTGCAGTGCTACAGGAAAAACTGTGCTTTAGTTGCAATAAGAACGCACGCAGTGTTTCTCCTGATGGCAGGGTGACTTCAGGTAGGAGGTCTTAGATGGAAGGAGAAGCCTAGTGTTTTTCTCTGTGCAGCTCAGACTAGGGAATGAGTGCGACTTCCACGGCATGTTGGAACCTGCTAGAACGGTGCTCGTGAACCTGTGCGAGTGCTGTGAATCAAGATATCACAAGAAAGAGTGCAGTGTGTTGCCCATGACTCAGCACACACAGAGGACCTCCGAGGGACGATGGGCCTCGTTGTTGCTCAGCAGGCTTACAGGGGTGTGGAGGTACTCAGGGATCTTGGAACAAAAATGATGCTCACCCGAGAGGCCTACGAGTCCGGAAAAGGGTACTTCCTTTAAAGTAAAGCTGAACAGCGACTTAGAGCGCATGGAAAGACCTGCATGCCTCCCTTTCTGCAGGGCTACCCAGGGCCTTACCTCGAGGCAAGGACTCACGTTGAGATTCCCTTTAGCTCTAGAGCATGGCAAGGTGAGCCCCACCCCGGCCAAAGAAGCTCCGTGTGTAGCCAGAGAAAACTCATTTTCTTCCCACACCAATGCTAGAGTGGCCAGGGGCCTGTCAACAGCAGAGAATATCAGGGAGCTTCACGGCAGCAAGAATGGAGATTTCCAAATGGAAAGCAAGGCTAGTACCATCATGCCCCCATTTCCATGGGCACAGGCAGCATACATCTCTGTGGTTTCTAACAAGTCAAAAGAGACACGGAGTACACACTGGTTGCTCCCCTGAATCAACTTCTCGAGGCAGGATTTTCTGCATCTAGTGCACGACCTCACCAAGGAACGCCCTAGCTAGGCCTCTGGGCCCGTGCGTCTTCAAGAGCCTGCAGGGCTACAGGAAATACTGTGCTTTAGTTGCAATAGGAACGCAAGCCGTCTTTCTCCTGGGGGCAGGATGACTTCAGGTAGTAGGTCTTAGATGGAAGGAGAAGCCTAGTGTTTTTCTCTGTGCAGCTCAAACTAGGGAAGGAGTGCGACTTCCAC
Organism: Balaenoptera borealis; assembly: GCF_965194805.1. NCBI lineage: Eukaryota > Metazoa > Chordata > Mammalia > Artiodactyla > Balaenopteridae > Balaenoptera > Balaenoptera borealis. Next base: position 17,544 of record NW_028123848.1, on the reverse strand, counting down.
GGCAAGTTGGAACTTGCTAGAATCGTGCTCGTGAATCTGTGCGATTGCTGGCTAAATCAAGATGTACCAATAAGAGTGCAGTGTGTTGCCCTACACTCGGCATACACACCGTGAGTCGGAAAGCTAGGGGCCTGGATATTGCTTAGAAGGGCCAGGGGAGCCTCAGGGTACTCGGTGTTCTTGCAGGGAACAGGTTTTCCAGGTGAGGCACCTAGGTGTCCTGAAAAGCGTACTGGCATTAAAATGCTGCAGAGCAGCGACTACGGCCTCATGGAAACTGCTACACGCCTCCGCTTCTGCATAGCATTTCAGGGCCTTACCTCGAGGCAAGTTCTCACGTTGCTTGCACTGTGAGCGACACAGCATGTTAGGATGCTGTATTTCTCCTTGAATAGAGTGACTTCAGGAAAGAGGTCCTCGTTAAATTCTAAGAAGAGTGTTTTCTCAGGGCATTCAAACGAGGGCAATGTCGAAAACTTCCAGGGCATGTTGGACTGCCTAGAAATGTGGTTCTGATGCTGTTCGACTGCTCTGCAAATAGAGCTCTCCTGAAGTAACGTACAGTGTGTTGCCCGAGACTCGGCAGACACAGAGGGCCTCCGATGGACATATGGGACTCAATGCTTCTCAGCAGGCCCACCGGGGTGTGGAGGGAGTCTGTGCTCTTGGACCCAAAATGATGCTCACCTGAGGCGCCTAAAGGTCCTGAAAAGGGTACTTCCTTTACAATAAAGCAGAACCTCCACTAAGAGCTCATGGAAAGAGCTGCATGCCTCCCTTTCTGCAGGGCTACTCAGGTCCTTACCTCGAGGCAAGGACTCACGTTGAGATTCCCTTTAGCTTTAGAGCATGGCAAGGTGAGCCCCACACCGGCCAATGAAGCTCCGTGTGTAGCCAGAGAAAACGCATTTTCTTCCCAGACCCTTGCCTACAGTGGCCTGAGGCCTGTCAACAGCAGAGAATTTCAGGGAGCTTCACGGTAGCAAGAATGGAGCTTTCCAAATGGAAAGCAAGGCTAGTACCATCATGCCCCCATTTCCATGGGCACAGGCAGCATACATCTCTGTGGTTTCTAACAAGTCAAAAGAGACACAGAGTACACACTGGTTGCTTCCCTGAATCAACTTCTCGAGGCAGGGTGTTCTGCACCTTGTGAACGGTCTCACCAAGGAACGCCGTAGCCAGGCCTCCGGAACCGTGCCTCTTCAAAAGCCTGCAGTGCTACAGGAAAAACTGTGCTTTAGTTGCAACAGGAACGCAAGCCGTCTTTCTCCTGGAGGCAGGGTGACTTCAGGTAGGAGGTCCTGATTGGAAGGAGAAGCCTAGTGTTTTTCTCTGTGCAGCTCAGACTAGGGAATGAGTGCGACTTCCACGGCATGTTGGAACTTGCAAGAACGTTGCTCTTCAACTTGCGAGTGCTGAGAGTCAAGATATCACAAGAGAGAGTGCAGTGTGTTGACCATGACTCAGCAGACACAGAGGACCTCCGAGGGACCAATGGGCCACTTTTTGCTCAGCAGGCCTACAGGGGTGTGGAGGTACTAAGAGATCTTGGAACAAAAATGATGCTTACCTGAGGGGGCTGGGAGTCCTGAAAAGGGTACTTCCTTTACAGTAAAGCACAACAGCGACTAAGAGCTCATGGAAAGAGCTGCATGCCTCCCTTTCTGCAGGGCTACTCAGGGCCTTACCTCGAGGCAAGGATTCACGTTGAGATTCCCTTTAGCTCTAGAGCATGGCAAGGTGAGCCCCACCCCGGCCAAAGGAGCTCCGTGTTTAGCCAGAGAAAACTCATTTTCTTACCAGACCAATGCCTACAGTGGCCAGGGGCCTGTCAACAGCAGCGAATTTCAGGGAGCTTCACGGCAGCAAGAATGGAGCTTTCCAAACTGAAAGCAAGGTTAGTCCCATCATGCCCCCATTTCCATGGGCACAGGCAGCATACAGCTCTGTGGTTTCTAACAAGTCAAAAGAGACACGGAGTACACACTGGTTGCTTCCCTGAATCTACTTCTCGAGGCAGGGTTTTCGGCATCTAGTGAACGACCTCACCAAGGAAAGCCTTAGCTAGGCCTCTGGCCCCTTGCCTCTTCCAAACCTGCAGTGCTACAGGAAAAACTGTGCTTTAGTTGCAATAGGAACGCAAGCCGTCTTTCTCCTGAGGCAGGGTGACTTCAGGTAGGAGGTCCTGGATGGAAGGAGAAGCCTAGTGTTTTTCTCTGTGCAGCTCAGACCAGGGAATGAGTGCGACTTCCACGGCATGTTGGAACCTGCTAGAACGGTGCTCGTGAACCTGTGCGAGTGCTGTGAATCAAGATATCACAAGAAAGAGTGCAGTGTGTTGCCCATGACTCAGCAGACACAGAGGACCTCCGAGGGACGATGGGCCTCGTTGTTGCTCAGCAGGCCTACAGGGGTGTGGAGGTACTCAGGGATCTTGGAACAAAAATGATGCTCACCCGAGAGGCCTAGGAGTCCTGAAAAGGGTACTTCCTTTAAAGTAAAGCTGAACAGCGACTTAGAGCTAATGGAAAGAGCTGCATGCCTCCCTTTCTGCAGGGCTACTCAGGGCCTTACCTCGAGGCAAAGACTCAAGTTGAGATTCCCTTTAGCTCCAGAGCATGGCAAGGTGAGCCCCACCCCGGCCAATGAAGCTCCGTGTGTAGGCAGAGAAAATTCATTTTCTTCCCACACTCATGCCTACAGTGGCCAGAGGGCTGTCAACAGCAGAGAATTTCAGGGAGCTTCACGGCAGTAAGAATGGAGCTTTCCAAATGGAAAGGAAGGCTAGTACCATCATGCCCCCATAACCATTGGCACAGGCAGCATACATCTCTGTGGTTTCTAACAAGTCAAAAGAGACACGGAGTACACACTGGTTGCTTCCCTGAATCAACTTCTCGAGGCAGGGTGTTCTGCATCTAGTGCACGACCTCACCAAGGAACGCCCTAGCTAGGCCTCTGGGCCCGTGCGTCTTCAAGAGCCTGCAGGGCTACAGGAAATACTGTGCTTTAGTTGCAATAGGAACGCAAGCCGTCTTTCTCCTGGGGGCAGGATGACTTCAGGTAGGAGGTCTTAGATGGAAGGAGAAGCCCAGTGTTTTTCTCTGTGCAGCTCAGACTAGGGAATGAGTGCGACTTCCACGGCATGTTGGAAACTGCTAGAACGGTGCTCGTGAACCTGTGCGAGTGCCGTGCATCAAGATATCACAAGAAAGAGTGCAGTGTGTTGCCCATGACTCAGCAGACACAGAGGACCTCCGAGGGCCCAATGGGCCTCGTTGTTGCTCAGCAGGCTTACAGGGGTGTGGAGGTACTCAGGGATCTTGGAACAAAAATGATGCTCACCTGAGAGGCCTACGAGTCCGGAAAAGGGTACTTCCTTTAAAGTAAAGCTGAACAGCGACTTAGAGCGCATGGAAAGACCTGCATGCCTCCCTTTCTGCAGGGCTACTCAGGGCCTTACCTCGAGGCAAGGACTCACGTTGAGATTCCCTTTAGCTCTAGAGCATGGCAAGGTGAGCCCCACCCCAGCCAAAGAAGCTCCGTGTGTAGCCAGAGAAAACTCATTTTCTTCACACACCAATGCTAGAGTGGCCAGGGGCCTGTCAACAGCAGAGAATTTCAGGGAGCTTCACGGCAGCAAGAATGGAGCTTTCCAAATGGAAAGCAAGGCTAGTACCATCATGCCCCCATTTCCATGGGCACAGGCAGCATACATCTCTGTGGTTTCTAACAAGTCAAAAGAGACACAGAGTACACACTGGTTGCTTCCCTGAATCAACTTCTCGAGGCAGGGTGTTCTGCAACTAGTGAACGGCCTCACCCAGGAAAGCCCTAGCTAGGCCTCCTGGCCCGTGTCTCTTCAAAAGCCTGCAGTGCTAAAGGAAAAACTGTGCTTTAGTTGCAATAAGAACGCAGCCGTCTTTCTCCAGGAGGCAAGGTGACTTCAGCTAGGAGGTCCTGGATGGATGGAGAAGGCTAGTGTTTTTCTCTGTGCAGCTCAAACTAGGGAAGGAGTGCGACTTCCACGGCAAGTTGGAACTTGCTAGAATCGTGCTCGTGAATCTGTGCGATTGCTGGCTAAATCAAGATGTACCAATAAGAGTGCAGTGTGTTGCCCTACACTCGGCATACACACCGTGAGTCGGAAAGCTAGGGGCCTGGATATTGCTTAGAAGGGCCAGGGGAGCCTGAGGGTACTCGGTGTTCTTGCAGGGAACAGGTTTTCCAGGTGAGGCACCTAGGTGTCCTGAAAAGCGTACTGGCATTAAAATGCTGCAGAGCAGCGACTACGGCCTCATGGAAACTGCTACACGCCTCCCCTTCTGCATAGCATTTCAGGGCCTTACCTCGAGGCAAGTTCTCACGTTGCTTGCACTGTGAGCGACACAGCATGTTAGGATGCTGTATTTCTCCTTGAATAGAGTGACTTCAGGAAAGAGGTCCTCGTTAAATTCTAAGAAGAGTGTTTTCTCAGGGCATTCAAACGAGGGCAATGTCGAAAACATCCAGGGCATGTTGGACTGCCTAGAAATGTGGTTCTGATGCTGTTCGACTGCTCTGGAAATAGAGCTCTCCTGAAGTAACGTACAGTGTGTTGCCCGAGACTCGGCAGACACAGAGGGCCTCCGATGGACATATGGGACTCAATGCTTCTCAGCAGGCCCACCAGGGTGTGGAGGGAGTCTGTGCTCTTGGACCCAAAATGATGCTCACCTGAGGCGCCTAAAGGTCCTGAAAAGGGTACTTCCTTTACAATAAAGCAGAACCTCCACTAAGAGCTCATGGAAAGAGCTGCATGCCTCCCTTTCTGCAGGGCTACTCAGGTCCTTACCTCGAGGCAAGGACTCACGTTGAGATTCCCTTTAGCTTTAGAGCATGGCAAGGTGAGCCCCACACCGGCCAATGAAGCTCCGTGTGTAGCCAGAGAAAACGCATTTTCTTCCCAGACCCTTGCCTACAGTGGCCTGAGGCCTGTCAACAGCAGAGAATTTCAGGGAGCCTCACGGTAGCAAGAATGGAGCTTTCCAAATGGAAAGCAAGGCTAGTACCATCATGCCCCCATTTCCATGGGCACAGGCAGCATACATCTCTGTGGTTTCTAACAAGTCAAAAGAGACACAGAGTACACACTGGTTGCTTCCCTGAATCAACTTCTCGAGGCAGGGTGTTCTGCACCTTGTGAACGGTCTCACCAAGGAACGCCGTAGCCAGGCCTCCGGAACCGTGCCTCTTCAAAAGCCTGCAGTGCTACAGGAAAAACTGTGCTTTAGTTGCAACAGGAACGCAAGCCGTCTTTCTCCTGGAGGCAGGGTGACTTCAGGTAGGAGGTCCTGATTGGAAGGAGAAGCCTAGTGTTTTTCTCTGTGCAGCTCAGACTAGGGAATGAGTGCGACTTCCACGGCATGTTGGAACTTGCAAGAACGTTGCTCTTCAACTTGCGAGTGCTGAGAGTCAAGATATCACAAGAGAGAGTGCAGTGTGTTGACCATGACTCAGCAGACACAGAGGACCTCCGAGGGACCAATGGGCCACTTTTTGCTCAGCAGGCCTACAGGGGTGTGGAGGTACTAAGAGATCTTGGAACAAAAATGATGCTTACCTGAGGGGGCTGGGAGTCCTGAAAAGGGTACTTCCTTTACAGTAAAGCACAACAGCGACTAAGAGCTCATGGAAAGAGCTGCATGCCTCCCTTTCTGCAGGGCTACTCAGGGCCTTACCTCGAGGCAAGGATTCACGTTGAGATTCCCTTTAGCTCTAGAGCATGGCAAGGTGAGCCCCACCCCGGCCAAAGGAGCTCCGTGTTTAGCCAGAGAAAACTCATTTTCTTACCAGACCAATGCCTACAGTGGCCAGGGGCCTGTCAACAGCAGCGAATTTCAGGGAGCTTCACGGCAGCAAGAATGGAGCTTTCCAAACTGAAAGCAAGGTTAGTCCCATCATGCCCCCATTTCCATGGGCACAGGCAGCATACAGCTCTGTGGTTTCTAACAAGTCAAAAGAGACACGGAGTACACACTGGTTGCTTCCCTGAATCAACTTCTCGAGGCAGGGTTTTCGGCATCTAGTGAACGACCTCACCAAGGAAAGCCTTAGCTAGGCCTCTGGCCCCTTGCCTCTTCCAAACCTGCAGTGCTACAGGAAAAACTGTGCTTTAGTTGCAATAGGAACGCAAGCCGTCTTTCTCCTGAGGCAGGGTGACTTCAGGTAGGAGGTCCTGGATGGAAGGAGAAGCCTAGTGTTTTTCTCTGTGCAGCTCAGACCAGGGAATGAGTGCGACTTCCACGGCATGTTGGAACTTGCTAGAACATTGCTCTTGAACCTGTGCGAGTGCTGTGAATCAAGATATCACAAGAAAGAGTGCAGTGTGTTGCCCATGACTCAGCAGACACAGAGGACCTCCGAGGGACGATGGGCCTCGTTGTTGCTCAGCAGGCCTACAGGGGTGTGGAGGTACTCAGGGATCTTGGAACAAAAATGATGCTCACCCGAGAGGCCTAGGAGTCCTGAAAAGGGTCCTTCCTTTAAAGTAAAGCTGAACAGCGACTTAGAGCTAATGGAAAGAGCTGCATGCCTCCCTTTCTGCAGGGCTACTCAGGGCCTTACCTCGAGGCAAAGACTCAAGTTGAGATTCCCTTTAGCTCCAGAGCATGGCAAGGTGAGCCCCACCCCGGCCAATGAAGCTCCGTGTGTAGGCAGAGAAAATTCATTTTCTTCCCACACTCATGCCTACAGTGGCCAGAGGGCTGTCAACAGCAGAGAATTTCAGGGAGCTTCACGGCAGTAAGAATGGAGCTTTCCAAATGGAAAGGAAGGCTAGTACCATCATGCCCCCATAACCATTGGCACAGGCAGCATACATCTCTGTGGTTTCTAACAAGTCAAAAGAGACACGGAGTACACACTGGTTGCTTCCCTGAATCAACTTCTCGAGGCAGGGTGTTCTGCATCTAGTGCACGACCTCACCAAGGAACGCCCTAGCTAGGCCTCTGGGCCCGTGCGTCTTCAAGAGCCTGCAGGGCTACAGGAAATACTGTGCTTTAGTTGCAATAGGAACGCAAGCCGTCTTTCTCCTGGGGGCAGGATGACTTCAGGTAGGAGGTCTTAGATGGAAGGAGAAGCCCAGTGTTTTTCTCTGTGCAGCTCAGACTAGGGAATGAGTGCGACTTCCACGGCATGTTGGAAACTGCTAGAACGGTGCTCGTGAACCTGTGCGAGTGCCGTGCATCAAGATATCACAAGAAAGAGTGCAGTGTGTTGCCCATGACTCAGCAGACACAGAGGACCTCCGAGGGCCCAATGGGCCTCGTTGTTGCTCAGCAGGCTTACAGGGGTGTGGAGGTACTCAGGGATCTTGGAACAAAAATGATGCTCACCTGAGAGGCCTACGAGTCCGGAAAAGGGTACTTCCTTTAAAGTAAAGCTGAACAGCGACTTAGAGCGCATGGAAAGACCTGCATGCCTCCCTTTCTGCAGGGCTACTCAGGGCCTTACCTCGAGGCAAGGACTCACGTTGAGATTCCCTTTAGCTCTAGAGCATGGCAAGGTGAGCCCCACCCCAGCCAAAGAAGCTCCGTGTGTAGCCAGAGAAAACTCATTTTCTTCACACACCAATGCTAGAGTGGCCAGGGGCCTGTCAACAGCAGAGAATTTCAGGGAGCTTCACGGCAGCAAGAATGGAGCTTTCCAAATGGAAAGCAAGGCTAGTACCATCATGCCCCCATTTCCATGGGCACAGGCAGCATACATCTCTGTGGTTTCTAACAAGTCAAAAGAGACACAGAGTACACACTGGTTGCTTCCCTGAATCAACTTCTCGAGGCAGGGTGTTCTGCAACTAGTGAACGGCCTCACCCAGGAAAGCCCTAGCTAGGCCTCCTGGCCCGTGTCTCTTCAAAAGCCTGCAGTGCTAAAGGAAAAACTGTGCTTTAGTTGCAATAAGAACGCAGCCGTCTTTCTCCAGGAGGCAAGGTGACTTCAGCTAGGAGGTCCTGGATGGATGGAGAAGGCTAGTGTTTTTCTCTGTGCAGCTCAAACTAGGGAAGGAGTGCGACTTCCACGGCAAGTTGGAACTTGCTAGAATCGTGCTCGTGAATCTGTGCGATTGCTGGCTAAATCAAGATGTACCAATAAGAGTGCAGTGTGTTGCCCTACACTCGGCATACACACCGTGAGTCGGAAAGCTAGGGGCCTGGATATTGCTTAGAAGGGCCAGGGGAGCCTGAGGGTACTCGGTGTTCTTGCAGGGAACAGGTTTTCCAGGTGAGGCACCTAGGTGTCCTGAAAAGCGTACTGGCATTAAAATGCTGCAGAGCAGCGACTACGGCCTCATGGAAACTGCTACACGCCTCCCCTTCTGCATAGCATTTCAGGGCCTTACCTCGAGGCAAGTTCTCACGTTGCTTGCACTGTGAGCGACACAGCATGTTAGGATGCTGTATTTCTCCTTGAATAGAGTGACTTCAGGAAAGAGGTCCTCGTTAAATTCTAAGAAGAGTGTTTTCTCAGGGCATTCAAACGAGGGCAATGTCGAAAACATCCAGGGCATGTTGGACTGCCTAGAAATGTGGTTCTGATGCTGTTCGACTGCTCTGGAAATAGAGCTCTCCTGAAGTAACGTACAGTGTGTTGCCCGAGACTCGGCAGACACAGAGGGCCTCCGATGGACATATGGGACTCAATGCTTCTCAGCAGGCCCACCAGGGTGTGGAGGGAGTCTGTGCTCTTGGACCCAAAATGATGCTCACCTGAGGCGCCTAAAGGTCCTGAAAAGGGTACTTCCTTTACAATAAAGCAGAACCTCCACTAAGAGCTCATGGAAAGAGCTGCATGCCTCCCTTTCTGCAGGGCTACTCAGGTCCTTACCTCGAGGCAAGGACTCACGTTGAGATTCCCTTTAGCTTTAGAGCATGGCAAGGTGAGCCCCACACCGGCCAATGAAGCTCCGTGTGTAGCCAGAGAAAACGCATTTTCTTCCCAGACCCTTGCCTACAGTGGCCTGAGGCCTGTCAACAGCAGAGAATTTCAGGGAGCCTCACGGTAGCAAGAATGGAGCTTTCCAAATGGAAAGCAAGGCTAGTACCATCATGCCCCCATTTCCATGGGCACAGGCAGCATACATCTCTGTGGTTTCTAACAAGTCAAAAGAGACACAGAGTACACACTGGTTGCTTCCCTGAATCAACTTCTCGAGGCAGGGTGTTCTGCACCTTGTGAACGGTCTCACCAAGGAACGCCGTAGCCAGGCCTCCGGAACCGTGCCTCTTCAAAAGCCTGCAGTGCTACAGGAAAAACTGTGCTTTAGTTGCAACAGGAACGCAAGCCGTCTTTCTCCTGGAGGCAGGGTGACTTCAGGTAGGAGGTCCTGATTGGAAGGAGAAGCCTAGTGTTTTTCTCTGTGCAGCTCAGACTAGGGAATGAGTGCGACTTCCACGGCATGTTGGAACTTGCAAGAACGTTGCTCTTCAACTTGCGAGTGCTGAGAGTCAAGATATCACAAGAGAGAGTGCAGTGTGTTGACCATGACTCAGCAGACACAGAGGACCTCCGAGGGACCAATGGGCCACTTTTTGCTCAGCAGGCCTACAGGGGTGTGGAGGTACTAAGAGATCTTGGAACAAAAATGATGCTTACCTGAGGGGGCTGGGAGTCCTGAAAAGGGTACTTCCTTTACAGTAAAGCACAACAGCGACTAAGAGCTCATGGAAAGAGCTGCATGCCTCCCTTTCTGCAGGGCTACTCAGGGCCTTACCTCGAGGCAAGGATTCACGTTGAGATTCCCTTTAGCTCTAGAGCATGGCAAGGTGAGCCCCACCCCGGCCAAAGGAGCTCCGTGTTTAGCCAGAGAAAACTCATTTTCTTACCAGACCAATGCCTACAGTGGCCAGGGGCCTGTCAACAGCAGCGAATTTCAGGGAGCTTCACGGCAGCAAGAATGGAGCTTTCCAAACTGAAAGCAAGGTTAGTCCCATCATGCCCCCATTTCCATGGGCACAGGCAGCATACAGCTCTGTGGTTTCTAACAAGTCAAAAGAGACACGGAGTACACACTGGTTGCTTCCCTGAATCAACTTCTCGAGGCAGGGTTTTCGGCATCTAGTGAACGACCTCACCAAGGAAAGCCTTAGCTAGGCCTCTGGCCCCTTGCCTCTTCCAAACCTGCAGTGCTACAGGAAAAACTGTGCTTTAGTTGCAATAGGAACGCAAGCCGTCTTTCTCCTGAGGCAGGGTGACTTCAGGTAGGAGGTCCTGGATGGAAGGAGAAGCCTAGTGTTTTTCTCTGTGCAGCTCAGACCAGGGAATGAGTGCGACTTCCACGGCATGTTGGAACTTGCTAGAACATTGCTCTTGAACCTGTGCGAGTGCTGTGAATCAAGATATCACAAGAAAGAGTGCAGTGTGTTGCCCATGACTCAGCAGACACAGAGGACCTCCGAGGGACGATGGGCCTCGTTGTTGCTCAGCAGGCCTACAGGGGTGTGGAGGTACTCAGGGATCTTGGAACAAAAATGATGCTCACCCGAGAGGCCTAGGAGTCCTGAAAAGGGTCCTTCCTTTAAAGTAAAGCTGAACAGCGACTTAGAGCTAATGGAAAGAGCTGCATGCCTCCCTTTCTGCAGGGCTACTCAGGGCCTTACCTCGAGGCAAAGACTCAAGTTGAGATTCCCTTTAGCTCCAGAGCATGGCAAGGTGAGCCCCACCCCGGCCAATGAAGCTCCGTGTGTAGGCAGAGAAAATTCATTTTCTTCCCACACTCATGCCTACAGTGGCCAGAGGGCTGTCAACAGCAGAGAATTTCAGGGAGCTTCACGGCAGTAAGAATGGAGCTTTCCAAATGGAAAGGAAGGCTAGTACCATCATGCCCCCATAACCATTGGCACAGGCAGCATACATCTCTGTGGTTTCTAACAAGTCAAAAGAGACACGGAGTACACACTGGTTGCTTCCCTGAATCAACTTCTCGAGGCAGGGTGTTCTGTATCTAGTGCACGACCTCACCAAGGAACGCCCTAGCTAGGCCTCTGGGCCCGTGCGTCTTCAAGAGCCTGCAGGGCTACAGGAAATACTGTGCTTTAGTTGCAATAGGAACGCAAGCCGTCTTTCTCCTGGGGGCAGGATGACTTCAGGTAGGAGGTCTTAGATGGAAGGAGAAGCCCAGTGTTTTTCTCTGTGCAGCTCAGACTAGGGAATGAGTGCGACTTCCACGGCATGTTGGAACCTGCTAGAACGGTGCTCGTGAACCTGTGCGAGTGCCGTGAATCAAGATATCACAAGAAAGAGTGCAGTGTGTTGCCCATGACTCAGCAGACACAGAGGACCTCCGAGGGCCCAATGGGCCTCGTTGTTGCTCAGCAGGCTTACAGGGGTGTGGAGGTACTCAGGGATCTTGGAACAAAAATGATGCTCACCTGAGAGGCCTACGAGTCCGGAAAAGGGTACTTCCTTTAAAGTAAAGCTGAACAGCGACTTAGAGCGCATGGAAAGACCTGCATGCCTCCCTTTCTGCAGGGCTACTCAGGGCCTTACCTCGAGACAAGGACTCACGTTGAGATTCCCTTTAGCTCTAGAGCATGGCAAGGTGAGCCCCACCCCGGCCAAAGAAGCTCCGTGTGTAGCCAGAGAAAACTCATTTTCTTCCCACACCAATGCTAGAGTGGCCAGGGGCCTGTCAACAGCAGAGAATATCAGGGAGCTTCACGGCAGCAAGAATGGAGCTTTCCAAATGGAAAGCAAGGCTAGTACCATCATGCCCGCATTTCCATGGGCACAGGTAGCATACATCTCTGTGGTTTCTAACAAGTCAAAAGAGACACGGAGTACACACTGGTTGCTTCCCTGAATCAACTTCTCGAGGCAGGATTTTCTGCATCTAGTGCACGACCTCACCAAGGAACGCCCTAGCTAGGCCTCTGGGCCCGTGCGTCTTCAAGAGCCTGCAGGGCTACAGGAAATACTGTGCTTTAGTTGCAATAGGAACGCAAGCCGTCTTTCTCCTGGGGGCAGGATGACTTCAGGTAGGAGGTCTTAGATGGAAGGAGAAGCCCAGTGTTTTTCTCTGTGCAGCTCAGACTAGGGAATGAGTGCGACTTCCACGGCATGTTGGAAACTGCTAGAACGGTGCTCGTGAACCTGTGCGAGTGCCGTGAATCAAGATATCACAAGAAAGAGTGCAGTGTGTTGCCCATGACTCAGCAGACACAGAGGACCTCCGAGGGCCCAATGGGCCTCGTTGTTGCTCAGCAGGCTTACAGGGGTGTGGAGGTACTCAGGGATCTTGGAACAAAAATGATGCTCACCTGAGAGGCCTACGAGTCCGGAAAAGGGTACTTCCTTTAAAGTAAAGCTGAACAGCGACTTAGAGCGCATGGAAAGACCTGCATGCCTCCCTTTCTGCAGGGCTACTCAGGGCCTTACCTCGAGGCAAGGACTCACGTTGAGATTCCCTTTAGCTCTAGAGCATGGCAAGGTGAGCCCCACCCCGGCCAAAGAAGCTCCGTGTGTAGCCAGAGAAAACGCATTTTCTTCACACACCAATGCTAGAGTGGCCAGGGGCCTGTCAACAGCAGAGAATTTCAGGGAGCTTCACGGCAGCAAGAATGGAGCTTTCCAAATGGAAAGCAAGGCTAGTACCATCATGCCCCCATTTCCATGGGCACAGGCAGCATACATCTCTGTGGTTTCTAACAAGTCAAATGAGACACAGAGTACACACTGGTTGCTTCCCTGAATCAACTTCTCGAGGCAGGGTGTTCTGCAACTAGTGAACGGCCTCACCCAGGAAAGCCCTAGCTAGGCCTCCTGGCCCGTGTCTCTTCAAAAGCCTGCAGTGCTAAAGGAAAAACTGTGCTTTAGTTGCAATAAGAACGCAGCCGTCTTTCTCCAGGAGGCAAGGTGACTTCAGCTAGGAGGTCCTGGATGGATGGAGAAGGCTAGTGTTTTTCTCTGTGCAGCTCAAACTAGGGAAGGAGTGCGACTTCCACGGCAAGTTGGAACTTGCTAGAATCGTGCTCGTGAATCTGTGCGATTGCTGGCTAAATCAAGATGTACCAATAAGAGTGCAGTGTGTTGCCCTACACTCGGCATACACACCGTGAGTCGGAAAGCTAGGGGCCTGGATATTGCTTAGAAGGGCCAGGGGAGCCTGAGGGTACTCGGTGTTCTTGCAGGGAACAGGTTTTCCAGGTGAGGCACCTAGGTGTCCTGAAAAGCGTACTGGCGTTAAAATGCTGCAGAGCAGCGACTACGGCCTCATGGAAACTGCTACACGCCTCCGCTTCTGCATAGCATTTCAGGGCCTTACCTCGAGGCAAGTTCTCACGTTGCTTGCACTGTGAGCGACACAGCATGTTAGGATGCTGTATTTCTCCTTGAATAGAGTGACTTCAGGAAAGAGGTCCTCGTTAAATTCTAAGAAGAGTGTTTTCTCAGGGCATTCAAACGAGGGCAATGTCGAAAACTTCCAGGGCATGTTGGACTGCCTAGAAATGTGGTTCTGATGCTGTTCGACTGCTCTGGAAATAGAGCTCTCCTGAAGTAACGTACAGTGTGTTGCCCGAGACTCGGCAGACACAGAGGGCCTCCGATGGACATATGGGACTCAATGCTTCTCAGCAGGCCCACCGGGGTGTGGAGGGAGTCTGTGCTCTTGGACCCAAAATGATGCTCACCTGAGGCGCCTAAAGGTCCTGAAAAGGGTACTTCCTTTACAATAAAGCAGAACCTCCACTAAGAGCTCATGGAAAGAGCTGCATGCCTCCCTTTCTGCAGGGCTACTCAGGTCCTTACCTCGAGGCAAGGACTCACGTTGAGATTCCCTTTAGCTTTAGAGCATGGCAAGGTGAGCCCCACACCGGCCAATGAAGCTCCGTGTGTAGCCAGAGAAAACGCATTTTCTTCCCAGACCCTTGCCTACAGTGGCCTGAGGCCTGTCAACAGCAGAGAATTTCAGGGAGCTTCACGGTAGCAAGAATGGAGCTTTCCAAATGGAAAGCAAGGCTAGTACCATCATGCCCCCATTTCCATGGGCACAGGCAGCATACATCTCTGTGGTTTCTAACAAGTCAAAAGAGACACAGAGTACACACTGGTTGCTTCCCTGAATCAACTTCTCGAGGCAGGGTGTTCTGCACCTTGTGAACGGTCTCCAAGGAACGCCGTAGCCAGGCCTCCGGAACCGTGCCTCTTCAAAAGCCTGCAGTGCTACAGGAAAAACTGTGCTTTAGTTGCAACAGGAACGCAAGCTGTCTTTCTCCTGGAGGCAGGGTGACTTCAGGTAGGAGGTCCTGATTGGAAGGAGAAGCCTAGTGTTTTTCTCTGTGCAGCTCAGACTAGGGAATGAGTGCGACTTCCACGGCATGTTGGAACTTGCAAGAACGTTGCTCTTCAACTTGCGAGTGCTGAGAGTCAAGATATCACAAGAGAGAGTGCAGTGTGTTGACCATGACTCAGCAGACACAGAGGACCTCCGAGGGACCAATGGGCCACTTTTTGCTCAGCAGGCCTACAGGGGTGTGGAGGTACTAAGAGATCTTGGAACAAAAATGATGCTTACCTGAGGGGGCTGGGAGTCCTGAAAAGGGTACTTCCTTTACAGTAAAGCACAACAGCGACTAAGAGCTCATGGAAAGAGCTGCATGCCTCCCTTTCTGCAGGGCTACTCAGGGCCTTACCTCGAGGCAAGGATTCACGTTGAGATTCCCTTTAGCTCTAGAGCATGGCAAGGTGAGCCCCACCCCGGCCAAAGGAGCTCCGTGTTTAGCCAGAGAAAACTCATTTTCTTACCAGACCAATGCCTACAGTGGCCAGGGGCCTGTCAACAGCAGCGAATTTCAGGGAGCTTCACGGCAGCAAGAATGGAGCTTTCCAAACTGAAAGCAAGGTTAGTCCCATCATGCCCCCATTTCCATGGGCACAGGCAGCATACATCTCTGTGGTTTCTAACAAGTCAAAAGAGACACGGAGTACACACTGGTTGCTTCCCTGAATCAACTTCTCGAGGCAGGGTTTTCGGCATCTAGTGAACGACCTCACCAAGGAAAGCCTTAGCTAGGCCTCTGGCCCCTTGCCTCTTCCAAACCTGCAGTGCTACAGGAAAAACTGTGCTTTAGTTGCAATAGGAACGCAAGCCGTCTTTCTCCTGAGGCAGGGTGACTTCAGGTAGGAGGTCCTGGATGGAAGGAGAAGCCTAGTGTTTTTCTCTGTGCAGCTCAGACCAGGGAATGAGTGCGACTTCCACGGCATGTTGGAACTTGCTAGAACATTGCTCTTGAACCTGTGCGAGTGCTGTGAATCAAGATATCACAAGAAAGAGTGCAGTGTGTTGCCCATGACTCAGCAGACACAGAGGACCTCCGAGGGACGATGGGCCTCGTTGTTGCTCAGCAGGCCTACAGGGGTGTGGAGGTACTCAGGGATCTTGGAACAAAAATGATGCTCACCCGAGAGGCCTAGGAGTCCTGAAAAGGGTACTTCCTTTAAAGTAAAGCTGAACAGCGACTTAGAGCTAATGGAAAGAGCTGCATGCCTCCCTTTCTGCAGGGCTACTCAGGGCCTTACCTCGAGGCAAAGACTCAAGTTGAGATTCCCTTTAGCTCCAGAGCATGGCAAGGTGAGCCCCACCCCGGCCAATGAAGCTCCGTGTGTAGGCAGAGAAAATTCATTTTCTTCCCACACTCATGCCTACAGTGGCCAGAGGGCTGTCAACAGCAGAGAATTTCAGGGAGCTTCACGGCAGTAAGAATGGAGCTTTCCAAATGGAAAGGAAGGCTAGTACCATCATGCCCCCATAACCATTGGCACAGGCAGCATACATCTCTGTGGTTTCTAACAAGTCAAAAGAGACACGGAGTACACACTGGTTGCTTCCCTGAATCAACTTCTCGAGGCAGGGTGTTCTGCATCTAGTGAACGACCTCACCAAGGAACGCCCTAGCTAGGCCTCTGGGCCCGTGCCTCTTCAAAAGCCTGCAGTGCTACAGGAAAAACTGTGCTTTAGTTGCAATAAGAACGCACGCAGTGTTTCTCCTGATGGCAGGGTGACTTCAGGTAGGAGGTCTTAGATGGAAGGAGAAGCCTAGTGTTTTTCTCTGTGCAGCTCAGACTAGGGAATGAGTGCGACTTCCACGGCATGTTGGAACCTGCTAGAACGGTGCTCGTGAACCTGTGCGAGTGCTGTGAATCAAGATATCACAAGAAAGAGTGCAGTGTGTTGCCCATGACTCAGCAGACACAGAGGACCTCCGAGGGACGATGGGCCTCGTTGTTGCTCAGCAGGCTTACAGGGGTGTGGAGGTACTCAGGGATCTTGGAACAAAAATGATGCTCACCCGAGAGGCCTACGAGTCCGGAAAAGGGTACTTCCTTTAAAGTAAACTGAACAGCGACTTAGAGCGCATGGAAAGACCTGCATGCCTCCCTTTCTGCAGGGCTACCCAGGGCCTTACCTCGAGGCAAGGACTCACGTTGAGATTCCCTTTAGCTCTACAGCATGGCAAGGTGAGCCCCACCCCGGCCAAAGAAGCTCCGTGTGTAGCCAGAGAAAACTCATTTTCTTCCCACACCAATGCTAGAGTGGCCAGGGGCCTGTCAACAGCAGAGAATATCAGGGAGCTTCACGGCAGCAAGAATGGAGCTTTCCAAATGGAAAGCAAGGCTAGTACCATCATGCCCCCATTTCCATGGGCACAGGCAGCATACATCTCTGTGGTTTCTAACAAGTCAAAAGAGACACGGAGTACACACTGGTTGCTCCCCTGAATCAACTTCTCGAGGCAGGATTTTCTGCATCTAGTGCACGACCTCACCAAGGAACGCCCTAGCTAGGCCTCTGGGCCCGTGCGTCTTCAAGAGCCTGCAGGGCTACAGGAAATACTGTGCTTTAGTTGCAATAGGAACGCAAGCCGTCTTTCTCCTGGGGGCAGGATGACTTCAGGTAGTAGGTCTTAGATGGAAGGAGAAGCCTAGTGTTTTTCTCTGTGCAGCTCAAACTAGGGAAGGAGTGCGACTTCCACGGCAAGTTGGAACTTGCTAGAATCGTGCTCGTGAATCTGTGCGATTGCTGGCTAAATCAAGATGTACCAATAAGAGTGCAGTGTGTTGCCCTACACTCGGCATACACACCGTGAGTCGGAAAGCTAGGAGCCTGGATATTGCTTAGAAGGGCCAGGGGAGCCTGAGGGTACTCGGTGTTCTTGCAGGGAACAGGTTTTCCAGGTGAGGCACCTAGGTGTCCTGAAAAGCGTACTGGCATTAAAATGCTGCAGAGCAGCGACTACGGCCTCATGGAAACTGCTACACGCCTCCGCTTCTGCATAGCATTTCAGGGCCTTCCCTCGAGGCAAGTTCTCACGTTGCTTGCACTGTGAGCGACACAGCATGTTAGGATGCTGTATTTCTCCTTGAATAGAGTGACTTCAGGAAAGAGGTCCTCGTTAAATTCTAAGAAGAGTGTTTTCTCAGGGCATTCAAACGAGGGCAATGTCGAAAACTTCCAGGGCATGTTGGACTGCCTAGAAATGTGGTTCTGATGCTGTTCGACTGCT